>NC_141284.1:22588257-23788257 GCF_037954325.1 Fistularia commersonii | reverse complement strand
TGCACTGTTGATGGATAGATGCACACCACAGGGTGGTAGTTAGTGAGAATAGGCTGCTCTGCAAATGATGGCTTGCGCAGCAGCTTAACTGCAAATATGAAGTTACGGAACCGCCACATTTCATAAATAATTCCTGTTGACCTCTGAGCACTGACAGTTTACATGTGAATGAGCTTGTTTGAACCACGCACTTGCATGCGTTCTCATTAAAGATAGGTCAATACATTGATTAGCTAGAATAACATACAATTTGCTCGTGTAACTGCCAGCGACACATCCCAGGAGCCAATATTTGGCTGTAACATTTTCACCGGCTTAAGAATACAATGATCATTTGTACCAGTAAAGAACCGGGCCATTAAGTGTGTACTTGTTCACCTTGCCGGTGAACAATGTGCTTGTGCAGGTATCTGTGTGTGTGTGTGTGTGTGTGTGTGTGTGTGGGTGTGCGCACGTGCGGGAGCACACTAGTCGTGTGCATGTGCCCATGCACATTTGGGCAATGAAGTCTTGCTCCTCTCCGCCAAGGTCAGAGAAGGCACCTGAGTGACACTGTGATTGTGTATTAAATGATTTAGACCGTAGATTGAGGTCATGACAGTGGATACAAGGCTTCAATTTCCCATCATCAATATAAACAGTGGAGGAAAACCTTCACACACAAATTTATTTATGAACATTACAACTATTATTGTTTTTTCTATATATGTATTTCATGTAACTGTTAGCATTGCTGTTATCTTTTGTATATATATATAAATACACATACCTGTCTCAGCAAATAAGTATATTGTGTTAAAGTTCTTTATCTTCTGTAATACAATGACAAAAACAAAAAGGTCATACATTCTGGATTCATTACAAATCAACTGAAATAATGCAAGCCTTTTATTATTTTAATATTGCTGATTATGGCTTACATCTTATGAAAACTCAAAACTCCTATCTCAAAATATTAGCATATCATGGAAAAGTAATTTTTGTTTTTTTAATTGCATTACAGAAGATAAAGAACTTGATCACAATATTCTAAATTATATTCTAAGTCCTATATATATATATATATATATATATATTTTTTTTTTTTTTTTTTATGGCTGTTATATTAATGTGATATATTAATACTAATGCTTTGCGTCTCTCTTTCTACTCCAACCGGTCGAGGCAAAAGGCCTCCCACAATGAGCTTGGATTTCTCCGAGGTTTCTGTACCGGTTAAAGGAAGTTGTTTCCTCACCCACTGTCGCCAAGTGGTTGCTCATGGGGAAATGTTGTTCTGTAAATCATTTTAAAGAGTCCAGCCCAGACCTGCTCTACATGGCCAAAAGATTTGGTGTCGTATAAATAAAATTTGACTGACTGGATGCAGGCACTGATCAAGGGGGAAAAACAAGTTATTTCAGATAAAAGCAGTTTTTCCTCATCTGTTCCCACTGTTTATAGAGGTTTTCTTGTTTTCTATTGTCCTGGCAATCATATTCTCTTTCTTATCTAAGCCGCAGCAAAGTTTGTCGCAGTGATGTGAATTTGGAGAAAAAAAAAATACAGTCAAATAACAACAATAAAACCTATTCTCCTATTTTTTTTTAAGAATCTGGGGAATTTCAATATGATCATTAGGAAATGACTTATTACAACACGGGTCAGTTTTAATCAAAAGTAAATGCTCTCACACTTTGGGATGACTGTCTTGTCTAATGACACTTCGGCACGGAAACAGGAGGAACCGAGAATTAAACCGCCAACCTTCTGATTCCCTGGACACTCGCTCGAGCAACAGAGCCACAGTTGTATCACTTATTCGGTTTCTAGTGAATTTTCCTGGATTTAATGATCATTTCTTGCTGTTTATCAGGATTTTTTGAGCTACTTTCAGAAAATTGCAAACATTGAAATCTTAGATTTTTTCCGTGCACTTGGGAAGCCTTCGGAACGAAGAGAAATGGAAAGAGAAAGAAAGCGGTTATAGTTCCTCTAAGAATCATTGTAGCCAGAACGGGATAAGAGAAACTACGGGTTTATCAATCTAAAGCTGCACACACACCCGCACCCACCAACACACACACACACACATGCATGCATGAGCGCAGGGACACACATAGGGGACATTGGACCGAGCTGAAAGGGGCGATTGCCGGGTCCAGCGGATTAGAGATGTGATGAGAATCGGGGTGAAGCCCATGAAGAATAGCTCGATCTTTTCATCAGTCTCTCAGCACCGAGCAGGACCGCGGATGGAGAGATGGACAGAGGGGTTACCGAGACAACAGAAGGAGGCGGGGGAGGTAAGAGAGGGCGAGGGGGGGGGGGGGCAGACAGATGGAGAGGTGGTCAGAGGGAGGGGAGGCATGTAAGATAGATTGACCGGAAGCAACGGGGCTGATTGCCTCTGTCAGACGATCAGGTTGGTCGCGGTCAAGCTAACTCAAGGTCAGACTGACTTACACAAAAACAAAAAAAAAAAAAAAGAAAAAAAATCTTCCAATTCAAAAATAATCCCATCAAGAGTCCATTTTAATTAAAATCTCTTCAGTACACTCCCTTGTTTCTCAGCATTATAGACGTTCCTTTTTTTTTCCCATCACAAAACTTTTTTTTCCCATGACATCACTCTTTCCCACACTTGCTGGAATGAAACGCTTCCTTTTAGCCAGACTCGGCGGTTTATTTCGCTCTTATCAGACTCCTGCGTCTCTGCGGTTTCTCCGCAGCGAGAGCTCGGTGCCGCTCCGCTCCGGCAAAGAGCGAGGGCGCGGGCCTTCCCTGCCCCGGGGGTGAACGACAGCCGCTTGCAAGCAGACCTGTGGGGGGTTGAGCTGAGGACGCTCCTACTTCAGCAGCAACTTTGGCCTTCCATCAAAGAACAACTCTATCTATAAATCTATTTTTCCAGCAATAGAATGAACCCTTTTTTCTGTTTTTAGTCAGTGTGACTGAATGATTTTCAGAAAGCTGAAATGAGGGTAAAATGCCTTCTAATGATAAGGCCGGGTGTGTGTGCATGTGTGTGTGCATGTGTGTGGCGGAGGGGATGTTGAAGCTCATTAGTTGATTAAGTGATGAAACCCTCATCTGAGCTGTCTTTAATTTGCTCAACCGGAAAAGAAAAGTAATTAATCTCAAACTTCCGAGACCTCTGGGGGCTTCAAAAGCACCAAGTACGTGAAACAACAAGAAGAAAAAAAAAAAAAAAAGGGCTGAGCCTTATTGTGAAAATTCTTCAATAGCCAAATTGGTTGATTGTTCAAGGGATTAAACTGTGGACTTCCTGCAGGAAATAATCTTGAAGATGTTTTTCAACTGCGCCAACTCGGTCTTTTGTGTCTACAGCTGCTTCTGCTGTGCTACAGAAAATGTGGCCTGGTTGTAATTTTTACAAAAAATGTGTCTGACATTTCCACCGCGGTTGATAACTTGTCTTTGAGGGAGGCTGAACTGCCTAAAAAAAAAAAAAAAAAAAAAAAGGGCAGCCTGTGATTGCACAAGATGAAGTCAAAAAGATAAAAGAAAAAAAAAAAGCCAGGTGTCTTTTTCGACTTTTCATTCACCTTCTTCGCGCATGTGACGAAAAACGGCCTAAAAATAAATTAAAAAAACAGCAGGAAACGGGAGGAGATGAAGAGGAGAGCAGGCTTCGAAAAGAATGGGTGCGATGAATCAGAGGCTGAGAGAAAACAGGAAATAAAAAAAGCACAGGGATGAAGAGGAAAAAAAAAAGGGACAAAAGGGAAGGATGTCCCCCCGCCCAACGCTGTTTTGGACCAAGGTTTCGTTACCGCAGCTGGAGATCATCTGCGAAATCTAGATCCCTCTTCTTCCTGTACAAGCAATGCTGTTTACTACCATATCGCTTTACTCCAAGAGTAACGCAGCTCTTCGGATTACAGAGCATGAAGGCGACTGGAAGTACAAGTGATAAGCGACCAGAACCATACTGACACACACACACACACACACACACGCAGCAGTCCGACAAGTAACTCGAGATAACGCAATTATCTTGCAGAGGTTTTGCCCTTCTCACCCAGACAGTGAACAAGAGAGGTCATCTATCATGATCTACATAACCCTGTTTCCGTCCGGCTGTCGGCGGGATCCCCGTCTGAAAACCAAAGTCCTCCGTGTCCGGGGGCCGTGCACGTGGGACGCGTAATGTGGAAATTCTATCCAAATCCGCTTCGGCTTTATACAATTGTTTTCCAAATGAGTATCGGGTGCATTTTCAGCTGTTTTTTTCAAACGTCTGCCCCACAAAAAAAAAAAAAAAAAAAAAAAAACCCTGCTGCGTACCGAGAGATAATGCGACTAAGATTTCATTTTCAACTTTTTTTTTTTTTTTGCCATTTCTGTAAAAGTTTCTCAGAGGATTTTAAAAAGTCAGCCGAGGAAGTCCAACTCCAAAACATCCGACCGGGCCAATCTGAGGGTTAGGAAGGTCTCGATCACAACAAATTGTTTTCATGGCCACTGGACGCTTGCCGGCTTTTCCTAAACCGATCGCTTGCTTTGTTTTGCCGGGCGGTGATCAAAGTATCACCCCAGACCAGTTACATTATAGAGTAGCTCCGTTCGAGCTCCATCAATCTGACAGCATCTCTTGTCTTGCAGTGTGTCTGCCGGTGTCTGCGAGCTGTGTGAATGAGCCGCGCTCAGCCAGTCCATCTTTCACCGCCGTCACCTCAGGGCCCATTCACTGCAATGAAGATCTCTGCTTCAGACTTCAATAGAAATTCATCTCTTCCCCATTCACTGCACACATTTGCACCTGACAGCCCGGAGAATTCTTTGTATACCTGCAGGGATGAATATACTCACATGTATGGGGATGTTCTCCCTGCACAATGTATGTACGTTGTGTGTGTGTGTGTGTGTGTGTGTGTGTGTCGTGGTGGGCGGGGGGCATGTGTGTGTGTGCCTGAATGAAATGCCTTTCACTGCATCTTCTGCACTGTAGATAAGGATCAGCGGCGTCTTGATGGTAGGAATTAGGAGCAGGGATTCCATTGATCTCTAATGGACCGCTACAAGCAGCCTGTGAGCCCATCAGTGTAGCCTTGGAAACACGACCCCACACTCACACAGAATTGTATGCGCACATGCGCACAAAAGAAAGATGGACACATTTAATTTGCAAGAAATATTTCAATGAAAGATACGTTACTGCTGGTATTCAGTTACACGGCCAAAATACCTCAATGATCAATGATGACGGCTTAATTACAAAGACTGAAAGATGAGTGTGTGTGTGTGTGTGTTTTACTTTGTATATGTGTGTTCATGTTGCAACATTTGATGCTCCAGAAGCAAAGGAACTTGATCACCTGGGTTTCCCTGATCCTAGGAAACCAAAAATCGCACTTTTGTGAAACACATGCGCTTCAGCACAGGGGTCGGGGTAAAGACATAGTAATGAATGGCTGAATTATGAGTCTTATGTTTCATCAAAGAATAAATTATTGCGTCCCTCCTCCCTCTAACCTCCTTGCTCACTTGTTTTTTGGCCTACTAGGTCCATCTATCAGCCTCTGATGAATGGTAATGAGAATCCTGCCACTGCTTACTGCGCTCGCTGTGTACATTGTCAACATCCATCTGACGCCCCAGGGTTGTCAGGTAGCTCTCGCACCTCAACCACTTAGATCCTACTCACATATACTTTTCACAACGCTATCCCATTTCCTAGCTTTCTGCCTTGAAAAGATTTGTCACAAGTTGCAAACATTTCTTTCTTCATCTCCTGCTGATACTGAAACACATTAGACTGAAAGACTCATACGGTCTTCGGCTTGCCCCCCTCCTCCGCCTATATTTATCTTGACATCTGGGCTTCTCTCTCTTATGTCCTGTCAATTTTCAGGGCGAGAGTGGATTGTTCTGCCTATTTACTGTTCTGAGTTCTGCCACTACTGCCAGAGTTCAAAATTGGATTTCCTGATTCAAAGAACTGAACTGTCTTCCTCACCAATGAATTATTTGGGAACTTACAGCTGAAAATTAAGAGGATAAATGATGGGTTATTTGTTCTGCATGGGTTTTTGTGGGTTTGCAGTAGATTAATTGGAAAAAATTGGGAAAAATTGCCCTGATAGAGTGAGTGAATGCTTGTCTGTCTGTATATGTGGACATGCAATTGACTGGCAAGTAGTCCAGGGTGTACCCCGCCTCACACCTGATGACAGATGGGATAGGCTCCAGCATCCCCTGCAACCCTGAGTGCAGGTGAAGTGGCAGACGGTGGATGGATGGATGGATGGATGGATGGATGGATGGATGGATGGATGGATGGATGGATGGATGAAGGGCTGAGAGAGCGCTGCTGATAAAGCTACCAGGGCCTGGTTGCTTTATCTATTCACTCATTCATTCATTATATGCAGCGCTTATCCTGCACTTACGGTGGTTGGAGCTTATCCCAGCTGTCATTGGACGAGAGGCATGCAACCAATCAGTCCTTCCAGTCTCAAAATTTGTGGTCTTGAGCAAACCGTCTTTGTGTTTTGGGTCTGTTGGAGGAAACCAGAAAACCAGTAGAAAACGCAAGTAGACACGGAGAGAACATGCAGATTTGGAGTTTGGTGTATTAACCACCGCTACAACATGTCACCCTTTATCTCAACATATTTAGGTTTGGATGCATTAACAAAACGACCAAAAATCCCATATTAGCCCAGTGAATTGGTTGGGTTTCCCAAAATGTAGTTTGGAATATTAGCGGTTTTCATGAAGTGACTGGAGAACAAACAGTTCTGAAGTTACAGCCTGCCAGGCACAACTGTAATGACCACAAAAGAAGATGCCATTAGACATATGTGTGTGTGTGTGTGTATATACATATATATATATGTGTGTGTGTGTGTGTGTGTGTGTGTGAGTGTGAGTGTGTGTATATATATATAATGTAATGTAATAATGTAATATATATATATGTATATATAAAACATACATACCATGTACATACATAACTGGGATATTAGTCATTACCATTTGAAACCAGTTCATGCCTCTGAATGGATTCCCGTCTGGGGATGACTTTTCAAATTTAGCTTTGACATGCCTTTGTGATTACAATAGAAAAGGCTAATTATGAGTGTTTAAGCTTCTTTTGCAATTAGCTGACAGGGAATGCTTTATATTTCATCCTCAGAAGTTTCTTCCTTGCTCCCCTGACACGAGAGGCAGATGAACCATCATTTGATTTTGAATTTGACTCTCAGCCTTTTTCAGTGAGACAACCTTCCGGCATATCTTGTGGTACTACCAATTACTATGATTCCTGAATGGATGTGTTAAGGATTTTTTATTTTATTTTACGACACCATCGATGTTATGGAGGCTTTAAAATGATTTTTGTACCACAAGCGATAGCTGAGATCAAAGAATACTGACAATGAAGTAAGTTTGGCAAGAATCATGACAAGTTGGAAGCACATACTAAGGAATTAGTCGGTGGGAGAAATCACTGACTGACTGATCACTGTCACATATAAAATATAATAAAAAAGTTTAGTGCCTTTTAAAGTGATATTATGTTCAAAGGGATTTCACAAAAAAAATAAAAATCAGCAATAGTGATGTGAACAATTTTTCCATAGTCTGTTTGGGTTCTATCCACCGCGTAAGGCCTGCACTGAAGACCTTTGCATTGAAAGGCAGAGATGGATCAGATTGAATGAGAACTGGTGTGGGGGTTTGCTTTCTCTTTAGCTTGGTGAAGGCCTTTTAATCCGGTTGGGGCCTCCTGGAACAAGCAGATGAACCCTCCACCCCACCCTAAAGCTGAACGTAGGGCTATAGCCAAATGCACTTAACCCAACTCCAGCACCGCCCTGACTTTGCCATGATCCATTGGTAACCTGTGACGGAATACTATATGCCCCAAAATCCAAAACCTGGAAGCAGGAAACAACTCATTTCTTTCTCAGTCTTAGTGTACCAAGCTCTGCATTGCTTCTGCTTATGGGAGACATGGTCCTGACACGTCTCGGGGAAAAAAAATTCGGATTCATGTATACCGTTGAAGCAGGTCCCCGAGGATATAATCACAAGTGCCCGTTGGAGAGCCGAGGATTACCAAAGGCCAGGATTAGGTATCAAGTTAAACCCCTTAAATGCAATCTTCTACCCATCACCCTAGAATATTTGGCCCCTGCGGTTTTTCACATGCTGAAGACTCTCTTCATGATATTGTTTGTTGCTCCTTCATCAATGCTTAGTCTACGGCCTCATTTTTCCCAACAACAAAGTAGAGTCCTGCACCTGCTCGGCATGCGGAGAAACAAATGAAAAACGCAGTTGCAGTGTTGTAGGTGTCACTATTTATAGCAGCTCTTTCCTTTCAGAACAAATGAAACTGTCAAACCCTGGGGGATGTGGTGCCCATTAGTAGGTTAATGGCACATTCGGAGAAGGGTCTGTGGGGAGGCAGGACAGAGGGTCTCTCTCTGTTCGGTCCTCCACAAGTTCGGCATACTCCACCGCTACTCCAGCAATGATGGAAGAGCTCATGCACATGTGTGAAAGAGGTAGTATTAGCAGGGGCAGGGGGTTCAGAAGAGGTAGGAGTGAAGGGATGTTGAGGCTGCGTGCGATGAGAGGCCGGAGTGGTTTGACAAAAAGGGCTGTGGCACTTGAGACAGGGGGATTTCTACACCACAGGGGAATGGAGGGGTAGTGAGATGCAGGTATTGGATCCCAATACCCACCCTTGACTCCGGCAGCTGTAAGGAATTGTGTTATAGTGGTCAAAGGTGTTCCAGGATGAGCGGCGACTCGGGTGGAATGATGGAAAAAAACCGAGGCTTTAGACAAAGTCAGTTAGTCCATATTTGAAGGGAACCATACTTTACTCCCAGACTTCCCTGGTATAAGGATTTGCCCAGCAAAGCTTATATGAACAAGGGAGGGACGTGAGGGCTGTTTGGACTCTTGGCAAGGGTTAGCTAAAAAACAGCTGCATATCCATGAGATTCCCATACTTGAGCTCCCCCCACACTCCGAGTCCAGCCCTACCCACAGAACAGACCTACCCTTCTACTCCTTCACTTCTCCCTTTGTCTGCAGACGTCAGCAGACAAGGTACGAGTAAAAGTTTCACTGTTAAGTTGTGGAAGTGACTGGAGAGTTCCCACATCCCACAAAAGAAGAGGTCATGACAAAGCATTATTGGACAGGAGGGATGTGATGATACTCACCTTGTTTAGTAGAAATCATGGTTAATTTAAATCCCAGATGATGAAATATTTTGTAGATTTTGTATCTTAGGTTCTTAAACTGTCATGTACCCATGGAATATGGTGAAGGGGGGTGAGCATTTCTGCTAACCTGTCTGCCTGAGAAGCACCTCTAGTAATTTGCTAAAGGAGTTGTTCATGAGTCACTGAGCTGCGAAGGGCAAAAAGGAGGCAATTGCAGACCAAACGGTGAGGGAGGGACAACCAGTGAAATAGTACATTGTAGAGGGAACAAACAAAAAAGCCAAAGACCCCCCTCTCCTGTACAGATGATCAAAATCCCCCCAAAAACACAACATAGCCAAGACAACTGTAAGAACTGACCGAGACGAGACCAAAGCAGTCTGAGACTGAGGTAAGACCAAATCCACACAAACCCCCCCCCACACACACACACACACAAACACAAATAAGTCTAAACGCAATGTCTTGCTGAATTCTCCATGGTTGTTTCCTTCCCCGCTCCTGTTAACAGTATATATTCTCTGCGGGTTATAAAACCAAACTTAACTACAAAAGAATTGTCATGCATAACTGCTGCTCCACCGAGTTCACTTCGCTCCTCTTGCCCTCACCTCCTCCTGGTAGCCATTGGTGACCAAAAAAAGGGAACAACACATACACATACACACACACACACACACACACACACACACACACACACACACACAAATAAGACTAAACGCAATGTCCTGCAGAATTCTGCCAAGTGGTTTCCCTCCTTGCTCCTGTTAACAGTACATATTCTCTGCGGGTTATAAAACCAAACTTAACTACAAAAGAATCGTCATGCATAACTGCTGCTCCACAGAGTTCACTTCGCTCCTTTTGCCCTCACCTCCTCCCGGTAGCCATTGGTGACCAAAAAAAGGGAACAAAAAACATCAGGGCCCTTGTTACTTTTCACTAAGTGCGTTTGTAACTAAATCTGCCGTGGTCTCGACCGGTCTCCGATGTCCTAGACAATGTTCAAAAGTGATCTTGAGACCGAGACCAATAGAGTATAACGGCACCACCTGTGACTGTAAGGTTTTTCTGAAGTTCGAGGTTGCTCCCTCACATCCTAGCTGCCAAACTACCGACACTGAATTATTCACTATGAAGGTGTTTGGGCAATTCCGTTCACCATCCATTGCACTGAAAACCTCCCCCCTGGTTGAGAGCTTAATGGGCTCATCTGTACTCATTAGTGCTTTTATATTTTACCGTTATTAAGCGGCGAGGCTGCACAAAGTCCTTACTGAATGAAAGTTACATCAGTTACTGTACACAGTGATTTTATCTCGCAGGTAATCAAATACATAAACTACAATAATGCTGAGGTCACATATGGTCTGCCTCTAGCAGGTAAAGTGTCGATGCCTTCGTTTGTCAGTGAGTACATCTTTATATCGACGTTTATAAAGCAAAGTTATCTTCATGAAGAAAACCATGCACTAAATGTCAATTGATGACATTTCTCTTTGACTCTGCTGGACTTTGACTCTGCTACAGCGAGCTCTCCCGCTTGTTTCAAGCCCCTTTTCTCTTTGAGTGCTATTTAATTGAACGTGGCAGTTGTTTCCATTTAATTTCAAAGCTTGCTAATGTCATTAATAATGTATGGATATCTGAATTAGAATCCGCCCCTGTCGCCTTGCTGCGCAAACACTATTGATCATCTGTTAATTAAGTTTTAAAAATCCATGACAGACCGTGGAATCAGAGGTAAATATGAATAATCTCATCAGTCCTTTTTTCATGCGAGCGTTACATGTATGGAAACTTGTTCCAATTTTATAAATACTGCAGTTCCACTTTTTGTTAGTTTCAATTTTGGAGTTTGACATGAACGCACAGAAAAACACACATGAATTACAGCAGGAAGATTCAACAGTTTAAACGAAGCGTAATACAAAAATACTGTAAATGTTCACCAGATATTTCACTAGATAATTACACTTGATAGAATTCTCCACCCATTCCAACCTGCTTGGACCATCATTTCACCTCTTTTCCACACTCTCCGTTGCTCTGGACTGTTGACCCCAAGTACCTGAAATCCTCCAGCTTCTTGATCTCCACTCCCTGTTGCCTCCACATTCCAGAGTTCCCGGGTTCCTCTTTTTCACACACATATATTCTGTCTTGCTGCGATTAACTTTCATTCCTTTCCTTTCCGGAGCATACCTCCTCCTCTCTAGATTTTCCTCTACCTGTTTTCTGCTCTCACTACAGATCGCAATGTCATCCGCAAACATCATGGTCCAGGGATATTCCTGTCTAACCTCATCTGTCGGCCTGTCCATCACCACTGCGAACAAGAAGGGGCTCAGAGCTGATCCCTGATGGAGTCCCACCTCCACCTTGAACTTCTCTGTTACCCCTACAGCACACCGTACCTGTGTCTCACGTCGAGGATACATGTCCTGCACCAGTTTAACATACTTCTCTGCCACTCCAGATTTCCTAATACAGTACCAGAGCTCCTCTCTTGGCACCCTGTCATTAGCTTTTTCTAGGTCTACAAAAACACAATGCAGCTCCCTCTGGCCTTCTCTGTACTTTTCTATTAGCATTCTCAACGCAAATACTACATCTGTAGTACTCTTCCTAGGCATGAGGCCATACTGCTGTTCACAAATGCTGACTTCTACTCTCAGTCTAGTTTCCTCTACTCTTTCCCATAACTTCATTGTGTGGCTCATCAACTTTATCCCTCGATAGTTGCCGCACTTCTGCACATCCCCTTTATTCTTGAAAATAGGCACCATCACACTTTGTCTCCATTCTTCAGGCAATTTTTCACTCTCTTAGATTCTGTTAAATGATTGAGCCAAAAACTCTACCGCTACCTCTCCTAGACACTCTCACACCTCCACCGGTATATCATCGGGACCAACTGCTTTTCCACTCTTCATCCTCTTCAATACCTTCCTCACTTCACTTTTACTAATTAGTTCTACTTTGTGGTCTACAATAGTCACCTCTTCTTCTCCTTATCTACTTTCCTTCCAGATGACACACCAAGTACTTTTCTACCTGTCTCCCTGATAACACCACTAGCTGTAGTTTTCCAATCATCTGGAAACTCTCCCTGACCACCAAGACCCTTTTCAACTCCTCCCTGAAAACCATACAACACTCCTCCCTTTTTCAGCCTCCACTACTTTGTCCAGTGGTCTGCCTTCGTCCTCTTGATCTTCCTTGTCACCAGAGTCATCCTACAAACTAATATGCTATGCTACGCTCTCCCCTACAACTACTTTGCAGTCACTGATCTCGTTCAGGTTACCTCGTCTATACAAGATGTAGTCTACCTGCGTGCTCCTTTCCTCCGCTCTTATAAGTTTCCCTATGTTCCTGTTTTTTCTGGAAAAAGGTGTTCACTACAGCCATTTCCATCCTTTCCGCAAAATCTACCACCTTCTGTCCCTCTGCATTCCTATCCTGTATACCAAATCTGTCTATCACTTCTTCATCACCTCTATTGCCTTCACCAACATGTCCATTGAAGTCTGCACCAATTACCACTCTCTCATTTCTGGGGATATTCTGCATCACTTCATCTAACTCGTTCCAGAACTTCTCCTTCTCTTCAAATTCACATCCCACCTGCAGGGCACAGCCACTCACAAAATTGAGCATCATACCTTCAAATTCCAGACTCATAAGTTTCATACTCATAAGCTTATCTGACATTCCTTTCACCTCCAGAACATTCCTAACAAACTCCTCCCTCAAGACAACTCCCAATTTCACTTCCTGTCAGTACCATGGTAGTACAACTTAAAGCCTGCTCCCAGGCGTCTGGCCTTACTACCTTTCCACCTGGTCTCCTGGACACACAGTATATCCACCTTCCTTCTCTGCATCATGTCGAACAACTCTTTATCTTGTCCTGCCATTGTCCAAATATTCAAAGTCCGTACTCTCAGTCCAAGACGCTTTTCTTTCCTCTTCTGTCTCTGCTTCCAAAGACTCCTTCCTCCTCTACTTCCTCAACCCATAGTAGCCCAATTTCCACTGGTATCCTTTAGGTTATCGGCACCAGTGACGGCCATTGTTAACCCCGGCCTTGACCAATCAGGTATGAGATTGTTAGGTTCGATTGGTATGTTTAGTTTTGGCAAAGGTTTTACGCCGGATGTCCTTCCTAACACAATCCTCTGCGTTTATTCAGGTTTGGGACTGGCTCAGGGAGACACCTGGAAACTGACTTCAAATGTGTGACTGCTCTCCACACAAAACTTTATGTAGAGAGGCCTCATGTAAAGCTAAAATAAAAGTACAAAACACCGGGAGCTCCTTTAGTTTCCTCTCCATCCATTTTGCGTTGGTTAACATGATCACAAGCCTACTTGCTGTCTTTCCTGCCCACTCGTTGGAGGTACTGCTGCTGCGCTGACAACAAAACTCTGGACTGGATGTTTTGCTCACTGAGCTAAAAGAACCACAGTCACTGCTGACGGCGCCTGCATCGGTAAACTCAATTTCCAAATTTCATATCATCTAAAAGTAAAATCTATGTCGTCGTCATCCTCCCCCCGTCACCCTGAATAAGAAATGTTTGTAAGCAACCGTAGCTTCTGCTTCTCAAAGGGTACAAAGTAATAAGTGTGCTGATTTGGAAAATTTGCCTGAGTTGCAGATGTGGCTATGTATGTTAGTGTGTATACTTAAGTGTGTTTGCCAGTCCGTGCGGAGCCTCTCGGTGAGTGTAATCCTTTGTGTGAACAGGGTTGTTCACATGGCCGGGTCGCTTCAAGTTGACAGTGCTGACTTGCAGTGGAAAGAGTAGTTTGCTCTGTTTGTGGACTCAGACAAGCGTGGGGCAAAATGGTTTCGACAGGAGACATCATAGGCAGAATAACAACAAGATTATGTCCCCGGACTGCCCGAGCCCTTGTTCTCCAGCCGTCTCTAACTTCATCTTATTTTTTTAACTTCCCTCACCTTTCTTCCAATTGCCTTTGAAAATATGTTGCCAACACAACATTGGCATTTTTGACCAATCAAGCTGATTTCTCAACCCTCAAAAAATACAAGCTCATGTCCCGACAGATTAGCGTCAGGACGAAATAGAAACAATTTTGCAAGTTAGCATGGATTGATGCAATTTCATTCAAAAGCTTGATGTCGTGTGTAGTTCTTACCCTCTATACAGCGTGAGAAAGAGATTTAGCCAACTGTAAAAAAAGATAAAACGTACTGACCATATTTCATCAAACAGCCCAAAGACTTGCATTGCATCATGTCGTACTGTTCAAGCAGCATAAACTTTATACAAATGAAACACACAAAAACACACAAAACACACTGGAATAAGCCCTTTGCCCTCCAGCCCCCCCATTCATCTAACATGCCAAAGAGATGTCGCACGGTTGAGATCACATTTTGTGAGCCATTGGATTGGAGTCAGGCGTGTACATTCCGAGCAGGCTTTTGGGAAAATAAGAATTCTGGGGCAAATTACACCAGCTGGTTGCAGGTGAAGATTGCTTGACATTCCATACATTAGGCCGCTCCTCTGTCTGTGTCCGATCAGTCTTTACATAAGGTTTGTCAAGTCTGAGATAACTCGATGTGACTGGCTTAGCTCTGGAAGGTAGGCTGGAAATGAGAACAAATGAGCGGAGGAGCCTGACAAAACTATGGGGTGAAAAGAGCCTTGAGCTCTGCAGCTTTGGGTGGCTGCCAGGCTACACGTCGCTTGCATTCTGAAGAGAGCCAGCGATCCTGGGATTATCAAACTGCTACTCGTCCCATTTAGCCACGCCATCTACGACAGATCTCTAGAAAGTGGGTTCAGAAGGAAGAATATCAGACGGTGACCCAACCGATTCAAGAGACACTGAAACTAAACTGTACCCCTGGGACTGGAAAACATTCAATAAGTTCAATGCACCGAGCTCAGGTTTGGCAAAATGTGGATAGGTCATGTAGCGTGATATAAAACTGCTATGATGAATAATCTTTCACCGAGTTTAAAATCAAAACACTTTCAAACAGCACCATTCCAAGTCCCCCCCCCCCCCCCTTGCCCCCTCCAATGCATTTGCAGCAGAGTGGCTGACATAAATGTTTTGTGTGTCCCGGCTGCAGCGGCTTGTGCCTCAGGTGCAGAGGCCGGCAGCAGCTGTTCCAACCGTCTGAGCCCCGTGGGAAACAGTGGGCTGCCTGCCTCTTCCAACACACACCGTTGAGCCCTTTCTTTATAATCTGACCTATTTTTACATTTTCATTTATTTATTTATTTTTTTTGCCCGTGCTGTAAAAATCTTTTAATGACGAGGAGACCGCACCTTATTTCTCCTTGACTGACCAATTATCTCAACCCCCTACTGACCGCCTCCTGTCTTCACAGACCTTTCTTTATTCAATTAATTTTTACATCATTGCATCCACTGTTCACCCAGTATTAATCTGGCATTTTTCTCA
The DNA here is from genome assembly GCF_037954325.1 of Fistularia commersonii. NCBI lineage: Eukaryota > Metazoa > Chordata > Actinopteri > Syngnathiformes > Fistulariidae > Fistularia > Fistularia commersonii. The sequence goes on along the minus strand of NC_141284.1, from coordinate 23,772,607 downwards.
AACAGATGGTTTACTGGTTACGCAACAAATGTATCCATGGACGTGTGAATATGTCAGAAGTGCTCTGCATATGTTTCAGCCGAACAGAACATTCTCTCTCTCAGAGGAATCACACTGATCCCGTTTGTAGGGGAGTCGATGTAAAACTTTTATCAGGTGTGTGCAGGATCTGTCGCTGTTGTCGCTGCGCTAGCGATGAGCCTTTCAATCCATTTGAATGAGGCTTTGAGGCATGGCGGTGAGCAAACACCGCACATACGCACCCAATAGTCCATGAATACTAACCACGGGTTGTGGGGTGAAGCACATTTTTGAGAAACCTGCTAACTCATAAACAGCTCCCAATTTGGATTGCATCATAATGAAGCAAAATAGTTTTTAAGCCCGAAAATCTTTCCATTCATTTATTATCTGTACTGCGGATCCTACACTCAGTCGCGAGGGGGAGCTCGAGAGTGTGCTGTAAGCAGGATGAACTTTAGCATCTAACCATACTTCTCAAAGTGTACTTTGTCATGTTTATTTGTTAAAGTGCTATGAGCAAAGGCTGAAGTATAAGAATTTTTTGTTGTTATACACATGCTGTGTTTTGAATGTATTGTGGCGCCCCAGAGTTAAAGTCGTGAGCCAAGTTTGAAGGGTAGTTGACTGACAGATGGACCGCCCAAGAGAAAAATGCTGCCTAGACCATGTCACCACTATCACTGCTCTGGGTTGGTCTCTGGTCTCTGGGTTGACTCAAAAAAACAACATTCAGAGGTGGTCTCCTCCATCGCCATAGGTAGACCCCTGCAGGCAACCGTGATATCTTCCAGCTTCTTGTGCCCTGCAAGCTGCAGCAATGCATGCTCCAGTTTGTTCATGGCTCTGCGGAGGCAGGCCATTTCGGAGGTCAGCGGGAACCTCCGACAACTTCAACCCTGGTAATATTGGTTTGGATCCTGTAAAGCACTCGTGTCAAACTCAGGCCGGCGGGCCAAATTTGGTTCACAGTGTAATTATAATTGGCCCGTGAGATTGTATCAAATGTGCATTAAAGCTGGCCCGTCGCATGTAATGTTTTACAAATCCCATGATGATTTGCGAGTATGTTGGAGTGCAGTCGAACCCGCAAGCGCTCCTTTTTTCTGTTGACATCGGGCAAATTAATAACATCGGGCAAATTAATTTCAGCCTCCACAAAAATGGCCAAACGAAAGATGGACAACAGGAGCTTCCAAGACAGGTGGGGGGCAGATTATCTGTTCACGAATATAAAGGAGAGACCTGAGTTGGCGATTTGCTGACTTGGATGCTCAGAAAGAGAGATTTGAACTGCCTTTGCGATCAACATGGAAAGCGCACCAACCTCCAAATGGAGCTAATTGAACTCCAATTTAATGAAATGCTCAAATCAAAATATGACTCTGTTAGTGCTGCGTGGTTTTAGATGTTTCCTCCCCAACACAATGCCCCAATTGCGCACCCAAGCTGCTCAAATGCTCTCAATGTTCGGCAGTACATATCTATGTGAACAACCGTTCTCAATGATGAAGGTGAACAAAACGCCTCAAAAACAAACAAAAACAAATAAAACAGAAGTCGACTCACTGATGAAGAACTTCCCTCAGTCCTGTGGATTTCCTCAGCTCAGACCCCAGACATTGATGAATGTCTAAGAAAAAATGCCAGGTATCTGGCTTAGACCAATGTCCAGAGTAAATAAGAGTGTGGTAAACTGAGCTTGAATATATGTTTCACTTTTTCTACTGCAAGACATGGTCAGTTCATAGTTGAAAAAGATATACTTTAAAAAGTAACCTGACAGGATACAGAAATAGACATACTTTATTTTTTTAAATAAGAAGTGAAAACCACTGATTTGTCGTTTCTGACAAATTTAATTTCTCATGTGTTTTTTTATATCAAGCTTTGGTTGTTCCAGAGTCTGTGTTTAGGCAAAACTGAAGTTTGTTCCCATCTAAAAAGGTTGAGCAGGACGTATCAGTTGCAGTTAATTTTTCAACAAATATTGGGTTCTGCACGTGATTTTATTTGTCAATTTCGGCCCACTGTGAATTTGAGTTTGACGCCCCCGCTGTAAAGACATGGGTCTCTGTGCATCCCCTGCATTGCCCAGAAGGGGCTGACCCGATGCTCACATGCCTCCCTTGCAGCAGGTGGGATCTCCCGTGGAACGTGGAACGCTTGTCACACAGGGGGTAATTAGATAAATGGTGGAAGTTCAAAAAAAGGAAAAATGGAAAATAAGTTGAACTGCATTAGAAACTGGAATTAGAGGTGGACAGGAGCCAAGGCTGACACTCGGCCGTGGCTACGGAGTAACTTTGACTTGGTGTACCAGCAGTAGAGCAATACTAAGAACCATGTTTGCAAGGAAGACCATTTCAAACTAAAAAAATATGAGATACTCACAGGCACATAGGGAAAGGGGAAAAACATTAGGAGAACAAGCTACTTTAACAAACATGGGGTTAAATTGGATTACACTACATGTCTTTCCATGTGTTCATTTCTGCTGTTAGTACGAAGCACCTCTGAGAGGCTCTCTCAGAGACACACACAATTTGTTGTGAGATCTGATGCTCAGCCTCCAAAATACCCCAAAATTTACTAAAAGCTTGCTTTTTTTAACTTCTCTATCGACTCGAGTGTTCTGAGTTTAGATTCGGCCCTTTTTTCTGGGTCCGGACTCAGCGGGGACACCATTCACAATTAGCAAGCAGAAACAATAACAGAAGTCGTTTACTCGAACAGCATCAAATAATTATTAAAATAAAGCAAAGTCAGAGATCAGGATATACAGGACTGTCTCAGAAAATTAGAATATTGTGATAAAGTTCTTTATCTTCTGTAATGAAATTAAAAAAACTAAAATTACTTTTTCATGATAATCTAATATTTTGAAACGGGATTTTTGAGTTTTCTTAAGATGTAAGCCATAATCAGCAATATTAAAATAATAAAAGGCTTGCAATATATCAGTTGTAATGAATCCAGAATGTATGACATTTTTGTTTTTGTAATTGCATTACAGAAGATAAAGAACTTTATCACAATATTCTAATTTTCTGAGACAGTCCTGTCCAGCTTTAAACTGAGCGTAATTTAAGGCATGTCTGAAAGATGTTACCCTTCACTTGATTTATTTTGTGCTTCAAGATTCTGGCAGCATAAGTGCAACATGAGACGATTTCAAGCTTAAGGCATATTTTGGATTGTTTCTTAAGTTGCTAGATTTGGGAGGGAAGAAGAAGGAGTAGGATTCAAGGAACTGAAATGAGTTTCCTCCACATAGTGAATGTTCTTAGCACAAGGGCAAGGAAATCATAGACCTCAGGGGGGCTCGGAGGAGAGCCGCTGATCTTTGGCTAAAAACAGTTCAGTTGAGGCGGTTCGGGGCCCCCTGACAAGGAGGCCCCCCGGACGCCTCCTGTTAGAAGTAATTCAGGCACTTCGTCCTGTCGGGAGCCGCCGCGCTCAACGGTGAAGGCACTGCAGTCATTGTATATCCGGCTCGGCCTGGGAAGGACTCGAGGTGCTTTCGTAAAAGCCAGACTGCATTGCTAGGGACAGGTTAGACCGGCTAAGCAGATATCACCAGCTGCGAAAAAAGAATGAACCAATCAACGTTTGTCCTCGAAGAGAACGATGAGTGTGAAATTTCTAAAAAAGAAACAGAATGAATGTGTCCGATCATGTTTTTCTTTGTATCGATCACAGGAATTTCATGTAGAGGTGCAGGTTTTTTTGTGGCTTCCTTCACAATTATTTCACAATGTCGTTCCCGCAGCCCTGTCCTTTCTCCTTGCCCCGTCTGGTGACTTTTCACACTGACAGACAGACAGATCACTCCATTTTACTTCCCTGTGCAGGTGTCAAGGTGATGATTAAAGAGGAGGGGTGAGGGAATGAGATGCAAGAGACAAGCATGTCATCCAGTTGTGTCACCATTTCCAGTTAAAACTTGCCAAACAATACGTGCAGCTATATACATAAAAGATGGTATGTACAGTACATTGGATAGAAGTGAGGCTTGTTTGGTACGTTGCACAATATGAGCTGAACACCGTAAACACATTCTCAAGAATTCAGAGAATTTCCATAATGTTTTCTACAAGGTAGCTTGAGGTAAAGAGGGGTTATTGTATGACTGTCAGTCAGTTTAATATAAACTGAAAGGTGCCCTCTGTCAAATCAATATCAACATCTCATTTCCTACTTTTCCATTTCCCAAGATCCCCGGACCCTGATGAAGGCTGGAGCAACTTAATCAGCAGTTTAAGGAAAAACACTTTTGCTCCTCTGACTGACAACGAAGGACAATGAAGACAACAACGGTTCCTCAAGCCGTGTGACTGGAGCCCAGTATCAGCCTGTATTTACATTTCAGTCAATAGAGTATTCACTCGTCTGTTTGAATGACCTTGTAAAGTCAGTAATCCCCGCTTCACAATGAATAAATACATAAACAATGAAATTTGGTCTGCTCGCAGTTACAAAACAGAGGAGTGGCAAAAAAAAGCAGGAGACAAAAAAAAAAAGGTGTGAGGATCTTGTTTTGTAACAATTCACTGTTAAGTAATTGCACACTCGTATAGAGTGCCGGGACAGTGTGTTACTACAGCATACTGACTGTGGTAATGGCCAAATCTATATTGCACTTGTGAAGCTACAAACAGCGAGGCAATCAATGTGTCTGACTGATTACTGTGACGGCCCTTATTGCACTTGGTGCATGTTACACGCTCTCCATGGTACATTTACAGAAAAGCTTCAAAACCGCAGCTGTGACTGCCGTTCGTTTTTCCCTACTTGCTCTAATTTCACTATTAGCACAGCGGCGCAGTGGTTAGCGCCTGCGCCTCATCGCAAGAAGGTCCCTGCTTTGATTCCAACTGCAAGCATATCCTTGTGATGTGTCCAAAATCATACCAGAAGTTCATCGGAGGCCGGTAAGACGTGCCCAGACATGTGAATGAAAGAGTGAATGTTGTATGTCCCAATAGGATGAGTAAAAATGAAAGAGTGGATGGTTGTATGTCACCATATGTGGCACTGTGATCAGGTTGCGACCGGGTGAATCCTGCCTCCGGCCCACTGACGGCTGGGACAGACTCCTGCACCCCCCCAGCACTTAATAAATGAATGAATAAATGAATGAATGAATGAATGAATTTCACTATTACCTATCCCCGTGGAATTAACCGGACGCAGCAAGTTTCAAAGACCAAAAAGACCTTGGAGATAAAGCTGCTCTGAGTTTGCTCTTTCTGCCACCTAATGTTTTATTCAGAGATGAGTTCAGTTCACTCCACTCTGCGATGGTGATTTATATAGCGGACTGTTTGAACAAATGAGGAGTTTTTTTCCTTGTGAACACAAAGACAAAGACAGAAGGAGGAAGGAGCCATTTGCAATTTGGAGCGTCAATAAAAATGCAAATAGCTGGAAACCATTTCTCAGCAGTGGCAGCAGAGGTATTGTCATTGCAGTGGCCAAAGACAGTAAGACGAATGGACCCACCCAACCCCACAAGCCCAAATTCTTTATCTTTGAGCTAAAACACACTCTGGGTAAAGAAATGAAATTTATTTCTCACTGCAAGCACTGCTTTTGGTAATGATGAAGTGAGTTGTAATTGTTAATCTGCAGTGAGAGCGCTGACCTTGTGCTGGAGTATCAGTGTTGCGTCCCGGGCGAGGAATATCAGTCAATCAGCACATGTTGAGAAGGCGACAGCTGCAATGCCACCCCGAAGCCTGGAGAAAACACAGATTATTGATAATTGGTGCCAAATCGGTATCTTGTAACAGATGAGGTTCTAAAAATCCCGCCCATCAGCACTTGTTGTAATATAGATTAACTAGTACTCGCCAAGGAATTTAAATAGTGGCACAAACTGGGAAATGAATATGCCGCAAAATACGCGGTGCGGTGGAACTTATGGGCCGTAAATCTTTTTCTGTTCAATTTTTCGTTTGTTTTTCCAGAATTCAAATCCAGCGACATCCATTTTTATAACAACGAGGACGGAAAACTGTCTCCAGGGAAAACTTGATTATATCGCCTTCTAATTCAAATTCAGCATTCATTATTCTCGTTATTTGCTCTGCCAAAGGTGGTATGGCCTGTTTGTAAAAGAACAGTTTATAAATATATTCTCCATTTAACAACATTTTATTTGATGCTATTTTTGTCTCATGCCTCTCACCTTTTGCATGCTTGTTGCCATGGTCAACAAGAATTTGAACTTTCCACGGAGCTCACAGTTAGTTCTAAGGATCAACGCTCAATAAGATGAATATCAAGAATAAATTCCAACTCCCTGTCAGGACCAGGAAGCTGTGAACTGTCCACACCTGCTCACATCTCCCTAGTTTTGTTTTGATTGTGTCCACCTGTTCACTTTCAGGTTAGCATGCGTTTGTTTTCCTTAGTGGTTTCATTGAATCGGCGTGTCTGGTTCCCACCTCCCAAGTCAGGTTTGTTTAATTTTGGATTTGTGATTATGCAAACAATGAGAGTGTTTTCCCCCTTTCTTATTATCAGGAACTTTGCACAATTGTTAAATTTTCTTTTGAATCCTGTCTTTTAGTGAGCGTTCCTTCATTGAGAGATTCTCCTTTTCTCATCACAGGAGGTCGGAATTCTATTCCTATGGCCCGACATAATAGGATTTTTGGGAACTCACATACAGCACCATGCATAAGAACCTAGGTCACTCACCTACGCTAATCCCAGTTGATTTCAACAGAGCAGATCCTTTCATATGTTCAAATATGTGCTTTTTATTGACGATTTAGGCCAAGCAAGCGGATGATGTCCGTTGGTGTTACGCTCTTTTCCGAGCGTTTTATTCAATCTAATTTCCCTCCCATTGAGACGGTTTTCCTTTTCCTCTAAGCATATGCTTAGGTGCCATAATGAAGGCAAAACCGATTCCAAAAGTACAACCGGCGAATGTGGAAAAGGCCGTATACCTCTTATTGTGCCACTTATGACGTACTGTTTTAGTCTGCTCCGCTCACCGAATTAGTCGGAATCATGGAACAGACTTTCTTGATCAATTTATGGGAGGTGACGGTGTAACTATTAAGCGCCCTAAACCATGTTGTAAACCAACGGCTTCATGTGTGAAGGAATGTTTTGTTGTTATTGTACTGAGAATCGTGCATTCGTGTTCTCACCTCGCCCTGTTCCTGTTCAGCTCCCATTAGAATGTAAGACAATTAAAGAGGCCACACAACAAAAGTTTGATTGACAGTAAAACATTTGTTAAACATTTTTTTCAGAGATAAAGGATCTCTTTTTGTCTTGAAAGTTCAAGATTTTTTTTCCAAACAAGCCCTCTGAAAAAATGTTGGCCAGGAACAGTTGTATTATAAGTGGAGAGACAAATAGCACACTCATATCAGCCACGCCATCACTGGCCGGCTTTCTTTTTCTCTGACGGCAACTTCATGCAATCACGCCCTCCGTGCACAACACGGCCGCTGCATTAGCTTTTACTGCCAAAGGAGCAGCTGGCAATGAGAAAGTTGTGAAGTCAATGAGGGCTTTTCTTTTCCCTGACTTAGTGTTTCCTTGCTCGCTGATTCCCCGTTTGAGAGGAGTAAGTGCCCAGGTAAGCTCCTGGCTTATTGGTCCAGACTGAGATGGAAGAATTTCTTGATCAATTCTGACATCCAAGTCCAATGAATTTCTTTTTTTTTGTTGTTTTTTTGAGTGGGGGTCGCTTCTTCCTGGCACCAAAAGGCGCATTTCTTCATTGAGGTGCAAAAGTTCTCCACCCGCCCTGTTTATTCCACTCTCGCAACGTTTTTGCTATCGCTCTGAATATTATGTTGCTAAGCAGCTTATCAGAAATTAACAACAAAGTTCCAACCCCCGCAGCACCTGCTGAAATATCGGCGCTCCATGAAGTGAAACCTTCACACACCGGAGCAATCTTGACCCCCGAAAGATTTCGGGGATTTACGTAATCTCTTCCATTTCCGACAAATTCGCGTCTGCTTCTTTAATTTCTCGACTCCGCTCATCGCTTTCAGTTCTCCGGTCTGGTCTGTCTGAGAGATTTATGCATATATGCGTGCAATTATTTTGAAGGCGCAAGCCCGAAGCCCCTGTGGGAAAGCCTACCTTTCTGTTGTCACAGTATGTGTGATAAAACGCTGCCGTGTTTCCTCTGCGGTTGGCAGTAATGCAGAAGAGTTTAGGCAAAGTGAATGATTACTCTGTTTATGGGGATTTGATTGCAACCTAGAAACCAGGCCGGCCTCCATCTGTCCGCTGCCAGCAAGCAGTCTTCTGACAACATTTTACCCCCTGAAATTTTCTTTTTTCTTTTAATAATTTCCCCTCTCAATGCCTGACTCTCTCCTTCTGATTCTTCCGCCTGCTCCCCTCTCATTCTCAACAAATGCATTTATTTGTTGCCTCGTCCCGTTTCCTTTTCCCGCCGTCCGATATCCCGGTAAATTTAGCAGCAACAATCTTCAAACTCATTTTCTTCAATTCCCACACACACATGATTATTCCTACCTGGGAATGACAGTGGTGGTGAAACAATTATTTGTTTACTCTGAACTCCCAGTGTGTGGCAGCAGACGTTTATGAAACCAAATTAATTATCTGTGCCAGCTCCCATGGGAATTGCAAAACACACTGTTCGTCACAAATTTGTACAGAAGATTGGAATGTGAATCCCCTCTGACCTGATGCAATGCTGCTCGGCGTTCTTTGCACGCGTGTCTCGTTCTCATTGTGTTTGTGTCTTTTTGTCTCACAAAGAGTGAGTTAAAAGGGACACTGTGACAACCTTACCGTGCGTGAACTATGTCGTGTGGGTTGTTCGACGATGACGAGCGTGAGTTCACATGACAGTTTCAGTTCAGGAAATCTTGCCATGTGACTAATGACACTGGATACAATACTTGAATTTAATTAACTAATCACCAGGCGCATAAAAACTTTCAGTAAACATTACTATCATCCCATTTTTGATGTCAGTGACATGATATTGTTACTAAATGCCAATTATACCTTGTCAAACATGTTGGACATCAGCAGATTCAGTGGCGTATTAGCTTTATTTGCACGCTGTGAAAGGGATCCCTTCCCTTCTCATGCACTAACGCGCACGCCGCGTCCGTCATCCACTTGTGCGGAGACGGAAATAGTCAAACATGCCCCCCCTCTACTGTCTCAACATGATGTATGAGTTAGCGGTGATGTGTGAGGTTAAGTGCAAAGACAGTTGATGCTGACGGCGTCTCGCGGTGGGTGGAGGGAGGGGTTACCGGGTGGTTGGGAGGGTAGAGAGGAAGAGGTTAGGAAAGTGGGTGTTCTGAATGATTCATACAAGCCTCCTCCAGAATGGCGGCCGCTCCACTCAACGCAAGCAGTTGGGTATGATAGAGAGCCTCCGTTGATGTAAAGACTCTCTCCGGTCCATGTTCAAAAAGTTCAAAGTTATTGATTCGGCCAGAGAGCTCACTCCGAGTAGGCGTTCATATACCTGGTCTCGCGGGTTAATTCTATTTTTATGCAGCAGGGCAGGAGCGTCACTGTGCCTGGATGGCAGGATATCATAAAGGAAACCTGACTTGTCTGTCTTTGTTTGTTTTTTTTGATTTTTTTTTTTCTTTTTTTACTCTTCTGAATTTTTTTCCCACTTCTCCCGGCCTCTCTCACACTTGTCCCCACCCTCCTCCTTCCAAGGCCGTGTATAGAGTGAGATAAAGAATAGCAGAGTCGAGTACAGAGGGAAGGCTGGCAGGATCGCTGTTTATGGACGTTTGAGCCCAGTCTCTGAGAAAGGTAATTTCACGCTTGGTGGAACTGACTCCAGTCCCAACGTTGTCCCTGTGATTAATTAGGCTTTTTGAACGAACAAACCAGGAGTCAGGTGAAGATGTTAATTATCCCACCATTATGCAGATAGAATATATTAATGAGCCTACACGGCTGGTTACCGCGTGTGAACACGCACAAACTTACGTGAGCATGTGTGCACACACACAGACAGACAAAAGTTAACAAATATAAACTTGTAACTCTGGCAGGAGTGGTGATGTGGGATGACATGAGCGAGATGGCGAAAAAAATCCCTTTTTGTCATACTAACGTCCAAATTGCTATTGTAAAAACTGGAAATCTTCAAAGTTCAAAGAACAGAGTCCTACAACTCCAATAAATGCATTCTCAGAAAAAATGAGGAAAAGTTGGTTTATTGAACATTTGTGAGAGACAACGTTGTAGAAACTGATTTCGTAGTCAGCCATACATAGAAAAATGATTTTCCCAACCAGAATCAACCGTGAACAGGAGAAGCTCACAAGGTTCTGAACAGCTGTTTATGTTTTTTGTTTTTCATTTCTATCCTGAAAGCTTCAATCCATATTACTTTATCTAAATCTCACTTGATCCCTTTCCACTCACACTTGTATGTCACGGAGCTTGTTTTTTAAAGGTTCGTGAATGGCAGGGGCACAACCCCATAGCTATACAATTGGTGTTTACGTCACTAACCCCGCATTTCATCACACGTCATGAAGTCGCTGGAGAGGCTTGTCCTGAGGCACCTTCGCACAGTCGTCGGACCTTCGCTGGACCCCCTGCAGTTGGCATACCAGCCCCGGATAGGAGTGGAAGACGCCATCATCTATCTGCTGCACAGAATCTACACACACCTGGAGGAGGCAGGAAGCACTGTGTGAGTCATGATCTTTGACTTCTCCAGTGCTTTTAACACCATTCGACCTGCCCTGCTGAACAGGAAGCTTCTGTACATGCAGGTGGATGTTCCACTCGCAGCCTGGATCAACAACTACCTCACAGGCCGGCCGCAGTACGTGAGGCTGGGGAACATCGCATCGGACACCATTGTGAGCAGCACGGGGGCGCCACAGGGGACAGTCCTGTCTCCCTTCCTGTTCACGCTCTACACCTCAGACTTCGGGTTCTCCTCGCAGTCCTGCCACCTGCAGAAATTCTCAGATGACTCTGCCATCGTGGGCTGCATCAACAGAGGCCAGGAGGAGGAGTACAGGAGCGTGGTGGACAGGTTTGTGGAGTGGTGTGGACTGAACCACCTCCAGCTCAATGTCACAAAGACAAAGGAGCTGGTGGTGGATTTCAGGAAACAGAGGACCCATCCGACCCCAGTCACCATCAGGGGTACAGAGGTGGACATTGTGGACAGTTATAAGTACCCGGGTGTCCACTTGGACAATAAACTGGACTGGACTATTAACACCAACGCCAGCTTCAAGAAGGGTCAGAGCCGCCTGTTCTTCCTCAGGAGGCTCAGATCTTTCAATGTCTGCAGGACCATGCTGCAGATGTTCTACCACTCGGTGGTGTCCAGCGTCATCTTCTACGCTGTTGTGTGCTGGGGCAGCAGGCTCAAGACAGCTGATGCGAACAGACTCAACAAGCTCATCAGGAGAGCTGGATCTGTCCTGGGTGTGGAGCTGGAGTCTGTGGTGCAGGTGTCAGAGAGGAGGATGCTGAAGAAACTCCTCAGCATCATGGACAACATCCATCACCCCCTGCATGCCACACTGACGTCCTGTCAGAGCTCTTTCAGCCGTAGACTGATACCACCGAGGAGCTCCACTGAACGCCACAGGAGGTCTTACCTCCCCGAGGCGATCAGACTTTTTAATTCCTCTCCATTCAGCCGCCGGCAACCATAACAACCTAACTTTAACTTAAAAACAAACAAAAATGTGCAATATCTCATTTCTGTGCAATATTCAGAAACTGTGCAATATTTCATCTCATAACAGCTACACTGTGCAATATTTAATCTCATCTCATAACTGCTACACTGTGCAATATTTCATCTCATCTCATAACAGCTACACTATAATGTTCCCTTCTATCATACTATTGTGCACTCCTTACCTCACTTGTTACTAAGACACTTATAGTTCTATCACTGCTTACTAAGACACTTTATAGTTTCACTGAAACACTTTATAGTTTATTTTTATTTCTAATTCTGCCTTTCTTTTATTATTTATTACTGTTATATTTTCTGTAACTCTGGCACTGCAATTTCCTTCGGGATTAATAAAGTTGTTCTTATTCTTCTTCTTTAATAACCTCTTGCTTTGTTAAGCTCATTTTCATTCCATTCTTTGCATATGGAGGTAATGATTTCATACCAGTGATTTTTGTCATTCACTAGCCTGTTTGTGTAACTGCTGCTTCTCCTTTGTTAATAGGCGCCATGGCGGCACAGCGGTTTGAGCTTCAGCCTTGCAGCAAGAAGGATCCAGGTGCGGTCCCCGCCCCCAAAAAAAAAAATAAAAATATGAGAAAGGTTAATTGGAAAAATAGGAAAATAACCCAGGTAACTGAATGAGAAGAATGTGACGGGTGACTGTATATGTTGTAGGGCAACTGTATATATTGTACTAATAAACCCTTATATGTGAACATGTCAATATTAAAAGGGGAGGTCATGTATTTATGTTAAGTCCATAGATCCAAACACGGCCTCTTTTTTTATTACAGCGTTTTCAAGAAGCATACACACAAACACAGCCTCCTATATTAGGTAACAGGTGAACACACAGACCCAAGACATGAATCATCAACTCTCAGTCGCTATTACAAAACATAAGCTATGTCTATATGTATTCTTGGACAGTATATGATAAAAATAAATATGGATTTTGTGGGTTCTATCCTCCAGCAATGTCTTATTTACCTTCTTTTTTTGTTTTTATTCATGTGGATGTTTGAATTCTGTTTAAGTCAGCTGGAGGGGGGGGGAACAAACAAACCTCAGGAGAATTATTGAGAGCCAAATGATTATTCGCACAGCGCCCAATTTAGCACTAATCCCTTTTTATATGTATCTTTATGTCCATCTTGAGAACAAGTATTCCTGGCAGCTTTAACTTCAGGATACCGCAAAGACTGGACTTATCAAGTAGTACATCAAACTCAAAACTAGGAATCTATTCACTCACAGCTCTTTGAAATTGATTTTAAACTTTATACCCTTTTCAGACCTTTCATATATTTGACAAGCCCATTCAGATATACTGTACTGGGGTACTTCTCTGGTTGAAATGGGTGATTTTGTTCATTTCAACACTGCCTATTTGGCACAATCTTTACCGTGATTCTATGAATGCTGTTTAATCAAACAAACTTTCTGACTTCCATCCAGTTCCCCAATCAGGTGCTTTTTTTTTTTTGGTTTGGTTTTTTTCTTTGCTCTATGGAAAATGAATTCTCAGTGGGTAATATTATCAGTGGACAGGTGTTTCTCCACAGCAACTGTGTTACAAGTTAATGGAATTCAGGGAATATGGACATGAATACATCATCTGCGTTGCCATAGCCATACATCAAGATGCTTTAGTCATCTATTCAGATACTCATCAGGAGCAAATAGGGCTTTGCTGTCTTGCTCATGCGTAATTCAGTTTCAAACTCAGTGTGTGTGTGTGTGTGTGTGTGTGCGCATGTATTCATTTTTGATACCCTTTATCATGGACTCAGGATCACGGGGGGCCTGGAGTCCATCCCAGCTGTCATTGGGCGAGAGGTGGGGTTCACCCTGGACTGGTCACCAGTTTGACTGAGTCAAACCTGAAAATCAAGGCCGGAGCCGCCACTTGGGAGCATTGCTACTTGCCACAGTTAGTTGCCCGATTTTTTTTTACAATTATTTGATGTGCGTACCGTGTGTGTGTACAGTTTGACTGAGGGTCGGGGCATCTTGCAGTCAAACCTTCGAGTTGATGTGTAAAGGACTCTCAAGCAGAGGTTGCATTACTGGCTGAGACAAGGTCATTGGGAGCTTTAGCTTTTTTTAACTGTTTAAGACAATTTCTTTGGATTGTATTTTCTAATTTTCAATGTTAAGGAAGCTCAGTATATTTTCTGTAGCTTTTAACAACAGATTATTGCAATATATGCCCACTGCAGGTAACCAAACCATTTGTAACTTCACAGCACAACTTCAGTGATCTGCAATAATTAAAGGCTTTAGATTTGTTATGGCAAAAAATGGGATTACTGGCTGATTATGAATAGCTAAAAAAAAAAAAAAAAATCTGCCCAGAAACAGCAGCCCCTGCATAATGTATAATTAATACAAAAAAAACAAGTTTAAGTTGATGAGGCAGTGACTTTGGAGAGTCCAGCTGGCCGCAGCAAGTTGTTGGCGGTGTGACGCCGTATGACTCCGCGTGAAGTGGCAGCGATCGGACATTAGACGACCCATTAAAGAGTCAATTAGATGGTCTGCGTATTGGATTCCTGTGACAATCTGTCCAACCGAAATACCATTGGAGAGGGGTTGAGATAAAGCGTGTGAGATAGAGACACACAAGTAAAGTGAGAGCTTAAGACAGATAGGGAAACTGAGCTGTGCGGAATGAATCGCCCCTGGCATTAGAGTATTACAGTTCATCCTCCCTTATAAATCCCTCACAGACACCTCAGTTCAGCCCTGTTGATCTTTTTAAACATGTTGCATGACAAAACTATTTTCACTGTCTGGAACCAGATACTCATAGAGCCAAGATTTTTGTGTGTATGTAACAACAGAACTTTCACCTGGTTTCGGTGAAGGGATTTCCCAGTTGGTTTGGAGGGTGGTGTCGGACCTGCTGTACGTGGGAGTGTCGATCCGCGTTGGAACGGTTCCCGGTACCGTTTCCTATGTGGGCAAAAGTTCATGTCTGAGGCTCGCTCTTCTGTTCAGAGGTGTTTTTTTTTTCTTTTTTTCCGTTCTTTGCCCCCTCTCTCTTTTGAGAGTCCAGTTGCCACGATAAGATTTGACAAGGATTAGCCATGACCTGGATGACTGAGAACCTCAAAAGACTATAACGATCCAATGCTGCCCTTTCACAAATGAGCTCAGTCCGCATTGATGTCGATTTTTGCATGAAGGAGCCGGTTTGTTGAAGAAGTTTATCTGCTTCCACACATACAGCCCACCTGGGTAAACCCCTGATTATTCCGGGTTCGGAGCACCTCTGTGAAAAAGATATCACTGTCTGTCTTTTCGGTATCTTTCACCGAAGAATTGCAAACCTCTGCTCGGAAAGTCGGCCTGTGGAAAAGTAAATGTCAGAGCAAGTCAGAGCGGGCTCTGAATCGACAATAACCGACCAGCTCCCTCATGCCCTACAAAGTCCATGTACATATTGCTGCTGACTTGACCTTGTTTAAATGAAACTCCAGAAAATTTTCAAATAATAAAGAGGTTTGGCAGCTCTAATTTCATTCCTCTACACTTTGATATCTGTAGCATGGCCACAATTTCCCCAATGGGGCACCAATAAAGAAAAGTCTAACGCTCAAGTCACATCCCTCCTCTTGCTCTCTTTCCAACTACAAAAAAAAATCCCCCTCGGTGAGCTCCATGTCATGAAGGACGACCAAGGGCAATGCCTAGCGTTTGACAAAATTTTTTTTTTTAAATATCCAGTCAATTGCACATTGAACTCCCCCATCCTAAAAAATAGGTTTACAGTGACTTGATAAACGAGTCAAACAAGAAAAAGCAAATTTAAAAGTCACTGTGTTTACTAGAGGAAGGAAACGTGCTCAACCCAGATTCTTGTCATAATCTACATCTTTGGGCGACTGGACTTGATTTTCTTCTCTTGATCACATTTCACCTCTCATGCAAGAGGCCTCAGTTCAGGAGAGTTTCCGATCAGAACCACCAGGGTCGGCTACGTCAGCAATGGCTTGGCAAATGAAGTCCGGTTGCCACGAGAAAAAGACTAGAACCTGTATGACAGAGAACCTCCAGAAACACTCTCAAGTAGAACATGCGAGCTTTCAAATGTTGTCAGTAGTACCTGTAAAACCACACTAAGGCTTGTTCCCGGAGCTTGTTCTTCTTCTACTTTCGGCTTTTCACCACAGCGAATCCACAGTCTCCATATAACCCTATTCTCAGTATCCTCTTCTCTCACACCAACTACCAACTAGGTTTGATTTGTATGTTCGGTTTTGGCAAGAGTTTTACGCCGGATGCCCTTCCTGACACAACCCTCCACATTTATCCGGGCTTGGGACCGCCTCAAGGAGACACTGGCCCGTGCCGCCCTGAGGCTGCATTTTCCTTGTTCCTGGAGCAACGCGCTCTTATCTTCCCATCGGGGTGTATATACATAGCTCGGCTGGACTCCGGTTATTCTTTCTCCGGCTCAGCAAAGATATTAGCAATTATGTGCTTGTTAGGAGTGGGCCGCAGATAAGAGAGATGTGACTTGTGTCTGATTACTTTTGCTGCGAGTTTGTGGGAGAAGCCTGGAAGTCCTCAGGGGGCACAGCCCCCCTCCTCCCCCCCATCCCCACCCGTGTTAATCCAGACTGTGTCCTTGTGGAAATACTGCACTTGTGCTTGTATTGGATTATTCATGCATGAAATATTGAGTAAATGGGGATGCTGGAGAGCTCTTATTTGAAGTAATAGTTGCACCCATGCCTCCTTCATGTCTTTTTTTCCATTTTTAATTATTAATTGAGGGGACAAATGGACAGTGACCTCACCAACTTCACTGTGTAGTAAGTGCTTGACCAGAGGCAGGTTTTCAAAGTCTAAGTAAGGCAAATCTAAATCATGCACATATGCACCTCAACCATCGGAGCTTGAGTTTTGTGTCGATGAGACAGGAGTCTGCCAGCTATATTTGCATCGCTAATGTAATTCAATCTCACCAGATGGCTGGGGTTTCTGCGAAAAAAAAAAAAAATTAAAAAAAGGAAAAGAAAACAGTTTCTTGCTTTCCTCCCATCTCCTCTCATACGCTCTTTAATTTCAGCTAGTCCTGTAATCTGCACTTCCAGTTCTCTTCCTCCCCTCTGCTACATCCCTCAGCTTTTATTTTTTCCTTTCTCCCCTCTGCCTCAATTTTTCTCATATATTACATCTTTGGCCGTTCTCATTTTCCTCCCCTCTACGGATATTTCAGTTTCCCCCTTTTACTTTCCTGGTTGCCGCTCTCCACCATCATGAGATCTTAAGCTGGAGTCATTATTATCAATCAATAGCTGGAGTTCTCACACAGCAGGTCGGGCTCTGGTCGAGAATTCTGCAACGCTGATCCACTCACTCTCGCGCAAAAACTCCCGCTGAAGCCCCCACTTGGTCTCTATCTGGGTGGCTGTCTGATCAGACAGACAGGACTATGTGTCAGACATGAGACTGACATGTGTAGCGGTTTTCCTCCAGAGGCACGGCGATCATAAAAAGCTCATTTGACTGAACTGATGCTCGAGGCTCAAACTGACTGATGGCCGGGCTGATTATAATGCACCGCAGCATGTGTCAAACATGTCCGAGGCACGGCGGGCGCCGCTCGAAAATCCCTCCCTTTACCTTCTCCCCGTAAGCAAACAGCCATGTCAAACTTCATCACTCGAGAGCCGGTCAGGAGAGTTTTCGGTTCCTGGCCCGGCGATGGGAAAGGATCACCGGAGGTGGTAGCGCCAAGGGTACAGCAAAGGAGAATTGTGTTTTGATCGCAGGCATGCAGAAACATGTTTCCTAATTCCCCATATCATTGTTGTTTGTGAAGAGAAAAAAGGTCACAATAATATAATACTTGACTGATGGTAGTAACCAAGGGTGGAGACGCTCCTACGATGCGCTAACTTGTTTGGGGTGAAGTGCAAAGTAGGGCATTTTTATTCATATTACCATATGGAAGTTTCTTAAATTTGAATTTCCTCTTCAATCAGCTGCCATCTCATCTACCTTGTCCATCACACGATCGCCACTGCGCGTCACAGTAATGTGAATTAAAATACGATCCAAAGTTGGTGTTTTCTTCATGTGTTGTTTTTTTTCCGAAATGAATTCGTCAAAATGAACGAGTTGAAATCCCAGCCCTAGTAAATATTTCTAGGATCACAGTTATTATGAATCTCTGCGGCGTAGATGCGGCCCGCAGGCCCGAGTTTGCCAAATCCTGCTATAGAGCTTCCTTTTACGTTAATGCATCACAGCTTAAAACCATTAGTTCAGTGAACGAAAGCACAAGGGCCTATGAAAAATGTTCCATGGTCTTCCGCAAAAGCTCAGCACAATACACCCTTTTATAAACCAGATTTATTGTTGCAAATCTAACACCCGGGTAATCTGGACCTTCATCAGACCTCCTCCTCTGTATTTCACATTCTCCTTTGTTGGTTTGATTTGCTTGCAATTGCCTGCCTGGAGAATTGAACTCATTTTGTACTCGAGACATCCTTTGCCTATTATTGCTGAATTTAGCGCTCAACAGGATAAATCTGTCTTTTTCAAAATGTTGTTATATAGTACTTATTTGCTTTTCCAAAATATTTTTGGTGGTCGGTGCAATTTCTGTCTCGATTACTTTCACTGACATTTCTTTGCACAACAAATGTTGCTCAAATGAAATAATTAGCTTGAAAACAGAGTGTATCAAGGATATTTCAGAGTCCAGAATCAACATGTTTCTTTGGCAGTGAATTTACTTCGCAATTAGTTTGCCTGATAAAAAGTAAATAGTACATTTTGATATTTTTATGATCGGCAAAAACGTCAATGAAATTTTCACTGAAAAGAACAGTCAATCAATGAAGAACCAAACAGAAATTATGCTCAGATTAACACTGCTAGGCATGTTACAATAATATGTTGCAATAAACTGATTTGTAAACGATCTGTAAAATAATTTTCAAATGTCTAAAACGTGACAAACGTGCTAACTTATTATATATTATATATAATTTTCTACATTTTATATATATATATATGTATATAATGTACATTATATACACATATACATGTATGTAATGTAGTAAATTATGAGAAATTCATTCGCTATCAGTTCACAAACATTACTTTAACAAGTTGTAAATGGTCATGTTCCAAGATGTGTCTTTGTTGATCTACATGAGTAAAAAAAATAGAAAATCTTTATATGAAATTCTAAAACATGAAACGATAACAGGTTAGTAATAAGAACACGCATACAGATGCATGTCTGTAGATGTAAAAATCTGTTTATGTCGCTGTAAATGAACAACTTACTATTGAGACTTTAAGGAACAGTGTAACTGGTCAGCCTTTTTAATATGCTCTTTCCTGCCTGTCGTATTTCGCTGCCTCATTCAATATCCTTTTTTAAATTCAATTTAACAGGATAATCATGTCAGTGACCCTGACTGCACAAAGCCATTATGAAGATAAAATGAAGTGGTTTACATAATTCTGTTGACCTGTCCATTTAAAGTGTGTGTGTGTGTGTGTGTGCGCGCGTGTGTGTGTGTGTGTGTGCGTGTGTGTGCATGAATTACATGTCTGTGAGTTTTGTTTTGGGTTTGTTTTGGCTTTTTTGCACTACATATGATGTTTGACCTTGAGTCAAGGAGTCATCTGCATTTTCCTGCATTAAACCAACTTACCTGGATACAAAAGAGGACTTTTGGGTTTGGGAACAGAGAGACGCCAACCCCGCATCCCCCCCCACACCCTGTCTCTGTCTCGCTTTTTCGGCCATTTCCCTCAGCGGTCTCTCCGTCATGGCGTGTGTGAGAATTAGAAAGGTTGTTTTTCACTGCTGCATAGTTGCAGGCTATTATAGAAGCAATACCACCCATGGGACAGAGGCATTATTAGTGTTGGAACGACTAAGAGCCGCAGAACAGATGAGTTCTCCCCTGGCTGTGTCTCCATCCATGCTTCATGCTGCTCCTGTTGCATTCAGCCCCCATAAACACACACGCTGCACGAGCCTGTGAGATTTGCTCTGTTACTTCCGTCTGAACCACATGCACATCACACGTTTCTGGTGTATGCCAGACACGGTGAGAAAACAGTTTTGTTTTTTTTTTTTTGTAGCTAGTCTTTCCTGTACTAATCTTGCGTGGGCTACAAGGTGAAGGTCAGTAGACAAGTCAAAAACGGTCGAATTGGATGATCACCATTGCAAAGAGAGGCAATCGAGAAACAGGCAGACATAAAACCAGAACCCATCATCTTTGCATATTTTGTCACGTTTCATTTCTGTACCCGGACCAACAAATATAAACGACGGCAGTAAACAACTAACTCTCCTTCTCACCACCAATTTCTCACTTGCCTGCTCTCTCTCTTTCCCTCACCATCCAGTCTTTGTAGCCTATGATCTGGAGAGGGTATAATTCATCATGGACATGACAAATTACTTTTGGTGCTGTTGAGGAGTAGATTGGTCTGCCATCTGTGTGTGTGTGTGTGTGTGTGTGTGTGTTGCGTCTGTGAATCAGCGCGCCCAATACTGGTGTGGTCCAGTAGCTCTTAAGAGGCCAGTATGTATCCCATGTTTTAAAATGGATGAGGGTTCAGGCCTCTGAAGAATGCATTTCCTCAATGAGTTATTTAAAATTGTTTTTTTAAGTTTTTCCACATTTTTTTGTACAACTACATGTGCTGTTATGATGGCACACGGTTAAAAAAAAAAATCTGCTCCAACATTTTCTACACTTTATGTCTGCTGCCTATCAGTCACCATTTATTTTAAAACGGCTTTTAGTTTAACATTTGTTGACATCCTTATGTTCTATCCAAGTCAGCCATCTTGGAAACACAAGTTCCTGCATTCCTGCCACGTGCTCTTTGTGAGGATTGTGATGATGTGAATTAAAAAGGATAAATCATTGTGAAGTTGATAAGTCAGTTAAAAACATTTGCATTTTAAAAGAATATGCTGCTATGTGAATAGCGACAGACTGTGTTCTTTATTTTGCAACTTTATTGTCAATTTCTGGACCTTCAGAGGAATCGAGAAGACGTTTCTCCAAATCCCACAGTGACATGAAATTAACAAAATAAAAATAATAATAGAATGCAAATTAACAGTAAACTGCGCTGTTAAATGAAACATTAAACTATGAGGTATGAAGTATAAAGTACATCCAGATACAAACTGATATTTAACGGCATGAGAGAGTAGCAGCAGAGGGATTTTTTGGTACAGTTCTGTGCAGTTCTTCGCAATTTAGAGACATTAAAAACACATCAGAGTTAATAAAAGCATACTGAGACCTTATATGTTATATGTGAATGTTATATTTACATGCCAGGGAGAGTTGGTCTAGTTGGATGGCTACTACTCTGCTGCAGTGAGGATGTCATAACGTGCATAATGTGCGATCAGAAGCTCTTTATTCAGCAACTGTACAACGTACACAGGGATTTGTCTTGATATATCAGTGCCATATAATAGGAAATTAAAAAATGAGACACTAAGTTATATGAAAAATAAATAGTTAACTCGGCAATAAATATAAAAAAGATATCCTGAATCCGTTCAGGTGAGCCAGTTGTAGAAAGAAAACAAAATTTGCGAAGGTTTGCAGAATCTTATCGCAAAATAGTCTTGCCAGTCCACTTAACTGACTTCATCCACTGCTGTCATTCGTCTTTTGTTGTGGGTTCATTTTTTTTTCCTTTTTTTTACCCCTATATGATAGCAATC
This sequence comes from Fistularia commersonii, assembly GCF_037954325.1. Classification (NCBI taxonomy): domain Eukaryota; kingdom Metazoa; phylum Chordata; class Actinopteri; order Syngnathiformes; family Fistulariidae; genus Fistularia; species Fistularia commersonii. Next base: position 23,751,128 of record NC_141284.1, on the reverse strand, counting down.
AACCTCTATGGAGAGCATGCAGGTTTGTGTGGATGAAAATATATTGAAAAAAATGGTTGAATGTCATTATATTCCTACGTTCTTTTCTGAAAGTCCATTTTCCTTTGCCGTGGATCCCTTTGGTTAAAACTAGTGACGTCATTTTACACTGAATTTTAATATATTAGGTCCAACGGCCTTGGCATTGAAAGAAATAATGCTCAGTATCACAAAGAATTCCAGTGAATTGAATCCTGGGTTGCAGTGAATAACTGTGAAATATGAGGGAGTCCAGCTGACATGCACGTGTCAACCTCCTCCATCTTAAACAACCCTCCACTTTGAATAAAATGCCCTCTCCCACACATACAGGTGGGCAAAAGGTGTGAGAGGTGAAAAACCCATCAGGACTAGTCGCTTTATCAGACAGCCAGGAAAAGGAAAAAAAAGAAGATTCTAGCCAGAAGGCAGGGAGAGGAGAGGCGAGGAGGATCGATATTCCAATACTCCCCTGTCTGCTCCACTGGCCCCCGATGTTATCCCACATGATCGCAGCGGACGCGGGGAAGACAAATGACCCCAATGTTGTGAACATGGGACGGGACGTGCCGGTACGGGGGGATGATGGCTAGCCGCGGCTCACGGGACACAAGATGTACTGTACGTCACAAGGATGAGCACTGACAGCGCCGACGTTTCTCCAGACGTGGCAGAGGCAAATGTTCCACAAAAATTAAAATGGCAGAAAAGAGCCTGAGTGCACTTAAGTAAAGAAGAGACCCGCTAGTTTTAGCAAAAGCAAATGACACAGAAATAAAAAACACAGACTATATTACAGGTCTTTATCGGCTCTTTAGCAACGTAGGGATTTCGCTTCCCGCCAGAGTTCCACAAGGGACACAGCGACTGATCCAAACCCAGTCGTATTTCTTCCCCAGGGCGGGTGCGCGGGTAGGAAGGCAAGGCAGGGACGCATAGGTGATACGTGATGGTTCACAAAGTGACCAACTGGAAGTGCAAAACGAGGGAAGATGGATGAAGGGAGGTAACGTTTCCTTTGTACCACAAAGAACCCTCGCTTGTTTTTGATCCGCTCCGACTTCAAAGTGCAAAAGTCTGTTTTTATTCCCGGCAGAAGTCCCTCTGTTGCCATATCGCTGATCTAATTTGCGGGGCTCCAGACAAACAGACAGCGGCACGGGGTCGAGGGCCCTGCTAGATTGAGCTTTGACAAATTAGATTTTGCGGTGATTGATGCTGAATCAACAGATGAATCAAAATCAAGAAGAAGGGTTGGGCTGGGGGCCAGAGGGATGGGAAGACGAGCAGATGCAAAGAGGAAAGAGAGGGCTTAATAATCAAAAGCAAAGCAGTAAATGTAGAGAAGTAAAAATGATCAAAGAAATGTCATTTTAAAGTATTCCGCCAGGCAGAACCCTAACCTAGTTATATTCATTAACAATGTCATTTTGCTGTTGTAATTTGTTGCCCACGACTCGGGGGAGGTTATGAGCGAGACTTGCAATCAGATTTATTGAAGCAAGTATGTGTGTGTGTGTGTGTGTGGGTGTGTGTGTGTGTGTGTGTGTGTGTGTGTGTGTGATTAGAAGTTATTGAAATGTGGGGTCCTTGTGGTCCAAATATTATGGCTAAATCAATATTCATCAAAAATACTACTGACAGCACGGTGCATAAAAATGCATAGAAATAGACAGACAACCACTATAAAAGTGGGTATGCGGCTTAGAGACAAAATAATACAAGCAAGGTTCAGAGGTCCCTTTCATGTGGTTCATACTTCTTTTCAGTCATCAAAGTTTACATTTTGCACAGTCTTTATATTCATCTCAAGTGGGTCACGGGAACTTGATATAAAAGTCATAGCAATGTTTTTCCAAGTCTATAAAACCAGCCAATACTAAATAACCCATTCGTTTATCAGGAGTTTCTTCAGAGCAGGTCTTGTTGCAGCCCGAAACGAACAAACGAGACTATCTTTTCTTACTCCAACTGAAGTCCTAGTTCCTTTTTTTTCTTTTTTTTTTTTTTTTGAGTTTTGCCGACGCCACTAAAAACCCTCAAGGAGAGAGCCCTTTTTTTCTCCTTTGTAGTTGAACTTGAGAATTATCAGAATTAGATTTTTTTTCCCCCAAGGGGCAATTGGGGGATACATGGGGTAGCAGCATCAAATTGTGACCATTGAAGAATAAAATTAAACTAATAAAAAATAATAAATAGATTAAATTTAATTAAATTAAATTGAAAAATAATTCAAAAAATGTATAAATATCCTCTTTTTTGTTTATGTTAGGATATTCAACTGCAACAAGTTACTTATATTGCTATTTCTTAACTTAATTCAAAAAGTCGCCTTGCTGCACCTGCTCTGGTGCAGCATCACTAGCAGGAGAGACTCTGTTCCTGTTTGTTTCTTATTATTTTGTGATTTGGCAGATACTGCATTTCCGGACTGCTCCATGTGACACTTTGGTCATGTGGACATCATGGTTGTCATAGTGTCAATTGGTCTGAAGTCACAGGGGTGAAAAAGTGCAGATACAGACCAGATCAGGATGCTGAATGTTTCCAGCTGTTAAGCAAGCCTTTCTGTCTCCGTCAGGTTTTGTTTTTTGACGTTACTTTACTTTTCTAGCATAGTAACAGTAGCTCCCTGGCGTTGCCGCAACCTGCTCTGACCACCTGCACCTTGACATCATCTCAAGATAATCCAACCCTAGTAATTGCTTTCTGGAAACACAGTTACACCGTGTCACTCGGATTAGTGACTGTAACATAATTACCACTTTGGGAATTGTAATCCCTTCCAACCCTTCATAGTGGAGAAAACATTATTACATCACACAACACTTCCTCCAGGAAGAGACCTCGTTGCGAACATCAGCAGCTTTCCATGGGAGAGCCAAAAGGAAAGAATCGTCCCAGTCTCCTGGCGCTAGTGTTCATGTGTGTCTCTCTCACACACACACACACACACACACACACACACACACACACACACACACATTCTAGAGCGACGGGACAGCGTTTGCATGCAAGGTCAGACCGAACGAGCGCATTATGAGTTTACAATGGAGTGCATTTATGCCTTCAGTGCGAAAATGCCTCAGTCATTTTTAAAGGACGGGCATTACATCACAACTGCTGATTTATTTGCAGGGAGTGCAACACCTGCTCCGTGGCGCATGTGTTGATGTCTACGTGCACGCATACGCTCATAGCTGTGGTGACATTTGCTGCAGTGTCTGATTAATTATCTTATACAGCAATGATATATCATGACAGGTGTTAGTCATTTCCTTGGGATTAGGAAGCTGGGAGGAAGGCAGAGCAGGGGGGATGAGGCCACGGTTTCAGGGGTGTGTGAAAGACAGGGATGCAAATGAACATGAGTCTCAAGTATAACATATGGCATTAAGAAAAAAAGTGTGTGTGTGTGTGTGTGTGTTAGATACACGAGGAGGGTTTTTGAGGAAGACGCAAGACATCCCTCTGTCTGATTCTAAGCAATTATCTCAATCAAATTATTTCAATCAGAGCCAGCGCCTGAGAATAATTGTCTGTAAAGACCATGTGCACCTACACTTTATTTAATTAGACTAACGAACACACATACGCGAACACACACACACACAAACGTCATTATCATCGTCTTTAACTCTAAGGGGGAGTCACAACAGCCTGCCTGTGAGGTAATGATGGGCGGCGGCAGCAGCACAGATTGGGATAAAGTGTTGCTAATACATCCCATAAGTATAGCAGGTGTGTTGAAAGCACAGCTGGTGATTTGTTTGAACGCAAGGCAACCCCCCCCCCACCCCCACCCAAAAAAAAAAAAAAAAGCTGCTCACTTGGATTGAATATCTTGTCACCGGGTGATGATGGAAACCTTGATTTTCAATATTGTCATTAAAATTCTCAAGCTTGAGAAGGGAATTTCTCTATCATTTTTTGAAGACATATTCAAAGAATTACAAGATGATATAAATGTCTCAAAATGCAGCTATTGACATACGTAATTTCGGTAAATGCAGAAGTCCCTGAAGAGTTTTTATTTTCGATATTGTTTGTATTTAAATGCAACATGAAATAGGAAAAAAGGAATTGTGATAATTTGCAATCAAACATTTTTAAATCTGAAACTACAAGTCCCTTGCTAGTGATGTCACAATTCACACAAATACGTACTGTATGTCCACACGGATTAATTGCAACAAAAATTATTAAACCAAAAAAAATCTTTACAATTTTTAAAGCTAAAAAAAGGGAGGGAATCTTCTTTATAATACTGGTGCAACAACTGAGACAATCTGGTTGCAAAACTGTCATATAAACCCGACCTTCAAAAAAAATGCAGGACTGTGCTCGGCCTGATCATAAACTACCTGTGTCATTCCACTGGACTAAAAAGCCCCACTGATATTAATTATAAGGTGTCCAGTTTTAAGCAAATTCATGGAGACACATCATTTTCAACACCACCATCCCGCTAATACATGATACGGGAAAAGAAACCTTTGCACAGAAACACAGGAAGATGAGAGTGCAGAAAGTGTTGCCATAAATCTACTCACTCCAGCATTGGAATTACAGTAAGGTGCATGGTCGTGATGTCAATATTGCTATAAGTAAATTTATACTGATGACAAAATAGCCAAGAGTCTGTGATCCGCCAGCAAACATCAGACACTGTGCGCTCTCTAACCTTTTAACATGGGCACTGCGATGAAACTGAGACGATCGGTGACGCACAAGCAGCACGTGTGATCTGGGCTTGGTAGAGATCCCTTTGGGTTGATGCAATATCCATTCAACCGAGCCAAATCTTGCATAGCTCTGTGAGTATGATCTGTCTCCCAAAGGTAATAGATGTTTGGACCTGGTCCACCTGTGCCGGAGGGTAAGCTTTTAGGTGCAGAGGATTACTAGAGACAAACCGACTTCAGCTCGATTTAATTCATACTCTATTGTCACATAGAATATTACAGTATCAATGCATATTTAGGAATTCACTAACCAAGTTAATACAAAACACTTGCCTTAATTTCAGTGGAAGCAGTCTGACTTGATTTTATATTTGTATTTAAGCTCAATAAATGATGCATTATTTTCTATTGACTGTGGCACAGTGGTTAGCGCATCCACCTCACAGCAAGAAGGTCCGTGGGCTCAATTTTGACAATTAAGGCTGTTTGTGTGTGGAATCCATTCTTAAGTTAGTGCAATCACCAAACAGCATTTTCCACATTTCCGTCATTCAGCTGTCATTCCACTTATTTAAAAGATGAAGGAAAAGCCGGTTGAGTGGCTCAAAGATGGCCCTTTACCTTTACCGCCCTCCCCCTGAACCCCCAGAGGGGACTCCAGAAAACAAACCAGTCTTTCATGGCGGGCTTGAGAAGCCTGCAATAACAACTGCATAGTCCCTGCACAGTATCGGACAGTCCCTCGGTCGAAGCAGCGGGAGGCACCGGGACGCACCTGTGGAGGCACTGCTGGAGTCTGGTGTGATCTGGAAGGGGAACATAACTTCCCCAGCCACCGTGTGTGCTGGCTCCCTACGCCCGCCCATATCTCGCACAAAACTTTGATCACCTGTCTCCCGGAATGGCCAGGATGGCCCATCTTGCAGAGGTTGAAGGTTGATGTCGTACAAACATGAGCACTGCAGGCACAAAATAAAGTCCTGAATGTGGGGAATGCGGTAGCAGTCGTTCGTGGCGACGTTGTCCAAACTGCAAAAGTCGCCGCAAGGACGCGACGACCCATTGGCCTCAAGCGACGCGGAGCAGGGAGGCCCGCGGGCTGTTGGGCTGCCTCACGATCCCCAGATACATCATGGTGGCGAATTCCTCCTTAGCCGTGGCCAGATTAATCGCATAAAGGCGCAGAGCCCGCGCGAAAACTGGGGATGAAATGCTCCACACCATGGTGGAAAAGGTGGGTGTACTCAGTGACGGGAAATCCACTGGCAAACGTTGAAGAACATTTCCCAATGCTAAAAAAGTAGCATTCACTAGCAGCCCCGGTCCCCCTGGTCTCACACGGAAAAGTGGCGCAAGACAGCATCAATTAAACGGCAGTTCGTCACATCCACGAACAGGAAGCGCACAGGAAGTCCGCGTCAATGATGAGGACAGTGATGGAGGCGATCACAAAATTCCACTCAAAATGGCGGCCGTGGAAAAAAACAGACATCGACCTTGAGCCGAATGTCACAATGCCGAACAGTTAGACGCGCTCAGTAGCGGCCCACCGCCTCTGGCCTGTGTGTCTGCTCTTGTCGGAGGGAGCCCGAGTCCACCAGAAACCATCTTCCTGACCTTGAGTCCCTGATGAAGAGCAGCTCGGTGTATCTGCAGGCGTCCACAGCTGCCGCTCGAGCGCCGGCCTTGGATCTCCTCGGCGCTTTGAAGGAGCATGGCAGGACGCGGCGCTGATGGCAGGACGCAGCGCCGTGCCTCGCCACTGAAATGTTGGTGGGAAAAACAGACGCCGGCTCCATGTTGTCTCTGGACGGTCACTGGCCACCACACTCTGGATCCACGTCCCCAGGTACGGTCTGTGGGGTCTCCGACGCCATGCTCTGGAGGGCTAGCTGCCCATATATGGACAAATGATTTTTTTAATTTGTTTTTAATAATCGCGGGCGGTGCAGAGGTTAACACTTAGGTGTCACAGCAACAAGGATCCTGGTTCAATTCCGACAAGGGGACCTTTCTGTGTGGAGTTTGTATGTTGCATGTAGTTAACTTGGGTTCCCTCCCACAGTCCAAAACGCAGGTATATTGGGAAAATTTCCCAGAATGAGGGAGTAAGTGAATGGTTGTCTGTCTATGTATGTGGCGAGCAGTCCAGGGTGTACCCACCCTCTCGCCCAATAACACCTGGGATAGGCTCCAGAATCCCGTGCGACCCGGAGTGCAGGATAAGCGGTAGTGGATGGATGGATATTTACCATATTTTTAGCTGGTGCGGCTTATATCCAGGTGCGCTCAATAATCCAGAAATTACAGTAAAAAAATTAATGAATCACTCATCCCTCCTGTCGTTGGGCAGGAGGTGGGGCTCCCCGGTCATTTGCAGGGCCGCATATGGAGACATGCAAACATGCACCTTCTCATTCCCCTGTTATGTAAAGACATACAACCACTCAGTCTCTCATTCACAAGCGATGTCCAACGAATCTCCTGCAGTCTCCTGCAGAGACATGACTGCTGCTGCTTTTTTTATCCCAGAGATCTTTTCATTCTGAGCCCTAACATTTACCGAGTGGCGAATGAACAGAAATCAAATTAATGACGTTCTATGTTACTTTTAGGGCGTGATTGCATTTATGAATGCCATTTAAGTTGCTACTATAGGCCTGGCCAATCCCAGTTTGCGAACCATGTGCAACCTATGAAAGACTTATGATGGAGAAGCCAAAATCCACACTGTGACGCATTTTTCAACCGTTCAGAATTCAGTGTTATCTGTCGGTTTACCACCTCCTGCCAACTTCCTCTTCTCCCCGTCGCTCTCTGGCAAACAGTTTCATGCTCTGTCTCTTCAGCAACGTTTGAGAATCCCTCTGTCTCCATCAGCATTCACTTAAACAGCGGTGCGGGCTCTACCCATCTTTTTTAGAGACCTGCTGCCAAGCAGTGTCACCCGAATTCTCCACCTCAGCAAATAGCTGTCTTCACCAAACACTATCTCTGCACTCTGACTCATCTAACAGCCTAACCAGATTATCTTTGTGTGTTCAGCACATCAGCAGGATGAATTTAGGTAGAATAGTGTTTTGCAGAGAACTAATTTAACAATGTTTCTGGCAGCGCCGGCATCCATTTGCACCAATTAGACAGGAACAAAGGGGTCAGTTAGAGAGAGGGAATGGATAGCGAGGGTGTGGTGGTTGTTAGGGGACAGAGGGGATGAGGTTATCTTAATGTCCACAGAAATCATTCCCCCATTTTGGAGTTACTGAAGCTGCGAGTGCATGTGTTTGTGTATGTCTGTGCTTGTGCGATTGGCTTTGCATTATGATGAGTGTATGGGGGTGGCCGATTGTTGGCATGCAGAGCACAATGCCTCCGTGAGTAACAGGATAATAAATGCATTTGGGGCCCCACATTTACACACTACTCGCAAGACAGTTTACTCTATTATTATTAAAAGCCGATGATTTTTAAAATATGGCCGTCCAGGTGTATGTAGGAGCGGGAGAGTCTGCAGCCGACGGTGTGTTTCTCTGAGTTTTCAGTTCAGCAGGTTTCGAGCGAAAGCCTCTTGTGTCATCGTAGCTGTACTGAGCTTCCAGGCACAGAAAGTCATTTGAGGTTCTAGCTTCAGTTCAGAGGAGGCCCGGGGCAGCAGCAGCCCCAGGACAATTGCAGATGGCTCACATTCCTCCCCCTCCCATCATTCGAATTCCTCTCTGGTCTGTGCCATCTAGAGAACCGGCTACGTCACCGTTCCTCCGGGCAAAAGCAATAGCAACCTATTATCATCGACTCGTCTTCTATGCTGTAGTGTGCTGGGGCAGTAGGATTGAGAGCAACTGATGCTAACACACTCAATAAGCTCAGCGGGAAGGCTGGCTCCATCCTGGGAGTTGAATTGGACTTGTTAGTGGAGGTGTGTGAGAGGAGGATGCTGAAGAAGCTGCTCAGTAGCACGGACAACGCTTATCGCCCTCTGCATGCAGTACTGAGGTCCTACCAGAGCACCTTCAGCCATAGACTGAGACCACCGAGGAGCACCGCAGAACGCCACAGAAGGTCTTTCTTAACTGTAGCCATCAAACTTTATAACTCGTCCCCTTTGTGCAAGACGGAAACCCGACAGCAATGAAATCAATATCATGTTTCAAGTGAATGGATGTAATGTTGGAGCCGTCCAGCAGAAAAATTTCCTTCGGGATTAATAAAGTTCTATTCTATTCTATTCTATTTTATTCGAGAGACTAACCCACAGTTCTTACTGCACACATAAATTAGCAAATCTGTGTGTGTGTGTGTGTGTGTGTGTGTGTGTGTGGACAAATCAAAATGGGTTAGGGCTTCTCAATGTGTTGCTTAATTCCCAGTAAAGCTGTCAAATTTTGTTTACTTTTGTCACCTGTATAATCAGCAAACTGCATGTCAATCCCCCCCCCCCCACCACCCCCACCACCACCACCACCACACAAATACACACACATACACACACACAAATACACACACACACAAATGGACAGAGCTTAATCACAACACCCCCTGTGTGAGCATGGCCACATTCACTGGTTCTTCTCATCTATCTCATAGCATGATTTATGTGAAAATTATTTGCAATGACTAACACACACTGAGACGTACACACACCGATGCCCACAGTCTGTCATCGTATTTATGACGGTGGGACGAGGTGCCAAGGGGATATTGGAATTTCTCTTCAGTTATCAATGTTTCGGTCTTGATTGATGACCTTTATTGTAATTATTTATTGAAAGGCAGGAACGGGATAATTAGAAAAGGTCTGGAGGGGAGGAAAGTGCTGATCCAGTGGGAATTCTGAGGAGGAAACCAGAATGCTGAAGGTGATAAAGTTCACAGATCTTCCAAGAATTTCGTGTCAGCGAACAAGGGGTGGGGGGGTTCTACAGCGGGAATCAATGATCAGAGCTAATGGCATACTAATGATGTGACTACTCACCTACACAGTAGCCAAAGGAGATGAGCAAAGAAGGAAAGAGGAACTAGAGACCATGCAGTGAAGGGAAGACACTGATGCACTTGCAAATAGAAAATAAACCTGAGGATCAAAATAAAGAGGTAGTTGAAGTAAGTAACTGCACTTTTGAGAATCAAAAGAAATTCAAATCCAGTTGCCACGACAAGAAGATTTTGACAAGAATTCACCAGGACCTGGATGACTTAAGGATGTGGCTTAAAAAATATTTCATTTCTTTAAATCGAAGAAATCGAATGTTGTTTTATGTTTTTGGTAAATATATTCACTGTCTGTATCCAGGAGACTTTTCATGCAATTTGGCATAAGTGATCAAAATGATAAAGATCCGAAACCAAAAAAAAACAAAAAAAAACACAGGCATGTGTGCACCGTGGCTCTGGGCGTGAAAAAGAGTGGCGCAAATCCAAGGATGAGAGGAGCGATCTCAAAGATGGAGAGACATTAGATGAGTCGATGGAATCGACTCTCTGGTCATTTTTTTTATATTTTGGGGTCAATTCGATTCCATCGCCGGTTATCCTCAATCAGACGGTTGCTGCATTACACCAGAGCAGGGCATTCAAATACTGAAGAAAAAGAATCACATGGGTGAATTTAATTTCTCCATATCCAAATTGATTTAGTGGAAGCTATTGTACTGCAGGCTACAAACCGACCTCTGAATTTAGTTTATTGTGCTTTGGGTGAGGGCTGTCAAATAGACGGGATTTCAGATCAGCATAGAGTTATGACCTGACTACACTAAGATGATAAGATGATTAAATATCTAATTCACTTTAGATCATTAACTTTAATCTGCTTATACTTAGAAGGCAGAAGAGTCAGCCGGGAAGTAGAGGGAGGGATGCGAGAGGGGTGGAGCTCAGTGCTCTGCTTTCCATCTTTCGTTATCCATCGTGGAAGCAGCTTTATCTTTCCCGTCTATCTGACAAAATGCAGAGACACATAAAAAAGGAAGAAAAAACTGTCCCGATGAAGACAAAATATTCAATATCCTCTTGTTTTACTGCCCAGGGATCCATCTGCTGCTGCTTTTCTGTGTAACTGACCTTAAGACATCACAACTCTTCAGAAAACTTGCTTTTTTGACTGGAATTTTTTGACATATTGACTGGAATTAAATCATTTGTCAAAACCACTCAGGACATTTCTGGTAAAATTTGAAGCTTTATAGTTTGAGTTTGGAAGTCTTATCAGCTCAGTGGCCATCAATCAATATTGAAGTTCATCAAGCACTAACTGCCTGTGACAAGCAGCATTCAAGCTGTCATTGACAAACGACCGTTCGCTTGCTCGTTCACATACCCGCGCAATTTGGGGTCTCCGATTGACATGCTGCATCTTTTTGGACTGTGGGAGAAACCCACACAGACGCGAGGAAGAACAGACCAAGTCCAGACAGAAAGACGCCCCGTGTCAGAATTGAACCAGGGACCCTCTCGCTGTGAGGCGGAAGCACAAACCTCTGCGCTCAGGCAAGACAGATGCGGTTGATATTTTCCGGCAAACAAGCATCAGCGGGTTTGTAATTACACTTGGCTTATTTTGAGGTAAATGCGGCGTGACTCAGGATTGGGTGAATAAGAACCGGGCGGACGTGGAAGACGTGGTGAGGAGTGGTGGAAGAGAAAAAGCGAGAGAAGGGGAGCCGGGGAGGAGCCGGGGAGGGGCCGAGGGGGGCGCGAGGTTACTTCCATTAGCCCGTCATTGTCTTCCAAGAACTAGAGCGGCAGCTAGATCAGATTGCGCTTCACTCAAACAAAGAGCTTCGGATATTTGAGTCCTCCTGCGGTGCGCTAGCTGAATTTCCCAAGGCAAATGGTGACTGAGAAAATTGATATTGAGAGCAATATTATTCTCCATCGATCGTCAGGCATTTCCCTCACCAAAGTCTGTGACGGCCGTAACCACGATCACGTTGAACTTCTTCTTTGAATCTTCAAACATTACTGGAGTGCAATTGACCTTTATTATCACATTTACCTTGCTATTTTGAGACGTTACCTTTCAAAAAGTATCCTCCTAAGCCTTTTCTCTGTAGTACATTTACATTCAGTCTCGTTTCTGTAGCATCAGACGTTGAACCTATGTAATCACCATGAATCAATAAATGTTCAGAAGCCAGTAAACAGGAGGTAGTGGTTATGCACAGCATTTCAAATAATCCCTTAATCATTAACAACTGCCATGAAACATGGGATAATCCTATTCTCTGCGGACAAGCCTGCGGACTTTAATCCCGCATGTCTATGAGAACGCATTAAGTGTAATCGCTGATGCAAATATGCCCTCTGGAAAGGCGTTCAAAGGTAAGTATGGCTCTGCTGAAAGAGGCAGAGTACGTACAGCTTTACTGCTCAACAATATGTTCACAAATACAGAATATCACAAATGATACGTCATCCAATTGTATCCAGACGATAGGACTGTTTACACCTGTTCCACATGGCTCCACTGGAGGGCAAGATATGGTTCACTCAAATGAGGATAAAAACATGCAGTATAAAAGCAAAGCCTTTCCTAGCTTACGTTTCTCAAACACACTGTTATATACAGAATATACAGACCTGCTGCTGCCTATGTATTCATAAATGAAGAGTGGGAATTTAAGTTATCCTTCATTCATTCATTATCTACCACCATTCCTACATGTAGGGTCATGCAGGCTGGAGTCTGTACTTGCTGTCATTGTCCAAGAGGCAGAGTATCACTCTGGACCAGTCGGACTCATAAAGAGACATGCAACCATTCATTCGCTCAATCACAATTCGTTATCGAGCGTCCGTACCATTCGTTCTCTTGGGAAAGTTACATGAATTATGAAAAGAGTGCACCGATGACTCACGCAGGCTTTGGGGAGGTGACGATGTCCATGACGTGGCTCGACAACCAGTATTGTCACGCCACGTCGCATTGCGAGTGACTGACTGCGGGTGGAATGTGTGGTGTTAAATCCAGGCCGCGAGATTTGATTGTTTTAACTGTGCTTGAAAAAGTAAAATCCGGACAGAGAATATCTAAATCATTTTAATTTTGATTTATTTATTTGTTTAATTTGGAAAATGAACCAGGCAAGCGATTCACTACCGGTTAAATTCATTCATACTTTCATTAGCCATCGCTTATCTGACTTAGGGTCACGGGGATTATGGAGCTTATCCTTCACTCTGGACCGGTCGCCAGGCAATCGCAGGGACAAACAATCTTTCACTCACTCATTCACACATCTGGACAATTTTTCCACTTTTTTTTTCCACACAGACATGGGAAGAATATCCAAACTTGAACCAGGGTCCAATTTCGTGTTTATTTTGAATATATTTTTATAGCACATACACATACATCTCATTAGTACTTTTGTTTCGTTTTCTTTTGTTTCCAATTTCAAGATTGAAACTTGAACTTTCAGGATATTAGTCTAGTTCCATGTACAAATTCCGGCGACTCACCGGGGTTTGTTCTGAAAGTGCTTTGCAAAGCAGAAACGTACGCACTATTTAACAAGTTGAATCAAATACATTTATTGATACAAAGAAAATGAATACTTGCTCAAAATAAAAAAAAAGCCGTCCAATAAAGTTATGCTTTAGAATAGACATAAAAGAGCAGCCTGTTACTGCTAATGTGATTTCTCCCCAGCAGATCTTTCAAGTATAATTTCTTTTATATCTACGTAGCCAAATATGAAGTGTGTGTGTGTGTTTGTGTGTATCTCTATATACACATGACAAATGTGTATATAGAGAAAACAAATCAGCCATTTACGTCAACTCAGAGTTAACACAGACTGTAAACTGACATTTTACAATGTACACACTCGTAGAGGTTCCAATTCAGACAACACAACAGCTTCGAACACACAAACACGCATGTGCAAACATTTACATAGACACACTCTCCCACATGCAGACATACACTACGGCCTCCAGGGTACCCCCTCTATCTCCAACACACAAACATCAACAGATTCTGGAATGTAGGAAAGGCTTAGCGCCCAGTTTTGTTTTCTTTCTAACTTCCCCTCAGGCATATCCAAAGAAAATATTTGTGTCTGAAACACTCTGAGGGTTTGGAGAATATTTCATTTCAGGGCACCATGATGAAAACAGATTGCTAATTCTTTTGACGTAACTTGCGCCCGATTTATTAATGAGAAAACAAACATGGCGATGCATAGTAAGTTCACCAAAAAGTTTGGTTCTCAACCGAGTTACGAGGAACTTGATGTGTGTGGAAAAGATTTTCCCTCATGTTGCGGGAAATACAAATTCTGGGATAAAAACAAAATCCCTGCGATGTAAACCGCTTGTAGGAGTATTTGTCAGGTGGATATGATTGTAGGTGAATGAAAAATAAATGTGAAGCAGAGCCCCTAATGTCACTGTGGCAACAGGCTGAGCAAAAATTAAATAACCTATAAAATTAGATCACAATTGAACAGACATTCACTGATTTCAGAAGATTATTGGAATTTATTACAAAGCCACATTGGTGTTTGTTTTTTCCCGTCACAAAAGTTCTTGTATGAAGAACTGCTTGAACATGATCGACAAGAACATGGTTGAATGTCGGTATTGTAATCAGAATACAAAATAATACAAAATAAATTAGCATATATAGCATGAGCCTCACCCTCTCCATAGTAGCACTGTTGATTGACATTCTGATCAAGTACAGTTTTTGGCATGACAAGTTCAGTTACCAGGTGTCATAATGTAACTGACAACATGTAGTTATCAAAAAGATCACAAAAAGCAAGATATCACTAAAAAAATCAAATAAAAGCCTAGAACAGATGAGTAATAGCGATGAACCTTCCAAGGAGTAGCTGGCCTTCCACAATTATTCCAAGAATGCAACAGAAACTCATCCAGGATGCCAAAAAAGAACCGAGAACAAGATCTAAAGCGCTGCAGCCCAGGTCAGTGTGCATGACTCTAGAATAAGAAAGAAAAGAAAAACGGTATCAATGGGAGCGCTCCACTGATTACCACACGGTGCCCGCCTAGCAATTGCTGAAAAAAGTCTGAAAAGAGAAAAGTAAAACTTTTGAGGTGGCGTGTGTCCCGATACACCTTCCATAAAACTAACGCAGCATTTCAGAAAAAGAGCATTGTGTCGCCAGTCAAACATGGCGGAAGTAGTGAACCGGACCTGGAAGACTTCCTGTCATCGATGGAAGCATGAGTTCTACTCTCTGCCAGAAATCCTGAAGGGGACTGTCTGACCATCAATTCGTGGCCGCAAACTCAAGATCACCCGAGTAACACAGGGGGACGATGATTGGAACCGCACCAGCAAGTCTACCATCGAATGGCTCATTGAGTGGAGTGGCCTAGTCAAAAATCTGGACTTGATTCCAATAGTGATGCTGTGGCATCACTTCGAACAGGCTGTTCATGCTCAAACCCTCTAATCTGACTGAACTACACCAATTCTGCAAAGAAGAGTGCGCCAAAATTACACCATGGCGAAGCGAAAGACTCATTGCCAGTTATTGTAGATTGGCCACCGAGGTTGGCAGAACCAGCTGTTAGCTTAAGGGGGCAGATACTTTTCACATAGGGCCAGGTTGGTTGGTATGTTTTTTCCCCCTTATTAAATGAAATAATAAAGAATCTACGTCTTTGTACATAGGTAAGCCTTGGCTGATATGAGTGACCACATACTTTTTTACATTACGATTTTACTGGCACACCATTTTAACAGGGTTTGAGGATGTTTTAATCAGGGTGTGAGAATTAGAAATCTATTTTTAAGGCTGCGGTAAACTTGTCTTAGAGGTTCTCAGGTTGCTGACAGACAAACATTCGCCAACCATCGTCTCGACGCCTCCCTACTGGGAGCGACTGGAAGCACGGCGAGCATTGAGTGAAAGAAGGACAACCCGCTCAAAACATGCAAAGTGAGATTCACCACCATGAACGCTTTATCAGGATTGTCTTGTTCTACAACTCGCCGGAAACAAATATCTATCTCACTCTCCAAAAATCAAGACAGTGTCTAGACACAAATATAAGTGCCTTGAGAGAACGCCTCTGAACTTACATCAGCAACGGCCGCTCTCCATTCACTGATCCATTAATCATTTTAGGTACTTTACTGCTTTCCTGCTCCTCTGAGTCAAAGCCCGACTTATCTAATATCCACACATGAAAACCGAACTTTAAAAATACATTTCTTATCAAATCTATGAAAAAGAGGGAAACTGCATTTTTAAAAGGGTTAGATTCTCATCGCGCCTTGCTACATTTGAATGTTTCTCCGTGGGTGTGTATTATGCAAGTGAAACAATGGGGCTTCACTGCACCATTTCTTAGCATATAAGATCATTGCAAGCAAGAGTTAATGAGCAGCTGTTTTGGTTTTTCTCTCGCTCTCTCCCTAACTACCACCCCCAACTGTCTTTTCCCCAACTACGACGCAGTTTGGAAAATATACTTTTTACTGCAAGACCAGCCTGGTACAAGTTGGCCTCATTTCTTAAAACCTAAAGCTTGTCATGTGATAAACGTCACAGAGCTGAGACCAAAGCATCGGCTGTCTTCACCGCCATCCTGTACCCTCACTCTTTCACATGATGTCTCTCTCCTCTGGGAGTTTACCTTCCTCTACCCCTGTTGTGTTCCTGGTCTCCTAGACGTCTAAAAAAAATATCCTAATTAACACCCTTTGGTGTGTTGAATTCATATGAAAACATTTTCGACATCTTAGACTTTTGGATTTATTTGGATTTGGATTTATAGCTCTTAATGAGGGTGGCGCGATAGCACAGCGTAAACAGTGGGCCATTCTGTGATGATCTTGCATCTCGCCTTCTCTGTGTTGGTGTCCTCTAGTTTCCTCCAAAATCATGCCAATAGACAACCCTACAGAAAATTGCTCAAATATGTGAATGGTTGTATGTCTCTGTATGTGGCCCTACAATCGACCGGCAGAGGGTCCAGGGTGTCCCACACCTCTTGCCTCATTCCAGCTGGGATAGGCTCCAGCTCTTGAGTGCAGGATAAGGTATAGATAATGAATGAATAAGTTGTGAATGACAAAGTTATCGTCAATTTTAGCCTGGCATGTGCATCGGAAAAGGACGGGAATGCAGCTCACAAAGCTCAAAGGCAAATACTGATGCTTTGAGGATTTAATATCACACAAAATAAGAGCAGGCTACAGGGGCGGGTAAAAAGATAAACTGGGAAGTGAAATATTTTGAAATAAAAAACAGGGTACAGTTGCAATCGTGACTTGAACCTGTGTCAGGGTATCACACCTGGGTCCAATTTGTAATCGGCGCCAGCTGCAGCAGATGCCGCTAATCAAGATCCCTATAAAGGGCAGCGGCACAACAGCCAACCCTGCCACAACCGGACCCCTATCCCGTTACAACCGGACCCAGCCGGCCGGTGTAACATTGGACCCTGACCCTGCCGTGACCCTTCCTGCTTTCACCCTGCCTGGGGCCCGTCCTGCCTCCTGCAACCCGTCCTGGTGAGACCGAGCCCTGTGCAACTCTGTCTCGGGGCTAAGGGCTTACCAGCAACACCCTACCTGCCCTTCCTCATAACGTCCTGCCGTTCCTTCAACCCAAATTCCGCTCTGAGGCGTGGTTCCCTGCCCGAGTCCGCCCCTTGCGGTTCGTGACAACCTGATTCTCAACTAAATTAGCATCTATGTTGAATTACTAGACCTTGTCTATAGGGATGTTATTTTGTTATCTGTTTGGGTTGTCTAGTTTCACTCCTGTATATGAATCGTACGCTCAAATCCTCTGATCAAGAATGTTTAATCCCATCTTTGTACATATATTTCTTGGGCCTTTTCTCAAAACAGGTTGAGAAAAGTGTCAAAATAAAATTATATCTAACAAATCTGATCCCAAAGGCATCTTGAAGGTGAGCGAAAAATTAATGTGTGTGCGTGAGAGAGAGAGAGAAAGTGAAAGAATTCTCGTCCGAAAACAACCCTGATCCCGAAGGCATCTTGAAGGTGAGCATCACCGCACAGGTGCGGGGCGGGGCGTGGCGGGACAAAAGATAGCGCGCTGTCGGAGCCGCACCAGTGAGAAAACATAGTCGAGATGGACCGCAGGTTCTTGCCGATCTTCGTCGGATCCCTGTGTTTCGTGCTGATCCTGTATCAGTATGTCGCTCCCGGGGTGATGAATTTGGGATCGCCCCCCAAGAATATACAGAAATACCACTTCCCCGTCAGGGACCTGGATAGAAATATCAATTTTAAAATGGGAGAGCAAGACGTGATCGTGGTCTTGCACATCCAGAAGACAGGGGGGAGTACCTTCGGCCGGGAGCTGGCCCAGAATCTGCGCGTCGATGTCCCCTGCAAATGCAAGCCGGGCAAGAAGAAGTGTACCTGCAACCAGCCGAACCACAAGCACCAATGGCTCTTCTCCCGCCTCTCCACCGGCTGGGCGTGCGGCTTGCACGCCGACTGGACCGAGCTCACCAACTGTGTCCCGGGGGTCCTGGACAAGCTGGAGAAACAGCAGAACTCTAAAAGGTAGGAGGTTTTGGGGGGTCATTGTGACCCCGACTTGCAAGGATGCAAGAGGGTAAGTCAATTCTAACGTATCCACAATGCTCCATCAATGAAAACTTTGATTTTCTTGGCAACTTTTCTCCACGGAGACATTTGAAGTGTAACTTACTAGGTCTGTCTCAAAACCACAAAGTGGTGATCGATGATTAAATGTAATAAAATTATGTGTGGTATATTCATTGTATTTGATATATAGATATAGTCATTTATAAATTACATTTCATTTC
Organism: Fistularia commersonii; assembly: GCF_037954325.1. NCBI lineage: Eukaryota > Metazoa > Chordata > Actinopteri > Syngnathiformes > Fistulariidae > Fistularia > Fistularia commersonii. Next base: position 23,732,634 of record NC_141284.1, on the reverse strand, counting down.
GTTAAATACCATTTAATTAAATGATTAAATTAAAGGCAGAAGAAAGCTTATTCCGATAAGTCACAGTTTATGTCAAGTTAGAGCTATGGTGTCCTGATTCAGTCTCACGCTGAAGGATCATAAATCACCAAACACACATCTTCATTGAAACCAATTTCAATTGAGAATATCTTTTTGAATTTGGTGTAGATATACATGTATTTTATTTATGCTTATTTTGTGATTTACTCATCTTTTGTGATGTCATGAGCGCGGTTATATTTAGCTTACACCATGACATGATCATATTCAGATATCCTAATAGGATGTATAGAATTATTGCTTGAGATATTTATGATAATTCTGTGTTTTACACTTCTGAAAATTTACTTTTGCGTGGTATGGTATTTTTCTGTTCCACTACTTTGTTTCACCCAACCCCACATTGCTTGTATAAGAAGTTTATTTTATTGGTTTATAGATTTAGTTATGTCAGTAAGTGTCGGGACAAGCCAACGTCAGGACAATGCCTTTTTTTAACTCTAACTTATACAGTCCACTTCAGCGGCTTCCCCTCTCATTTTAAAAGGAAGAGGAAATCATTCATGCTGGCTCCTAAAAGCGTTCACCATGTGGCTAAAAAATTTGGGAAAGTATGAAAGCCTGGCTCTGCTGAGCTCTACCAGAAATAAAGTTTGAATAGGTTAAGCGTTCTTGTCAGAATCTTCTAGTCTTGGCAACTAAACTTGAATATCTTCACTTAAAGAGATTCCTCATACCAGAGGCGTTTTGAGTTCCAATTACCTGTGGGGAGTTTCAGCATACAACAGCCAGGGTTGTAGGCGGGTCTAGGATATGGGGGCTTGTGAAGTAAAGGTAAGAGTTGATCAGAAACTTGGTCTAAGGGGGTTGTTATACTAATGGTAGATGCTGTTCCACCCTCAGCTTCTTTCTACCCAGATCTTCTCCACCCCTCCTCTGTACATGTTCAAACCACCCCAGTCTGACTTTATCACCAAAACATCTCGCATGTGCTTCCTCAAGCACCCGTTCAGTCTCAGAAGATCCCGTTGAACAATCTTGTCAAAAACTACTGCCATCCCATTTCTATACCGCCCCGTGTCTATCATCAAGACCAAGTGTCTTTCCCCCCTTTGTCCTCTTCAATGGTCTCCTCACTTCTCCTTTACTAATTTCTGCGACTTCACGATCCACAACGGATCTTCTACTCTTCACTCTCTCGTTTTCCTCATTCATCAACTCCATCTTCCCGTCACACTTCTGGCACCTGTCAATACATTTCCCTCTCTACCCTCAATCACTTCCTCAACCTGCAGAATTCATTCCTTCCCTCCTTTCTGTCCACCAAAGCATACAAGTCACCTTCCCCCCTTGTTTGGTTTTTGCTACCTCCAACTTAACCTTACACCGAATTTCCCGAACTCCTGTGCCCTACCCCTTTTGGCGCCCGAGGTGATATTTTATATGGCGCCCTTCTCAGGCGATTTACATATGCCTACGAAAGAAATCAAATTGCATTGTTTTTACCATTATCTTTTATTTATAAGATTTCCTGGTCAACCATTTGACATACTTTATGAATTACAAATAAATACAAAAAAATCTGAAACACAACACATTTGAGCACCCCAGGTGCCGATCAGCCAGCGTAAGGGGTCTGGGGACTTATTTGTTATCATTTGTGGTAATGTCAATGAGACACTGCTTTACTTTTGAATCAATAATAGGGTTTCCATTTTGAGAATTATAAGATAAGATGAGATAAGATGAGATAAGATAAGATAAGATAAGACTTTATTGATCCCCATAGGGAAAATCCATTTGTCACAGCAGCACAACAATGTCAATAAATATGAATATAAATATAGATAGAAGAGACAATTAAAAGAACGAAGACAATGACAAGTATAGGAACAGATGGCAGAATGACAAGCATAAAAATAAACAGGATGAGAATGAAATGACAACAACAGGGGTAAAAGAAAGAAAGAAAATAGATAGCAGAATGACAAGAGTAATGATAGATAATAAAATGAACAACAAGGATAAAAATAGATAACAGAATGACAACAACAACAACAATGTTAACACACAACAATGTGTTAACTATTTTAACACATTTTATTTAGATGTAACAAGATCGCCATAATCTTCAAATTTAAAGTTACATTTTAAAAATGAATAAAGTTGATGTTTGTCCTCCAGAATCGTCACATCTCATACAGTCATAATGTTTGTGTCTGAGTTGTTGAGCTGTAGCTTCTCAGGAGAAAAGAAGCCTCCCACAAAAAAGAGTAAAGGGGTCTTTGGCTCTGAGGACTGAGTACTCCATGTTTCCCATCCTGAAGGGGAAAGGTTAACATAGTGTTCCCAACATTTGGGTCTTTGACTAAGCATATGACATTTGATAATTAGCAGGTATTTAACAGAAAGGGAAGCATCCTTTAATGCTGCTGTCAATCAATGAACATGCATTTCAAAAGTTTTAAATATTATGAGCCGGACCTAATTTGACAATCGTTGCCACGCACCTACATGTATGTATGGCAGGGAATTCAAAACAATCCTGTGATTTCACCTCACTGATGTAAAAATGAAGTGATGCCAATGGGTTATCAAAAGGAAAAATGGAAATTCACTGATGGTAATGAATGAGCAACCAGGGAGAGACCGATTCAACCAATTACAAATAAAGCACACTTTCAAACTCAGTGGTGAACACTATACCCCTCTGTCGTCTGTTTGCAGTGTTGTTGTTAATTTGCTGGGAACACAAAATTTCTTTTGATCAGAAGTATTATTCAACTTCACAGTCCAAATTTACAACGTCGCAGTTCTATTCTTAACCAGTTTTCACTTCTTGATGCTCACTGGCACTACTGGTGCAGTACTGCCTACACTCTTGTTCACACTTGCAGTCGTTTGGTGACAATAAAGACAAAAATGTATCCTTTTCCAGCATTTACATTATTTAGTATTCCTGAACTTTAAAAGAACAACCTTCCTCCTCGAGACCTGTTTGAGATGTTGATTTTCCTCTGTTTGAATAAACCTTACTGACATCTTCTGTATTTAGAAAGTGGAACTTATGATAGTATGCTATTGACCACAGAAATGCTAGGCGCTCAATTAACGGCAAATGCATTTTTGATAAAGGGAAAAGTTTTTTGTATTGTTGCTTCTCGGTGATTAGCAGGTCAAATGTCACAAGTGAAAAATCTGGCATTGATTTCCTGAGTAAATTGAGCCATGATGGTCAGTATAGCTCAAGCTTGTGAGTGACTGAAGTCGTTTTGTTGTGCTTGGTTTACAGAAAAAACATACTTGATTTTTTTCTGTAATTTATTCAACACTTTTCCCTGTTTTTAATTCAGGGATGGGCAAACCTTTGGCTGAGGGGCCACATTTAATTATTCAAAGTGAGAAGCAAGCCGGGCTTTTGGTAGATGAGGTGGAAAAAAAGAATAAAATGTACACAAAGTCTTATTTTCATTGTCCTACTTTCGATATTACATATCTGGAAATTAAAAATAAAATTACCATTTTTTTTCTATGTAAAATCTTAGGCTAGCCTCAGGTGAAAATCAAAATAGTCATTAGTGCACACCCTATTATACATCAAGGGATGCAACAGTCAAAACCAATTTTGTGATATCTCACAAAGAAGAAAAAAAACATATAGCAGTATGTCAATGGGGAGTTTATCAAGGAGTGTGACTGCAAAGCTCTAATGCAAGAATATTGCCCTCTTCGGACGAACCATAATGAGAAGGATTGAGGACATCTGAAGCATCAGCTGCAAAAGAAAGTGGAACAATTGCACCTTTCTCTCCCTGTCTGTGGTCGAGAGCAGGGACGTCCACAACACAGCTCAGCTGCTCATATTTATTACCAAAGACTTTCAAGTTATGGAAGAGCTGCCTGCAATGTGGTCAGTGACATGGACAACAGTGATGGCTAGGAAAATGTTGGGAAACAGGTGTAAAATAAGTTGACTGAAATAAAACCCTGAACAGAAATCGTTCCTTTTATTTACTATGCAAGTCAACGCTAAAAATTAATCATGTTGCTGTCTTAGCTAATATAATTAACTTCATCCGGGCAAGAGCACTAAATCTCAGACAGTTTGTTGCAAATTCAGGAAGAGCTTGAAACCAAACATGCTGACCTAGGCTTCTGGAGGGCTGCGACGTGGCTTAACGTGAATAAAGAGCTTGAAAAAGACTATGGGACCTGAAGCGGAGATTCATTAGCTCTGTGTGAAGAAAGGCAAGGACATCCCAAAGCCCTCAGGTGCCGAATAAGGTGGCGTCCACGTGACTGCACAAATGACTGAACTGAATACTAAACAAGGCAAGGGGCTGCTTGCGCATGTTATGTACAGCATGATGAAGAGTTTTATGAGAAAGCTGCATTTTCTTTCCAGCCAACTGGAGAGTAACATTCCCAGCCACCTGCCCATACTGAAAGAAGCCAGACCATCAACTTCTCACCTCCTTATGTTCTCGTCCATGGTAGGGGGGGTACATTGTGATTTTTTTTTTCAAGGCGTTTTGGAGGCTTCACGACAGTTGAGTGAAATGCATACAATTTCCTCTCCCTTCACTTGTAGTGTGGATAGTACACCCCGTGATGTTAAGCTTGAACTGATTGACTTACAGCCTGACACACTGATTGCAGAGCATTTGAAATCAGTACCGCTGCTGGATTGTTATTCTTCTCTTAAAGAGGAGGCCTCATCACACATGTTGAGGTTTACTCAGAAGATATTATACATTCTATGCATGAGAACCAATGTTCTGAGTGATGAAATTCAGAAAGACCTCCCCCCAATGATGATCACCTGTGAGATCCTGTGAATACACTCCTTAGACATCCAGACTTACTTTAGTGCACTTGTTCAAGCTCAAAACAGACATATATCTCCCACTGAATGAGAAAAGAAACATCACCGAAGAATGAGCAATATGGTGATCAGACTAGAGACAGAATAGCAGCAGAAATCTCTATAACGTTAATGCAATGATTTTGTCATTGTTGAGAAATGATGATATAATGTTGTAGTTTTTGTCCCTGCCTGTTTCATATTTTCACTGCCCAGTCATCATATCAACTCTTACCTGTAGAAGTTTATCCAAAAATACAAATGAACGCTTATTTTCAATAGAATAATGACATTAATCCAAAGCAGATCTGAGTTCACCTTATCGGCCGGCCCCCTGCCGCGGGCCCAGTCTCTCATGTGTCCCCTTGTGAAAATAAATTGTCCGCTCAGCAGTAGAGGCACCTCAATAACAGCCTTTAACCCCCACTGGGCTCTACTGAACATCTACTTCAGATAAGTTTGCTGCATGTTTCTCATTTTGAGTCATTGACGGGATTAGACAAGACATGTTCCTCAACAGATCACCCACACATGACAAGTCAATCGCAGGTTGTGACTCTGTGCTGACTGCTAGTGGTAGGAATGCGAGGAGCAACCTAAACAGTCAAAGCACGTTGATCTGATGGATGCTGGGCCTCAGGGCACATATTATAGCAGAAGCAGTGGGAGTGTTGGATGACGTGGATAATAGACTTTTTAGGTATCTTTTTATTTCAATGACTATGGTTTTTTTTATTCAAATGAAAAAGTATTCAATATGATGACTATAATGTGCACACATTATTTCTCAAGGCTAATATGTGTGTGTGTGTGTGTGTGTGTGTGTGTGTGTGTGTGTGTGTGTGTGTTACAGTGATCTCCCCTCTCAACATTACAATAAATGTATATAATATAAGTAACAATTTTAATTAGCAGCATCACTTCTTTGTCCTTCCGGCTTTTCCCTTCAGGGGTCGCCGCAGCAAATCAACTTTTGCCATCTAACCCTATTCTCTGTATCCTCCTCTCTCACAACTACTAACTTCATATCCTCTCTCACTACATATCTATATGTGCATATAGATATGTGTGTGTGTGTGTATACATACATATTTTGATTAGCAGCAGCACATTTATATATACTGTGAAAAACTGTGCTCTATTGGAGAGAACTATATCTATGTAATGAAAAATAATCCAATATGGCAAGTATAATGTGCAGACATTATATGTCAAGGCTAAGACACACATATATACATATGTGTGTGTGTGTGTGTGTGTGTGTGTGTGTGTGTGTGTGTGCGAGTGTGTGTACACATTTTAATTAGCAGCAGAACATTTATATCTGCTGTGAAAATTGTGCTCTGTTGGTGGGAACTATATTCATTAGTCTATTGGAAATGCAGCAACCCTTTTCCCACTATTCTGTTTCTATTTATGTCCCAACATTACAATTTTATGAGTTTTTTTTTATCTTTAAGAGTATATCTTGCCACGTCCAGTGTTTCCTAAGAGAGGTGTGGCAGCAACTGTGTTTCCCAAACAATCTGGCACGACACATTTTTTAACACCCCTTGTCCCGCATACTTAACTGCTTTTTCAGAAGCCGACTTTTATCATTTCAAATTTAAAACTGTACAGAGGTTAGTCTTGTCCAAAGAGAGAAAAGAGACAATCAATTAGAGCTTATCAACATCATCGATCATAACAGTGTATCACAACTCGGGAAAGTTAATAACATCAACTTTTTGATTAGAAAAGGTAGATTCAAGTCAAGAAGAGCAGCCCTGTATTACTGTACTGCATTCAGCGATGCGTTATATTGAGTTTTTAAGATGAGGGAAAAATACATTCATGAAAGTTGCTTATCGTTGATACTCTTTAAAGTACGTCCAGAAAGTAACGGTGATTTGAGGGAAGAAGATGATGACAAGAGAAACTTTTGCTGGGAGTCCATAGGTAATGCTGTTTTTATTCTGGTTTGTGTTTGACCCTTTATGTAATTATAGGCTATGTAAATAGGCTTTCTATTGGCTAGCGCTTGATATGACGTAGTAGGGGCCAACCAATAAATTAAAGCGGCTCCGCCATTCGGTAGGGGGAGCGGACAGAGGAGGGGGCGACGGCGGTCCATTGCGCTGCGTTCACGCTCCATTCGGGGAACACGGCGGCTCCATGGTGATGCGACCAGCCTGTTGTGCGGACGGGGAGCCGAAGTCAAGTCAGCGGGGGAGGGTCGCCTAACGGGGGGGGGGAGGGTGGCGCGGAGGAGGAGGAGGGGGGCGCCACGCCGAGCCGACTCGCCGACTTACAATGCGTCTTTCACGCCGTTGACCGGCGGCGGCGGCGTCGGCGGCGGACGACGAGCTAACTTTCGCCGGGTCGTCTCCGAGCGACATGAGCCCAGATAGCGCGTCCCTCCTCGGCGGGGGGAGAAGGGGAACGAGGGAGCCGAGCGCCCCGCTCGCCGCTGTCCGCCTGGCTGGGAAATGGTAGCGCGCTGTCGGAACCGCACCGGAGAGGAACATGGTCGAGAGGAGCAGCAAATTCTTGTTGATCGTCGTCGGATCCGTGTGTTTCATGCTGATCCTGTATCAGTATGTCGCACCCGGGGTGATGAATTTCGGATCGCCGCACGGCTTCTTTGCGGAGGAAGACGAGGGGGATCTGTTCCCCACTCCGGACCCCCACTATGTAAAGAAATACTACTTCCCCGTCAGGGACCTGGAGAGGACGATCGATTTTAAAATGAAAGGGGAGGACGTGATCGTGTTCTTGCACATCCAGAAGACAGGGGGGACTACCTTCGGCCGGCACCTGGTCCAGAATGTGCGCCTGGAGGTCCCCTGCGAATGCAAGCCGGGCATGAAGAGGTGTACCTGCTACCGGCCGAACCGCAAGGAGACCTGGCTCTTCTCCCGCTTCTCCACCGGCTGGAGCTGCGGCTTGCACGCCGACTGGACCGAGCTCACCAACTGTGTGCCGGGGGTCCTGGACAAGCTAGAGAACCAGCAGAACTCTAAAAGGTAGGAGGTTTGGGGGGTCATTGTGACCCCGACTTGCAAGGATGCAAGAGGTGAAGTCAATTCCGACGCTCTCGATTTTCCCACAATGATCCATCAATGAAAACTTATCAGATGGTTGTTTGATGCATTCGAGTCCAGTGGGACATTTGAACTTTAACTCACCAGTTCTGTGTCGAAACCACAACTAGTCATTTAAATTTAAAGCGAGGGGGGAAGCTACACTCAATAACACACAGATTATGCCTAGTTCCAGTTTAGGGTGTCCTTATTGGACCTCACGCTGAAGACTCATATATCACCCGACGCACGTCTTCATTAAAACCAATTCAATTTAAGAATGTCTTTGAATTTTCCATCTGGAGAACCGTCACACTCGTTGGCAGTTAATTCATCTGGAAGTTTCATGCTGCTCCGAATATCATGAGGAGACAAATTTGTCAATTTCAGTCCTGCGTGTCACACAAACGCGTGGAATACAGAGAGGGTTCAAAAGGGGGGAGACGCGAGGGCTGCTGCGCTCCCGCCTTACATGAGGTCACCCTTCCCTTCCTGATGGTTTTCATGATAGATGCTGAGCGGCGAATCATATATTGGCAGTTGAACACTGCCCTGCTGTACATGTCACATGAGCTCAGCGGTGCCTTTGACAATTGTTGATCGGTGACCCCCGGCGCCCAATCCATCCCAGAGACCCGGCAAAGCTCACATCAGGCAGAATGTAATACAGCCGGCCAGCGATTCTCCTCTGTAATGATGGCTCAATGGCTGCGAGGAACCAAGACACGATAAGCATTCTTAAGTTATAACCCGTTTTCTTTTTACTCATCTCTCCATCATTGCCACTGCCAACGCTTCCCTCTTACCAGACATATTGACAGCTGCATCCACTTCCATTTCACTACACAGACTTGTTTTTGCCTGATGGGTCGTGCATGTTTGTATCGCCTGAGCTCATTCAAACGGTTTATTTTGGATGCGGTTGATCCATAGGATGCAGGGGGCTTAGAAATATGCGGGGGGATTTGCAAAAGATTTTTTTTGTTTGTTTTTTTTCCCCCCTCACCTGAAAGCCAGGTGTTGGGAGATATGGGACAAGCTCCTCTGGCGTCTCATGGGCACTCAAAGCTGATCTGTATACTGGACAGGGTTTAGCTGGGGTGGGCAAAGATGGAGGGGGGGGCCTGCAGGAGTCTGGCTCCGCTCTAATCCGGGTGATTATTACCGCTGGGACACACACACACACACAGGCGCTGGTATTTGCTGTTAGCATCAGTCCTGACTCCCGTTGTCCCTCACCAATCCCCAGTCAGAGGTGATATCGGCGTGGGCCGTTCTGCACAGCGAGCTGAGATATCACAGCGGACGCAGGATAAACAGCCTTTCATCAGTTTGTGAGCGCTGTCTCTGAATTGTGTGTATTTGTGTGCGCCTGAGGAGGCCACAGGAGCAGAAAAGACAGGAAGGCTGGGTCGATGAATGCTCCAGGCGTGAATGCATACCCGTAGAGAGACCTGGGGTATAATCGACTAAACCAACAGTCATGACAGGAAAACAACAGACGAGCACGGTGCTTGGAAACATAATATATACCTAATACTATCTGATTTTATCTCATTATGGATTTCTTTGTAATTTCAAAGGTTTCAATGTGTTATCGCACTCACATCCAGACACAGCTCATGGAAAAAGCAGCAGTTTCAGTTTTTGATCATTCTTTGCCTATTCAGCAAATGTTTTGCTATTTAGTGGAATTCACACAACTCCTTTTTTTTTTCTTTTTTTTTTTTTTTTATACAAGCCATTAAAAATGTCAAGAGTAGATTCACATTGCCATTGAAAATTGAGTAATGGGGTACTTAAACATCTGCAAGAAATTACTCAATAAACAAATTAACTAGATAGTTGCTTTAAACCGACTCTGCATTATTCTCTGGTAATGCTGCCGATGGCTTAATATCAAGCAGATGGTGTGATATATATGTTAAAGAGCGGGGCCCCCTAAATGCCATAACATTTATTTTCCAGTAAGGTGCAGCCCTAAACTACACATTCAAAAGGATGTCACTTCTCTAACCCCTCCGAGGCCCTCAGTATAGAAACGGGAAATGAACTCTCTTGGTGTCACTGCTTTTTTTCCTGTTTGAGAGTGTGCCCCCCCCCCCCCCCCCCCCCCCCGCCCCCCTCGCCATACGTGCCTGTGTTTGCGCTTCTTTGTTCGGTTCCCTCATATCGCCGCTGTAATGCTTGCTCAGTGGCATCTGTCCTGAGGGCACCAGCAGCAGGGTGGAGAGGCCGGAGAGGGTGTGGGAGAGGATCGCTTGTGCTCGCACGACGGCGTCGAGGTGTTTTCTCTCGCACAAAATCAGCTCTAAGATCAGCTGTGCATGATGTTGATGTGTTTGGGATTCGCAATCTCCTGTCGACGTGGCATGTTTGTTTGGTTAGCTGTATTTATATGTTGCTTGTTCTGCAAAAATGGGTGTGGAGCTGCATTTTTTTTGTGTGTGTGTAATAGACAGTTATCATTGATCTATGATATCATCATGTGGACCTGCTTTCTAAAAATTGGGTTCAACATTTAAACCCAACCCATTGGATTAATTTAGTTGGTTATAAAAAGCATAAGAAAATGTCATGGTTATTAAACAGTTGGCCAAAATATGCAAACAAAAATCTGAAATATATGTCAATTATAACTTAAAAAGATTAGCCAGACATTTCAAAACCAAATAGCAAAAAAGTTAAATCAGTTAAAAATATCTAAAAATGGACACACATTAGCTTGGAATTTCTAAAAATGTCACTTCTCAATAAGGTGAGCTTGCTTCATATTTATCTGAAAATGTCTTTTGGAAGAAAAAAAAAAAAGACTTTTATAATGAACGATTTAATGCATTTCCCAGAAGTTTCAGTGAAAGCTCTGACCTTTCACGATTAAGGGGAAGTAACACAAAACTACTAGAAATCTTTTTTTATGAAATATGATGTGATTTTTTTTTTTTTTTCATTTATTCATTTTGTGTGTGTGTGTGTGTGTGTGTGTGTGTGTGTGTGTGTGTGTGTGTGTGTGTGTGTGTGTGTGTGTGTGTGTGTAAAATGAGCTTTTGTCGATCATGATCACCCATCTCTGTAGAACTCATTGTCCACCATGCAGCTGTTTCTCTTGGTCGGATCCTACGTCTCTCCGCAGCTGTGTTCTTATACAGCTGTCATGTGGATTTAACAGCAACATTTCAGTGGCTGCAAAAAAAATAATAAAGTGTGATTTAGAACCATTTCTTGGATCTGTTGCTGGACTGAAACAGAGAAAAAATGCCCCCTGAATGTTAAAGACATCATTAAGAGGTGTTGGGGGGGTCAAACATTTCTTCATGGATTATTTATTTCAGTCCAAACTGCAGTTTGATTTTTTTTTTTTTTTTTTTTTTTTTTTTTTACTTTACTACATGGTTTAATTTGAAAATGGAAGCCACGTGCAGCAAATATTTACTTATGATTGAAATCAGCCCTTTTTTTTTCAGGGGTCATCAAAATGCTAATAAAATGACAAGAAAAAATTTCTGCTGGCTTGAAAATCATGTTTCCAGACCACAAGTTGACATCCTTGTAAATTGGTTGTTTTGTGGGAACGACGGTCCAAAACCAAAACTGCGGTTGAGCTTTTCATGGTCTTGGACATTTGGCAAAAAGCGAAACAAACGAGGAATTCCATCCAGCTTTCAGCTCTTCTAATTTGTACCCGGTAGAGCTCACTGCGACGGCCGTACGTGGTCACCGGCTGCTCAGCAAGCTAAAGAAACAGAAGCCCTATCCGACATCTGTGATGCTGCCTTCATACAATCAAATTTACCAGTTGTCTTGGCCGCAAGTGTGTGTGTGTGTGTGTGTGTGTGTGTGTGTGTGTGTGTGTGTGTGTGTGTGTGTGTGTGTGTGTGTGTGTGTGTGTGTGTGTGTGTGTGTGTGTGTGTGTGTGTGTACAGTGGGGAGAACTAGTATTTGATTCGCTGCTGATTTTTCAGCTTTTCCCACTTGCAAAGCATGTAGAGATTGTAATTTGTATCATAGGTACTCTTCAACTGTGTGTGATGGAATTTAAAACTGAAATCCAGAAAAACACAGATGATTAGATGATTTTTAAGTAATTAATTTGCTTTTTATTGCATGACATAAGTATTTGATACATCAGAAAAACAAAATTTATGTGGTACAGAAACCTTTGTTGGGAATTACAGAGATCAGACGTTTCCCGCAGTTCTTGACCAGGTGTGCACACACTGCAGCAGGGATTTTGGCCCAGTCCTCCTACACATCTCCAGACCCTTCAGGTTTTGGGATTGTCGCTAGGCAATACGGACTTTCAGCTCCCTCCAAAGATTTTCTATGGGGTTCAGGTCTGGAGACTGCTTCGGCCACTCCAGGGCCTTGAGATGCTCCTTATGGAACCGCACCTTAATATCCCTGGCTGTGTGTTTCTGATCGTTGTCATGTAGGAAGACCCGGCCACATCCCATCTTCAAGGCTCTTATTGAGGGAAGGAGGTTGTTGGCCAAGATCTTGCGATACATGGCCCCACCAATCTTCCCCTCAATATGGTGCAGTCACCCTGTCCCCTTTGCAGAAAAGCATCCCCAAAGAATTATGTTTCCACCTCCATGCTTCGTGTTTGGGATTGTGTTCTTAGCTCTATTTTTGTGTTTAAATGCGCATGTTTTTAATGTGTATCCCCAATCCTATAGAACTGAGGGACATGTATGCTACACACACACACTTTGCAAATCAGAAGTGAGTGTGTCAAATGGACCAATGCAAGGCCTTTTAAGATACAGGTCTTCTAATTGTGGAAGAAGCTCCTATCACTTAAATTACAGCCATACATTCAGATAAAGGACTGTGTGTGTGTGTGTGTGTGTGTGTGTGTATGTGTGTGTGAGAGAGAGAGTGATTCTCATGTCTGTGCGTGTCAGTTTTTAATCCCAGTGTGTCATCGAGCGTCTTAGTAAGTGAAGTGATGGGGCTAATTTTGCCGCCTCTATCTCGTTCCCCTCTCACATCACTTTCTGTTTTTCTCTCTCTTTCTGTCTCGATCCTTCCCGCTCGGCTCCTCTTCATCCCTCTCTGAAACACTTTCCCTCCGTCTCCTCCCATCCTTCCTCCCCCTTGCTTCCATGATGGTGTCAGTCTCTAATCAAACAGCAGGCTTGCTTTCCGCTTGGTGGCTTTATGGCCAGGGGCTTTTTCTATCTCATTCTTTCACTTTTTCCCTCTCTCTCTCTCTTTCTCTCTCCTTCATCTTTCCTCCTCTTCATCTCTGCCCCTTCATCTCCCTTTCTCTCCTTTGCCGTCCTTCCCTCCCCTCTCTCCAAGCGTGACTACCGCATTAGAGGAAATGTCTTTTCATGGAAGATTTGCTGCAATTTCCAAAATGGCTGTTTTGCCTAATGGACAACTGCCTTGGTTCTAATGAATGATTACATGTATGATTATGAGCAAGGGGGAGGAGGGTTGAGGGGATGGAGGTGATGAGGAAGAGGATGGAATAGGAGGAGGCCTGTCAGGGAGTGATTGAAAATCAAAGATAAAGGGGGGGGTGGTAGTTTACTTTCATTGCTGGGGTGGCGGTTCGTCAATTAGCACGGTTGTCAAGAAATGGGCATTAGTCTTTTTTTCAATGGGTCTGTTTCAGATTCACATCACAAATTACTGCACTCCAAGGTGTGTGTGTGTGTGTGTGTGTGTGTGTGTGTGTGTGTGTGTGTGTGTGTGTGTGTGTGTGTGTGTGTGTGTGTGTGTGTGTGTGTGTGTGTGTGTGTGTGTGTGTGTGTATAAACTCAGCATGGCAGCACAACCCAGAATCTAGATGAACTTCAGGAAACTGCAGAGGCTGCCCAGGCTGATTGGCATATAGTGCATGCGTGTGTATGTGTATTTGTGTCTGCTTGTGCACACTCATCTGTAGCCAGGCAGGCAGGTCGGTGTTAATCCAATCAGATTAGCCGGGTTTAAGCGCCGGCGGCCAGGCACCCCAAAGCCGGTTACGTCCACTCATCCTGCAAATGCACCGCAATCCAGCATTCCCGGCTAACGTTTCCACAGCCATTCAGCCACTTATTCCCTGTTTGTTTACTTAGCTTGAATGGACTTCAGTCATGGGACCATCCCCCTTGTCCTGGTGAAAGAAAACACACCCCTGTTTGGATCAAACATATGAACCTGTTACATGTTGACTGCGTTAGCATGCAGGTGGTCCGAAGCTTTTGCACATATTTCATGTGAGATTTATGAAAAAGGAGTCTTAAATTAATGAATTTGTGTGACCAGGAGCCCTGGGTATATTCTACGAATCCATTTGTAAAGTATCTTAATGAAGAAAAATCAGCCATTTATTGGTTATAGCTTCTTAAGTAGCCATTTAAGTGCTTTTTAGATCATTTGCAAGTGGTGAGTAGGTTTTGACGTTATAATACCATAAATGGTGAGAGCAGAAACAAGGTCACTTTTGGCACAAATGTGCTGACTTTAAAATTTTACGGTTTAATTTAGCTTGGATTTTTATACTGGCTACTGGAGTAGACTCATACCTGATAGTAGCCTCAGGGGCATTCAGGGGTTCTGTGTCCTGCACCAGGACACTTGGACTTGGATTTTTTTTTTTTTCAAGCCATTAATTTGCGTTTCATGCTCATTTATTTTCTTTTTTTTTTTTAATAAAAAATCTAAATACCTTTTAACTGAAAGACAGTCATGACAAACATTTTAAAAACAACAGAGCACCAAGCACCAGTTATTCCTTGTCTTTTTAATTTAAAAAGTGAGTCATTCGCACCATCTAAATAAAGCTGTGTTCAAAAGACGGGGAAAAAAACATAGGTTTGCAGAACATCAGCGGCTGAAGATTCTCAGCTGAGGAAACCACAACTCGGGCGTCATGTAATTATAAATGTATATTCAGTTCTTGACGGGACAATCACCTTAAATGTACACACTGGTCCCTCCGACTTGAGTTGTTTTCTTTGTTTGTTTTTTTTTTTCCCTCTCCTGATCCCAAGGGGGGAAAAACCTTGAGTTCTCATTATCAAAAATATCTTTATTTTTATCTCTTTCCCATGTCTTGGTTGTGATCCCGTAACCTCTTTTTTATTACTGTCAGTGTGAGAGCAGTGTGAGAAAAACTGTGATAAACAAGTTTTTATATACTTGACGTCATTTAGTCGCTGCTAACTCACATCACAATACGATGTACTGTAAACGGAAGGGAAATGCCCCCAATCTGTTAAATCTAGACATTATCTATGTTCTGTGCACACAATTTAGCTTACAAATTATTTTTTAATGATCATATTGTCAATCAGGTTTTAAAGATTAAATTCCACACTTACTAGATCAAGATCATACGATGCAGCGAAGTTCAAAGCTGTGCCCTTCATAAAACAGCGCACGGATGGTCCACGCGCACGTTTCCTACCAACATGAAAGGGTTATGGGGGGAGATCGGGCCCCAACACACTCCGCTCTTCTGTAGCTGCGGGCGCGTTGACAGACCCCCTCAGCTGCATCCTCTCATCTACACGAGTTCAACTCCAGTTCAGCCTCGGGTCAGCGTAACTTCCAACCCGGCCTCACATTTCGGGGTTGAGTCTTAAACTCGGTCGGATTGCGGATACGTCCGTCACGCCCTCCCCCCCCGTCCTGTGCTGCACGCACAGGACTCCGCTGCTCCTGTGACTCTGCACATTATGCACCGTCTGCAGCCATTTTCCCGGTGACCGTCCGTGTGATCAAGACCAAATATTTGTGGCTGAAAGAGTGTCGGGGTTAAGTCTGCGGCGGAAAGTCTTCTGTGGAAAGCTTAAAGTAAACTGCAACTGTCCATAATGCAAACCATGGCGGTCAAGTTGAGTCAAGGCTGTTGCCAACATTGATTTGGCCCAGCTGTGTCCCCTGAGTGCAACACATTGGCAGGCCAAGGAGAGAAACTCACTCGTCCGCCGCCAACCGTTTCCACCGGCAGCAGGCGAGGGGTTATCTTTCGTCTGCCTTCAGAATTGATGAGCTATTATGGATCTGCAGGGCGTTCCCATTGATTGATAAACTCTGATTGACAAGAACCTAAGCAGATCCTTCCTGGGCTGATCTGATTGTAGGCTCAACAAAGGAGACGGAGGCATGGAGAGAGCCGGAAAGAAAAGCAAGAGTGATGTTTCTTAATCATTACGGAGTGTCTGTGGCTCGCCGTGTCACTCTGTCTCTTCTACCCTCCACAGCCGGCTGTCAAATGTCAGCCTCCAGACGCGCCGCTTGAGAGCACACACACACACACACACACACACACACACACACACACACACACACACACACACACACACACACACACACACACACACACATTTCTCAGCCCTGTGGACAAATAGTCGCGCAGCGAAAGATTAGCAGACATTTCTACGGCTGGTAATGAGGGGCGCTATGCTGCTGCAGCTCTGCCAACAGGATTACGGTCTATTGATTAGCCTAGCCTAACATTAGCCTTGCTAGCTAATAGCGACTGACTGATTAGCGAATACGTCTATAGTGGTTAATGAGCGATGCTGCCGAATGCTACGGCACAGTGTGAGAATAGGATTACAGGCTATTAATCAGGCACAACGCGAGCAAAAGTCATTAGCCAGCCCCGCGGCAAA
The DNA here is from genome assembly GCF_037954325.1 of Fistularia commersonii. Lineage (NCBI taxonomy): Eukaryota > Metazoa > Chordata > Actinopteri > Syngnathiformes > Fistulariidae > Fistularia > Fistularia commersonii. Next base: position 23,716,069 of record NC_141284.1, on the reverse strand, counting down.
GTCAGCGCATCTGTGGCCGATTCTTGTCCTCGCTTTCTAAATCAGGTTCGGCCTTGTCATATTGACCCTGAATATCTCTATTCTTTGACGGTGCTCACTGCCCCCCCCCCCCCCCTTCGTCCTATCCTTCTTTCTTCTTTGGACGGACAGACAGACAGACTTTCCCAGGGACTGCTTTCTGCATCCATTAATGGCACTGTCTTTTCATGTCGCTGGATGTGACAAGTCTAGACAGGATGTGACCCTGGAGCTTCTCCTCATCTCACAGTTTGAGCGCCCCTCATTATTTGCAAACAAATAAATAAATGCGTCTATTTTCCGCTTGCATTTGTTTATGAATAAATACATCTATTCATGAAGCTGATGTGCCTGTGAGTGTGTTTGTGTGTGTGAGTGAGAGATGGCCAAAGTAGGAATGCGAAGGGAGAGGAGAGTCTGACAAGCGTGTTAATTGAATTGTGGGAAAAATGCAAATCTTGTACTGCCTCTTTGAATTAGTAGGAGGAGTTTTAACTGATTGGGAGTCTCTTCTGTGGACACACACACACACACACACACACTCACACACACAGTAGGGTAACTTCTACCAAATCTCAAAAAAAGTGAATGAATGATACTGTTGTCTCTGCATCCCTCAACGCCTCACCCTAACTTTTCCCATCTGTCTTTTTCATGGGTCTGTCAATCATACTATCACAGGATATTTGGAAAAATGTGTGTGTGTGTGCGCGCGTGCGCGTGTGCGTGTGTGTGTCCTACCATTTGCAGGCAGACTGAACTAGAGGAAAAAAGTTATTCCCTATTCTGCTCTACTTGGCTAGCATTTCCTCTCAGACTTTTGTCTGTGAATCACTCCATTTATGTATTTATTTGAATCCTCTCGCCTTTGCAAATTGGTTCTATGTATCTAAGCAGTCGTAGTGTGAGCTGGGATTGAACTAAACATCAGGAGTTTAAGCAATACCCCTTTTTCTATTAGTCAGATAACTCGGGAACATCTCGCCTTCCAATTTTTTTAAATAGCGTTGACTCACGTGTATTGTCAGCTCCACCTCTGGCGGCCAATGGACGCCAGGAGAAACATGCCAGTTTCCATAGGCATTGGAACCCGTGTCTGTGTTTGCAGCTGTTCTTCACCTCAATGAATCAGCCTGGATAAAAGATGTAACTACAAAAGCATCATCCCTGGCTTTCATGCTGTTCTGCATTCTTTGCTGGCATATACATTTGGTGGTGAACTCGTGACGTCAACTGATTGGTGCTAAGAAGACCGCCTGTGACCTTTTTATTTCAAAACACAATACCGTACCGTGTCTACATGCTAATAATACTTTATATGTTAAATCAGTCAGGCGGTGCGTCTGGTGCTGTGTGGCTACCGAACAGTCTGGGAATGTCTATGTACGGGCCGTTAGTTGGACATCAATCATGGCGTGAACCCAACTTGAAGCGTGATTACGATGTCAAGCAACTGCTTGACGATTTGTCATTGTATCTGCTCGTGACAGAACAGGAAATCTGGCGAGAGGCCCTCACAGCAGCCATTGGTTTCATTTCCATCTTCAGCATCTGCTTCACCCAGCGCAGCGCTGGATTTGGACCGAATAGGGCATCAACTGGAATGCAAAGAGACGGTTGAACTGGAATTGCATTCCAAAGATCTAATTGCTCTTCTGCTCCTGTGATTGTTATTTCGTGTTCAGCGTCAAACTGCGTGGACCCCATGCCATGATATTTGCAGCTTGGATTTTTGCCTACACGTGTTCTCCTTCCCTTTTTGAAAGAATTGTGGAGAAAAACCTTACCTATTGAGGTAAATACCTATATCAGGAATATTTAAACCTAAAGCTATCGCTGAATCGCGGAGCTGGTTTTTGATTTTGCCGCAAAGGTGTGTCACAACCCTGCAGATCAAAGGTCACCGTTAAAGCCAACCTACTTTTTTCAACGTGTCACCTTTTGTTTCTCCCTTCTCTGCCTCCTCCTACGTCTCCTCGTCACCCAGCATGACACTGTGGATTTGGGCCACGATTATGTAGGCCGCACCTCTGTTGCCATTCTTCCCCTCTACCTGTGCCCCCTCCACCCTCCCAACCCCCCCGTCCGTTCCCTGTCTTTCGTGCTGTCAAAAACTTCTTCGCTCTTCTCCCATCCCTGCTGTCGTTTTGGGTTCCCAGCGCGTGTCAGCTTCCTCCTGAGAGAGGAAGTGCTTTTATCCGCCAGTGATCTGATCTGATGTGAAATTGAGATAAGCAAAGGAGTGCAGTGTTCCTTCTCTCTCACTCACCTCTGGGGAGCTGTATGATGATGCAGCCCCCCTTTTTTTTTTTTTTTGCCCGACGTCTTCTCACAGTCTGCAACCGCTTCACCTCGTGCACAGACGGAGGAATCCGGCGGTCTCGGGTTGATCGGCAAATTAAAAAACGTCACGTGGGTCTTTTCAACATGTTCATCTCCTCATCTTCCTGCTGTGAAACTTAATAAAGAAGTTTATGAGGTAGCCCTTCTTCTCTTATGATATGTGTGTCTGCTGACAGGCTTATTGCCTGTCAAAGTGTCTGTGAAAGAAAATAAAGCTCCACCTGCCTCCATTTTTAATGCTCTGTCAGATAAATGCAGAGCAGGCTGCCGGATCACTTTCAGGGGTTCCTCCGCTTGTGGAGTACAGCTTTTCAGAAAACTGCAACGTGGAAAAAGATACAAACAATATCAATATTTCAGCATTGGGGCGGAGTAGCGCAGCAGGTAGAGCAATCATTTTTGGGACCAAACATTCCTAGTTCGATTCCCAACTCCTTGTGTGTCGAAGCGTTGTTGAGCAAGACTCTGAACCCCTAGTTGCTCCCCTGGTACTGGTCGACGGCATGCCTACTGCTCATGGTTCAATTGCAGAGAGCGAAATTCCCCGCGGGGATTAATATAGGATAAATTATTATTTGCCTCTGATCTAACGTACACATATTTCCAGTTTAGATTTTAATCAAATATTAAAACCTTGCTCCCTTGAAAGAAGACTGTTGTCATGGGTCTATAGAATATTTTGAAAAGCAACTGCAACCACTTCACGATTATAATTGCTGTAGTTGAAACACACGAAGAGCTAATACACGTTCACATCTGCTGATTACATTCAAGCCAAGTCCTATAATTTAGAAATTACACGGGTGATGTAATTGACGACCAGTGAACATACCTAATGATCTGTGAGTCTGAATGATTGTCAAGCCCCAAAACCCTGCTTATAGTTGGAAGACCAGATATTGAAATTCTGCAGAGTTAACATGGGCAACTACCCTTCTGTTAAAAAACAAGACAAACAAAAAAAAAAGCTCCAGCTCTCTCCCAGAAATAGCATGCTTGCAAGCATACGATGGCTGACACGGTACCAGATGATGTGGACATTTTTAATCAAGTAAGGGTCGAGTCAGTGTGATCTAGGCCTGAGGGGAGAGTCCTTTCCTTGTGACGGGAAGCAAACAGAACCCCCTGCCCCCCGACATAGAGTATCTCCCCAACACTGATAAAATGTCTGAGGCAGATAAATCAGTAAGCACCGCCATGAGCCACCGACTGGCTGAAATATTTAAATCCCTTACTTTATTGTGCCTGCTGTCTCTTTTTACTTGGCTGACTATGCCATCTCTAATTCGCAAACCAATCAAGCCAAGAAATTACCTTTTGAACTTACTTTTGAATAAACACATTATCCAGTGCTGCATGTATCTAAGTTTTGTAACATTATCGTTCCTAGACACTTACCAAATAGCAGTAGCTCCTCAATTTTCCACCAAAGAGCCTTCGAGCGAAAGCATTTTTAACCTGCACTGGAAACATGTGTTTGTGTGTGTGTGTGTGTGTGTTTCCGCTTTTTGATGTGGCGCGAGGACAGTCGACCACAGCCTGAAACCCTGATCCTGCAGATGTAATGACGTTCAGTGTGCCAGCGGCCCAGCAGCCAGGTGGCAGGTGTTGCGACCAGAGCAGCTCGTGCCCGATCACACTGATGCCAAGCTTGTGGCCCCCGACATATTTTGAGCTTCGAAAAAACCTCCCACTCTCCATTAAGTCAGTAAGAGGCCGGACTCACAGCTTTGCTACGATGGGTGTAAATGCTGAACAATATGAAAATGCATTATTTTGCATCTTAAACATCAAACCACCCTGTTATCAGCAGGTGCACAGCTAGGAACAAATGCTAATGCATTAAACCAAAGCGGCTTTCAGACAGAAAACTTGTGAGAACTGTCCAGCTTAAATTCCGCTCCGAGAACTCCCCTCCTCCAGGGGAACCTTTCAGTTTCACCTTCACACTGGCAGTGAGGGTCCAGGGTAGGGGCAGCTGTGATGCGAGTGTCTGGAACATGCACCTTAAGCTACCTAGCATCAGAACACTTTGAAAAGATTTGGAAAACTGTCATCTCACACCTGCTCACATCTAAAGACAACTTATAGAGAGATCTTACGGGGTTACGAGAAGACAACTCGATTTGTATTTTTTTTTCCAACCATGCAATGCTACCACCAGGTTTTTGCAGACCCCCTGCTCTTTCAGTCTATCGCTTTTCCTTCTCCAACCGGTCATCGTGATATGATGTTTGTGCATGTTTTGACATCGTACAAGCTGGGCTATTCTGCCCATGGCTCCACCAACCACTCCTCTTTCTGGACGGTCCATATTGATCAGGAATCCTTTGCCATACCAGTTCATCCATATCGCCAACTAATACGGTCTCTGCCACCAATACCACTCTGGTAATTGTCGATCAGGTTTCTGGTTTCTGTTTTTTATTTATTTATTTATTTATTTTAGAGCTCATCTATTGGTTGTTGATTGTGATACGCCACCGCAAAGACCAAAAGACTTGTCAATATCAAACACATTTGCCTAAGACTTGGTAAAGACTGATCTAAAAGAGCTCAAATTTCCACCTTATTCCAAACAATGGAGATGAAAGGAGTGCACTACGACTCCACTAAAATTCCTTTACGACATTCACTTTTTAGTCTGTGACCATGAAAATCTTTAGGTGAAAGCCCAGCATTAAGCACCACCATAAAAGACAAAACTCCGCAAAGAAAATGAAGACGATGCGAACAACTAGGAGAGCGGCGTCGCCACAGCATTCATGTTCTGCATGGCGGGATTAATAATCATGGATTATCAAATGGGTTGAAGAGTCTTTATTTTCTCCCTGCGCTGCTTAACTGTGTGAAAAACTCTGCCGTCAGCTGACACTGTACTTATTTTGGCCAAAATGTTCACGTTCCACTCCAAACCCCTCTGTGGCGTAGCGGGCCAGAAAAACATGGACTTCGTTGTTGTTCCATTTCTCACTGGTTCTGTTCATTTTGTCGCATAAAAAACAGTGGATTAGTGACCACACTAGATTCTAAAATTGGCGGTCCACAAGAAGCACAGGGGGTCTGTGTCCTGGACTTGCGGAGTTTGGACTTATAGCAGTAATCCAATAAATCATTTTAAAAGTAAATTTCGACTTGAAGCAGTGCGACATAAAATTAAACATGCTGGTGAACTCATTTGTGAGCGCAGCCGAAGAATGCACCATTACGCGGCGTTAGTTTAGGAGTATCGCTTGGGTCCCAGCATACTGTCTTTGAGCATTGTGTGTTTTGTTTACATCCGCTCTCATCTTAATGTTTGTTTTTTTATTGCAGTTTCAGTTTTGTCATTCTTTTTTAATTATGATTATGTTCTGTTTCGTTGTAATTTCCTCTTTCCAGATTGACTTTAGGGTGTTTTTCAGTTCGGAAACTGACCAAGACTATGGTAGTTCCGACTTGTGTTTGCTTATGCAAGTAAGTAAGGACCTCCTGTACCTGGTAATGGCTGTGGCTTATGAGTTCCACTGATCACCAAGCACCTACGTCATTCCTACGGAATTGTAAAAAGCCCCTGACCCAGTGTAGGACCAGGAACTGAGATTCATGGTCTCTGGTTCCTACATTCACCAAATGTACAAAGAAACTGCCTGGTTCTTGAACAGCTTTGAGGAAAAAAAAGTTCCTTCTTTGTGAAAATAGCTCATGTCTTTTTGGTGCACATTTCAGAGTTGGCGCTTACTATGTTCATTTTAAAATGATTTATACTACGACAATATTTAAACACAGCTCAAACATCACTGAAGTCAGACGCATTTTTGTTCATTAATGGGCCGTTTGGGGAACGTTTGATATGAGCCAATTTATTGATGTCCGATTGTGTTTTATTCTCCCAAACATCTTTCAGAATCCACTCAGCAAAGCCAGCATGGGCCAGACTCTTAAAGTTAAATGCCAGAGAAGAAGAACAAGAAGATGAAAATAAATTGCCACTGACACACAAAAGACCAAACAGAGACCATATTAACAAAAACATCCAATCACTAAAAGCTGTAGAATTTTTCTATTTTTCTATTTTTTCTAATGGGACAACGTTTTAAAATGTTGACTCGTATGTTTCCACAGCAATAAAGAGAACAAAAGTAATTGCACAAAGCAAATAAAAATCCAAAGAAATCCAGGCAGCCTCAATGCCACCGACTATTTCCTGCTTGCGTGACATTTGCCATTTTTTGCATGTCGAGCGCCACAATGCAAATATTCAGAAGCACTCATGCAAAATTGCAGACCACGCTGTCTCTCTCTCTAGCACACACTCCATCCCCTCATTCCTTGCTGACTTTATGGATGTTCACTGTTTAACATTTTCCCCTTTTTTTTTTTTTTTTTTTTCTTAAATCCACCCCACCCTTGCCCCCACTCCCCTTTTGTCCGCCATCTCTTTACGCTTGACCAGCCTTGCTGTGACTCTTGACTTCAAAGAGCAACTTCATTCATCAGTCACTCATCTGGGAGAGAGAGAGCGAGAGAGAGGGGGAAAGAGACGTTCAGCATTGAGATAAAAAAAGAGAGAGGGGGGAGCACCAGAATTGAGGGTTTTTTTTTTTGTTTTGTTTTTTAAAGAGAAGGGGGAACAAGTGTATGAAAGGAGGGCACGAGGGAGAAAACGGATCCGCTCTTGACCGCGGGGAACCTTGGGAGGCACAAAAGCAAAAGAGGGCCACACTCCCACACTCCTACACGCCCATACAAAGTCCTTCGCAGCGCTCACTCACACTTTTGTTTTCGTCGGGATGGGTGTGTGCAGATGCCGCAAACGTGATCCCCTTCCTCATTTTCTGCCCCATTCATCTTCTTTCCATCTCATCTGTCCTTCTTTCTTCTCACTTCATCCGACTGCACAAAGGAGCGTTCCTTCGCATTCTCTTTCATTGCACCTGTCTTGTGTGTGCGTGTGTGCGTGTGTGTGTGTGTGTGTGTGTGCGAGCATGTGTGTGTGCATTCGCATATTATTTTCATTTGTTTTGTTTTTTTCTGAGCAGCAGACTTTTCTACTTTTCTAAATTCCGCATTCGCCATTTCCGCCGCCTTCCTGTTCACTGACATTCTCACATTCTTCTATATTTTTAAGGTGGCTTGCATGCTAGTTTTCAGGTCACTAGGAATTGCTATTGCCTCCCATCTCAGCTGGAGTCTGGCTCACTCTCAGCTGCGCACACACACACACAGACACACTGAAATGATCTCTTTTTTTTTTTTTTTTCTCCTCATTCTCTTTGTGTGAGTGCTTCATATGGACATATGGCTGCGCAGCCTTATTCACGCGGTTGCACAACTTGTCGAGGCGCGTTGTTCAAGCGCGTCACCGTTTGCTACTCGTTCATCCTCCCCGTCTCTTTATGATTACGCTGGTTCATTTGTTTTTCTCACCCTATGTCGAGGCTCTGCACGCCGCTTGTCTCAAGTCTGTTTTTCTTTTTTTTTCATTTTGGCGTGAAAAGATTTCTTTTAATTTCTCACCTTGTGTCTGAGCCCATTCTGTTTTACATTTCTGTCTCTGTGGTGTTTTTTGTGTTTTTGCCTTGTCTGCGTTGGTTTCTTGCTGGGTTCGCCAGCTTCCTTCAGCTGAGTAAAAACACTGATGGATGCCATTAAATAGTTTGTAGTAGTGAAAGAGAGAGTTAATGGTTTAATGGGGCTCTGCGGTTAACTGGCAGCTGGCTTGGTTTAAACCCCGCCTCTCGCCTCATTGGCACACACACCCGTCCCGTTCCTGTTTGCCTGATGTCCAGGTTTTGTTTTGTTTTGTGTTTTTTTATCCAAATTGTCCTAAGTTTGATCTTCAGATTCTTCTCTTTGTTAAGTGCACTCACAGCAAATCCTCATAATGAATGGTCTGGATCAAGATGGTATTTAGTGTGTGCGTGTGTGTGCGCGTGTGTGTGTGTGTGTGTAGGGGTGGGGGCCCTAGCAATATGCTGTAGATGTAAGCATTTGTTGCACATCTACTGCGATGTGGAAAGTTGATTCATTGCCTCAAGTCCAATCGATCCTCTGAAAAAGGTAATCTCTGGTCAAATTCATTGTTTCAGAGGACATTCAAAGTTGACATAATTGAGCTCAAAATTGATTTGTTTATTTATTTATTTATTTCACCCCGTAGTTTTCAAACACGAGCCGTATTTCAGTCTTGTAATGAAAGGCGGCAAAAATAAAGTCAATAGGGGTAAAATAGTAACCAAGTTATTGCATACAGCGACGCAAACCCAATCTAATAGCTTTTCAATAAATCCTTCCTTTGAGGGGCTTATTGAGTTTTTTCTGACACTTTGGCAGACAAACTGCGGGGCCACTATTTATGCCTCGCGAAGCACCGGAGCACATTTAATTTTGAGGTTCCACTGGCATTTTGTCATCGTCTCGTTCGGGGCAAATTTGTAGCAAACCGTAACACGGCGCCGCCTTATAGTGCACTTAGACCATTTTATACCAGATCAGATCTAAGAGGCTGCAAGGGATGTTGACACGTTATTAAGTGAAGCGCTAGAAAGTGAGGAATGGACTTGCACCCGTTGACATTCACAAACGCCGCGTCTACACTTTCACCACCGTGCACGCACAACAAGGGTGTTTCACACCAGCGCACACCGGTGACCGGAAAAAAAAAAAAAGCTCTGACATGGCGAGAGAGCAGTTGTGGATGAGTGCATGAATCACAGGTCTTAAAGACACTGTGGAGGTGAGGAGCAGTTAATTAAACACCTTTCTTTTCTTTTTTTTGAGTTGCCCCGTGTTCCAGCGCTTGTTTGCACATTTTGTAAACAGCTGCAGATACATCTAAATCTTTGTCTTTTTGCATCAGCTTTAAAGCTGCGTGGGGAAATCACTTATTTGCTCACACACACACACACACGCGCACACATACACACACACTCGTGGCTCCGTGTCAGTGAGTCACTGAAGCTCTTGCAGGCCCGTGAAACTGGCCTCCCATGGCATGCCTGGACAACACACTCGCTGACGCACACTTGCACGGACACACGCATTAACCTTACCAGGAGAGAAGATGGAATCGGAGGAGTGTCTGCATGGGAAAAACTGGTGATAAAAGAGACGTGGAGAGTTGAGTTAAAGGAACTGAATGAAGGAGCGTAAACAGGGGCAAAACAGAGGGCAAGAAGGTGAAGCAAAGTATCTCTCGGCGCCTCCGCCTCCTCCTCCTCCCCCCACTGGAATGTTAATCAGTGTAAAGAGGTCAGGCCTTTTGGCGTTTGCGGGAGAGAGAGTCTGTTTGTTGAGTATGCCTCGCGTTGTGGGGACTCGAGTGTTTACACAGGCACATTGTTGCGGTTTTGACCCCCTTCTGAGGAACAAAAGCCCCAAGGACATGAATCATTATTACATTTTGGAGCGAAGAGTCGAGGTCAAAGTGAGCAGCACATGGTTATGGTTCAAGCAAACGGATATAAGTCAATGCAAAGTCTGTAGTGATAGGTAGGTGTGTGTGTGTGTGTGTGTGTGCGCGCTGAGGTGAAAAGGTCAAACATGATGTCCTGGCCTTTTGGAGCCTCGTCCGGATTGCTCGGTGTGAACAAATGCCCACAAGGGTCCATTACTGTCCAGTACATCTCGGCCACACAATTTTAATTAACGGTACTCCTAAACCAGTATTCCAGACATTATTATTATTACAATCATATAATTTAAATCTTGAGAATTAAGTTCTCCGGTTTCGGTTTCCGATAATTACATGACAAGCTGTGAGCTCTTGAATAAAATATTCCTCCTCTTTCGGCGATTGATCAGCTGTGGGAAACAAAAGATTTGGGGATTTCAGACATCATTCAATCAACTGTCATCTACTGCTTTAAGTATTCATAGGGCATTTAAGCTGAAATATCAACACACAGTAAACCAAATCAGCCTGATTTTAAAAATAAGTGCTGAAAATTAAATTAAAGAGACTTATTCAATTCATTCAATCTTTAACATTTAAAAAAAGTTTTGTTCATAATTTAATCACGCTTCATTTTATGAATGGCTTTTTATCTTTTTGTTTTTTTGTTTTTCTTTCGCAACTGAGCCCATCATATCTTCATGCCACAGACTCCCCATTGCCAGTGGGCTGCTACGGCGAGCAGAAACCAGAGTGGGAGACTGGAAAACAAGAAAATTATCAGAACGGAAATAGAGGAAATATTTTAAATCGATTGATTGTGCAAAGCTGAGCTATATACTTAAGCATTATCATGTAATAATTATCATAATAATAATAATTATTATAAATTATTAAAGATACCGGTTAAACTTTGGACCTTGCTGAGCGCGAGGGCGTCGGATCAATACGTCTCACTGCATGTCCTGAAGTGAGAATCAAGAAGTTTTGGTTTACTCCGTCAGCCATCCGAAAAAGGCGGAAACCCTCTCACAAAGCTCCTGGTTCATTTTAATCCAGAAAATAGAATAAAACTGAAAACTGGGATAATTCCTCTATGGCACATTAACCCCTAAATGTTATGGATGAGTCCTGTTTAAAAAAAATTTAAAAAAACAACAGCAACAAAAAAAAAAAAAAAAAAAAGCACAGTTATCCCACTAGTTGTGTTTGAAAGTGGATTACCAATAATGGTTAAAACCACTACTGGACAACAGTATTGATGGTCCGTCTGCTGAAATGGCGCGAGACGTCAAGCCTGTTAGCTGAAAGGGGGATCAGCTTAGCTTTGACAGTCACCGGCGGTTGTTTGTCCAACAGCAGGACAACACATGCAAACAAACAACAGTCACAGTGACCATTGTTTAAATTCTCAGCAACCTCAAATACAGAAAGATCCCAGACAGCTCAGAATTCTTTGTGATGACTTGCGTGTCAGAGACGTCGGTGTTAGCAGCCCTCCATAGCACCTCTTAGAAATGCATTTTCTTGTGTCCCTCTAAAATGTGTTGTATTGCGATGTCTAGACCTAATTAGAGAATAGACCTGCTCATTCATTTTTCAGCCAGCCCTGTGACATTTATCTGTTTTCTGTTGCCGCCTCACATGTAGCCTTTTTGTTTTGATTAATAGGTTGTATGTAGAACACGCATTCATTCACACTTTACATGCATTCTGTCCTTATCGGAAGGTTAAGCTCCGAGGCTGTTTGCCAGCGTCAGGCAGTCAGGTTGGACGACAGGAAAGCCTCTTAATAAGCAGCTTATCTCTTTCTCAGACCTGTGCCTCCAGGTTTCATCGTCTCCAGGTTACGATGTGTCTGTGTCTATCCGTCAGTCTGTAGTTGAGGTCGGGTGTGTTAGCACGGCAGTGGCGTTGCATGTTAATGCATAGTTGCATATTTATGGCGACGCACGGGTTAACTGTCATCCATGGCACATTTTCTTTTGATTAATTTAACTTCGGGTCTGGAGGTAAAAGGATGCACGCTTGCATGTTCACCCACCACTATTCTCCCACGCAAACACGTGCAAATTCAGTTTCTGGAATACTCGGGATATCAAATGAGATGGAGTCCCTGTGGAAAAGGAATAGCTGTCGCCGCCGGCTTGAATTTCTCTCTCTCTCTCTCTCTCTCTCTCTCTTCATCCCCTCAGTCTCTCCATTTCATACCTGTGCTCCCTCCGTCAAGCCGTCTCTCTCCGCTCATCTCCCCCCACCTCCGTCAGATAGAAGCGGACAGCTGCCATCAGGCTTATATCAGGCAGAGGCGCACACCCGCTGCATCGCTTTCCCTTTCACACCTTCTCTGTTTGCCACCCTTTTTTTTTCCTGCCATGTCTTCATCCGTCTTTTTTTGAATCTGATCGCACCTGCGCCGAGTGTGTCGATTGCCCCGCCTATGCCGGCGCATCTGACGGGAGAGCAAAGCAGGAATCATCAGCCTTGCTACCCATTCCCAACTTACACCTGTCCGCCTGGCTGCAAACTAGAGGGAGGAGCTCTTCTTACTGTGTGTTTGCGACTGCTTCTCCCATGAGCATCCAGCTCTTTGAGAGCACATCTCTTTCATTTATAATGAGGTGTCAAGCCTTTTCTTTCCCCCCTTTTGCACAAATATCCCGACTCCAGCACGCCCCCCCTCAAGTCCCGACATGCCCCCGCATCTGCTTGTCCACATCTCCCCCTCACCAATTCATACATCTGTCTACCTGCCCGTCACACCTTTTGTCGTATAAATAAACCATCCGCCCCCCTCTGACTCTTTGCCAGTCGACCTTGTCTTTTCATTTGTCCCAGCCAATCAGATTAAGTCTTCCACATCCCCAGCTGCGTTTCTGATGTTTACACACTGGGTAAACACTGTTTGTTTATTGCTGAACCTTGCTGACAGCCACTGATTTCCATGAAACTTGATGTAGGGCTTGAGCGTAGGGCCGGGGAAGACCCCAAGACTCCGGGCAACGTATTCTGGTTTTTGAACATCGTCTGTTCCAACATATCACGACAGCTGATTATTACAGTCCCCTGTGACTCAGTTCGTCAAGTGTTTTTGAAAATGATGATAAACGGGTGATATAATAGTTTAAGTGCAGACATGAATTATTCTCTGGCAATGTTTTACTTAATTAGTGTTATTTATTAATCCCCTTTATTTTCTTCAGTAATCAAAATCAGAGAAACTTTGGAAATGAGACGTGGGCTAACTTGTGACAGGTGCTTTATTCAGCTGCTTTAAATAACTATACAGTCACGAGCCTGTCACTTGGCTCACTTTGGTTGTTTTTGTGATGTGACCTGATGTCAGTGATCTGTATTCATATTCTAAAATGTCAAATTAAATTTTTTCTCTTTTTTTTTTTTCTTACTTTATTTCAATGTCTTCAGTCTCATGCCGGGGAATATATGGGCTGTTGGTCTTTTACTTCTCCTCTAGTCAGATATATTGCACACATTGTGCCCCCCCTCGTTGATTTCATTGTGCCCCATAATTAACCTTTCTTTTTTTTTCTTCTTTCTTTTTCATGGACACCCTATCCTCCCTCAAAATGCCGCTTCCTCCCTAAAAGGTAAGACCCTCTTGATTAAATCGGCCTCGTGTGTTTGTGGAATCAAATCTGCTGCTTCAAGACTCTCGGTATTGTCGCGCAGGTTTGTTAATCAAATAATTACCTTCACACACTATCTAAACTCATTTAGCCACACAGACCCAAACACTTACAATCTGAGGTCACTCATTCAGTGTGTGTTGATTTACCCAAACTAGTTAAATGTTAGCTCGGGTTGAAGGACTGAAGGTCACAGTATCAGCATTTGTTCTCCTTCTCAGTGTGCGTGCTCGTGTGTTATCGGGTGTGTGTGTGTGTGTGTGTTTGTGTGTGTGTGCGTGCGTGTGTGTGTGCGCGTGCGTGTGCGTATGTGTGTGTCTTATTCTCGTGCTGGAACATAGCTGTTATTGCAAATGGGATTGGCCACTTCCTTCCTTTCATTCATGACAGCCAAGGGATTACTTTGTTTTTGTTTTGATCTGATTTATCTAGAAGTGTGAATGCTATACTGGCTGTACAGGGGTGTGTATATTTGTGTGTGTGTGTTTCAGTGATCTCCCCTCTCAACATTCCATCATTCTACATTTTCTCCATCCCTTCTTCCTTTGTTTTTTCAATTCATCTTCTCCCTCCAGTCTCGCGTCTCTTTATTTGCCACCAAATGGAGCCCAGAAACCTCCACCTGCCTGGCAGTGTGTGTGTTTGTGTGTGTGGTGTTGATTCTGCAGTGCATCCTTCAGGAAAGGTATCTTGTTCCACCGCCCAACCTTCTGTTTTCTACAATTCATTTTTTCGGCTCCATTTCTTCTCCAGCCTTTTTTCTCCTCTGTGTGTGTGTGTGTGTGTGTGTTTGTGTGTGTGTGTGTGTGTGTGTGTGTGTGTGTGTGTGTGTGTACGCATGCACGTGAGTGTTTCTCGCTCTCACCTCCTCCCCTGAGTGGTCTTCAGTTTTACAATCTGTTGAAAATCTGTTTGCAGCCCAGCGCCCTGCTTCCTCCAGCACATCTAAAGTGTGTGTATAGTCATCAGCCTGAATACTGTGTGTGTGTGTGTGTGTGTGTGTGTGTGTGTGTGTGTGTGTGTGTGTGTGTGTGTGTGTGTGTGTGTGTGTGTGTGTGTGTGTGTGTGTGTGTGTGTGTGTGTGTGTGTGTGTGTGTGTGTGTGTGTGTGTGTGTGTGTGTGTGAATCTGCACATATACGGGAGTCTTCCCAGTCTCTGCTGCATTGGGTCCCATTGCTATGTGTTCTAGTTGGATCCACTGATGTCTACATGAAAGCCTGTTTCTTCTCCTCTTTCATGATTTTTCTTTTGCTACCTCAATTTTTCCCCTTTTAACTAACCAGAAATCACTAAACAGCAGTCAACACAAACTGCTCTCCACCGTTGCCTTGCCAGCTAAACCCGCATTCTGGATTTATCGCAGTATTGTAGGTCAGTGATGGATATCGTGGAGACGAGAGGGTCACTCCCCCCTCCCATTTGTGGAGTATTTCATCTAACAAAGGTGATGTGCTGACTCACATAGAAAAGCAAAAAAAAAACAAACAAGTGAGTTGCAGTGGGGACCCGTAGGTACGGGAGGCAAAGTCTGATTGAGAGAAAGGAAGAAGGGATGGTATCCGGGAAATGTTCTGGTGACACCTGCTTCATGTCAGCGCTCCTGTCAAAACAGCCGTTGTCTCCTTTCTCCTCTCTCTCTTTTTCCGTCATCTGCATATATTTTTTTTTTTTGCCACCGTCAAAAAAATGACAGGACTAGGGAATGGGAGGGGACAGACATGTCATGCTGGGAGGGAGCAAAGTGGCATCCCATATCCACTGACTTGTGTGTGTGTGTGTGGGGGGGGGGGGGGGGTGTAGAGCAGTCAGGGACTATCTACATGTGGTTGAAGAGAGACTCTCAAATAGCATTATTAACTCATCTGGGTTTTGCATGCCACCCTCCCCCCGACACACACACGCCCCCACAGTACACTCACACACACTTTCAACACACGCCTGTGCAGATCCATAGAAAACAGTGGTGTGTCTTGACAGCTCCCCAGGCGCCCATCCTGGAAAGGCAGGACAGGAGAGCAGTGGAGCATGCTGGGAGACAAGAGGACCTGAACGTTCATTTCTGAGCCTACCAGCTCCCTTAATACTTAATGTTGCAACACACACACACACACACACACACACACACACACACACAATGATACAGTACATGCATGTGCATACACACAGGCAGTCCCAGTATGCACATCATAAACATAAAGTGTGCTCAACAAACACACACAAAACCAGGCACGGTTATGCACACGCGGATGTGCGTGTGCGGACACACTAAATAAAATATTCAAGACCCCATGAAATAATGATGAACATTGATGGAATGAAACTTGCTAATTTAATGGGGACCCACTCTTTCCTTTTGTTGAAGGAATATGACAGACAATGAAGGCATGGATGCACAGACGCACGCACACACACACACACACTTTTGTGACCATTGCCACCGCAGGAGCACACAGTGACAGTTATAGGCAGTGCCGAGGCAGTATCTGAACCGTGTTTTTATTTCCTCGGAGCGTCTTTCCCATGGAGCTTTGCAGATGCACATGTGATATTGACATGCATATGTTAACTTATTGCACATCACATGCAGTACATTTGAATTTAACAGCGGTTCGATTGTGAACGTGTAGGTTTATATGTACGCTGGGTAAGTAGGGCAGCTGTCCTGTCTGTTCCAGTGCACCAAATTAAGCAGTGAGTGGGTTTTCACCCTCCTTGCTACAAAGATTAATAATGCCGGCTGCTGTTTGTCGCATAGAAATAGAAGTTTGGTAATCAGTTAATTAAATCAGCTAATTAAATCAGTGTTTGGAGGCGAGCGTGTTTTTCACATTTTGCTTTTCTGAATGGTGTCAAATAGTGGGAGGGAGATAGAAAGTTGCAAGAATATGAGGGCCTGTTGAAAGCCGAACATGTTAGATGATAAGAGCTGGGCCACTTTGAGTGTCTGCACATGTAACAGTCTTTATGTTTGTGAAATGGAATTTGTGTGTGTGTGTGTGTGTGTGTGTGTGTGTGTGTGTGTGTGTGTGTGTGTGTGTGTGTGTGTGTGCGTGCGCGCACTCACTTGTGTGGAGGTTAACCTGCTTGATCATGCACATGTGCATATTTTCAAAGGGCCTTTATTAACCCATCGATTCATTTGCTCGCTCTGGCGCATACTCACCGCCGCGCAAGTTTGACCGTGATGGTTTCCAACAGCAACAACCTCACATTTTGCCCTAGTGGCAAATTCTGAGCGTGCAAATTTTCCACTGATGTCAGCATTAGGACACAAGATCACCTCATAGTAAAAGTTGTTACAGCGGAATGCGTTTCCCTTTAACGGTTCTGCATTAATGTTGCGTTATCGAGCGGTGATTGGGCTCTTTGCTCCACTAAGCTGTCAGACAACGGCGGGGACTAGACTAAATGTTTCCCCCTGATATTCATGAATTCAAATTTAGACAATTTACTTGAACAGCAAGACTTGAATAACGGTAAACCTCACTTTTTATGGCAGGTTTCAAAATGCCGTACAAACGAGGGAAGAAAGCCATTATGATTAGAAGCATAATGAGATGGAACCGCTTGACGTGCATTAAAAGCTATGGGGGTATAATATGCGAGAACCCAACTGGAGTCCGCCTAAACAAAATCATGTGAAAGCTCGCAGGTGAGTAATTCTAACAAGCGGTTCCAAAGGTGGCGCCAGTTTTGAGTCTTAGCTCCCTGTGCAGCGCGCTTCGAAAGGCCGGGCTAATTGCTAAACACTCTGAATTTAAGATTAGCAAGGTGAGTATTTCCTGCTGATTCTGTTCATCACGACTCGGGGCAGTTTGGAGATGCGACAGATTAAATAGGGGGATGAGTGTCAGATTGAGTCTCACATCCTATAGCAGCAAAGTCCATGCACTGGACAGGCCTTGCAAGCCCGCGTGCAACATGACATTGATCATTCCCCGTCCACTGATGCTGAATGGAGGTTCCCCGCTGCTCGGCAGATTGGCAATCCAGACCTCTCTTTGCTTCGAGCTTTAATCTGTCTCCTGCGTCGCGATATAATCCCTCCCCCGCCGACCTGCGCCGACAGGTGGAGGCTGCCCAGAGGCGTCCTTGACCTCCACACCGCGGTGGGTTGGCGTGGGACTGGATCAGACCAGATCAAACTGGATTCATTTTCTGTTAGTGTGAATTCGGGGAGACGGAAAGACCCACAGGTTTCAGAGAGGCTTTTCGGGCACGTCCCCCGTCCACCCCCGAGACAATGTCTGTGAATAGCCCACTTAATGTGCAGGAGGAATCTTGAAAAGAACCCTGAAAATAGAAGGTTTGTTTCATTGTGTCCCTGCTATAGTTGTTTTGTTTTTTTTTTTTCATTTTCAAATGAAGTCATTTGGTACAAAAGCCTGTTTTTCCAAATCAAGAAAACATGGTATGGAAAGGGGTTTCATGTTTTTCCAGGCCTCTTTCCTGACCGGGACTTGTGCCTTCCTGTGAATGTCAAGTAACTGATGGTGAGCAGAGTTACACAATGCAGTGGGCATCTGCTGAGGCTCAGTGAAATCACTGACAAAGAACATTTGCAAAACCAAATTAAATGGCCATGTTTGCCCTTACAGATCATCCAGCTTTTTTTCTATGGGACTTGTGTTTTGTTCTGTGTGAAATTGAATGTCAACTAATGGATTCCCCTTAAGGCGGGTAATCAAGCTCAGAATTGAGTTATTTTGTTAACATACAGGTAGGAGGCGTAGCATAAAGAAGAGGTGGAACAGATTATTGGCTCCAAGTTATAAACCAGTAGTATTCTCTTGAAGAGCCTAGTGCCCTGCAGGTCCGAAGTTATATGTTGCACAATCCAAAGTCCTATTAAGCGGTAACTAATTTCAACATAAAAATGGCAAGGGGGGGAAAAAATACTGGAGCTGTCTTCAGGGAATAAATAAAAATGCCCGCACGTTATAGAATATTCTTTTGAGTAATTCCGGTGATTTTTATGATGCTTGTCAGTGTGAAAAATAATTGCTGTTTCACCGCAGTCGTGCCCCGACCAAGGAAAAGGCTTTGCTCATTATGAATTATGACTACTCTGTTTGCTCCATCCCTCATAATGACCCGAGAAGCACAGATTGAAAATAGTGCGTATGCATGTGGGCGTGTTGCCTCAGGCGGGGACACAGCTAAAATGGTAAAGCCGGCCAGCTCTGTCACGCATCTGTCTAGGTAATCAAAGTAATAGTAACTACCACATGGGCAACTCGTGCGCAGAGCTGAAACATGGTCTCAAAGCTACAGGTTAGGAGGGTGGATGAAAAGCACACAACACAGAATATGTATAAAATTTGATGATGAAACTCATCGGCTGATCGCTCATAATTGCATTTATGTCCGGCATTAGATCAGTTATCCCGATCATCATCTAAATGTGTTAACAGTATCACATTCAACCAGTTCAAGGGATGCAAAAAAATGAATAACCAGGCTTACCGCCAATTGTTGTCTGCAGTGTGATCCATTGTTTCTCATTAAAAACGTTCTTAAAGGGTTTGGGGGTTTTATTGTTTTCTTCTGCTGATCGGATAAGGCACAGACTGACTGACCGCAAAACTAAATTATACCTCCACCGATTTACTCCCTCGCCCTTAGTTCTGTACGGCTGCCAAAGTACTGTCATTACCCAATTTTTTTCCGACGATCAATTCATAAGTAGTACTAATGTCTACATCTGGAAACAGAGATGGCATTCTAGTGTTTATCTACATCATATGTGCTGTTTTAACATTTAATTAGGACATATGAAGATTGTTTATAATTCCAGCTGTGTCAGTGACCAGCAATAAAGACCAACAGCTGGAATGTCTGTATTCTAATTCCCGTGGGAGGGCAGGAATCTCTGCGCGGAGACCTCATTGCGTAAGACCCCCTCCGAATTATCTCACACATTACACGAGTCTGATCCCAACGCCTTGGGCTATAGCCGATGAGCCTCGAAGACAGACCCACTGCTGCTCCACAGAACCGCGAATACCCCGATATTCGCATTATGTGGATGCCAGAGGCTCAAGAGCTTTAGGCTGCGTGGTGGTTCGGAGCCCTCAGCGTATCTCCCGTAGAGGTGCTTCATAATGTGCTTGTCCGGTGGGCACCTGAATTCTGGCACCGAAGGATTCCAGTCATTTAACTTGTTTTGTTTTGGGTCATTCAGCCTGTAGATGATCCAAACAGAAAAGGCCTGGGGAATGATAGGAATTCAGTCACACTGGCAGGAACCCAGTCTCCCTGCCTAACTCCGCCTCAGCAATTCTGTTGTGTCTCCGTTTCAATTTTACTGCTAGATTTCTCTGCTTAGTCTTCATACTTATACAAAGTCACGCGTGCTCTTCGGCCTCTTTACCGCCACGCTGTGAAAACAAAGCAGAAAAGCCCGCCTCAGAGCTGAATATTGGGACTTCTGTGCCATGTTGCATCAGGCAACGTTGAAGACCCTGTGAAATCCATTACCATCATCATTATCACAAAACCCCCACGGCACCAAGGAGATGCTGTACATCATATTTCCTATCTATTTTTCCAGCTGGCCCATTCCCCCCACGGGCCGGTTCCAGTCCAGTGGAAATAGATCTGTGGAGCTGTAGTCAATAACATCCTGTCGTTTTGTATCTGTGGTCACTTCTTTTTAACCCCCGCGGTTGGACAGCTCAAACTATCACATGTGATAGCTAGAGGATAAATCAATTCGGTCATGTAGAGAATTTCTCCACAAATATGTTAAAAGGAAACGGGCACAGTGTAAATCTGAGCCACGTTTTAGTATGCGAGCAGTATTTGGAAGTGCATTCCAACCCCCACAGCACAGTATTTGGGGTTGATGAGAAATCCATGTCTCCGCTCTTGGTTGCACGAATTTTCAATGCACTCCACCTATATAATCATTTCTCGAGTATGCCTCAGACTCCTATTTATGCACAGGGTCTGAAATCAAGGTTTTTGACCTTCCGGCCGGGATATCTGGAGAGCGTGCTTTTCACTGGCCGAAATGGTGAACAACTTTCTGAAGATTCCAGTCATCTCACAATGTAGGATGAGCACAAACTTTTGGAAAGCCAAAGCTGACCTCTAAAAACTCCATTTACAGCAAAGCAGATTCTTCTTAACTGGGTTCCATTCAGTTGATATTCAGGTACTGTTTTTTTTTTTTTTTTGTTCTTCCCCTTCTTTTTCGTCTTCGACACACCGGTGAAACACGGAACAAGCCATCACCGCCGCCGCCGCCTCTGCATCGGCTTCTTGAAACTCCATCTCTAACCATCATTTCGTGCACAACGTTTTCTTCCTGTGTGCGTTTCCTTTTCATCCACCTCCTTTTTTGTCAGTGGGTTTCTCATTTTAAAGGTTGGCTCCCTCCTTGTAAGTGTAAAGAGGTGAGCAGCAGACAGCAGAAAGTGATACTTATCTAAGTAGCAGATGTCCTAAACGGTAAACAGTAAAGCAAAATTCTGAGTACTTGAAGCGACTGGTTTCACTTGATGTCCAAAAACATCTATGCTCGTGAATCTACTGGTAGGTATGGTCTGAAACCCGGCCATTGTCTTTGTCAGCAAACACGGACTCTGGTGCACTTGTCCTTACTTTTTAAGAAGATCCATTGCAGATTCTTTACTGTGCTGCCAACGCTGATTGAACAAGCCAGTGGTAAGGAGAGGAAAAAGATTATAGATCTACAGTAGAATTCTAATTCTCGCTTGCTTCCTAATGGCCTACAGTGGAGTCGGAGTAATGTGAAAAGGATTAACATTGGGATGAATGCATAAGAGGAGGGAGAGAGTCTGAGATTACAATGAGAGCTTTGTTTCTCCTACTATCAGGCCAGGGTTTCTGCAAGGATCCATTATTCTTGCTTTGATGCTGCTGTCTCAGTGAAAAGTGGTTGGCGGGGAAGCATTGTTTCACCAGCAATGGGGATATCGTTGCAGTGCTGTTCAGCATAATTTGGCCAGCACCCCCTTGTCTTCCCAGCCCTCTAAGTCACCCCCTGCCTGCTCCTTTGTGACATGGCAATTACCTGCAGTATTCAATCACGGCACGACAGCAGCGCCTAAATATGGCGATTCATGCCCACCTCCGACTTATCAGACCCTGTTGGGTTTTGCCAAACAGGAACCACTCCAGCAGGGATCGAGGCCCCTGATAAACACCCAGTTACCCAGGGCGACAGTTGGTGGGGGCACCGTTTGTCAGTTATATGGGCTGGTTGTCAAGGAGCAGATTGTCAGAGACTTGGGAAGTCGGGGACAATTAGAAGATGGGTGATTTATGGCGTGTGATAAAAAAAACACAGCCAATGCCCTGTTCAGAGGTTGTCAGCGTGTCGGGGCTCTGTTATCCTCATCCGTGTGTCCTTGTGTGTGCGTGCAGTCGGACAAGTTGATATGTGGGACTGTGACTGATATCTCTGGCTTGGTATTTGAAACATCATTTCCCATTGCTCCTCTCTGCACAGATGTTTGCACGTGCACGCCCGACCACACGCCCCTGCGCACACACAAACACACACACAAACACATAATGAGCAGCACTGCACGCATCCCAGCTCCAGCTGTTGCAGCAGTTATTGGGACATAGTAGATGCCTCTATTAGAGAGCTGCAAATCCCCACAGAGGTAGAGAAAAGAGATGAGCGATGGATGAGGAATGAACAGAGAAGGATGAACAATGACCCCAGTGCTGCAGGGAAGAGGGGGGAGGCAAGGGGGGCAGGGATCATGCTCTGGCTCTGGAAAGTCTCAGAGCAGACATTCTGGACATCTCTGGATCTTGCTTCAGATATTTTCAGTGGCGGGGGAGAGGTACTCACAGCAGAGACAGGGGAGGGGAGCTGAGGAGGGGTCTTGGAACTGGTGATGAATGCCGCTGGAATGCTTCTGGAATGTCAGATGGGGATATTTAGAGGCGGCCTCCTCAATGAGGGCAGATGTGGCCTCGAGGGAAATCACCGGATCATCATTCCACCACTGCTTATCTCTTCGTTTCCAGCACACACACACACACACCTTGCACAGGTCCACACACATTCCCGTGGAACATTCCCGGCCGTATGACCGTCAAGGGGGGGACGTTAAAGGGGAGATTTCACCTCCAACCGGGAAGAAGTGGCCGCTTCCAACCTTTACAGATGGTGTTGTTTACTTTTTACAAGGCTTTGTATCGGGGCGTTGGAAGCTACTGCCAGCTGCTGGTCATATTTTGGAGGTTGTATTAGAAAAAAAAAGAAAGAAATAAGGCACCGGGTCTCAAAGAAAATCCTTACTTTAAGTCACTTTCTCCTCTTTCACTCCCCACCGATTCTCCCCCCCATTCATTCGACCTGCATCACACCCCTGAAGACAGCTAGTGAACTTGTGCGGGGGTCTACGTCCAAAGCTTTGTGAAGGTGGACCAGCCCGGCCGCCAGGCGAGATGACACAACGGAGGCTGGATGAACAGACATATCCGGCGGGCTCTTGGATGATTATGTGTCTCAAGGTCTGGCTTTTTTTTTTTTCCTTTTTTTTTCAGCAGTTAATAATATTTCTTGTTACACGGGGCTGAACCAGTGTGGGCGGATTAACAGATAATAGGCAGTGGCAAGACATGGGAAAAAGACACAGTGGGCTTTCAGCATGGTGACCCAGTGTGGGAGGTATGCGAGCGGGCTCTGATAAGGGCCAAACGGCTAAATGTTTCCTGCAGTTCTCGCTGAATGCTAATCAGTGTGAGCAGGAGACCATATTGGCTGGTTTCTTTTTATTTCTTCTATTGAGCGTCTGTCGCCTTCCTCCCCTATCCATTTCTTGTCCTATCCTCTCATTTTCATCTTCACTCGTCGTCTGTTTCTTTCCCCTCCTTCCTCATCTCAGACGGAGCAGCGATAGATGTTACATGGCTTTGCAGATTTAGCATGCAAATGTGGAGAAGCGCTTGGCTCTTCATTGGATGACTCGTGTGTGTGCGTGTGTGTGTGTGTGTGTGTGTTCAGATGATTCTCACCATATGGAGGAACTTCATTTGCATAGTGTATTGTTCCCCCGGTGCATGGTCTCTTGTGGGCTTTAGTCGTAATATACTCAGTGACCAGCACATGAACATCTCTTGCACTCCAACTCTGACCCTTAAACACACATCCATGCCCTTTCTTTCAAACACACACAACTCACACACATGCACACAGTCTCTCTCCCTGTCTCTCTCACACACAACATTACCCCACTTGCACCCCCCTCCGCTCTGCAACGTCTGATCCATGGATTTGCTCGGGATTCCCAAGGATTCACCCTGATTCTCGCCTTTACAGCCATATTTGTGTGTCTGCATGCCCATATGTGCTCGTCTGTTCTTGTTTCTTCCGACTGGGCACATGAATTTAATTACATATCAGCTTCCACCCACACGGTCTTTGATATCTTCCAAGGGGACAAAATCTTATATTGTTATGTTGTTGCTGAAGGGGCGGCTGTGCCACAGTACGTTCATTCTCCTCTTCTTTCGCAGTTATGCAGACATTCCATTGACAAGAACTGAATGCGCGCTGAGCGAAGGAACGGCTCTTTTCCCTCCCCACAACATTCATAGCTTACGTGCCCTTGAGCAAAGCACGCTACTCCTCCTGCCTGCGCGTTGACTGGACGCATGTTCCCATTACGGAGGGTTAAAAAGCCAAAGATTAATTTCCCCCCAGGGATTAAGAAAGAACAGGAAAAACTTGCATCAAAATGTGCCCCGAAGCCCGAGTTTATTATAACCGAATGCGCTATGAAACCTCTAATGCAGTCTTGTCTACATCTGCTCAGATATGTTTATTAAAGGATTATTTACTTGACCCATCACTCCGTCTTTGACCTCCTTTTTCCCTTATTTTGCGGGAATAGGAATGAATACGAGGCACCTTCAGTGGCCCCTTTAGAAAATTGAATGACCGATACAACGACATCTCATGTTATTTTCCTCTTTTTTTTTTTTTCTCAAAATAGTTCGTAATGCTGTTGCATTTGGATTCACAGGCTCACACTTTTATTAAAACAGCTTTTATCCTCAAAAGTGAAAGGTCTTTGGAAATATTTTTGTCCACTCTGTTTGCGTACCTGAGCGGGGAGAGATGAAGAGGAGACAAAGATTACTTCTGGGATCATTTCAACGAGGCGTTGAAAAATTACAAGTCTTTTCAAAACAAAAACGAAGCGTGACAAAGATTGTTCGGGTGAGAAGCAGAAAGCTTTGCACAGGTGGACCTAATGAAGTGAGTGAGTGACGGTGGGTTTTTCCATTTCAAATGGGAACCTTTGCCATCATTTTACATGGTGGAGAGAAGTTTTACACCACGCGGCCTCCAAGAGGCGAAAGAACAGCTTTCTTGCCGAAACCAATCAGATGGCAGAAATGGTAAATGACACTGTAGACGCTGCTGGAGGCCTCCAGTCTGCAAATTAATTTACTCCTGATTTATTGATGCTAAAATCTTCCAGCATTTACTTTTATCCTGCTCTGGAGTTCTGAATGAATCATTTTCGGCGCGGTCCACAACGAAATGCCTAATAGTTACTGACAACATGAACAGTCATTGGAGTTGACACACACATACACATACACACACACGCACACACATACACATATACACCACATGTGCTCCGTTCTCTGCTGTGTTGAATGTTGAAGTGTTGATGCTATCCCACTTGGTTGGCGAGGAGTGTTGCCAGGCCGACAGCTGCCCTGACTCCACATTCCTCTGCATGTGATCCGGGATTGGAAACTCAGGGGAGAGTCTGCCCGGGACTAACACACACACACACACACTGGAACACATGTACTTAGAGGTGCACACACATACTCAGGGTGGGGGCCGATGATCTGGAGAGGCTAGATGTCACGGGCCTTATAATAGAGGGATGCTCTCTTAAGCTGCTTCACTCCAGAGTCCGGAAAATCAAACTGTCATATCAATGAGCAACTCACTGAGAAAAAAAAAAAAAAAGGACCATCACCCCCTCTCCTCTTCTTTTCCAGCCATTCTTGAAAAAGCAGTTTTGAAGTTCTGCAGCAGACTGAGGGGGCTTTTGAATTATTTTCGGTGTCATTCGTAATGGTATTAAAGGGAGAGATGAGAGAAAGGGGAAGGGAGAGCCTGAACACGGGGACGCCGGCGGAGCGCAGCTGTTGACGGCGTGCTACGTGGAGATCTAATTCAATATTAGCGATGACCAAAGGCCCAGTTCCTTTACCGGATGCCTGTTTGGATCAAATGCAAAAGCATCAGCTCCGTTAATCGCTCTCTCCTTTTTGAAGAGAACAACATCAACCCCACCCCTTTCCCATCTCCTCCCCTGCGTTTATGCATCATCTCTCCTTTTTTTTTTTTTTTTTTTTTTGTTTTAGTTTCATTTCTAGGATTTTTTTAATGCCTTCCATGGTCGATGAGTGGAATTAACTGCTTTTTGAAACTCTGATTGTCGTCAATATGCACACGACAGATGGTGCACGGATCCATTTTTTTTTTTTTTGTTTTTTTGCTTTCACTTCCACTGCCCAGTAACAATTTGCTATTTCAGATATTTTCATTTCATGCCACTTCGCGTTTTTTTTTTTTTTCAGTTCTCTTCCTTGCCTGGACACAGATGTATATCCCCCACCACCTCCTCTCGAGGTCAGCAGATGACTTTTTTTTTTTTTTTATTAATTTTTGTGTGTGTGTGTGTGTGTGTGTGTGTGTGTGAGACCCGGATGAGCGCTGGTGAAATCTGCTGTGGAAAATCAAAATGAGCATTTTTCGCTCTCATTGCGATGGTCACCTTAACGAAACTTTGTTTGGAGCCATAGGTCATTTTAGAACTGTTTGACTTTTTTTTTAGAGCCCCCTCCCGTTCGCTTCCTTACAGAAATTTCCCTTGACCTGTTACTTGGTAGAGGAAACCCACCTCTTGGATAATTTTCAATAGAAAAGTCTGAGGGCCACACCATATTACAATTTATCACACCCATGTTGACACAAATCCTTGTGCACGTGTAATAAGCTGTCCAAATAACTGACGAGTTCTTACCAAACGTGCTATCGGAGGTGGCACTTGTCTACGAGTTCGGCTGCACTGCAAAATTGTACATTTCATTTCTAAGGTCCGAAGTCTTTATGATAATCCTCAAGGGAAAATTCTACGAGGCTTGCTCTAAGGGTTGGGGACACTTAAATCCCATAAACTCTTAAATTCATGATTCATTTTGTGGCGTTCAGACTAAAGTCCAGACTAGCTGAATCTCCTTCTCCTTGTGTCAAGACTAAACACCGCTTTTATTTCCCTCCCTGCATTGAGAATGGCTTATTAGGACAAAGAGACGCCAAATTAACGATAATGAACCAGCACCAGTGCTGTTACAGCGACTTAGTTACATATAGTTGCTGCTGTCATCTTTGCAATGTGGTCTAGAGCATATCCAGCTTTTGCATATACAGATATGCAAATAAAATATTTTTCACCCTCACATTGTTTTACTTGGTTTCGCCACAAGTTTAGATGAAGAAAAATTGAAAATAGTCCAAAAATGTCTCTGGCCTGGTTTTTGGCTACTTTGCTTCTGCTTGTACTCTGGTTTGTAGACCATAAATTGCAGATTGAATTGTTAATTTCGCTATTCAACATGCAAGAAAAGCCACCGTCAAGGACCCGCCGACACGGCACTGCAGCAGGCCAATGTCGGTCAGGCGCCCACTGTCAGGCAAGTGTGTGCCCCATAACTTTTGCAAAAAGAAAAAGTTAAATCCGTAAATTCCTCGTGCTGTGTAAAGGAGTGGAAGTGAGAAATGAGTAAATGAACAGGAAAAAAAAGGAATAATCCCAAGGCCTCACCGTTTGAAGCAAAGCTCACTATGACTTTGAATGGCAACCCTGGACAAAGGATTTCTTTCTCTCTCCCTCTTTCTCGCTCTCACTCACGCACACACACACACACGCACACACACACATTCACACAGTATGGGCTTCATGTCTTAAATGGTAGCCGCTGCATTTGTTATACAATACATGGCTTTTTTCATCCAGTGGACACTCGGTTAAGCATTAATTCTATCAATATGATGATCAGCTGAGTAATGAGAGAGAAACCGAGAGGTGCAAAAATAGAGAACATGATCTTTATTCTGTAACCTGCTGGAATTTTCTCTTTTCTTCAGTGGTCCCTCTTTCTTGCTCCACTGGCCTCCCTTCCACTCCAGGCTGTGCTCATTAGCCCTTGGCCCTCCTAAACAGGTGGGGCATGTTTGGCACGACTCTTCTACATGCAGGCAGGCTTAATTGGGCTTGGAGGACTCCTTACTCACACACACATCACATACACAACGCTTATAAGGGCCCTCGGGTCACACATTTCTCCAGCATTCTTAAAGGGCCAATTGTCCTTATTTTTTCTGTTCTCCGGAGGCCATTTGTGGTTCCGGAGATTGTAAATCCGGCTCCCGGCTTGTCTCCGGGCCTGGACGACCGACCGGCCTTCTGTCTGCCTCCCCCTCCTCTTCTGCTCTCTGGCAAAAGACAACAACGGCCAAGGCCAAAAATCACGGATATGCCCTCGTCCTTCGGTTCGAATGTCACGATGCAGCTCCTGTTCCGCCGTCTCTGCACCCTCCGTCTCCCCCCTCCCCCACTCCGCCTGCGTCTTCCTGACTGTTGCCTTTTTTTTTTTTTTTTTTTACCAAGTAGACCCCACAATGACACCGATAAAGACTTCTCTCTGTGCCGCAGTCTTTTGTGTTTGTTTCGGCGTTTATGCGCCGCCCTATTTTGACTAGAAAGCTTTGTGTATGGATGTGAAGCGGCACACTACTCAACTAATTACACACGCGGATTTTTTTTCATTTTTCTTTTTTAGCTAGACTTGACACTACCTTTTGAAAGAACGAATTCTTTCAAACAACATACATTATTCACATCACCGCTGGCTCGGCAATGTCTCATTATCCTGTTTATTCATACGACAAATACACACTTTTACGCACGTATACAGCCGAAGCAGCGGAGCAGTGAAGCAGGGTGGGGGAAAAAAAAAAAAGAAATGAAAGAAACAAGTGCTGAAGTGCGTTTGTTTCGGGGGGTGGGAGTGCAAAGGGCAGGTGGGGAGGTTTGAATGTTAACTGCCTTATCACTCCAATTTCACACTCTCTCTTCCAGTTGCACACACAGGACACAATGCACGAGCAGAGAAACACCCTGTTGCCTCCAGCCCTGTATGTGACGACTGATTACCAGGGAAACAGGGGGGTCAACCCGGCCCCCCCACGCTAATCCCAGCCAGAGGGGAGGTTTTCTGTCCGTGTGTGTCTGTGTGTGTGTGTGTGTTAATGAGTGTGTGTGGCTGCCTCTATAACAGGCCACCTGCTCATTAGCTTAATTACCCGGTCTTTTAATTTTTCCCAAACTCTGTATTACGTCTCCTTCTCTTCTTCATCCTCACCTCTATTCTTCTTGTTTATTGTTTTATGGGAACTATTGGGAGATATCAATAATCTGACATTGGCGGGGGAAAAAATTGATACCCGGACCCCCCGTTGGGTTCCCACAGAGGAACCCACTTTCTTGAGCTTACACCCTCTCTGGCATGATCGCAATAGTTGTTTTTCCCCAGCAAAATCTGCTTTTCTCGCATTAATTTTATTCATTTTTTTGTTTAATGCTGATGCCTCAGCTTCTTACACTGAGTCCATCCATCTACAACTGGATGTCGTCCAACCGTGTTGCATCGGGAGATCCATGTCTCCTACAGGGTTGACCCGTTTCCTCTGTCTCCTGGTTTTTGTTTGTTGTTTCCTCATACGCCGTGTAGTCAGTCACATTTTCTCCCTGTCCTCCCTGGCTGCTGACTCCCTCCCCGTTCCACCACCCGCCGATAGCTTGTCTTGCCACCCCTAATGGATGACTCGGTGTCTGAGTCCTTGTGTGACTTTGCATAGCTGATCATTCTTCCCCTTGGGTGGTTTCCAGCTGTTGGTGTGACATCCTCACCAGTCCTACTTACCTCTAAGCGTGTACTTGACTCTTCATCCTTCCTGTCCCTCAGAGGTTGTTTCTGTCTTTACTTTCATTAAAAGACATTTTGTTTTGTGCTAAATAGGATTCAAGTAGATGCGCATTTTTTGGGAGGGGAGTAGGGGTGTAAATTAATAAATAAATGCACAAACTACATCCTGCGGACTGTTGGTAAATCAGATGTTAGTCATTAAAGTAAAATGTGGCAGAAATAAATGCAGCCATTATAAAATGTTGATAGTGACCTCCAATAAGGGGCAGCATTAATTTTGAAAGTTTTCCAGTCATAGTCCCCACACTTAAAGTCTCTGTGCTCTTGTTTCCAGTCCTTGCAAACAGTGTTCAGATAATAATCATGTATTCCTTTTTTTGCGTGCCCAGCTCAGCCACTTCCCAAAGGCAAGCTTAGCATAGGATCAGATTTTTTTATTTTTTATTTTTTTTGCAAAAACTCTAGATAAACCAAGAGGTTGGAGGCAAAGTTTCTTTTCTCACATTCCTCCGATCCGTTCTGCGTTTCAAAGTTCTTAATTGCTTTGGTCTAATAGTGAGCATTGAATAGAGGAACCAAATGTTTCTCCGTCACTCAACTAGAAAAGAAAAAAAAATCAAATCTAGACAAGGCGTAGCACGAATTTACAGGTGATACATCACTCGTGTCTGATTTACCCAATAAATCAGGTTGTTCTCCGAAGATGTATAACCCTATCCCCTAAAGGAAGCGCTTGAGAAGAGTACATCTCCTAAATGTATGTCGT
The DNA here is from genome assembly GCF_037954325.1 of Fistularia commersonii. Classification (NCBI taxonomy): domain Eukaryota; kingdom Metazoa; phylum Chordata; class Actinopteri; order Syngnathiformes; family Fistulariidae; genus Fistularia; species Fistularia commersonii. The sequence goes on along the minus strand of NC_141284.1, from coordinate 23,685,908 downwards.
ATCACGTCATAGCTTTAAACCCTGCCAGGAGTACATAACTCGAAATTGTGCAAACATGAAAAATGGGCTATTGCGCAACACAAAAGTCCTCCGCCCATCCCGCCCCGACACTAAATCCATCTTATTTTCTATACACTCCCCCTGCTTTCTTTCCTGTTTCTGTCAAACAGCTCGCCAGGCTGTTGGCCGTCAACTTACATGAGCGAACAGACGGGAGTACATTTCTGCAGAACATAGCTTTGCACTCAGGGGATTCCCTCCCGTGTCTCTCCCATTCGTGCTCCCTCGTTTTTCTTGTCCGTTCCGTTCTTACATCCAACTTGAGCTGTAAGCCGCGCTCGCATTTTTCGCTTATACTTTCTCTTCTTTGTTTGTAGGCACACGCACAGGAAAAAAAAAAAAAAGATGCTCTTGTTTTGTGCGGCGAGATGCAGTGAGTCATGCCTCATTTCGGGGCCTCACGGCACAAGCGGACTTTATTTGATGTGTTACAGTTCCCCCTCGCCCTGCCAAATTTCACTTTTTGCATTCTTTTAATTTACTCCATACTAGCTTAACAGCAACGTGATATTATTATAAGACCAGGAACAGATGTCAGTAAATTCGAAGCTTTATCTTACATTTATGCGACATATTGGAAATAATTACTCTGGCGTTTGTTTGCGAGCAGTGTCCATTGCATTTTTGTTTGTTTTTGTTGTTTTTAACCTTCTCCAGGCAGATGTTGCAGATTTGCGACAGCCAAATATCAGATTTTTCCTGCAACTACAACTTAATTTGAGCCTGAGAGGGTTAAAATTCAACTCCTGCAGCTGGTTTTTACCACATGTCGACAATTTTCAGAGATTACATATTGCTTAGATTCGTCTTTGCCGCAATAAGGCTGCGCGTCGGACCGATGACCGATCTCTGTTGGCACGGCAAGGTCAACGCAACCGTCCGAAAAACACGTCGCCGTGGATATATAGGATCGAGTTTTATCGCTATTCATGATTTTAAAATTTGAAATGGGATCTGAGCTCTAGCGGGTTTTTATTTCCAATCCATAATAGAGAAAACCAGATAATATTCTCACATTTAATGGGCTTAAAAGAGGAAATAAGTAGATTTAGCAATTATGTTAATCCACAATTATTTTTCAGTTTTATTGTAATGAAGTGTGAATTTAATTTTATATTTCAAAGGACCTTATCTGGATCCAAATGATGCTGTCAAGCTAAATATTTAAAGGTATGAAAGATTGTCATGTGGTTTTAGTTGTAAACCCACAGTCATTGGATGCCTTGAGATTATATGATTATTTCATTATGAGCACTGCACTTGGCCTAGTTCACAGACACATTACGCAGCTGCCCAAGCGCGTTGCCTCGGCTGCAAGAAAATCCCTGTCAGTAGGTTTGGGGTAGAAAGAATTTTTGAAATTTTTTTCACCAGAAACGTGCAGATAAATATTCTCATGTTCGGTTTTATTTTCCTGTTTCGACTCCCCACCCCTTTCTAAATGACACGGTCCTTTATATGTCTGTTCATACCGGGACAGCTGCCCGTTCTTGCTTTCTCCTCCACTTTCTTTATTTTTTATTTTTCACTGTCCTGTATAAGCCTCCTGTGTTTAAAGTCCAAACTACCGAGGCGAGTTGTCTGAGTCCCGAGGCTGTCATTGATCGACTTAACGGGGGGAGAGGGAGAAAAGAGACGGCAAGCGGTGCGAGGAGGAAACCCTGAGAGCCTGTTTGAACCTGAGGGTGTGTTTCTCTCCATCTCGATGCCTCATTATTGTCCAGAAGACACCCAGGACACACAGGTCCGGATGACTGATGGTAGGGAGAGGAAAGAATAACAAGAGTAGGAGGAAGGTTGAAGTTTGAACTCGCCAAGGCAATCCTTTCGTGCACGCAGGTATTTCAGGTCAAGTACGGACACTGTATTACCAAAGGGATTATTAGTCTATGTTCCTCGATCAGTTTTTTTTTAAGGCTGTTCGGATTTGGTGGTGTTTTTGTTAATGTTTTCTATTCTATTTTGATGACACGTTCCTGCGGTTTAAAGGTAGAGATGGATTCTTCTTGAAGAACCACGCCTTTTTAGATTCATGTCCTCACTTGTGAGTCCTTAGCCTCGTTTCTCAATTCGTGTGGATACACACATCCCCACGCTGACAGGGCTGATATCATCTGCATTTACAGCCAGCACATTCCACGGGACCATTCCACTGGAAGCAATGTGAGTGGAGACCCATTGGCCAAGGCTTTCCTGCATGCAGAAAGAGCTACTCAGTTCACACGACAGATTTATGTGTTTACCAAATTTGTTCCAGTTCGATTACGCATGGATATAATTCAGTAAAGAAAGGAGCCAAAGATAATTGGAACAAAAAGAATACACCTTTATATTCAGCAGACCTTACACGGGGTGCAGCTTTAAAAAATGCATTCTTCGCCTTTTTCTCCGATAACGCAATAAATACTTTAGCAACCTGTACTGCATAATGTTTAGTCTTATTAGTGTCTTTTGCCCCCACTAATCGTGGCGGAGGAGTTTTGTTATGTCCTTGTGGCCACGGGAGTTGTATTATCCGGAGCAATAGCTCCTCTTAAGGACCCTCAAGGCAAATTGGTCCCAAAGAAGATAACTTTTATAATAACGTGAGCATCCACACTGCTCGACTGTAAATTTGTGTAAACACAGTGGCTCAAGCCTGCATCCCGCTCCCTGTACACTGGGTTCTTCTCCCCAACTGCTTTCATATTCTTACTTTCCCCATTCTTCACTGGGTAAATTAAGGATAAAGGAAGAGTGTATCTACAGTGTCTCCTAGAAAGTTTTATGAGGTTCGGCTAGGCAGGGTTTGGATCCCTCAGGGGGTTTGAAGATCATGTTTCACCGGGAAAAAAAAAAACGTTAAATTTAAAGTCAGTGTAATAATGTGGACCATTTTCAGATAGCCTCATATATAGTATATTCTCAAACCTGCTGAACCCCATAACCCAACAAACTACATGTTAAAATGCAAAATGCAAAAAAAAAAGAAGGCAACTATCGAGACAAACTTCAAACTGAAGGAAGCTTAAGGACATTTGAATCTTCCATTCCTCCCGACCAGAGAGGTCGAGAGGAATGCAAGACAACCTCCTCTATCTAACCCTATTCTCTGTATCTTGTTATCTCACGCCAGCTAATTTCACGTCCTCTCTCATAAATCTTCAAAAGGAAACATTTTTGAATGAATATTGAATTACTGATCCTCTTATTGTTTTTTGAATGCTCCATTATACTTTGCCCCTAGAAAGGCAGCGATTCCAGGAATGCTCCGAACACATCCATACATTCAGTCCAAGGCTGAACCGAACACAGACCTCGAGAATAATCTCAATACCAATTTTAGGGAAGTAAGTAATCATGAGTTGGAGGATATGGAGAGAACTATATTGGCTTTTTGAGCAGGACAAGACTTTTTTTTTTTTAATTGATTTGTTTTGTGTTCTTCACAGAGATTTCCCCTCGTTATATTAATGCAGATGTTTATTTAAAAGAATATTCATCATAATGCAACCAGGGTCCATGCAATACATCTGCCGACCAAACAGTGACCGATCGGGTGACCAAACAGGGAGAGATGAACTTGTCTTTACACCTTTATGGTGGTATCACGTTCCAAACCATTGTTTTTGGTTCAAAATAAGGTTCACAAACTATACATTCATTCATTGCCTATATTGCCAATCCTGTCAGGGTGGCAGGAGCCTGTCCCAGCTGTCATGGGGCGAGAGGCAGGGATCACTCTGGACCATCACAGGGACACCTATAGAGACGGCCAACCGTTCACTCTCTTGTTCACACGTCTGAGTAATCCATATGAAGAAACCGGAGAACGTGGAGGAACCCACGCAGACAGGGCGAGGACTTCCAGGCCTCCTGCTGAAAATCGTATCAGGGAACTTCTTGTTTGAAGAGGAAGTGCTAACTACTGCAAGTGCAATCCCCCCGAGCGTTTCCTTAAAGTTTATAAACAGGAGACTTGAGAATGCTGACCTCCGGCACTGTGGAAAGGCTTTCAGGAAGTGGGAAGGAAGCGCATTAGGACTGGATTTGTCCCGACCCGAATGACTCACCTGTAAAAATCTGATTAATATGTAGAAGAGATGGTAAGAGGCCATATCAGCAAATCCCCATGGCAAACATTCTCATATGCATTTTGATTTATTCTGCTTAATTTAAAACCGAAGAAAAACAGGAAATTCTACCCTGCCACAAATATATATTTTTTTTTACCATATCTGTCGAAAAACAAAGCAGAAATCTTCCAGCACATTGTTCATCTCTGTGCTGCTAATTTTGATAAGCACTGTGCTGTATTTGGGGAGGGGTGAAAATCAACATCTGCATTATCTCCCCCTCCCCCGGTTCCCGTTCTCACGTCGTTGAGTTTGGGTCCAATTTTAGAGGTGGGAAAGAGCCCTGTCGTCGAGTGGCTCTGGTTTCAACAAACATCCATGGACTATTAATAAATCATGGCTTTGCTACACAGCAGGATGCTGCTGGTGCTGCTGAGCGAGAGAATAATCGAGGGAGGGTGGGGAGGGTGCACGTGTTTGTCACTCCACAAGTTTTTTAATCATATATTTAAACGCGGCCTACGAAGTCTGTCTCTTTCACAGAAGAAAGACTTTCGTGTCTCCAGTGCCAATGGAGCACAGACCACCTCCAGCGTATCTGCTGCTCCTGTTGTTTCGCTCTCCGTCTGCATAAAGCGACACCCGACAACAACTTTGCATGATTGCAGTCTGATTAATGAGCGTCCTGCTTTCTTAACACGTGCAAATCGAGAGAGTGCGAAACCGAAATACTCTTTCGTTTCACCCTTTCTCAAGTTGCGGGCCGCCCTCCGGGACACCTCAGCACCCTCCCAGCTTTACAACAATAGGGATTTTAGAATTCCTCCCCCCCCCCCCCCCCAAAAAAGGGGGGGGGGCATGTGGTAATTGTGGAGAAGGGAGTGGGAGATGGCCTGAAGGGACATGAGCGACAGAAAGGGAAAGACTTAAAGAAAGGGAAGGCAGGTTAAAGAGAGACGGAGGTTTTAGAAGTGGTGATTTGTGACCCACAGGAAAAAGGCAAAGAGCAGGTTTTACCCGCCCCCTTCACCACGACTGGGTTTTTCCTCTTAATGGTGTTCAGCTGGCTCCCATGTATTTATCACACTACAGTTTGACCAACATGGTGTTTTTGAGGGCGACTTATATGTTGAAGCTATTTGTATGTATCGCATTGTCTCTCGGGTTCGTCGGCCGTAGCGAACCGAGCAAACACTATTTCCTGAGCCTCTGATTCTCTCATGTTCATGTAAAACACAAAGTTGTGCGTATCAGATGAGACATGTGGTTAAAGAAACCCTTAGTGACAGAAAGGGAAAAATAAAAGCAGGCGTGAAATGTTATCCAAACCTATAGGCTCTCTTTTGTTCTCCCCTATTGTTTGGAGGAACACAACGGTGCTGTCTTTTTTTTTTTTTTTTTTTCTTTTTTTCTCTGAACAGAAAACTGATCGGGGACCAGTGAGGGATTTGAGATAAGCGGGATCGACAATGGTTGCTGACATCATAAAAACTCTTATCAGTCCCCATCCCCGCTCCTTGATTGGATCGCTCGGCTCCGAACGGGGCCCGAGCGGCTCGCATCTGCTATGAACTTAATTAGATGGTTGGATAGTTGAGCCATATTACCCGGGATTTTCTTATTTTCCTCTTATGCCTTGTTTAAGAGCGAGTACAAAAGAGAGATAAGAAAACGGCCACGCGTGAGGTCCATTTTTTCTTTTACATAAAAGACTTCGTGTGCGTCCGTATTAGAGGGTGAGTTGGTTGAGATGTCATTACCTAGAGATCTGAGATCATTATACAAAAGGCGAGAAAGTCTCCACGGCAACTGTTATGCAGTTTGTCTGACCGAGTAGACACAGGAGACCAGCATGCAGTTTAAGATCATTTATTTAGGTTTGCGTGCGTGTGTGTGTTCATTCCGATGTGTTTGCGTCCTGTGTAAGTTTGCGTGCATGTTTTTTATTTATTTTCCCTGGTAATATGCTTGAGCTTTCATTATAGCCGGAGCCATAACTTTGATAAATCACTTGGGCTCGGGGCCCTCACTGCTTTCACAGTATTAGAAAACTAATTGAAATTCGCTTCCGCCGCCGCCGCCGCCGCCACCGCCACCGCCAACCCACCTCCCCTCCCCTCCCGTTTGCCTGCACTCCTTTCTGTTTTTCACCCTTTTTCCTCGTTCCCTCCTCAGCATCTCTGTAGCGAGCGCCAAGCATGGTCATGTTTTTTCAGTAGAATACAAGCCAAGAGGGGGGAAAATGTCATCGCTGATTTAATAGGCGTAGTCTTGCACAGAAACACACCGACTCACTGTCGCACAAACACACACACAAACACTGCACTCCTGGGAGTGTTAGGAATCCTGATAATGTCATCATAGGAATCTCTATAATACACCCTTGCCTAAGCAGGCTCCGGTTTGACTGAGCATCTCCGGTGCCTTTATATATTCCTGCTTTTGATTAGATCGGGGATGAGATTTTCAGTTTGGGTTGATGGGATTGGGAGTTTAGATACTTGTTTCTAGGACCGTGATCCCCCTTTGGTCCTCAGATAGAGGGTCTGTTTGGGTTGTTGCCTGGGATCTCCCAGCTGCCACTGGATTTAGGGCTTAGTTGTTTCATTGTCGGTGATCCCCCGGCTGCCTCTCGATTTGGAGTTGTTTCATGTTTTTACGGGAGATCTCTGCTTTGCCGCCCCATTTCGGGGTGTGGTTGCTTTGTTGCGCAGGCTCCCCCGGATGAAATTCGTTTCAGGACCTGTTTGTTTTGAAGCCCGGATCCTCCTAGATGCTTCTGGATTTGGGGTTTTGTTTTTATTATGCGTCATCTCCCCGTACTTTGATAGATTTAGTATTTCCATTGTCCAGGTTCTCCCTGGTGCCAGTGGATTTTCGGGGGGATTTACCCACTTACTTTTAATATCCAGACACGGCTACTGTTTGCGTGACACTTGGGGCTTTGTGTCCATCCAACAACCCCTCCTCTATCACTCTGAGCTTTGTAGTGTCAAGCCAAAGATTTAGTGGTGGAGGCACAGTGTGTGTGTGTGTGTGTGTGCGTGTGTGTGTGGCGTGTGCATGTGTGTGTGTTGGCAAGTCTGCAGGGGCTTGTGTGAACTAGCGATTTCGTAAAGTCCTGTCAGCACACAGAATTCTCTCTGCAAACATTCCGCCGATGAATTGCCATCCCAGGAGAGCGAGGCCAGCGTGTGTGTCTGTGTACACTTTCAAGTGGCGGCGTCTACATTGCACCGACAAATCCATACCATCACTCCCAAAAACACTGGAGGCACATAACCACGCATGCAAGCATTACCCTGCTTTTGCGTGTGTATGTGTGAGTATGTCTGTCTGTGTGTGTGTGTGTGTGTGTGTGTGTGTGTGTGTGTGTGTGAGAGGGTGTTTTGATTGATTAGACTGCAGTAATTAGCCATAGTGTGAAGGCCTGGAAAGGTCTCCACTCTGGTGGGAGTGTCCCCTCTGGAGAGACATTGAACTGTGGCACGCACCATTATATTACACACAAGAGCAAGTGTGCGACACACGTACACACACACACACACACACACTCAGAACAAAAAAACGGTACCTCCAGATCTCAGATGCAGGATGAGTCATCTCTTCAAGTTCTAACAACCGGTGCAAGAGGAAGGAAATTCGGTGGGTTTTTGTCTCAGACAGAAGGATGTTTGCAGCATGGAGATGTTTTGCGGCTCGAGATGTGCTTGTGCCAGCAGTTCTCTTTCCTGCACTCTTGCAAGGAGACCGAAGCATTTCGTCTGTGTGACAACTCCACTCCCGTTCACATCCATATCTCACTCTCAAACCGCAGCGATAGGTTTCAACACAACTCCTTATAAATTCAAATACTCTGTCACGAAGTGTGGCAACCTTTGTCTGAAGCGTCCCTCTGTCATTGACAGGAATCAAAGTCCAGCAGTAAACCATTGTAAACAGTGCCATCACATGCACAGCCATGGTAGTGCATAGTGCACGTGATGCATTGCCTTTTTTTTTGTCCTCCTGCTTTTCTCATCGAGTCTAAAAGTTCATTTTGTGCACCTTTTTTTTCCAGCAAAACAGCAAAAATGCTTGTGTGGGTTCCAATATTATTGGGTGTATTACTCTAAAGTGCAATTTCTTTTTTTATTGAACAATGTGACCTTTGTGAAAGGCAATTTTCTGGATTCTATCAGCATGATTGGCTAATTTAAATCTCTCCTTTCTTTCCCGTCTCTCCTGTTTCTTCCTTTTCCCCACCCTCTGCTTTTGCTTTGCTTTTCCCCTTCCTACACCCTCTGCCTGACCCCCAACAGGAAGTTCTACTACATCACTCTTCTTAGGGACCCAGTGTCTCGCTACCTCAGCGAGTGGAGGCATGTGCAGAGAGGGGCCACGTGGAAAAACGCCTTGCACATGTGCGACGGCCGAACCCCCACACCCGAGGAGCTGCCCTCCTGCTACGAAGGCTCAGACTGGTCGGGATGCACCTTGCAGCAGTTCATGGACTGCCCCTACAACCTGGCCAACAATAGACAGGTTAGAGTGAAAACCATTTCAGCGCTTATTGTTGTAATGCAACCATAAAAACCAACTCCTGCTCCGCTTCAGCATCTCTGTGAAAGAGCTTCAGGAGTAAGACGGGGAAAACATATTTTTTTTTTGCACATCAGTCATCCTTTCTTCTCTCGCACAGAGGTTGCAGAGAACTTGTGTGAAATGACCCCATCATTTGATAAGAATGATTCAAAATGAAGGATTTCTAAAAATTCACATTCAATCTACCCTCCTTCAAGATTGTCTTGCAAAGAGCAACGAAGGCTGCTTTTAGTTTTTCCGCCTCAAGTGACCCAATTCTAATTTCTTTTACTCCCATTTGGCACAGATCGGGTATGTACCATGAAAGCATAAATCGAAAAAAAAAAAAAAAAAAGAGCACATGTAATCAGATATTCTCTGATCCGTTTCGGGCCTTGTTCATACGTGGCATCTGCCAGTGCATCTGTCATCAAATCAAGCAGATCGGATTTTCCCCCGTCTCTGCAAGATGCACGCCACTGCAAATGAAATGATTCCCCGTTTTAATAAAGCTAATGCATGTTTACGCGACCCTCGCTGCCGAGGAAGTGAAAGTGGCGTGGAGAATGAGCGTTGTGACGCTCGCCGATGCAAGCCGTCTTTTTGGCTGCCGTCATCGTGGTTTGCTTCTTTTTCTGGGTTGACGGCCAGTCTGTCACATGGGTATATGCGCATTGTCTTGCACGTTCAGAGATCGTATTTAAAAGTAGATGTGAGCGGATGGGAACTTGGAAACCGAGACACGTTATGTAAATGAAGCTTAAGCGAAGGAAGGTTTGCGTGCAACAGCAGCCGCGCCACTCGGCTACCGTGAAGAACAGCCTCCCCGCATCTTGCGTGATTTCTCTGCTGCTCCTGTGTTAACACTCGAAGTGACGTGATGGACAGGTGTGTTATGCTCCCTGATAAGGTCCCGGTTTCATCCTTGTCAACTGGGATCCAAAAAAAATAATCCGCATCTGCTATCCACCATCCTCGTCTCGGCGAAAAGAAAACAGAAATCCGTGGGGCTGCCAGCCCAACGTGCCGCGGCTTTGCTTCCAAGTCTTTGCATTTTCATTAAGCGACAAGGTGAAAATTGTTTTTAACATCTTCCCCGACATGCCGACTCGCCGCGAGTATAGAGTACTGGAAGAGAACAAGTGTAATGCAAATGCTGTCTCCGACAAGCCTGCGCCCACACACGTGCGCACACACACTCACACCCTCTCAGCAACCAGCGAGGAGTACACCCTTTTATCAAACACCTCAAATTCACACCTTTTTTTCTTTTTTTTTCTCATCCTGTCTCAGTCTCCCACCTCACCTGGGCCAGCTTATCTCATCTGAGCCTGGGGGTGTTATTACTCAGGGTCCTATGACTTATAAATGTGGAACACACAAACACACACACACACACACACCACGCACTTCAGGCATCAGAGTGCAGGCAGTGGGGATCCATCAACAGTTCCCAAATAAAATCTGCAATATTATGATAGCACAAGGTAAAAAAAAAAAAACATACACCAATAGTTGCAACTCTTGTAACATTTTCATTCGATGATATTTTTTTTTTAAATGACTGTAAATGAATCTTTGATTTACAGCACTTATAATTCCAGAGTTTGTCCAGAATATGATGAATTGTCGGTGTGACACAGCATCTCCCCGACATGACCGCGACATTTTTAGCTGCACTTTCCTGCGGTGAGAATCTTAATGTGAGTGAGTGAATGGGTACTGCCCGTCGTCCATTACGGGGTCAAACCGACTCCGGCTCCTCACTTCCTTCATGCAAACAAAGGAGCTCTCACATAATTAACTTTGATTTTCAGTGAGAATTTGGCAAGATTATTCTGAATACCTCCCCCATACATGAATCAACTGGGCTGTTTTATTGAATAATTCATTCCTAATCTATTCTGCTTTGTCCTGCACTCAGGGTCTCATACCCGTTGTCATAGTAGGGCAAGAGGCGGGTTCACCCTGGATGGGACGCCTGTCAGTTGCAGGGCAACAACAGTTTACTTTTGGCATGACTTTTTTAGTTATTGGCAATGCCCCCATAGCTTTTATCATTCATTCATTCATTCTTTCCATACAACACATATCCTACACTCAGGGTTGGGGGTGCCCAGAGTTTTTCCTATCGTTGCGTTCGAGGGGAAGGGGTTCACCCTGAACTTGTCGGCAGTCAATCTGAGAGCTATATATAGAGAAAAAAGGTTTATTCACATGTCGAATCACGACATGCAACTATTCCCTCTCTCATTCACACACCCGGACAATTCAAACAAGAGCCCTTCTTGCCATGAGGCGGAGGTGCCAACCACTGCCAAACAACATTTTGTTTAACTAATTGTTTAACTAATTGGTAAACGAGCAAAAATGAATGGATAAGTAAATGTGCATATTTATATATATGTGTGTGTGCGTGTGTGTGTATATATGTATATGCATATATGTATATATGTGTGTGTGTGTATATATATGCATATACGTATATACATACATATATGCACGTAAATGTATTTGTATTCATATATACACATATAAGTATATGTATTTATGTATGTGTGTGTGAATAAAATGAAATTTCATTTTCATCTTCAAAGCCTATTGCTTACTAACAATATGAAATGGCATTTCTGGTTTCACACAATGACCCCAAATATTGTGGAATCCCATCATCTGATATGCAGGTGCGGATGCTGGCGGACCTCAGTCTGGTCGGCTGCTACAACATGTCCACCGTCCCGGAGAAAAAGAGGGCTCAGCTCCTCCTGGACTCGGCCAAGAAGAACCTTCGCGACATGGCTTTCTTCGGCGTGACGGAGTACCAGAGGAAAACACAGTTCCTGTTCGAGCGAACCTTCAGGTTGCACTTCATCAGGCCCTTCATCCAGTACAACAACACCCGAGCGGCGGAGGTGAACCTGGACAATGCGACGGTGTGTGCCGCAGCACGGATACACGCTCACCTTACTGAAAAAAAAAAAAAAGTCTGAACACATTTATTGCAGTGGCAGCAGCAGCATCGATGTCACCATTCACCTTCATGAATTGTATTTTTCTGAGCCAACATTATACCTATAAAAGGTACCAATAGGACATCGTAGAATTCACCAAGATCAGCCGATGTTGGTAACTCAGTTAGCCATGCAAACATATTTGCTGAAAATTACATTTATGTAGAGCGTACTAAATCATCCATCTTCTGCCGCTTATCCTGCTCTCAGGGTCACGGGGGACGCTGGAGCCGAAAGGCGGGGTACACCCACTCACGGGGCCACATACAAATACAAACAACGTTCACTCAATTACTCGGGGTAATATTTACCAATTAACCTGCTGCATGTTTTTGGAATGTGGGTGAACATGCAAATCCACACAAAAAGCACCCCTTGTCGGAATCGAACCGAGGTGCTTCATACTGTGAGGCCAAAGAGCTAACTGCTGCGCCATCCTATCGACCGCGCTTTAAACCATTCCCTTTAAAAGCGTCATAGAGCAAGTTCCGTCTAACAACCTCTGACTAACAACTCAGAAAACGCAGCAGTGCATTTCGGTTTTTGGCAGGAAAAAAAAACATTTCCAAAAGAAGTGAAAGATGACGGGTGAAGTGGATCGGTGCCGAGTGTTAACACAGTGGCGTAATATTGCTGCGAAATGAATTGGGATGACTCTCATAGTGAAAAAGCAGCAGCTTCAAAGATCTTCGTCACACTTTGATTGGTCCACTGTGGGAGTTCTTGGGTTCAGTTCCCAGAAAAAAAAAAAAATGATCCAGTACACAGCAGACTGGTAATTTATACATCAAAACCAGGAGGGAGGATAAAAAAAAAAAAACGTTCACTGCAGACAGAGACTGCTAGAAAGGTGAACTGATGGTTATTATCACAAAAAAAGAGAGAAAATATCACACAGCGAAATTGGAGCCTGCAGAGTCTGATATGCGGGGGAGGCGGTGTGTGGCATTTTGAGTAAAATTACTTTTTAAATTAGCTTTCAAATTAAAACCTTCTAAAGGCACTGCGTGAATTCTGATATTAATTATTTATGAAGTCAAATAATTACATCACCAGGTGATGAAAAGAATATTTACTTTATAGGCAGCTGCGAAGCTGCTGAAAGCCCATTTATACGCCCGTGGCTCCAACATCCCATAGTGCCGTTTCTGATCGAAAAACAGTTTCTACCTTATTTGACAATTACAGCGTGATCGGCGCGTGGACAGCTTAAGCCGGCTGAGTGCTCTCCCGCCCGGCTTTACGGCGGCATCCTCTGCCCCATCCGATCGAAAATCCCCAATTTTCAAACCGCAGTCTGTCACTTCCTTCTGTTTCGGTTGATATCGCTGAAATCGACAAAACAACTCGATGTGGCGGATTTCAAAGGGGTTTGGCATGATTAAAACATTTCAGCCACATTTTAGATGATAACATCAACATCAAATGCATTCCTGTTACCCTCTTTTCTATCATGCAAGCGCACCTTCTCTCTCTCTCTCTCTTTGTTCGCTTTACATAAAAAGCTGTTACACTGTAACACTGGTTAGCCGTGACCAGTGGTTTCCAGAAAGAGCGACTGATTGAAGGTCTTACCGTTGAATGGCACTGATTTACAGATTCCCAAAATAATATAAGTGAAAAGAGTGAACAAAAACTCAGGGAGCACACACACACACACACACACACACACACACCTATGAACATATACAGTAACACATCAGGTCTTCCCATGTCTCCCACTCGAACAAGGAGCCACCTTTGGACCACCTCTCAAATTCAAGCAACCCGAGGTCATTTTCCAATTTAATCCTAAAATAGCTGAGAAAATGGGGTTTTTAAACCGAGGCTGAAGCAGAACGGCATTGCTCCGGAACACCAGAGGTGCTCAATTTCTTAAATAAATATAGGAAAATGTTCTTAGGCAGGCCCGGTGGGCCAACGTCAGCTCTGCTGGAACATCAATCAAATCAGAAAACAACAAGCGTTGATTCTGAGACACTACGAGATCAGTGTTCCTTCGGCTGGTATTGAGAATTTTCTACCACTCTGCCACTTGACCTTTGTTTCTTTTTGGCCTCCTCAGTTCAGTTTCTATAGTCGTCCTCAACTTTTCCGTAATTTTCCGTCTTTCCACTGAAGCTGTAAAACGTTATATGCTCTCTCTCTTTCTCTTGCTCTTTCCCTCTCTGTTTTTCATCAGATCCAGCGCATAGAGGAGCTGAATGAGTTGGACATGGAGCTTTACGATTACGCCCGGGACTTGTTCCAGCAGCGTTACCAGTACAACAGGCAGCAGGAGCGGTGGCGGCAGCGGCAGCAGGGCCGCGGCCCCTGGCCCAACAGGCAAAACACCGACTCCGTCCTGGAGGACAGGGAGAGAGAGAGGGATGAACGGGAGGAGGGCGAGGAAGGAGTCAGAACAGAGGAGGCGGGCCGGCTCCCCACCGAGGACTACATGAACCAGATCATCAACCGCTGGTAGCGGCGAAAAGAGAACAAGTGCACAGGCGTGTGCACGTCATGTGAAAAAAACACAAACACACACAAGCTTATTTACACTAAAACTGGCGCCTGCATCAAAGACCCCAATCACTTGCAAACAGACTTTACTGGAAAGTTGGGCTGCGGGGATGAAAGGCCCGGTGGTTGCTATGGCGACCTGGCATCAGTCTACTGCATCGGCTCACGTTATCGAGGTTTTTGCCCAGTTGGTATTAGAATCCGCTTGCCCTTCACCCCCCTCTGAGTTTCTCCATCTCTCCCGTCATTAGTGACTGTGCAGCGGAGAGGTATTTTAAGAGTCGCTGACAACTGAGCATCGCATCCATCTTGCCCGACTGCCCTTCCGTCGCCCGTGCCTCCTCTTCTTCGCTCATTCTCCGTGGCCTGATATTGAGCATGAGGAAAACAAAACAAAGTCTGAATTCCCTCTCGTAGCTCCAGGGGACGGGTCTACTTCCCGGAAGCAGTCTTTCCAATTTGAAAGCAAATGGGAAAGCTACGAAATTACGCTAATGCAAAACAAAGAAAAATGTTTGGAGGAGGTGAAAGACTGTATCTGAGAGGAAGAAGAGGCAAATAATTGGATCGATTTGTGTAATAAAGCTTTCTGCCTAAGAAAAAAAAAAAAAAAGGAAAAAATCGGCCATTTCATCCATGAAAATGCTTTCATCAAATTGTAAAAAAAAATTTAAGGATGTTTCTTTTTTCAATGCTTTTTAAAAGCCGAATTGTAATAATGAGACCAATATTGTTGCCTCAAGAAATATGATTCCTTTATGTCAAGATTTTTGTGTGCATTAAAGTTAAGGAATTGGATATGTGTACAAAAAACGTGTATGATAGCCATTTAAACTTGGGAGAAAACGTGGCCAGTTTCTCTCTTTAAGAGGTTCCCAAAGCTCTTGTCGCACAACAGGTTCATTATCTCTACCCCCAACCCCCCCACCGCCTATGTTTTGTTTTTTTTTTTTTTTTATTTGTCTTTGTCTCGCAAAGTATGACAGCCAATTAAAGCTCCGGATCTCACATAGGTGTGAAGAAATCAAAAGCAAGCGGAGAAGGGGGACGAGCTGCTGTTGCCAGGAACCGCGCTGTGTGAGCGGCACGCGTTTTGGAGGCCTTAACTCGACAAAAAACTCGAGATGGGAGATGTGAAAGTACCGGTCACCATGGCAATGTGAGCCCTTATTGTAGTAGATGGCATTTTCTTTTTCATTTTTTTTTTTTTTTTTTTTTTTTTTTTTGACCAAAAGCTATTCTGTAAAAGCAGGTCTGAAACAGGGCTGTGACCCAACCGCTGAAAGGGCGCGCATACAAACACACACACACACACACACATATACATACACACCACTGATGACTGGGACTTCATTATTGTGACCGGTGTTTTACTCTGTTTGGACACGGTGAGGGAGCGGTGTCTCTATGTACTGGGATCATAGTCAACATTGCCAGATAATGTCTGCGTTATACTACAGTAATTTTCCTGACTACTCGTGTGTCTGTGAGTGTGACTGTGTTTTAGGGATGTGTGTGTAAATACTATGTACAGTATGCCTCTGATTGGCATATGTGTATGCCTTTGTAAATAGTGTGCCTGACTGGAAGAAGACGCCTAATGAGTTGTGTGTGTGTGTGTGTGTGTGTGTGTGTGTGTGTGTGTGTGTGTGTGTGTGTGTGTGTGTGCGCGCGCGTGTGTGTGTGCGCGTGTGTGTGCGCGTGTGTGTGCGTGTGTGTGTGTGTGACCGTGACCAATACCTTGCTATGTTTGTTTTTCGGTGTGGGCAGGACAGAGAAGTCCCTCCAGCTGCACGCCACTGCAGAGTGTGACAGTCACAGCGGTGCAAGTCTACACTCTCCTTTCTACACCCATGTTCTTCTCATCCCAAGTGATTAGCTACGAGGATTACATTGCTATGATTGTCTCAAATCCTTAATTTATATATTTTTTGAAACTTTGCCCATGTTTTATGTATACAATTTGAAATGAAAACATAAAATCTCCAATAAGGGTTGGGTTCTGATAGCCGGATTTCCAATGAATGAAGCAAGAGCTCACTTGTCTATCTGGTTAACCCGCCTAGTTTTTAATGCAGTCAATTACCTGAAACAGCATTTGAAAGTACACATTTCCATTATACTACTACAAAACTAAAAAAAAACTAAAATAATTCAGCTGTGCTCAGATACTTGCTGTGTGGCTGAAAATCCTGAATCAGGTCAAATTTGCAGGGCTTTGTATGCAAGAACAGAATACAGACTGGGATAATGTCATAAAATAACAACAGTGTAATAACTGCCCATTTTTGATTAAGTAAATGTAACTGGACAATAATAAAATATTGCATTATTTGCTGGTTATTACTTAATTAGCTGGGTTTTATTTATTGGCTTTTAAAGTGTCACCCATCCTGACACATTCCACCAGTGTTGCTTCTTTTAATTAGCTGAGCAAGAACACGGCCTTCAGTCGCTAATATTCTACATTAGTAACTGTAACTGCTTTACTACTTAATTTTCCAAGGAACCAGTGAAGTAATGAACGACATATACAGGCCCCTCTCGTGATATAAAAGCTACAGTAAATTAAAAAAAAAAGATTTATTGATGTACAATTAAGTCAAACCTGTCAGCAAACTGCCACTGCGATCCCCCGTGCTCAGTCTTCAATCTCAATTCAAAATTCTGACTCCTTCATTTTTATTTTTTTTTTTTTCAATCATATTTTAAACTTATTACATTGTGACAGTAAAACCGCTGGGTAGCTCTAACGGTCTTTGCAGTCGGTATATTGTTGGCTTCTATGTGAGGTTGTTATTTTAAGCCAATGTTGTTGTTATGCCTGTAAAACATCAACAGTGGCAGATTGTTGCAAATCAACATGTGTGTATACGTGTGTGTGTGTGTGTGTGCGCGCGCACATGCATGCGTGCACGTGTGTGTGTGTGTGTGTGTGTGTTTGCGAGTTGGGCCAAAGACCATAAAAGAAGCTTCACTCTGTAGCCATAAGTGGGACAGTGGGCCTTTTGGTTCGGTAAGACCCTGGGACAAATGATTGAGCAACTGAAGTTTTGGTTTCAGGAAAATCAGTTCAACAGTTAAATTCCCGTTATTAAAGTCACACAGCTGTAATAAAATCATGCAGCATTAGGTTTATTGTGACTGTGGGACACTCGCAAAGGGATTTCAGTTGTTTAGAGGAGAGTGCCTTGTTTTTTGGATTTTTTTTTTTCGTTTGTTTGTTTTTATGTTCACACACATATTCCATCCAAAGAGCAACTCAGTCTAAGTCAATATGAGTCCCCGCAAGGCCAACATTTTCTCTAAAAAAATTTAAAAAAACCTTGCAATATCTATATTAAACCTCATATGTGTGAATGTGGGCCGTTTGGAGAAAGAAAATCGAATATGTTCAGAGCAACAGGTGGTGAACGTCAATAACACCACCTCCACGCTAATGCAGAAAATTAGTTTCAAAGGCTTGGAAAAGGATGGAATCGCTCAAATGAACGCTGTCAAAACCCAACCCCGACCGTACGCATAGAACCTGAGCAATAAGTGGTGAAACCAAGGAGAGGCGATTGTTAAAGACATGACCATTTAATTCGACTGAATGTAATCCAGGTCCGATGCCATCCAGGGGACCAATGGAAGGATGCATCCACACCTTCTTCTTTCTCCCTTTTGGATTAAAACAAATAATACTCTAGCCTGTTATTATCAATTTATATTCACTAAGAGGGAAACGACAGCTTGGCAATCATCCAGCCGTGTCTCCCTCTGATGAGCTCCTTTTAAATAAGGGATGACTCATAAAGGGGAAGGCGAAAAGGTGGTGAAAGGTATTGGGACACATCCAGTGTCAATATGCTGCTTTTTATTTTGTGTAGCTTTCGGAATTAACTCAATAGGGACAGGGAAATGAATATGAAGAGTTATCTTTTTTTTTTTTTTTTTTTATAATATATATATTTTTTATTAACTATCTTTCCGTTGTACTCTTGGGTCTAGATTAAAAGCACTGCAGGCTTTTTACCCTCAACCTCTTCAGTGGGATATGCTCTTACATCAAACCGCCTTCCAAAGCTGGTCCTGTATTAATGGTTAGAGTCTGAAGACACGTTTTTTAACTCAGACTTGAAGCAATCCTATGAAATTGCCCTCGGTGCCACCCTCCAATACCTTGTGAAAGGGAAACCTGACACTTTCACTGAAATGATTCCAGAGATTGATAATATGAAGCTGTATTCAAATATGTTACATGGCATCCCTATGTATATCTAACGTCTTAACCGTGTTTCCTTTGTGACTTTGAAACAATCCGGGGGTGTGATCACAGTCTTTTTGTCTTTTTTTTTTTTTCTTGGAAAGGTGTGTTTTCAAAAGAAAAGAGTGTGATAAACTCGTTTTGTATGGCCTTCTGGGAAGACTGGAGTGTGTATGATCCGTCTCTGGCTCCTCCTGTAACCATCGTTCTGAGTTTTGTTTCTTTCGATTGCAAAAATGAATCATCAAGCCACCGATTAAAACATTCATTTTTACAGAGTTGACCGTGTCCCAGTTTTTCCATTTCCAGTCTGATCCCAAAAACCCATCTGCACTTCTATCATCCAAACTGCAAAACTTGTATATAAGCATAAATTAGTGCAATTTTTTTGTTTTTTTCAAGAATACGTGAGCATTACCCTCCAGGTTTCAGTTATTCCATCCTCAGGCTGATCTATAACCAGAGAAACATTCGCCAATACAAACCACGGGAGCATGACCCCATAAAGCAGCAGCTCCCCACACACCCACACACCCATAATGGCTGCTTCAGCCCCGCCGGCAGTGATCTGCAGTCAATCTGCAGACACACTGGGCAGAACACATATATGCACATGGATGCATCCCCCCTGTCCCCCCTTCTCCTCCGTTGTGGCAGGTCGGTGATCAGGGACGATACAGGGAGCTCCGACATAAATATTCCACCGTCCTTGTTTGACAGTGCAGAGAGACTGGGCCCAGATGCATAAACTACTTTTAAAGTTAGAAGTTTGTCCCTCAGGTAAGATGCCTCCCTCACCTGAGGGTTGTAGAAACCCGTAATAACCATTGGTTATGTTACATCTGGCAACAGGGGGAGTCACAGTTTGTCTGGTGCAAATGTAGCCAAAGGCTGTAAAGTAATAACTGGCCAATAATGTAATCACATTTCTGGCCTGATAAGTTTTTTAATTGCATGTCCAAACTTATAACAATATCGGCGAGTCGCTAGACCTTTAGCTGTGTAAACAACGAACAAGCCAAAATTGCAATGATATAAAATTATGTTTTTATTGGCCGTAAAGTACCGCAATCGATGACGCCTACTCTGATATTTGCCTCTACACCCAAGTGGGTGTACTTATATATCGTATATATATTGTAGGAATTCAATACACCTGAGATAGATTTATAAATGAACCAACAGATTAGCTTTTGTAAGGTCAGTGAAGGCCGACCACACCTGCAATGGAATAAATAGAAATGGAATGGTATTGCATTATTGGCTCCAGTTATTACATATTTGGTCCTTTCAAGCTTCCCAACAAGGATGACTGATTATTTTGTGTTGAAAAAAAAATGTCATTATGTTACTGTTGAAAAAAAAATACCACTTGATCTGCCAGTTTTTCGCCTGTTGTTTTATTTAATAATAATTACCCATCCAATGTAATCATTTTTATTGTATTACGGATGGATATACAATCAACTTGTCAGTTATTTTATTTGCTGTAGTTCTTTTAGGAACATTTACAGAAAGCCTATCCAGTTGTACCCTGGCCTAAATGTCTAGACAAAAGATTTTACTTCCTGTCAAAACACAGCTGGTGCATGCCTCAGTTACTGTGCCTCAGTCAAATGTCAAAAAAATGTCAAAAAAACACAATATAAAAACAAAACTAGAAGTTAACGATTCCGCATAAAAAAAAAAAAAAATCCGCATGGCGGTAAACTGGTAAATCTCTGAGTTTTCCCAGTTTAACTTTTATCCCTGAGGCTCTGAGGGCAGTCCAAAACTCGAACCTGAAGTCTAATGAGTCGTGAATTAGTCAAGAAATCCATGTTTTCCAAACGCCTCCTCCTCCTCCTCCTCCATCCGGATGAATTTAGACCTTTTCCTTTTGCCCACAAATGATTTCACCTTTAAGGGAACGATGCGCCACCTTTGGTGGCTAATGACCTCCTGGCAGCGCTTAAAGGAATTCTAAGGTAATAAAGGGCGAGCATTTAAAGAGCAAATAGTTTGCCCTCAAAACCTCCAAAGTAGAACCTTTTCAGCGACTGCACGCAATTCATTTTTTCCCTCCAGGCTAAGGAGATTTTTATGTAATCCAGGGCCGGCCATCTCCCTGAAGAACTTTGACTTGACATGGCAGGAGAAGAATATGAACAGTGAAGGCCAGAAGCGAATAGCCGGAGGGAGATCAGAGGAGGCGAGCAGACAGAGAATGAAAGGGAGATGAGGAAGAGCTGTGGATTCGAGGATCAGGGGGATTTTTTTTTTTCCGTGCCTGACGTATGAACCGAAGATAAGATAGAAAGGGATGACGCCTCTCTTAGATGGTGTATCGGTTGAATGGTGTATTGGACCGAGCGGTTGCCGTAATCCCCCCTTTGCTCCGGGTGGCTGTCACTTCAAGTGCGGCTGTACGACACTAACAGTAATGACTCTGGCGCCGCACAGAGCCGGATGGCTTTTGTTTGGCCCAACATGTGCACGGGAGTGTTGGCGGCAAAGTGCTTTCCCGTTCCTGCGGCGGGAATGTGAATGCGAGTGAGTGAATGGGTTCTGCCCTCCGTCCATTAAGAGGTGGTCAAAGCGGCTCCAACCACCCACTGCCTGTCCCATTTTCCTTTCATGCAAACAGGGACGCTCACTCGCTATTATCTTTGATTTTGGGTGAGAAATTTCACAAGTATGATCTTTTTGAATACCCTTCCCCTTACATGAATCAGGACTGGGCTGTCTTATTAATTCATTCATTCATAATCGAAACCGCTTTTTCCTGCGCTCAGGCTTGCAGCGGTGCTGGAGCTCAGGCACACTGGCATTGGGAAGAAGGAAGGGTTCATTTGGGAGACGTACAACCATTTACCCTCTCGTTCACGGGTCATATAGACATACAAACATTCACAGTCATTCACACATTATTTAGAGACATACAACAATTCACCCTTTCATTCACACATACAACCATTCATCCTCTCATTTTTTTTTCATAAAGACAAACAACCATTCACTCTCGCATTCACATGTGTGGGAATTTCAGGTTCATTGAACCTCCTGCATGTTTTTGGACTGCGGCGGGAAACAGGAGAACCCAGAAGAAACTCACACAGATACGGTGAGAGCATTGGAAAACGCCACAAAAAAGCAACCTTGTTGGAATTGAACTCGGGAGCCTCTGGGCTGTTTTCTTTCCGGAGAAATGCCATATCAGTTCTTTGTGTCTAAACAGAATATCGTGAGTTGAAATGCTAAGTTATGTAATGATGAAATTGCACAGAGCTAAAAAGAAAGAGTAAATTTTTATGCGCAGACTGAACACGTTGCATGGTTGTCTGATCTTCCACTTCTGCTGTGGCCAACCTTCAGCGCTAAATCATCTCTTCTAATAGTGAAGGATTGACCGGCCTCTCACAGACCGATAGCGGGGACTCAGTCTGACAACCTCATCCTATCGCGATCAAAAAATAATAGTTTATCATATTTACACATGTTTTCATTGAGCTGCGGCAAAGGAGCGCGTAAAGATCGGCAAACATGTTGACCTCAACGTAAGATTGATGTAAAAAGAAAAAGAAAAGGGAAGCACTCCAGGGTAAAGGCCAAACATGAGGACCAAGCCGTTGGTGGGTTATTCCCTTTATACACAATCATAAATGTTCACAAAAAGGGACCGATGTTAATTAAATACTTTATCGTTTGCGATTTAACACCATCTCCCCGTGTCTGTGTCTGTTACAAATGCCAAGGTTCCATGTCTGCCCCCGTCTCCGCTGGCATTTAAGATTTGACCAGTGTTTGCGGGCCACAACGTGATGAAATGGCTTCCCGCAGACGACCTAGGCCGACCCCCATTATACCACACGGGACACATTTAATTAGCAGCAACTCACGTGAAACGACAAAATGTATTAATATTAATGGTGGTTTAATTGAGGTCGTCGTGGTCCCGCGTTGAGGGTTTCAACCTCTAAAATGGCTGACGCGAGAGGGTGTGAGCAGGGGGAGCTGCAGCCCGAGTTCGCCATTTCCTATGTGACCCTGGAGAAAATGACAGCCATCTCCCATAATTCATCTGAAGATGTCACCTTTTTGACAGATGTGCAGGCCCCCGTGGGCAGTGTGTTATGTGTGTGTGTGTGTGTGTGTGTGTGTGTGTGGTGGGGGGTGGGCGTTATTGTAATTTTTGAAGATAATTTAACTAGTCCTAATAAGAATATGGCCACAAGGATATGAGGATTTGTGTTTTGCATTGGCCATGTGTGTGTTCCTGTGTGTGTGTGGGGGGGGGGGGGGGGGTATAAATACTTCTACATGTGTAAGGTGGTGCCACATGCTCTTTAAAGTGAAGGTCAAACGCTACAGGATAATTAATGTCACTGCTTTTTACAAAATGTTAAATCAAACCTTGGAACGGCTCCCTCTGGAGGATCAGCTGTCCAATCTAATTTATGCCGCGGAGCTCGGAAATGAAAAACACCAGACCCGTGTCTCTTCATCCTGGGACGACATCTCTGTATCTTTCATCTTCTTTTTATCAAGTCCCCACAACAGGTAGAACCGGCGGTCCAGGACTCGGCTCCAATCTGCCCTAAAGGGACAGTTTATCTGAAGGATAGAAACTGCCAGGAAAATTCAAGGTAAAGGTTTACAAAATGGACCTCGGGAATCCCAGGTGTCCATTACAAAATGAACGTTTTCATGCTTTTCCCGGCCAGATCTCAGTAATCCCCTACTGACCGAGGGGGAAAGACATATTCCAGTTGATATCTCAAGGCTGTTACACCGTGAATACACTCAAATGTGATTTCAGTTGGCTGTTTGTCAAATTCATTTTTTTCAAATCAAGTCCTGAGAGAATGTACTGTAGAATGCAGACCAATAATGTGGCACATACAGCACCTGCATTACCAAACCTGCAGATCCATCATAATGCAATGACCACGCCATGGGTTTACTGTTTTTAACCCCACTGAGGGATTCTTCATTTCATAAGTTTATTTCAGTTTATTTTATTCGAGTGATCATGTCATTGTTGCCAAGCTTAAATATTGCTTTTTTCCCAAGTCATTTTAATTTTCCTGGTCTTTGCTCTCCTTTTTCTTGTTCATTTGTGCTTTTTATTTCATGTATTATATATATATACCTTTGTACTCTGGTGATGTGCTTGTCTATGTGCGCCGATCTTTTGCCTATTTTGCCTATTTTTTTTCCTCTCGCAGAGCGAAGATGAAAGATGAAAATGTGCCTCTATAGCTAAATCTACTGCATTTACGTGACGTACAGTGTGTAGGAGAGGTGCTGATGACTGCAAGCAGGTTCGAACGTGAGACGAAAATGTTGCACACACTGGCTCAAAAAGCATTTTTTATTCATACCATGTTTCGGCCCTCGGGGCCTCTTTCGAGATCAACCATCGCAGTCGAGGAGAAAAGCTTCGGTTCAAAAAGGACACATCCGACATGCCCACCTGGCAGTGGTTGGAAAGTCAAGAGTGAAATTAAAAGAAGGTGTAATATTCACTTCATGGAGCTGAAAAGGTGTTGAACAGATTTGATTTCTAATTATAAAACGTTACTATTTGTTGGGATTGTGATGGTCATTTTATCAATGTATTCAAAGGTCAACTTCTGACCGCTTTATTGGTGCCAGCTCAGACTAAGCGGCACCTGTTCCAGTGGGCGTCTGTGGATTTGGAGCGGGTAACCACTATGACTGCAAATTCACGCCGTCAAGCATCATCTCTTGCAGCAAGTGTCACGTTTGAAAGATCTTTAGAACATTTGAACCTTGCATTGCTAAGCTTAGACACCCCCGTAAGACACAAGAATGTGAACGGCAAAGTCGCCTTATTACATCCTTAAAGCATATTGGAAGTCAAAAGGTATCCCTTCAGCCAGGAGGAGGCGACTCAAAGGTTTCAGCTGTTAAGGAGGAACGCTATTGGATTCACTTTCACAAAACTACGGAGATTAAATGTACAGTATGAATAAAATATGTTCTGTCGTGTATTGTTTCAACACAAAGATTTTAATCATTTTCCCCCAGAGCTGATGCGTAATATTCTCTGTATATCTTTTGAAATTGTCATTCAGATTGTACACGTTGTTTCTTACAGGTCTTGGAGTTGCTCATTTGAGCTTTGGAGAGTTCTTATCTTCTGTTTCAACAAGTCAAGTCATGTTATATGATTTATAGCAGTAGTAAACGTCTGCAATATTATGAACAGATAGTATTCTACAAGGGAAATTTGGTATAACAGATACTTTTCTTTATGCCGGTGGCACATGAGTCCGTGGAGGCATTACAGTTTATTATTCCCCACTGTATAATATAGCATGGGCTCATTTATTATAGACCCACAGTTTATATTGTTAAATATTGATTGAACTGCCCAGTATGATAAAACCAGCGTGCAAATTCAGTGCACAATGGGTTTCCACTGATGTAACATAAATAGCACTTTTTTTTTCAATTCATAAATGGTCAGCCAGAAGCTGTGTTACTTTGCATTGAGCAAGTTTAAAGTTGTCGAGAAAAGCAAAAATGGCTAACTTGTGACCGCTATGCGTGACCGGCTGCGGTAATTGAACTAGGTCAGGGGTGTCCACTCTTTTTTGCCTTGTGAGCTTCTTTTCAAATGGCCATGAGAAAATGATCTACCTCCACTAAAAATTCTGAATATATATTTATTGATATATCTACTGAGTATACTTAATACAATAACTGTTTGTGGATCTTGCATAACTGCAAGAACCCTTATGGGACACTACAACAGAATACTTTTTTGGTAAATACCTTATTCTGATGACTTGAATGGAGTCAGCAGCACAGTTGAAGTTAGCTGTGAGAAAAATGACTGCTGTCCTGAAAGCTGGGATTTTAGTTCCTTCACCTTTCTCCTTCTCAGCTCACTTTTCGGAGGGAAGTCACTGTCGTAGTTTTTATGAACAGTCTGAAAATGTCGTTTTTATACCCATAAGTTTAGGACAGAAGGATAATAGGTTAAAGGGGAAGATCTTTCAAGAGTCTGATATTTCAAACCAATTCTGGATGATTTGCTGTTGATGCCAACAGTGATGATGCTGGGAAAGAAGATGATGATGAGATGATTGATGTCACTTAGGAGGTTCGGAGTCAAACAGCATCTTATTATTGGCACCCAGTCAGGACGGACAGAAGAACGCCAAGGGGCTTCATTCCCGCCAACGAAGGCCTTTTCCTTCTCTTTTCTTTTTTTTTTTTTGACCTCAAACCTTAAATGATCAGCATTTGTAAGCAGAGAAGAGGATAAATTAAACACAAGGACAACTCACTGAGAGGAGCAATATAAGTCCAATTGATCCCCCATCTAAAAGACAAAAAAGGATAAGTAAAGCTCCACATTAAATTAATCAAGTCAGACTCCACAGCCCTGCTGCTGCCCAATACAGATGGGAGACAGTTTTTAAATAAAGAATGAAATAAAGAGCGGTGCAGAGAAATGCATGGCGAGAACAGATGAAAAAGGGTGGGAAACAGAATCCAGTTTGTAAAAGGTCATGTAGGAAAGAATAACCAGGAACTTTACTTCATTAATGAAAGATCCAGGTAGGCTTTTGAGTACCGTTGCTTTCAATCGCTCAAATAGTTCGGAGCTTAAAATGCGTTCCTTGCTTGTTCACTCCAAAATTGGGGGTAGACATGGATTTAGACAAGGAACGCTGACCCAGCTTTAATATTCAAAGTGTACTCGGGTATTGCAGGATGGTAACTAAGAACTAAGAACTTATCCACAAATGTAGCCAATGTTGGAAAAAACACACAAAAATGATCCTAAACCTCCTGTCCAAATACGACAACCAGACATTAGACAGACCATGAGTTGAAAAAAAAAACCTGCGTAAAATGAATCAAGAAGATAACCAGAGACATGACAATGAACTACATTAAAAATTCTTATGATAACACATTAGAAGTCTGGGTTTGGGGATTTGCTGTTTAAGATTGTCAAGCTGGAATGCTTGTAAATGCATCTGCTTCAGCAGCCTTAAACAACATTTGAATTATGTTGTAATTAAATGACTCCCCAGGGCAGAGTTCGTTTATTGTGAGTGTGTGTGTGTGTGTGTATTTTTTCTTTTTTTTTTACTAAGCCGGTCTGATCCGTCCCTGGTCTTTGACCCGGTCTCCAGCTTTTAATCCATGCTTTATTTGCAACAGCTGTCTCACTTAAACTGAACTCTCTTCACTTCTCTAGGGATTTTTTTTTTCTTTTCAGGAAAAAATATTTCTTTGTTTGTTTTTTTTTCTTTAAATGCCTTGGGTGTAAATAAATACAATACATGAATTATAAAGCACATTAAAAATAAGAACTCAAAAAATATTGCAAAACAGTATTCGGGGGAAAATAGCTGAGAAATGTGCAGCAAATTGTGAGGGAACAACAATTAAGGTAAGGTATCAAATGAGAACTTGTGTTAAGATGCTTTTGAAAGGCCTGTAGCTGCCTGCGTAGGGAGGAAAACTAGACTTAATTATGAGAAACAGTTCATATGACCAGACAAAAAGGGATTGTATGAAACCACAGTTGGAGCAGTTTTGAAGGTCCCAGTAGTTAATCCATGCCTGATGATATATCATTAGAAAACAGCCCCTGTCTTTATATTGCAGTGTGACGGTAAAATGTCTGTTTAATGAGGATTAGTTGTTGTTGCCGCTCAATTCCGGATTGAAAAAAAACTGAATTCATTGCACCCCAAACCACACCCACATCATTCCCAGCAACCCCAAAATCACACAAAAAACAAGCATCAACATAAACCAACATTCGTGACTCACTACAATATGATTGATGCTTCAGGAGTTCTGGAAATTGTTCATTTTGGCCATTAGATGGATATTATGACAAGACGGCCACCAGACAAATCCTCTTAAGTAAGCTGTCAAGTGACCTTGGGAACAGAAGAAATTCGTAATTTCCAACTTTTTGTCTCAATGTCTCTACAGCAAGTCCGCTGGGATTTGCAGTCCATCGAGTGATCGGTTTTGTTTTAAGAGTGCTGATTATATATGGAACTGTACAAGTTATTGGTTACGCTGCTTATAAAAATACATATCCACACATTGTTGTTATTTAAAAGAACAACATTGGATCATTTTGCCCCATCTTGAACAACGGAGAGGAAAATTTCCCATCGTTAACAATAATGAAGGACCTCCCCCCAACCCAGGGGAAAAAATAGAAATACTGACCTCGGATGACCCCAAGGATTCTGTTTGAATGTTTACATGGTGAGGCTCCGCCCCCAGAGCCTCATGCGGTCCTGGTCAACCAACAGAGGGCCAACCATTCGAGATGTAAACATGGTACCCATGCTATATATTTGCAGCTATGTGGATGAAAATATGTCCCAGATTCTGCTCATAATATTTTAATATTCATTTCAATAATATTTTTTCACTGACATATCAAATATTAATATGTGTTGAATTATTTGCTTTGATTATGTGTTTGTCGTTTGTTATGTGTCTATTTGCGAAGATAGATTGAGGGGTGAAAAGTTGATTTGAAATTATCTTTAACTTAGCGTTCAAGTCAAGTCAACTTGATGTGATGGCTCATTTTGAACAGGCACATGTGAAGGTACCTAATCGCAGCGCCAGGACCCGGACACTGTCAGCGCGTCGTCTATGCAGGAAGCTGCTGAGCCGGCTTTGGTGAGAAGAAAAGAGAATAGATGTATTTTTAACGCTGTAAATATAAAATCTGTATTTACTGCTGGTAAAAAGCGCGTTTCGTCCCTTAATCGAATGCGGGTGGGGTGTTAAAGGCTAAATCGGAGCAGGTTGGTGACAATTTTAGCTAGCTAGCTCCCGCGCTAACGTTGATTTTCAGGTGGGTTTTTTTTCGTGTCACCATCGTTTGCTGCGAGAGTATCGCATGTTGCTGCATTTTTCGAGAAACTGTAGCATATCGTGATTCCCGATTCCTCGATCGTTCGCAGGATGTACACGGTTAGTTCGTTTGACAGCCTCCGGATTGTCATTGAATCAGTCCGGATTTCCAAACTGTGCGGTCATTGGGCGGAGGGAACCACGTTGAACTTTCCTATTGGTTAGAAATCACGGAGTTTATTGTTTACCAAGGAAATGGTTTCATATAAATCCCTGCGATGTGTTATTTGCCCTTATTACCAATTATTCGTATTATGATGACGTGACTTGATCGCCAACATATTTTCCCTAAAAATCAACCATCACATTTAGGTCAACCAGTGATTGATTGATTTATTAATGGCTGGATTAAAATGTTTGACAGAAAGCAGACAGTAGTAGTTCTTGAGGTCTTTTGACTTGCTTTTTTTGCAGGGCATGTCATTTTCTCACCCAATACCATATCAGATTATAACACCACATAGACCAGCCCACTATCATCTGAACCATGTATCATGTCACACTTCAATTAGTACCTTTCACTTATAATCTCACAGTCCCTGAACACATAATCCAAGTTTGTGTCTGCATCCATCAGTGATGGTTTATATATGTTAAATCCAGCTCATTCACTGATAAAAGGCATGCTTGCTGTTTTATTTTTTCACCCTGTCACTCTGAAAAACATACACTGAGGACTGCATGTTAAAATGTGAATTTTTGACACCAAAGTCTGTAATTGGAAGTTATCAATGTCCTCCATTTTAAAAACTATAACACATAACCTTTGTGTAATATTATTCAACAGTGTACTGTGGGGTCTATACATTTCTATCACTTACCCCAGAAAATCATTTAGCTAGTAAGAATCTGTTGATGCAGATTAAACAATAACCGATGGACATCGGAGATGATTATCAGCCTTTTTTATTAATAAGTTGTCCCCTAATTTCAACAGAGAGTTGTCAGATTCAACTGACAACTGATTCCAATATTCAGGACTTATTACGAATTAAGTAAGTGCCATAAATTAAATGAAAATAAATTAGTTTAATTATTGCATGAGTCCAATACTTTCTGTTGAATGTGATAATCAAAAAAATTGTGTGATATGTAATATGAGACTCTCAGTCAAACATAACCCTGAACTTGCCATTTCTATCAGTCTGTACATTTTTGCTCATATCATTCTCATTTCCTGCTGCATCCCACTGAATGGGACTTTCCAACAGCTGTAGGTTCCAGGATGTGGCTTCTGTGGGTCTCAATGCTGCCGTTAATCTCTACTGTGTCGGGAGGCGCAGACTCAAAAGCCGTCACTACCACCCTCACAGCCAAATGGGCCGATACACCTCTATTGCTCGAGGCCAGGTACAGCCCTGCTTCCTACAGTATCAGCGTTTCACCACTTTTGTAACAAAATATTCTGAGTGCCTAATATATCATTGCTGAGCTTATTCTCAAAGGTGATTTAAACATCTATTATTAATAACTAATCTCGTAAAATCCTGATTACATGGTGACATCTTCTCACATACAGTCTACCGTCGAGATTAAAAACATTACATTTTTTAATGTAAGCTTAATGTATGTAGGATTGGATTTGCTGACTTTGCTGTTGTAATTTACACTTTGAGGTAAGATTGTTTCTATCCTCTCTTGTCCCTTAGTGAGTTTCTGGCAGAGGAGAGCCAGGAGAAGTTCTGGGACTTTGTTGAGGCAAATCAGAACATAGAGGCAGAGTATGATGGTAAGGTAAAGCTGCCTCTGTCAGCTTAAGACCAGTTTTTATTTCTAGTGTCTTTGCTCTGTGTTTCTTAATTTATGATGTATATACAAACTCAAAAGCAGCATCTGCAGTGTCAGTAGTTTCTTCACTTTCGTAACCAGTAACATGATAGGATAAAGGGCACAGAAAAACATTGTTTTTCTAGCTTGTACACCAATTTGCCAATGTATTGGGTACATTGAAATCCTGTACATTTGAATAAATGCTGCCAAGAACGATCACTTATTAAATAGACAAATAAAAAGATTATTCAGTCTCATAAAGAGTAGTGTTTTGGCACATAACTTTAATTTGGTGTACATAATTAATTAAAATGTTGCTTTACTGTTTTACCGTTTCAGTTTTAAAAAAAAAAAGAAAAGAAAAAGATCGGGATCGAAGAGGACATTTAATATTTTAATAGCAAGAGAGAACATGTCTACAAGTCTTTATGAGTACTTTGGAACCTTGATTGATTCCTGTTCTCATGCAGACACAGATCAGTCCTATTATGCTCTGATCATGAAGAAAGCTGGTGCCTTACTCAGTTCTGTGCAGATCAACATGCTGAAGTTTGCCCTCGCACTGAGAGCCTACTCTGCAACTGTGCACTCCTTCCAGCAGGTAGTTTAAATGTGAAGATTTTGTGTCAACACTTAGAACATGCTGATATGCATAATATCCAGTGAATGTGTGTGTGTGTGTGTGTGTGTGTGTGTGTGTGTGTGTTTTTTATCATGCATAATGACTCGGCTCATCCAATTCTTTTGGTAGATTGCTTTCAATGAGCCCCCTCCCTCCGGCTGTTCAGCTTTTTTCAGCGTCCATGGAGAGAAGACATGTGATACAGAAAGTTTGGCAGCACTGTTGAAAACGGCATCAGAGAGGTAAAGTCATCAGGACCAAGTAGAACATGAAGGCGTCTTTAAAAGACTGTTCTGATTCATCATCAAAAATCACTCAAAGTAATCCCTCTGTTAGACGAAAATCACAAGAAGGATTGCAATTCTCTGCATCTTGCAGGGAAATCACTTCAAAGACTCAGCTTCTAATTAACACCCTTACTTGTAGCTGTTGAAGGCAGAAATGGTAGAAAAGTGGAAGGAAAGTATGAAACGGCATGGTACATTGCTAGGATACAGCTCTCAGATTCAAAGTAAGAGAGCTTCTACTCCCGACCAGGACCCTGCCTTTGATAGCAGTGCTCATATGTGGATTTAATCTGTATTTCTAACAACTTTCATGTTTTTGGATGTGACGTCTGTTTAGCTTTTACAGTCTTCATCAATTCAGTGTAAAAACAAAGGCAGTATAAATTACCACACTTATTTGAAAAAAGGTGCACAGCTAGGCAAACGAAAGAATTGTTTGTCGATACTGGGCTGCCTTTATTTTTTGAAGAATGTGATACTACAGTGAACCACTTTCAGGCTAATCACAATTTAACAGTGACAAGTTGTCACTGTTTTTCCGCACATATATGCACTGTGCTTTTTTTTTTTACCGCACTAGTAACAATATCATTGATTATAAGGAAAAGATTATACAGTTATGTTGAGTTTTCATATGACGCCCATCAATTCGAGCTTCCCAGTATTAATTGTAAAATTCATTCGAGATTTTTAACAGGATATCGATTACTGTATAGCACTAAGTAAACACTCGCTGCATCTTCTTGGTGGAGGCCTTCACTTTAAGCAGCACACACTCCTCTCAGAAGTTATTGACAAAAAATATATTCTCCAAGCTGAGAGTACCTTTGAAAGTACTAATTGAATATAAATTTGTCCTTCATGGCAGTTGGTTTGGAACACTTTACTTTAAATAGCTCGTAAGTCGCTGTAATGTTAGATACAGAGTGAGTGCAATGTTTGCAGATAATTTCGTATATTGGACCAATGGATTGAAGTTAAAGTAAACAATTTGTTAACAGCTGCTCTTAAGATAATTCCTAATTAAACCTTGGATGAGAAAAATAGCATAATTAAACCCCGTTCTTAAAAAATTTGCTTGTCATTTTTATTTATAGTGTCTGAACAGGTTGTCTTGTCTTTGGATGAGTTTAATCTCTCTTTTGGTTTGTTGAGGTTTAAGATCCCTTTCAGCATAGAAACAGTGCATCACTTTTACTCACAAACGACAATTTTTTTCTGCAAGAGCACGCACACACACATATACCCTCACCCCTGTAACCTGATATTTTCTCATTTCAGTATCAGAGTATGTAGACATCCTTGTTTATTAATTGCCAGACTTATATTAGGCAATTTGTGTTGTATAATGAACTTCGGTCTCTCTCTCTCTCTCTCTCTCTCTGTCTTTCTCAGGCCAAAGCCTTATCTTTTCAAGGGTGATCACAAATATCCAGGATCAAACCCAGATGCTCCCGTTGTCATCCTGTATGCAGAGTTTGGAAAACCAGATTTTCAGAGGCTTCACCACGCTGTAATTTCCAAAGTCAGCGAAGGACTGGTGACTTACGTCCTCCGTCACTACCTAGCTGTAAGTGTGTAACATTTTCCAAATTAGATGAACTTGTGAGTTCTGATCGTAAAATCAGTTTTAACTTAAAGAATGAACTTGACTTGTGAACCAAACTATATCATTTACACACTGTCATTTATATACATTGAATGATTTACCGCAAATAGAGATGACAGAATGTGTCATTGCCTTTTGGTTTATTGTTGCATTCATTTTTCCTGTAGGATTAAATATGTCAACAACAATCTTATGTCCTCTCCATATTAAAATTTTAGACTGTGATGCTTGTGATGCACACTGTCCCCTCCCTCTCCAAGTCCTGTTCTTTTTGCCCTCGAGTCTTTAGCAGCCCTCAAATATGAATATAATATACTGGTTAGTGAACATCAGGCAAGATCATGATTTAAAGCCTTATGAGTTTTCACTTGTCATTTTGAAAATTGTAATTGCTATCCTCATTTACACATAGGATAAAAAAATGCTTGTGTAATTTATCATGTCAAGTTTAAATTGGATGGCTTCCTCACTCACATGCAAATATAGTGGATAAGTTGTCCTTGTAATTATGCTAAATTATTCCCACCATCTGTCAGTTAGGCATAAAGTTCCACACACCACAGAGGTTGTCAACACTTTTTACCCTCACTGTTTACCCTCAAAGCCAATGAGGGGCAGTAAGTATTTTCAACATTTCCAAGCAGCAGCTGGATGGCTCTACTTAGATAAAATCAGCTTCCACATTTTTTGTTTGCGCAAGTGGTTTTCACATACAGTTTTCATTCCAGTTAAAATATACCAGCAATGTTGCTCAACAGAGTATTGTAATTTGTAAACTTTGTGTAAAATTTCCCATTGAGTCTTTTACTGATAATATATAAATGAACTGTTCATTGATCATAAGTGTAACTTCATTATCTACATAAAACCAGGTACAGTTTCAATATACAGACTCAGCATATTTGCTCTATTAGATAAATATGTCTGGCAAATGTTGGCTGATGATCAGCTGATAAAAGATCAATGTCACATATTTAATGACCGCATGACAACTTTTTGATCAGTAAGATCACCAGTTTACCAGTTCACACTCTTAACATACTGCTGAGTGCATATTGCATTATCTGGAGGCAAAAATGTTTTACCATCCACTTAGTACATCCTATTTTTAAAACACTACACTTGAATGTCAAGCTTTTAGTAGTGTGATAATGTGTTCCTCAAGAGTGCAATAGTTTTGGTTTAAAAAGATTCTGTTTTTGTAATGCCTCTTCCTTCACTGCAGATTCCAAGCGAAAATAAAGTCTATCTGTCTGGCTATGGAGTGGAACTGGCC
Source organism: Fistularia commersonii (assembly GCF_037954325.1). Lineage (NCBI taxonomy): Eukaryota > Metazoa > Chordata > Actinopteri > Syngnathiformes > Fistulariidae > Fistularia > Fistularia commersonii. The sequence continues at coordinate 23,651,983 of NC_141284.1, read as the reverse complement.
ATCAAGAGCCAGGAGTACAAAGCAAAGGACGACACACAAGTCCAAGGTGAATGCGGGACTACACCGCGTCAATACACACTTTGCTTACAATAGTGTTCTCCAGGAGGAGTCCTGATGTAAATGCTAAGTTAATTGATTGTGGTTCCAGGAGCGGAGGTGAATGCTACAGTGATCAGGGAGAATGATCCAGTGGACGAGGTCCAGGGATTCCTTTTTGGCAAACTGAAGTCAGTAACTCTGTGTAAAGCAATTCTGAACCCCCTCCGCCCCCAGATAGTTTGTTCCCTCCAGGCACTGAGCCTCACTTTAATTCAACGGCTGAATTAACCAGAAAATAAACAAATCACTCCGTGAACTGAACTCATCTTAAATTGCAGTTTTCTTTCACAGGACCATCTACCCAGAGTTAAAAGAACAATTAAAGGAGCTGAGAAAACATTTAGTTGAAAGCACCAATGAAATGGCACCTCTAAAAGTCTGGCAAATGCAAGGTAGGTTTCCTCCCAGATTGAATTCAAATGTGATAGTCAGCTGCTTGAACGTATATTTTTCCCTTTTCCGCCTTCAGCTGCCACTTGCCGAGATATCGTGATTCAGACAGTCTAAGCAGGAAGTTCGCATTTCTACATATTATTATTTGTTATTTGTTATTAATTTTGGCAGTCGAGTGAAACAAAAAAGGATTTTTTTTTTGATTCTGTAAATCTAAAATTTGAGTAGAACTCAAGCTGCGCTGTGTTTCATATTAGCAACAGATGAGTGATCATTAATAAATGGAATAAATCCCTAATCACATTCCCTACCCTCGCCATCAAAATATAATCCCTTTTTCTTGACTCAAATACTTGAGATTTAAAGAAATTCATTGAGACATAAATGCCTTTAAAGCCGTTTAAAGTAGTGCTAAAGTCCTGAAATGAGCTCTTAAACTGAAGGCTATGCACCCAAACTTATTTCAAACCCATAACAGTGTAAGAGATACTGTTTGACACTCTCTAGAGGTAAAATAAATAACATATGAATTATCCAGTAATATAAAAATCATAGCTAAATCCATAGCAGTTATATGTCCTTTTTCATATTTTAAGAGCAAAAGGCTAAGTGTTTTGTTGTTGGTTTTTCAATTGTACATTTTTACTTGGTTTTGCAACTTGTGCTACAGTGAGTAAAATTTTCAACAGTGTAAAAAATATAAAGACGCCACGCCCCAAGAGCAGTGGTTTAGAAATTAACGTGCAGGGGAAGAGTTATAGCACAATTCTGAGGATGGCGGATATTTCAGTTCAAGAAAGATCGGATGTCTTCACAGCTTCAAAACCACTTAAAAGGGAAAAGAACAGGTTTCAAGATAGATTAACACTGACCGACCACCATATTGGTTACATTTATGAAATCTAATCTGATTCAGTACATTAGGTCTGACATTACTTGCAAATGGGCCATGAATTTAATTACATATCACCTCCACCCACGCATTGTTTGATATCATCCAAGGGGACATCATCCATTGATATCATCCATTGTTAGGTTTTTGTTAAGTAGGGGGTGGAGCTTCCACATATTCGCACGATTACTATTACAGTCTATTGACAATAATTATTTACAGATAATGTGATGCGTAACCTCACATCGTTTCAGGCCAGATTGTGATTAAACCGCCCGACCCAATGATAATTCACATAATGACTGTCGATCAATTACATTTCCCCCGTGAAGTATTACATGTTATGGGTCTTAAATGAAAACATGTGAAGCCCAATTTGAAATATACTCCAATTCTGGATTACGGTCTGTACAACGTAAAATTTGTGTATTAAATGAGTATTTAGTATTTCCCTCTTGATGGAAACTGTGCCTCTGGCCTCTGTTTGCTCCCATTTTACTAAATAGGTTTAATGGACTTGACTGATTGGATTCATTTTGAGTTTGGCTTTTATGACTGCTAATTTCAATCATTAACTTTACTGAAGTAAAATAATTGTGCTGAGAGAATGAACACATCCCTCTTACTGTTGACAAAAGTTTGGACTTTCTTATATTCTATACATTGATTAGAAATAAATTGCAGACAGTTACTTTGGACCTGTTTTGCTCTTGAAATGAGATCATTCCATCAGTGAATCAAACCCGCAGCTGAAAGTGAATCCGTCTAGTTCTGTAATCAATAACTGTGGTCGATCAGTAGTCTCTTGATACATTTTAGACATTATATTTTTGTGAAGGTATGAGCACATTGTCTGCCACAATATTAAAGTATTATTGATTGGGATTACACCACCTATTGAATAACACCCCTGCACAGAGATTTACAGGGATGATTGTATGCACTTTTATTTATTATTCAGTGTATTTTTGAAATGCTGTTGTTGCTTTATTTTTTAGTTTTTCTGCTCGGCTTTACGTTCCCTTTCCTTATACCGGTCACATTCGAGAGAGATATCTCAGTTAGCATGTTGCTTCTTTGATTGTGCTGAATATAAGAATGCCAGGGGAGTGAGAGTGGGTTGAGCCCATCGTGTGGGCGTCTGTCTTTATCCTCCATCCCGCCGGGACTCATTAGCTCAGTCTGTTTACAAAGAGAGGGAGACCTCTAGGGGCTAATCATCACACATACTACAGCTTCATTACAGAGACACTCACTGCATTGACATAATCCTCACAGCACCTCATGCAGAAGCTTTAAACACCCTTACATCTTGTCTAGAGATGTGAAATATCTACATATAAATACGACCATTTTTCCTCTGCCTGTGCAGATGTAACACTGCCAGAAAGTAACTTAAGTACACCCAGTTTTCCAAGGTTTGTTTATTTGTAAGAATGTTGGTGTTATCATTTATTTGTCAGGGAAGCTTTTGTCTTTTCGGTTTGGTTTTAATATCTCACTTGCAGCCGCTTCAACTGTAACATAGTTACAAATATCAATTTCAAACTCCATTTATATTGAAAAAAAAAAACAAGGTTTTGTTATTTTTCTTTTTTATACAATCCCAATTGGAGCTGCACCTGTTATTGCAACATACTGAAGTGGTGCCTCAGAATATCTATTTATTTTAAAGACGGTATCAGCTCATTGTTCTTTTTTTTCCCATTTCAGGCTTAATTTTTGTGTATTTTTCATTTTACTATACAGATTTACAGATATTTGCTGACTAATGCTGGCATTGTGCTGTGAGCAGGCCAGTTGTTGACTCAGAAACATGTCTTAGGATTGTGTTGGGGTTTGCTTTTTCCTACCAAATGCATTTTTGTCATTGTGCCCCCCAGGAAACATGACAAAATCGATTCTTGTAGCAAAGGTTGTTATTGATTAACATGAATTTTGATGGTTAAGCGTCCAATTTTTAAAGACCTTTTCACGCACGTAACAGAAATCTGTTAACCTGAGGGGATCCAGTCTATTGCGGCGCTGCTTTTGATACAGAGAAGGGCCTTGGAAGTCCACATCAAGACAGAATGCCTTTCATTTCCCACATTTATAGCTGTGTCAGAAAACCTGGCAATATTTAAAGGTCTTTCATACCTGAACATTGCTTTATTTTCTAGGTTTTTGCTTTTTTCCAAGCGAACATCTGTAGTGTACATGGCGTTCATACTGGCCTTGAACTGCCTAAACTTCGGTAACACTGCAGAAATGCGTCTGCTCTAAGAGTTAATTAACCTGACCGCTTTTCTCTGGATCCTTGCGTTAAATGTCCTTGTTTATATTGTCCACTGATCTCTCCCATTATTTTGCTCTCTTTCCCCACCCATCCACCCACCTTCTCTTTTCTAGACCTTAGTTTCCAGACAGCCGCCCGCATCCTCGCTGCTCCCGCTGTCGATGCCCTTAACGTTATGAAAGACCTCAGCCAGAACTTCCCCACTAAAGCTAGGTAAAGAAGAAACACACAACAAAAGCTGTTCCGCTTGGAAGTTTCACAGGTTCTGATAACGCTGTGGGTTTAAAGTTCACTTTGTCCTATTTTCTTTGACAGATCCATAACTAAAACAGTGGTCAATGCTGACATCCGCAAAGAGATAAAGGAAAATCAAAAGGTACTTGATTGTCTCTCCAGTTTATTGTTGTAACTTCATCTGGTCTGTCAGTTCTCCCCAGATTTTCCTGCATGTTTGTGGCTTTCATCTCCAACTCCCAATGGTTTTTTTTTTCCGAATGCACGATCTCACCGACTCAAATGTATTTTTATTAAGGCTAAACTATAGACTTTGTTATGGTATGGAAGTTTGGGACAGCATGCCATGATACTGATGCTGTGACAGATATTACTGAAGATGTATAAAACCCAGAGAAGTAACACCTAGTTATTATATCAACCAAAATAGGTATACATACACATAGTCACAAAATCCAAACTTTTGTACATGCAAAAGTGAGAAAGTAATGTCTTTCCTTAGAAGTTGTCATTTTAAAAGTATTCCAAGATTGGATACTGAATCAATATTATAAGAATGTATCTAGATATGTATTTTGAAAGCACGGTAAGAATAAAAAAAAATATTTGTTTTACATAATAGAACATTTTTTCATTCTTTTAAATTCACAGCTTGCAAACAACGAATGACCATCATGATTTGTTATTTTATTATTTTAGTGATACATATTAGTTGTTAGTGATTTATGTATTCAGTTTTTGTTTGGACGATTGTGAAGCACGTGATTCCTCAATAGTCTAGTAGGTTTCTGCTTTATGGACCCCACAATTATAAATGATAAGCCTCTGACACCAGAGAGCCCGAGAAGGCGAAGACAACACCAGCCACATGCTGCTGCAGCTGGTAGCAATTTCCCAAAACAGATGGCCATTGTTGTTTTTATCAAGTCGTAGCTGAACGGGCAAAAACAGTGCATTTGTTTTCGGACTATTTTCAAGAGAAGAATTCATAGACTGTCTGCTGCTGGGTATTAATTGTCTCCTGTCATCTTAACCTAGAAATTGTGTTTGTCTCCACGTAGAAACAAACTGCACTATAACAGACATTTTTTTTCATGCAGGACATCATTTTTCTTAGCCTCCCTTCTTTATTTTGCTGTTGGCTGTGTTTTTGTAATTTTAGTGTTTAACTTTTATCCATCAAGGTTGTCTTTTTCTTTTTCCGTCGTTATAATTCTTTATTCTTGCAACTGACAGTTGAGCTGAAAAACTGGGACAAAGAGTGGCGGGATGATGCCATAGCTGAAGTTAGTCGGTAACATTGTACTCTATATTAAAACAGACATTTAGCTCAGCATTGACATTTAGCAGTTCCTTCTTCAACAGAAATTTGCCATTTTTATAGTTTGCATAGAAAGTGATACAAAGCATCACAGGTATCAACAGTGTGTATATCGTAACCTCCTGAGAGCAAGGCTCAGTCCCTCTGGAAGCAGCGTGTTAAGACAAGGAGAAGCCACTGCGTCTTCATGGTAGACTGGATACGCTTGCTTGCTCAGCGGATTGTTATTAAATGTACATGCTGCTGTCAGTTGAGCATTTTTCTAAGCCTTTTTGTAATGACCGGTCAGCTTCTTGAATCCCACAACCACCAGGAACCCTTGTAATTGTCAGCGTTTGTGTTCCGTGTATTCACTTTAAAATAACATGCATCCGTTCAAAGCAGTTCAATGTTCTCAGAGACTATTTTTAATAACTTTTCTCCAATCAATATTGGCATTGGTCTAACAGATTTGTGTGGTAGCTAAGCTACAAATGTGTTTCTTATTTTGAGGGATAACCTTTTCACAGCAACTTGATATGTTTATCCTCCTCAGTTCCACTCTTGTCACTTCCCTTCCTGCTGACAGTGCATTCCTGTGGTCAGGAATAATTTCGGTTTAGCTGTTTGTCGATCTTATCCAAGAAAAAAAAGGAGATAAAAAAAAAAAACATTATCGGTACAGCTACCCATTGTCTGTCTCAAAGTAAATCGGCCTGTCCTGTTTCATTTTGGATTCTCTCACCATGTATTATGTGGTAATTAAATTTTCCCATTGGAGGTAGAAAAAAAAATTCTGTTGTGCCTTGCTAATATAATAGTTGATCACCTCTCATTTGCTGTCAAGACTTTTTTTTTCCCCACCCGTCTCCCCTCTGTCTCCTCATGCTGTGCTCACATTATCTTGACGTGCAGACAGGAGTTTGGGAAGGAAAGCCACAAATGTCCTAATTACTGAATCTGTAATTCATTCAGCAGCCACTGCGAGTCCTGTAGCGAGAAATGGTAATTGATTGAAGTAGTTTGGACACACGCACTTGTATGCAGGCACTTTCTATCTTCCCTCTCAAACACACTGTTATTAGTGGGATGAACAATATTTGTGTTAATCATGTCTTGTGGTAATTGTAGTGTCTAGAGCCTGATTAATCTGATGTCTTTGTCTCTCTGTAATGGGATTTGACTGCACCAGCACAGCCAGATGCACAAACATGCACACACCCTTTCTCTAATAATTAGATTTGTTTCATGTGGACGACGGGCGCTCTAAACAGACAAACTTTAAACAGAGCTGTCAGTGCTTGTTGTGAGCTGTCTCGTTACGGCTTGGCGGCGACTGCTGTACAATTAGTTTTACAATATAATTGACTACTTGACCGCCATCTTTAATGTGATGTGCTACACACCGTGGCAGTTGTCTCAGCTGGAGCACAGTGGAGACTTTAACGGCCTGATGTGATGTTTACATGACATTTACAGTCGTTTGTTTTGGTGCTCCTCTCTAGTTTTTCAAAGGGACGCTCGGCCTGCAGCCCGGGGATTCAGCCCTCTTCATCAATGGGCTGCACATAGATCTGGACACCCAAGACATCTTCAGGTAAACACAATCATGAGCAACAACACTCAAATCAAGTCATCGTTTAAACCATTTAAAACATTTGAATGCATTTTTTTGATATTAATGTTAAAAAAAATGATATTGAAGTTAAAAAATGCACACACATTTATGTTTCGTACATTTTAATTCCTTTTCATCATTTCATCTATGTAAATTTGGTCATTTATATTTGTATCCCACTATAGTTAAGTCCCTACACTGCATTACACCCACATTTCTATGACGTAATATGGTGGAACATTCTGTTATTACAATCAGTCTCTTCTTTTATACAAATGGCGAGCCGTAATCAAGCAGGGAAAAAGTATACACATTTGAAGTCAAGTAAACACATACAACAAGTTTATGGAAGTTCCCGGCTTAGTGCTTGCCTAGGTTTGGCCTCACCAAGCCAGATAGAAGCAGAAGAGCCTCTGGAATTTCAGGGAAATTATTGGCAATCATGAATAGGAAACGTTATAAACAATACATTCAAGTTTCCCTTTTCACATTTAAGTTTTTCTTCTATATTTCAATTCAAGAACTATAAAAAAAATAACAATTGGAAATTCTGAAAGCCCAGTAACCCTTGGGAAAAAGGATTGGAAAATGATTTACCGCCACGTTTTTTTCGATTTTTCGCTTAAAGTGAGGAAGATTAGCACAGGCTCTGTATGCACTGATGTGTGTATGTTCAGATGTGAGCAGTTTGGTCCATATTTTTTCTCATTCACACACCCAGTGTTCAAACTCTATCCTATGTTTCCTGCAGCGTGTTTGAGGTGTTACGCAGTGAGGCAAGGGTAATGGAGGGTTTGCGCTCTCTACTTATTGAGACACCCTTCATCCATGACATCCTGAAGCTCAACGTCCAGCCCTCTGAATCTGATTATGCCGTTGATATCCGCAACCCTGCCATCAGTGTACGTGATCATCTGTTTTCATGTGCTACATGCATTTCTTTTCTGTAGAACTGGAATTAGATTATTGTTGGCACTGGCACCTTGGGTTTGCTTAGCCTCTCATGCAGCTACCTCCTTTCCTTTTTCTGTAGTGGATTAATAACTTGGAGACAGACCACAGGTACAGCTCGTGGCCCTACAATGTGCAAGAGCTGCTCAGACCGACCTTCCCTGGAGTCATCAGGCAGATCCGCAAGAACTTCCACAACCTGGTACGATGCTTTACGACAGATCACAAACAAACAAACCGGAATCCTCCTCAGCACGTGTGTTGTCGTTCCTCAGGTTATCATCCTGGATCCAGCTCAGGAAAACGCCGCTGAGCTGCTGAGTGTCGCAGAGATGTTTTACTCAAACAACATCCCACTCAGGTTTGACATTTGAGCAGCATTATATTGTTCAGACTTTTACCAAGATATTTTGAAGGTACTATAATTAGATTAAGAAATAGTATGGTATTGTATGTATATATATTTCTTACTGAGAGGGAAATATTCTTATAAAAGAAATGTAAATTGAGGGTGGCGTGGTGGCATCATTGGTTAGCGCCACCTTAAAGCACAAAGTACCTTAGTTTGATTCTCATAGGGGCCATTCTGTGTGGGGCTAGCATGTGTTAACAATAATTATAATAATAATTTATCCTTTAATAATCCCTGTGGGTAAATTCATTCTCTGCAATTCACCCATCGTGGATGAACCATGAGCAGAAGGCTTTCATCCACCCGCAGAGCACTTAGGAGTTAAGTGTCTTGCTCAACAACACTTCGACACACTAGGAGGAAGTAGGAATCGTACTAGGAATGTTCGGTTCCAGAGACGATTGCTCCATCTCCTGCACCACACCAACCCTGTCTTCTCCCCCAAAAAATGCAGGAGGTCACTATCAAGTGACCGGAGAGTGGATAGGGATAAATTAGGGATAAGTGGGAGATAATGGATCGCTGGATGGATGGAAATGGAAATTGTTTTTAGCCCTCACCTTCTGCAGAAACCATAAAATTTAACATAACATGGACCGTTCTGTCAAAATTAATTTTCACTTAGGATTTTTTTAGGCCAAGTCTATGATTCCTGTGAAACCCCTGTGTATGTGGCGTCCTGGGATAATTAGGTTTTAGACTACTGATGAGGTGGATGGCACTCACTTTGCATCTTAACCAGTCAACACACATAAGACTCTGCTGGTGGACACCTGCTCAGTCTCTATGTGTTTTAGGATTGGGTTGGTGTTCGTGGTGTCAGATGAAGATGATGTCGATGGCATGCAGGATGCAGGTGTAGCACTGGTCCGAGCCTACAACTATATCACGGACGAGGTTGACAGCCAGAGTGCTTTCGAAGCTGTCGTCTGGGTGAGTTGACCTTTTAATACCATTAGATGAAAAACTGTTTCAAATAGATCGCTTTTTATTCAGTCTTGTAATTCAATGTTTTCCACACTCATTTGTCTCCTCTAGATGTTTAATCAAGCGGCGAGCGGCGGAAAGTTGACTGTGGGTGATGTGGTAAAAGTACTGGAGAAAAGATTCCCTTACACGGAGGTCAGCAGCATTCTGGGGGCCGACTCCATCTATGACAGCAACAGGAAGGTGAGATGAGTCTAATATGTCAAATCTCGTCCTGTTTTTTTTCTGTCTTTTTTTTGGTAGCTTTTTGTTTTTGTATGCTTGCTTTGTTTTTTTTAGGAAGGAAGGGCATACTATGAGCAGACAGGAGTGGGCCCCTTGCCTGTGGTAATGTACAACGGAATACCATACCAGCGGGAGCACCTGAACCCTGATGAGCTGGAAACCGTCACCATGCAAAAGATCCTTGAGACAACCTCCTTCTACCAGAGAGCCGTATACCTGGTCCGTTAGCAACACACACGTAAAGTAGTGTTATATAAAGTAGTTACATAAAGTACATCCCACAATGCTGTTGGAGCAAATCTCTGAGGTCAGCACCACTGTTAATATATAGCATAAGAATTGATAAATATAGTGGATGGTATTTGTTCCGCATTGGTATTCGGCATCTACAATTACCGTCACAATTAAAAAATGTATTTTGCCTCCAAGACACCGTTTCTTAATTAGCTTGGAAAATCAGTGCTGCGATTTCTTGACGCTCATATGCTGTTGTTTTATTATCAATAAGTTGATATAGTTATCAGCCATGTTGACTGATATTGTGATATTACTCAGGGCACATGTTAATACGCACAGATGTGTGTGTCCTCTGATTTGAGGTACAAGTTATGAAAAAACTATTTGGTGGGACACAGCTCAGGTAAAAACTCAACAGTGGATCAACACTGTGGCTCCGCTCTGATTATATCAGATGTTGTTGTAGGTCTCTCGAACTGACATATGGAACTAATGTTTACAGCTTTGTTAAACAGCTTCTAGTTCAACAAAGCACTGAACATTGAATACTTTTCCGTTGCTGCACGACAGTCAGCGACCGTAGCCTAGAGAGACCATGATTAATTGTGTATGCAGGAATGAAAAGAATTCACCTACCCTCCTTGTTGCTAGGCACTAACAGAAAGGTGGAGGATGTCTCTTTACACCTTGTCTTATGTGCCTCATTAGGGTGAGCTGGTTTCGGATCATGACGTCGTTGATTTCATAATGAACCAGCCCAATGTTGTTCCTCGCATCAACCCCAGAGTGCTGTCCACCAGTAGAACATACCTGGACCTGTCCAATACAAGTGAGTTCATACTAGAGATGTAAAGAAAAGCTGTTTTTCATAAAGGTCATATTGCTCGTGCTATCTTCCTCTGGTACGTAGAATTCAAACAAATGAAGGCTGTCCCATACATCATGAAGACTAGGTTCATATCACCTCCATTAAAATGCTCTTGAAAGGCCAACTTTCAGACATGGCGTCACCGAGGTGACAATTAAATATGCCTCACAGAGTAATTTCTGTCTACATTTCTTATTTCATAAACAGTCCAGTTATTTTCCGGAAGGAAAAAGAACAGTGAGCAAATTACTTAAGAATGTTTTTGAAACTATCTCAAAATGAGTCAGTATCGTTTTTTTAAAGGCCCCCATTATATGAATTATACACACGTAATACAACTCTCCTCTTTATTCACTTCTGCAGACAACCACTTTATAGATGATTACGCTCGCTTCTCGACACTGAACACCAAGGAGAAGAGCACCGCTGTGGCCAACAGCATGAACTACATGACTAAGAAAGGTGTGTGAGGACAAATGTCTGGTAAAACGGTTTTCCAGTCTAGTGAAGATAATTATTCTCCTCATGTATTCTCCTCTCTGCCCCCCCCCGCTCTGTCCTCTTATCCTCGTCTTCTGATTATTCATGTGTTTTTAAAATGTCCCTGCATCAGGGATGACCACCACCAACAGGCATGGTAATCACCCTTTTCCTCAACATAATTTCCCTTCTTTCTCCTCCTCACCTGCTCTTTTTTTTTTTCTCCAGTGCCCATGTGTTCACATCCACCTGCACCCATCCATCAGAACTACATTTCTCAGTTCCCACAAATGACAAGCTACTCGTGTGATTATGTACTTTGGTCAAACTAAAATCTGGTTAACTAAACTGCTAAATCAACTTGAATGTTTATTTTCCCTGTTTCTGAAGAAGAGCATGGCAATTTATTCACTGTTTGTTGTAGCTGCATGGAGAATGACATGCTTAAGTTTCATTTCGGTGTTTAGAAATGACTAATCTTGAAAGGCTCTTACCAAAAAAGTCTGTTTCGACCAGAGAGTTGTCCATTTTTCATGATATTCTATTTTGATTTTTCCACATAACTTCTACTGAAGCTAATGTGGCCTGTCTTCTCTGCCTCCTAAGTCTGCGGGTGTAGCATCACCTCGCCGCCCTTTTCTGACAGCCCGCCTCTCCTCTGTGGTTATTAGATGATGGCTTCATCCGTCCTGTGACCTTCTGGGTGGTTGGAGACTTTGACAAGCCCTCAGGACGGAAGCTCCTTTATGATGCCATCAGGCACATGGTATAAAAACTATGTACTGTAGTTGAGTTTTGAAAAAAATCTGCATCCTTCTTTGTCAAAATTTTGCTTTATAAAAATATGATTATGTTTATTCAAAGCCTTATTGGTTGCTTTGACGGAGATACTGGTGTTGGGGGTACAACATCTCGATACATCACACTAAAATCCCCCCCCCATTAATCAATACGTTTACACTTAAAGGACCAAAGTGATCGTTCATAATGTCACTGTGTATGATGTCAAGAACTGATTTATTCAAAATAAAACCAAAGTTAATTCTCCATTTAATATCAATATATGAGGTTTCCAAATGTATTTATCAAGACTTTTCCATTAGTTTCTCCCACCTTTTACAGCATCACCATATAAACTGACATCAGTAAATCTATTTTTGCTCTTATTTCAACAAAATTTACTTGTAGTTTATCAAATGTATTATAACGCCAATACCTACAGGCAAGGCACCGTGGTAGTTTAATTCAGCTCAAGCCAATAACAACTCCTCTTCCCTCCCTGTGACAGAAAACCAGCAACAACGTGCGACTGGGCATGATCAGCAACCCATCGGCTTCACCATCCTCAGAGACGAGCCGCGTGACGCGGGCGATCTGGGCCGCCATGCAGACCCAATCTTCCAACAACGCCAAGAACTTCATCACCAAGATGGCCAAAGAAGAGACCGTTGCTGCTCTGGAGAAGGGAGTTGACATTGCAGAGTTTGCTGTAGGGGTGAGTCAGGATGAAGTCCTCAAAATGTTGGCGGTCTAGCTGCAAAATTTGTCTCTTTATCAAATTTTTGGACAAAATTTCACAAGAAAATGTCTTGACATACATGTAAGTGGTGATGTTTACATGATATGTAGTTGTCTTTTTTTTTCCTTCTTCTTCTTCATCAAACTCTTATTGGGAGTCCATTTTTCCCACAGGGTATGGATGTGTCCTTATTCAAAAGCGCATATGAGAGTTCCAAATTTGACTTCCTGCTCTCCCACGTTGCCTACGCCCGAGATGTGCTCAAACTAAAGAAAGGAGAGAGAGCCGTCATCAGCAACGGAAGAGTGAGTTACAACTTTTCTTATTAGATACAGAATTTCTTATAATGAGGGCACAATGTAGACAACATAGTTCGACTTTACGGTGTCACCGAAATCAAATACCTCTGTGTGGTGTTTAAAGATCATTGGTCCACTGGAGGACGGGGAAGTGTTTAATCAGGATGACTTCCTCCTTCTGGAGAGCATCATCCTGAAAACATCTGGAGAGAGAATCAAGAGCAAAGTCCAGGAGTTTGGAATAGAGGAAGACAGGTAACTTACATCTCGGGATAAATCTTGCGTTTGTGTCTCTGACGTTGAAGTTAATGGAGGATTTGTGCCAGGGCCAGCGACCTTGTGATGAAGGTGGACGCTCTGCTGTCGTCTCAGCCCAAAGGAGAGGCTCGGGTGGAATACGGCTTCGCCGATGACCGCCACAGGTAAAGTTTTTAAAAGCTGCCCACAGGCTGACCTTTTTTATTTGTTAGGTATCCTATGTTGGTGGCCTCACCGTTGGCGACCTAGGCAATTTTGTCATTCAAAAAAGTGAGATTAAGAACACCCTTCAAAGATGCTCTTAGAATATAATGAGAACTAAGTCTTCTGCAAAACCATTGATATCAAATGCACTATTTGCTTTTGTCGTGCAGCGCTGTGAAGGTCCGGCCAAAGGAAGGAGACGTCTACTTCGATGTCATCGCCGTGGTGGATCCTGTGACCCGGGATGCTCAGAAACTGGCTCCTTTCCTGTTGGTAGGTTGATTGTTATCTCTGGTTTGACACCATGATCTCTCTCTCTCTCTCTCTCTCTCTTTCTCTCTCTCTCTCTGTCTCTCCACGCTCACTCCCTCCCTCTCTCCGGCTCTTTCATTGATCTCTCCATCTGATCACTAAGACCTTGTCAACATCTTTCTTGTCCTCTCCATCGTCTCCCCTCGCAACAATCAGGTTCTGAAGCAGCTGGTGAACGTCAATCTACGGGTCTTCATGAACTGCCAGTCCAAACTGTCAGAAATGCCCCTGAAGAGGTGAGAATTTTCTCCCCAGAATTAGTCCATCCATCCAAAACAAGAGCATTAGCATGATTTTTCTTTGGCGTAAATCACACGGTTCTTGAGCTCATGTTGTTCATGGGGTATCTGAATAACACGATGCGTGTGGAATCGTTATCACTCGGTATGATTGAGAAGCTGCTCGCTTGATTTAATGCAAATGTTTTAAAGATCTTGTTAAAACCAAAATTACAAAGATAAATTCAAGTCCTTTGATTGAAATGAACCTTTATATCGCTGACAGTAAACCAATCAAGGAGGGAAAGATGTTTTATTTGCACACTTAACAGAAGGAATCCTTAACATTGGGTAATTTGAAAATATTACTCTTGGCAACAGATTAAAAGTATAAAAATGGAAAAGTTGAGAATAACTTGCAATTTTCCTGTGCCCTTATTTTAATGCATTGAGATTATCTAAACAAAAGAAAGAATTCCTTTGTGGGCTGAGGACGAAGAAAAAGTGGCTATCATCGGAATACGAGCTTACTAAACACCGTAGCTTTTCACTGAATGGAGACGCAACAGTTTAAGTCTCAGCCCTAAATGGAGATAAAATCTATATTTTTCATTCCTCGTCAGGGCACAGAATGACCACGGTTCTTTAGAGCGAAGCCTGTGTGTTCATGGTTGTTCAACTGTAGATTCTCATGTCCTCTGTCCAGTTTCTACCGGTATGTGCTGGAGCCAGAGGTGACCTTCCAGGCAGACGGTGGTTTCTCTCCGGGCCCGATGGCCCAGTTCCTGGACATGCCCCAGTCTCCCCTCTTCACCCTGAATCTCAACACTCCAGAGAGCTGGATGGTGGAGTCTGTGCGAACCCGCTACGACCTGGACAACATCTATCTGGAAGAGGTATGGTTTGGGCGCTGCGATCCAACTCTCCTCATGTATCATCTTCGACATCAACTTCACCATGGCATTGGCTAGAAATGTTCACTAAAATTATTATTATCATTATTATTATTATTATTATTATTTTATCTAGATCGTCTCTTGTTTTTTTTTTCTCTTCTTGCTGTTTTAGTTTTGCATCTCCTGATTGTTTCTTATGAACAGGGAGAAATGCGGGGGATTTGGGCTGAAAAACGGGTGTCAAACTATCCCCAGACCTGCAGAGGGTGGACGTTGAGCCTGTCCATGCGTTTCATCTGTTTCGTTCAGATCTTTTTCGTTTGAAAATTCTTTAATGGGTTGTCTGTGTGTGTATTCATTCTTTTTGTCTCCTGCCACTCGCCATATTTCATTTGTTGTCACTGTGGTTTTAAAGCTTCCTGGCTTCGCGTTTCTGAAGGAACTGTTGTATGTGCCTCCCGTGGCTGCAGGTGGAGAATATTGTAGCAGCTCAGTATGAGTTGGAGCACCTGTTGCTGGAAGGCCATTGTTTTGATGTCAGCTCAGGTCAGCCTCCCCGCGGCCTGCAGTTCACCCTGGGAACGGCCTCTGACCCAGTTATTGTGGATACTATCGTGATGGCAAACCTGGTGGGTTCCCGCATCAAGTCACTTTTTTTTTTTTTATCCAGCCAGTTCCCACACACTGAAAATCTGCCATGCTCCGCCTCGCAGGGTTACTTCCAGCTAAAGGCAAACCCCGGAGCTTGGATCCTGAAGCTCCGAAAAGGGCGCTCTGACGAAATTTACAAGATTTACAGGTGGGAAGAGTAACTGAAAACGGCTGAATTTTGTGGACACGGTGAAATGTCCAGACTTTTGATTCGTTTCCAATTCTCTTGGCCGCCGTGTTGCAGCCACGATGGCACGGACTCCCCCGCAGACTCTGACGACATCGTAGTCATACTGAATAACTTCAAGAGCAGGATCATTAAAGTCAAGGTCAGTTCAGTGGCGCGAAACGGACGGCTGTCAGACATAATTGCAGAAAATCCCTTGCAGGAACGCCATGCGTCCGTCAGCGCGGCTGGTTGACGTCTCTGCAAAATGAAATTCAAATCTAAAACGGTCCGGTTTTTCCGGTCCCTCCAGCCTGTTGTCATTCTCATACATTTTAATGAATCGAAGAGACTCCAGCCGGAGATGCTTTTTTTTTTTTTTTTTTTTTTTTTGAGTTCGGCAGAACATTTACATTATGAAGTGTATTCATTTGCTTGAGATGCTCTCGGGAAATGAGAAATTTCCATGTCGCGAATGTGCCACGCTCAGTAGAAGTTGGAAACAAATGAAACCGCTCTCACTCTGCTTCCGCCACTCTTGCTCAGTCCTCAACTATTCGACTCCTTTTAACATGCAAATAATGTGGTTTTGCGTTTTGGCAGAAGCAAGTAAGAATATACATGAATAACATGAGTGAACGAGTAAATAAAGGAATACAAAAAAAAAAAAGACAAATAAAAAGAAGGAACAAACGATGTTTGTGTTAAGGTAAGCTAACATGATGAAATTTATTATGAAAATACAACAAATATCTAACTTTTTTCTTTTTTAAAGAGTGAAAAATTCCATTTGATCAGCTTCAACATCGGTGAAGGTTTGATGTAAAAAAAATTATTAAATACATTCAAAAAAAGAAAGGGTCCATTTCATCTAAAATTCGAGATATTAAACCATAAAAATCATTTTTGATAAGGACCTAAAGATCAACAAGATACTATCTAAAGATTGTTGAGAAGAAATGTAAAAATCAAACTAAAGTTAGATAACATATGTTTGGCATAAGCAAAGTTGTAGCGGAAAATGATCAGGAAAGTTTTGAGGACTCTGGAATATTTTAGAACAATTTTCTTATCATTTAGATAATGTTTAAAAGGTCAGATCAGTGATAGCATGTCACAGGTTAATTAAAAATATAGAATTAATATGCTCCCCTCAGCGTCGACGTCACTCCGCAAAACTTAATTGGGTCTCTTTAAATTTTTTAACAAGTTACTGTATATCCAGCTGGTGACAAACTAAGTTGATCGTTATTGCGTTTTTGACATTTTATATTTCTCAGCCGATACATTTATTGATAAACAAATCTTCCAAATATTATGATTTTTTTTTTCTCTCTCTCATATCACCCAGCCTTGTGTGTAATCTCACCTGAAATTGGCTTCAAACTGTTAATAACTGAACAGCTGAGGATGTTAATTTGTGCAAATTACTCATTTAATGTGTCGGGGCTGCAGTCTGTTCTCTATCTTGGATCAGCTAATCATGGAAATTGAGACGGTCCGGGAGTCTTAAAAAGGTCACCCCACATATTTAAAAGTCAAATTGAATTTAATAGTCATGAGGAGGAAAACACTCCCGCCACCCTTTGCTGGCGGTTTATTTTAATCACCTGCTTTTCAATCGTCCATCAATCAGGTCCAGAAGAAACCGGATAAGTTCAGTGAAGAGCTGCTGAGTGACGGGACGGAGGAGAACGACACCGGTTTCTGGAAATCTCTAACCCGGTACGAATTTGATTCCAACCTGCCGCACGGCGGCGTCTCTCTTTTTAACTAATCAGAACAGAACAAAACCCTTTCTTTAAGTAGTACACAAATAAATTAACATTTTTTTCCACTTGTTTTTCGGGGGGGGGGGGGGTTCCTCAGAGGATTTACAGGCGGAGGGAAGACAGAAGAGACTAAGCAGGAGAAGGACGATGTGATAAACATCTTCTCCGTAGCCTCGGGGCACCTGTATGAGCGATTCCTGAGGTGAGTCATGTGACCGGTACCACCCAAGACATGCACTTGATCGATCCCACTCAATATATTCATCAATCGGAGGGAAATCTTTACTTGTTAATGAGCTCATTGGTAGAGGATTCATTTGGAAAGGAGAAGAGAAGATGAATCTCAGCTCACCCACAGGGGCTTCTCAGGACCCTTCAGGCTCCATTAGGCTCAGAAAAGTGGAATTTTCGTGTCCCAGAACCCCCCCCCCCCCCCCCCCCCCCGAAATGCCAGCTGTAAATCTTCCCCTGTGCGAGGATTTAATTTTTTTTTTTTTTTTTTTTTTTCCCGTCTTTTATGCACCTCTGTGGTCCTGTTCTTCTGCCTCTCTCAGGATTATGATGCTGTCAGTTCTGAAGAACACAAGAACTCCTGTCAAGTTCTGGTTCCTCAAAAACTACCTGTCACCAACCTTCAAGGTGAGATTGTCTCCTCCACCGTTGCGTTTCACGCCGTTAATCACGTCCAGCACAGACGTAGAGAGAGCGCCTTTAAAACCACCAAGAAACTCAAGCCAGGAGGACTTTCAGAGTGTAAATGTGCAGACTCCATTAACCCTACCGTTTCAGAATTTTTTTAGTGTCTCGCTGAATGCTTTTTAAACACCGAAATTTAATTTGTTTTCCCCCGTGGAGCTGGATGTTGGTCTAGGATTTAAAAAGCCTGATGTTGATAAGAATATTGAAGGGATCTCGACATGTGTGTTCCATTTCCAACGTCACTCACTTGCTATCCCGCCCTGTGCGTTGGATCTCAGGAGTTCATCCCTCACATGGCGGAGAAGTACGGGTTCCAGTACGAGTTGGTCCAGTACAAGTGGCCCCGCTGGCTGCACCAGCAGACCGAGAAGCAGAGGATCATCTGGGGCTACAAGATCCTCTTCCTGGACGTGCTCTTTCCTCTCGCGGTCGACAAGATCTTGTTTGTGGATGCTGACCAGGTGATCATTTGCACACAGGCTCGGCTCGCGTCCTCCATAGCGAAGGAGGCGTGTTTCAGGAGGGCGTTCAGCCCTCCGATCCACCCTTCCAGTGTTTCTGTAAACGTCATGATTATTGGTAAAGAAAAGAACGGCGGTTACTCCTCAAGTCCTCCGCCAGTAAACTGCTTGTTTTCTCCAGCTCCCTGGTTAGCTCCGGTCCCTGAGTGCAGGATCAGCAGGGTGACAATGAATGGATAGAAAAAATGAATGAATTTTTTTAGGTATCAATTTTTACCGATTTTAGTTTTAGACATATTTTTGCCTGTACTTTTTTAACATTACAGTCTCAGTATCTGTCACACAGCAGCCATCACCTCTCAGTGCAGATCACACACACACACTCACACACGCACATCCGACTTCCTTCCTGTTTCCTGACCAGCACTCTATTCCATCTTTGACTTCACGTATGCAGGTTATTGTCAATCAGTGTGTTGTCTCTCCTCCTCCAGATTGTGCGCACGGACCTGAAGGAGCTGCGAGACTTCGACCTGGAAGGAGCGCCTTACGGATACACGCCGTTCTGCGAGAGCCGGAGGGAGATGGACGGCTACCGCTTCTGGAAGTCAGGCTACTGGGCAAGCCACCTCGCCGGGCGAAAGTACCACATCAGGTAACACACACTGAGGCACTGACTAAGCAGCACAGCCTCCTGTGGGCAGACGGTGTCCCCTCGCCACCGAGCACGTTCGCACGGACACACTGCAGCGCCCATCCAATTCGTTTTTCATGCTTTGTGTATCTGATCACCGCCGTCTGTCCTCTTCAGCGCCCTCTATGTGGTCGACCTGAAGAAGTTCAGGAAAATAGCGGCCGGGGATCGACTGAGAGGACAGTACCAAGGGCTCAGCCAGGACCCCAACAGCCTTTCGAACCTGGACCAGGTCCGTCCTTCCGCCTCTCGCCACGGCTACGTGCGCCTTTTTAACTAGTAAAGCATCTAAGACGATGTTTCAGATCTCTATTGTGGATTACCTGGAATATCAGGAAGAAATGACATAGCACTCAGCTGAGTCATCCTTTAGCGGGACGAGAAACGACCTGAAGATCTAAATGAAATCACCAAACAAATAGCATGAGAACACTCTTCCTTATGTTGCCTGGAAAAGTCATTTGTAAGCGGAGTTTCTCCTTAACATTCCATATTTGAGCTGATACCGCAGGCTGTATATGAACACCCTCACCTTTCCGCTCTTCCTGGTCTTATTTTTACACGTGTGAAAATGTTCAGTGCTGTAAAAAAAGACATCAACGCAAAGTCACGCGCAATCAAACATATGCAAACATATGCAAACATATCACCCTCAGTTGGCTTCACCTCCGCAAGTGTTTGAAGTCTGTTTCCACAAAAAAGGGCTTATTGTTGCCCTCGATAGATTATTGATTATTTGACTATAAGCCAATAACCATTATATCAACGAGCCGTCCGTTTTTTCCTGGTTTGGAGCCTGAACCTCTGCCACTCCGTGCTGTCTGGAAAAAAAAGATTGTGGGGGAAGTGAGAATGGAGTGATCAAAGAGATGCGGTTTCTCCTGGAGCCTCGCCGGTCGGGGTCACGATCCCGAAGCCGTCGGATCACCGCCTGAGTCACACCAGTCCGCCGCTGGTTCCTCTAATCCCGCCTGCGAGAGATGAAAGTGCGTGCCGCTGTCTCTGTTTCCTGTTTT
Organism: Fistularia commersonii; assembly: GCF_037954325.1. NCBI lineage: Eukaryota > Metazoa > Chordata > Actinopteri > Syngnathiformes > Fistulariidae > Fistularia > Fistularia commersonii. The sequence goes on along the minus strand of NC_141284.1, from coordinate 23,631,844 downwards.
GACAGCGAGCCTGTGATCCTGGAGATATTTCTGAAGGTGCTAGAAAGCCACGTGTTTTACAATTGATTGATTCAGCGTGACGGTACAAACATCGGTCTGAGCGCAAGCTAACGCTGAGATTACAAGACTGCAGCAGCCAGTAAATGTTTTACTAAAACTTGTTTTTTCTCATTTTTAATTGTTTTTTTTTTTTTCTAGGATCTGCCAAACAACATGATCCACCAAGTGCCGATCAAGTCTTTGCCTCAAGAGTGGTTGTGGTGCGAAACCTGGTGTGACGACAGCTCCAAAAGGAACGCCAAGACGATAGACCTGGTAATAACCCTTTGTGTGTCTGTGTGTGTGTGTGTGTGTGTGTCAGGTTTGTGCAGTGTTGCGCTGCTCGGATACTTGAAACCCGGCCCAGTGCACTGAGTTTTCACACCGGGGAGCCTCTCCCTCTCTGCTGCCGTGCAGACATCAGAGCTGCGGTCGGCGACTCGCTCGCTCAGCCGGCAGAGAGGGAGACTCAGCCGCCGCTGACGCGAGGGCGCTGCTCATTAGAAAGCGCTTGTGCCGCGTCTTGTCTTCCTCTCCGCTTGATCAAGCGTAGACGTGAGCAGACGCCTTGGATATCCAGGTGACTTTGCGGTTATGGAAACCGCAGGGCGGCCGCTTTCAACCGACTTCCAATTATTAGCACATCTTGTGCGAGTTCAGTCCCTGTTTCCACCTCCTGTTTTCTGTTTTGCAGCAGTTAAATATTCCGGATAAAAACTTCTTTAATTGGGAAATTTGGTTTATCACAATGTTGCGCTGCATGCTAATGCGTTGAGTAATGTCAACGTTTGTATTTTTTAAAGGCCAGATTATTGTTTTCGAGCCCAAAAAAGCAGATTCACAGGTTTTACTATCAAGTGTCTGGACGCGGGAGCAACAAGGAACTCAGTGTCAGTGAGGACATGAACTTGGGAGACGAAAGAAAGGAAAGCATTGTTGTACATGTGAACGGCCACGAGAGGGCAGACAGGTCTACTCTGCGGAGTGATTTCCACATATTTTAAGTAGAAGTCTTTTTTCCCTTGGATTTCTAGATAAACTCGGCTTCAATGCTAAGTCTCTGAGGGACTTTTTTTTTTTTTTTTCGCTGGAATAGCAAATGTACTTAGAGGTAAGATACACAAAACCGATGAAGATGTTTTCCTAAAAAAAAAAAAAAAAAACCTTGGGGAGATCCAGCACTGTCAGATAAACCCGCATTCGCTCCCCCGTCATCCCGAGCGTCACCGAGATGGAAAATATCTCGACCGGTTGAATCCAATCTCGGCCGATCTTAGATCACAGATTCAAACATGGACAACATTAATAGGCAGTAAAAAATGGCTCCTATCTGGAAAATGATGGTGCCGCCAGAGGAACCCAGCGTTGATTCCCAGGAGCGAGACTGTCCTGTTTTCCCCGCTCGTTCACGTCCTACATGATCATCTTCCTCTCGCCGCAGTGTAACAACCCCATGACCAAGGAGCCCAAACTGCAGGCGGCGGTGAGAATCGTGGCCGAGTGGACCGACTACGACCAGGAGATCAAGCGACTGCAGACCAAAGTCCAGGACGTGGTGACACAAAACCATACGGGGGAGGAGAGAGACACAGGTATGGCACCCCCATCTCCCCCAAACCCAGTGTTTTCTGGAGGTTCAAAGATAGTTTGATGACTCTTTAATTCCTCGGCTTATTAAACACGTATCAGCGCAAGAATTTTAAAAGGAAGATACATGAAATTCTCTTTCCTTAAATGTACTTAGACCGTCTGCTTCGCACAAATGAAAAAAGATTTCAAATTAAAAAAAAAAAAAATCTTATTGACTTTCTATTGTCACCGTCGCCATGGCTACCAATGAGTTCACTGATTACCATCTGCATTCAACCCGAACCTAATCTGAAGATTGTCTCGCAAACAATAGGATCTTTTCCACGATCCCCTCCTCGGTCGGTTGCCAGCGCCCTCTGCTGTCGACTAGTGGCCAGAGAGAACAAGATCAACAATCTCAACTGGATTAGGAAATGACAGCGCGGTCACTTCAACTCTCAACACCTTTTTATTTTCTGTTTCTCCTTCGTCAGACGCTCACACAGAACTGTGAGGATCACGTGACGCGACTCTGTTTAAAGAGTCTCTTCATCTGGAGGCTCCTCAACCACCTCCAGCTGCCGAGCAACCACCGACTACCACCACTCGCTTTTACACGCCGTTGTTTCCCCCCTGTTTCCAAGTTTGAAGGGGAATTTCATTCTCCTTGAACTGTTTTTTAGTGCATCAGCAGGCGGTGACACTATGATTTTTGACTCCTGGATACATTTTCTGTGTAATATAATTCTCTCCCCCCCTTCTGTCTGTGAAGGTTTTGCACTGACTGGGATTCTGGTTCTGACTGTGGTTGAAGCACAAAGGGAGGGAAAATCTTTTCTGATTAAAGGTTTCAGTTTGTTTTTTTTATTGTTTATGAAAGCACTTTAAAACAGTGCATGTTGTTTGTTAATTCCTACATTTCTTGGAAAATTTGTAACAGCATTCTGATTTTTCAAGATCAGAACCATGAAAATGTTGATGGTTAAAATCCTCCGTGTAATTTATAACTTCAGCAATCAACACAAAGTCAAGTTTTAGGAAACGGTTTTGTTTTGTTTTTTAAACCGCAAATTTAGTCGACAGAATTTAAAAACAAATATCTAAGCACCACTTTGGATGTTGAAAAGAATGCAAGTTTCCAAAAGGCGTTGAGCCGGTCGACTCCAGGGGAAGTCTAGAGACAAGTGAAGACTTCCGTGAGGTTTCTGTGAATGAAAATAAGATACAAAATATCTGCGGTTTGATTCTCCCGTCTTTGACCTGTTGTCTCTGTAGCTCTCAGGGAAAAGGGATGTTTGGGTCACAGTGCTCAGGCCAGAGGAGGAAGGCTAGAAACCCATTTTTTCTGGTACTTTCATGAAAGCGGAGCTGTTACATCAGTCGGTCCGAGGAGTATTGGATGCCTCTGAGCAGCATCTGTGAACTTGTCATCATTCTGTTCTGGTTGTCAGCTATTTTTGTTAAATAAAAGTCCCCAACTATGAAGTTCGTTTTTTTTTTTCCTCTTACGCTTGTCACAGGAGTAGAGCATTCACTGCTTTTCTGTCAGAACACTCGACTGTTCTGGCTGATGTGTAATCAAAAACTAAAACCAGCATGTGACCAGAAACTGTGGCAAAAACAGTGACGTCATTTAATTTGCTGACAAATTACACATTTGTCCAATTAAGGCCAAAATCTGGCGGCTAAGATTCTGCTCTCGAAACGCATGGAGCTCTTTACTGAAGGTTTCAGACTTTATTGTGATCCATTTGAAAAAAGGTTTTACAAAAGGTAACATTCAATTTATACACCAACTCTTAAAAAAATCACTTAAAATAAGGTTTTGATACATTGAAATAAATTCTGTTAACTAAGTAATGGCTTCTATAAACAATGTGAAAATAAGTTCATATACATATAAATGAATGCTACAAACATGAGGACAAACAGAGGGATTACATGATTTATAATTAAAATTCAAAAATAAAAAAAAAAATGGCATGACTGTTTACCTTTTGACTCAGCTTTACTTCTGGCCAGAATTGTGACGAGCGTTTATTGCGAACCAGATCATCTGGCGTCCAACTGGAATGGTCCATAGAAGAAACACTCTGATGGGCAAACTCATTAGTTGCTTCCATTTCTAAGTTTTTTTTTTTGTTTGCCTTTTTTTTTTCTCCCCCCACATGGCAACGTGACGAGGCCTGCCCACACACTGAGCTCAGTGAAGAACATGCTGAAATACCATGTGAATTTACAAAAAAAAAAAAAAAAAAAAAAAAAAGCAAACGTGACAAAGGGGGGGTGTGTGGGGGGGTGGAGGGGGACAAGCACAGTGGACGGTGTGCCCGAGAGGAGATGAGACATTCTGTTCCGACTGACCAGATGCTGGAAGAAGTTGCCCCCTATTCCAGAGCGGATTTGCATCAACAGTGAAGATTCAAGGCGTTGGCGCCGTCCCTCCTCCTGCTCCGACCGATGCTTCGGCGTCACCCAGCCGCCTGTCGCCGGCCGGTTGGCAGTACCTGCTCGCTTCGCTTAAGACAAGCTTCAACACTTTGGGAGGGCGGGAGGAGACGCTGACGAGAAGATTGATACGCACAAAGTGCGAGCCGAAGCTTAGCCTTACCTACGGCGAAATAATTGGCAACGACTGATTAAAAGAGTAATTTCTAAAATTTTATATACAAAATGGCTGATCGATCGATCATTAAAATCACGGGCAGATAAAATTTCTCAAGAGAAACTGTTAGTTGGAACCGATTGTTGCGTGAAGACTGGAAGCAGCTCACTTGGGTGGTCAAAAATAAAATAAAAAAAATAAAATAAAAAAAAAAAACACGTGCAGAAAATTCCAGGTGCTACCCGTTTCCAGACGACCGGCAAAATGCTTGGAAGTTGTGGTCCCATCCCGCGACATGGTGTGAGACATTCCTAACCTGTCAGTTACACCTCCGTTTATGTACAGATTAAAAGACAGACAGGATATAGCAGTTTGCCAGCTTTGAGAGTGACCGGGGGAGGGGAGGGGAGGGGGGTTAGACAGCTGTTTCCAGTCCTCTTGAGGATTGTATCAATCTTCTCCATTATCCTGAAAATGTCGAGCCCGTTCTTTAAAAAGAAAACAAGCTAGCTTGCGGGGTGGATGCGGCGCCGCTTTCCCACTGAGCCCTCCGCTTCGTCAGACCTCTCCCAAGAGATCCAAATCGTCCCTCAGAGGTTCAAACTTCCTTCTTCTCGTAAAATCTTCACAAACACATTTCTCTGTTACAGTTAACATCAATTGTAGAAAAACAAAACAAACAAACGAAAAAACAAAAAAAAAAAAAAACACATGCACCTCCAGCATTTTATACAAGAGTATGATACAAAATAAGGCATTTCGTTGTGTCGTGTTCTGAGTGTATGAATGCGTGTTCTCTCGTCTCTTGTGGATGTGTGTGTGCGTGTGTGTGTGCATGTGTGTGTCTATGTGTTTACGCGTGTGTACATAGCAACCACATTTTTAATGTTTTTGCCTGTCTATAAAAAGACTGCAAAAACAAAGTCATAACTCTTACTTAAAATATATATATTTGTCATATATATTTACGTATATATTCATATGTAAAAAAAAAAAAAAAAAAAGAAACAAAAACAAAAAATTAAAAAAAAAAAAAAATAAGAGGCGAGGAGAAAAAGCCCAAAGGTCCCTGTGATTGGCCTGTTCTCACCCTTTTCCCCGCCTCATTCCATGACCTCACCGGGCGCCACAGTGACCAGCTGCAAAGGGATTTCCTGATTGGCTACGAGGTCGTGGGTGGTGGTGGTCTGGAGGATGAGCGTGGTTCCGTCCGCGGTGATGACGGTGTCGGTGGTGGGCGAGGACGTGGAGGTGGGAACGCTGCCTTTTTTATTCTGGTGAGTCTTTATGTGTTTGGCCAGGTGGTCGCTTCGCATGAAACGCTTGGAGCATTCTCCGCACACAAACTTCTTCTCTCCTGTGTCACACACACACAAACAAACACCAGGATGTGAAGCGACACAATCGGTTTCGTCATCCTTCACACGGACTTGAAAAATGAGACAAAAGCACTAACTGGAATACTGATTAAGAATCTTTTTACAAGTCTTCCAGAACACTAGGGGGTGGTGTTGTTGACCATCCTCGGACTGCATGACAGAATATTTGAACATTTGAATGTGAGGTGGAAGCTAGTTGCAATTAAAAACAAGAAATTGTGTTCAAATTAATTTTTCTTTTTTTTTTTTTTTTTTGGAAAAGCTACCTTTGAATTGGGAATAAATGACTGAAATCCTTAAAATCTTAATTTCAACCAATTTTAAATGCAATAAAAAAATAATATAAAAAATAAAAATAACGCAAAACTACTGAAGATTAATTTGCCAGTAAAAATAATTATTATTAGAATGTAACTGAGCTGAGTTATTCAAAGGAAAAAAAAATTGGGACTTGAAATTCAAATGTTTTTTATATTGAAAAAAAAAAAGAAAGTAATTTAGCTTACAGATTGATGGAGAGGAAATTTGAAGAAATAAAAGATGTGGTCTCCAAACCAGGACTGTCAGTCTTTAAGTACAAACAGTTTATTTCAGTCCTTCATTTTGTGCTGATAGTTTTATATCTGCTGTCAGTTTAGCAAAGTGTGGAGAAATAAAACGGAAATATTCCTTGACAAATAACTGGATAAACATCTTGACCCGGGTTAATGTTATCCACAGACTTGTTTTTTCGGTGCCTTTGAAACAAACAAAAATGTATATCAGTTCGGTCAAATGTCATGAGTAGCTCTGAGGCAAGACCAGCCCCATTTTTAAAACGGGGGTGAAATGATTTTACATTTGAAAAGCTTAATAGGGAATGTATCAGGTGGAGGAAATCAAACGTGAATTAAGCCTGACATCACTGATGCACGCCGAAGCATCCCCCGCCATCAATGCTCTTTAATCTGACTTTATAAAGGACATCAGAAAAAAACATTTTCTGAAACGTTTAAAAAATGAAAAAAAATAAAGGTATCGGCCACTGAATCTGAGCTGCTGGCCGTCAGACGAGGTCGAGAGGAGACGTTGTCCTTCTCACTGCCTCTCTGATTCAACGCAGACAAAACAGCTATTTGTTTGAGGGCCTGAAAATGCCAACATCTAAAATTCTTTCAATTCAACAGCAGCGTCTCTTGAAGCGCCAGAGAAGTCGAGACGGCATGAGCTGCTCTTTGTGTTGAAAAACGCTTAAAGACTCGAGCGCTGAACAAAACCTGACTGAGTGAAGTAAACCATTCGGTCTTTTCTCGCCCGCTCCAATGCAAAGAATAGAATAGCAAATATAAAATTCAATTTAGACGGAAAACGAATCTCCGACCAAAAGGTGAAAATCTGTCAAGCGACTTCAAACGAGGGCGCTCCTCCCGGTCTTCCCGCCACTTAAAAATGAGAACCTCCGCTCACCTGTGTGTGTCCTCCGGTGTCTCTGCAGTTCGTCACTCCGGGTGAACCTCTTGCCGCAGAACATCCAGGTGCAGACGAACGGCCTCTCGCCACTGTGCCAGCGCAGGTGAGCCCGCAGGTGAGACGTCTTCCCGTAAACCTTTCCGCAGCCGGCAATGTGGCATATGTGCTGTTTCTTCTTTCCTATACCTGAGCCTCTGCGAAACCCAAAAGCCATGTCAGCATTTGCTATTTAAGCGTTTTTTTCAGTTGATTAAAAAAAAAAAAAAAAGGCTGGGCAGAAACCTTCTGTAGAGATTAATAAGGACATGTAATCTATGGACACGGGCAAGGAGGCCATTTTCATCCAGATCTGATGACTATCATTTGTTTGTCTTTCAGCAGGATTACACATGGAAAGGCTGCCGGGAGGGCAAAGGAAACCCATTGGAGTTACCATGATGTCAGCTGATGTGTGAACTATAAACATAAATATTAAAATCTACATCCAGAAACGAAACAGCCTGGACAGTTGTTTTTTCTGTTTTTCATACTCTGGTAATTTGATTTATTTACTAATAAATTTACTAACTTTAAAAAACTAAATTTATTCATTTTAGTATTTTCAAAAACCTGGAAAAAAAATTGTTCCTGTGGCAAACCACAAAAAAAAAAAAAAAAAAAAAAAAACAGCTGAAAGCCAGTTTCACATTAGCAGGTAGAATTTCACTACCTTCAATTATGTGAATCTGTTTATCTATCTGTGTTAGGTAACTGAACATTCTGAATCAATCCTTTCAGTGAACCTTCTCCACAGTGGCAAGGCTCACCTTCCTCCGGACTCCTTGCAGTTGGGACAGGTGCAGGCCACCCTGCGGAGCCTCTTGCCCTCGCCACTCGGCGTGTCCATGTCATCGTCTCCCATCTGGACACGTAGGTTGTTCAGGTCACTGGGGTTCAGCGTGGAGTCGCCGCTCAGCTGCCATTCCTCGGAATCTGGCTCCTCTTTTATCTGGATACCTGAGCCGGGAACAGAGTGACGGGATTTCTACATTACTTTTTCCAATTGATCAGAGGCGCGGTGTGCAGGCGGACATGTCTCATACCAGCCGGACTGTTTGCGTCCTCGCCCTGCGTGTACTGAACGCCACTCTGCGTTACAGAGTTAACTGTCACAGTCTGGAGGTTGGGTAAGCTGACCTGGCCCGCTTGCCCCAGAGGAAGGGTCTGAACTGGGGCTAAGGTGAGCTGCTGGGCCCCGCCCTGCCCCTGAGGCAACTGGAGCCCCTGGAGTGACTGCACGCCCTGCACCTTAGGAGGAAAAAAAAATGTTGTCATGCCTTTGGAACGGCTCAGAAAGAAGCGACGGTGCCCACTTTATTAAGAAAAAAACAAAAAACTGAGGATTCCTTTACCTGGAAAGTTTGCCACTGGATCTGCCCCGTAGCTGTGACCGTCTGGGCCTGGATGAGGAAGGTCCCCGGGTTGACCAGCTGCACACTCTGCAGCGTCTGGCCAGCTGCAGCGCCCAGATCCTGGCCCGGAGCCACCTGGGCTACCTGGGCCTGGCTGTCCCCAGACAGCTGCAGGATGGGCTGCGACATGGTGGTGGCGTTGGAGGAGGACACCTGCATAGCACGGGGGCAAAAAATAAGGTAGGATAGGACCGCGCGTGAGAGGGAGTCGTTCATGTCTTGTGAATGTGTAACACTCCGCAGCTTAACAGCCCGGGTTAATTATTAAAGCTTAAAGAAGGTCGGTGTGCGTTCATGAAAATAATGACCGTTATCGTTCATCGTTACCGCTTGTGATTCTGGAAACGAGTCAAAACTCCTCTGACAGTGCTCATCAATTTCACACACTGTTCAGCACAGGATTTGCCTCATTTGGAGGTTTCGAAACCTTTTTCTTAACCAGACAAAAGAACTGTGCTTTTTGTGAATAAACAGTAAACGACTATAATTATACAGCAGGTATGAAATATGAAAACAGCAGGTAATATAAAATCATAATATAAAGAAGCCAAGTTTTCATTAATGAAATGTATCATCACTGTATTGGCAATCACCTCGATAGGAGATGTTCAATTCCATCTTAATGTTATAAAAAAATAAAAATAAATATTGGCATAGCAGCACCGACCTGGCTCAAGAATTTTAGCTATTGAAAGTTGTTTTTTTTTTATTTTAAAAAAGGGGGGGGATATCATTCTCAGGTTTAGCCTTGCAGATGGTGGGACAGCAGGAAGTTGTTTCATTTGGATTTATTCTAATACAGTTCTAAGCAATATTTTAGAGACTGTTTTTAATATTTGCTGAATCATAAAAGGGGGCAAGTTGATAAAATGTCTCATTGCATTTTTAGAGAAGTTAAAACATACAAATGAGGTTATGGTGGAAAAATTGTGAGCTACACCTTTGCTCGCTGTATTAATAAAGACCTAAATACAATCTCATGGTTGCACTTTCCATTATCAGTGTGAAGCTGGAGCCTAATCCCACACTTTGTTCTCATCTTGGGAGAGACAGTGGTCTAATCATTAGAAGACATGACACAGCACATTGATTTTCTCACCATTTCTGTCCCGGCCTCTACTTTATCTCAGCCTTGTAAATGTGCAACAATCACTCGGAAGACCTCAACCTCTCTAAGATGTAATAAAGTCTCGATGAAACTCATCCGGGTAAAACTCCCAAACAGTTTAATTAACTAAATAGGACTAAAAGTATGCAATGACAGAATGTGTCGTTCATAAGCTGCAGTCCGACTCGTCTTATATGAAAGAAACATAGCAGTTCTCTGACCTGGATTTGCTGCAGGTGATGGTGTGAGTTGTAGTTCTCTGAGGAGGGGTCAGACACGCCTGCAGACACGGCAGTGGCCTGGGTCAGGACACCCGTGCCGTCAATGGTCTCGGGAAGCTGGGAGGAGTTGGAAGAGGAATTGGTGGTTGTTGGCACGTAGAGCTGTTGGCTGGCTCTGGCGTCACTCACGGTTACCATAGACTGTTTGCCGCTGGCGTCCTGACCCTGACTCTCCAGTGTCTGGCCACTCATTATCAGCTGACCCTCTGGTGTTACCCCAGTTGCAATAGGAACCGTCTGTGCTGCAGTCAAACCAAGCGACTCCAGATCCACGCTGTTTATGGGGACAAATGTTATGTTGCTCGGCAGCCCCACGGGGACCGCGCCAGTGTATGCAGTGCCCCCAGCCAGCGGGACGCCTTGGATAGACTGCACTTGCCCTGCCTGCGTCAGAAGATCTGTGCTTGTCGTCGTCGCACAACTGATCCCGATGCTGGCCTGACTGCCATCTTGAAGGAGCTGAATCTGCCCTGTGCCGTCATCTAAACCCTGTGCTTGGAATCCCGCGAGCGTTCCATCCGCATTTTGAATTTGAGGGATGACCTGGAGAGCAAAGACGAGTTTTTACACAGACCGCCCTTTTTCACAGAAACAACTACCCGAGATATGTGGCGAACTCCTTTTACCTGATACTGAATGCTTGACACGCCATTGGCCGCAGCCTCATTCCCGGGCGCTGTAACATAGATGGGCTGGCTGGAGAGACTCCCGATAGGAAGCACATACTGCCCGTTGGATGTGACAATCCCAGAGTTTGGAATGTGAACAACTCCCTGATCGTCCTTGCCGGTGGAGACAGGGGTTAACACCTCCCATCGGTCCGAGCCTGTCAGTTGAATGGCTGACATATCTGTCGTCTGGAAGCAAAATTAACAGATTAGCACGCGTGGGTGACACTTGCCCAGTTCATCTTAGCCTGTGTTGGCGATCAGCTGTGGGGCTCGAATGCTGTGTTTATCAGAGGTACAAAAAAGCATACATGTGGGAGGAGGAGGAGGAGGAGGAGGATGGGTGGATGCAGTGTGCAAAGAACAATTGGTGAAATAGCCACAAGCTACATGCATCCACCAGAGAGTGCAGAGAACAGGCTCGGGAATGGTGGGAGAGCAGAGAGTGGGGGATGGGTAGCTATTCCAGCACAATTGCACGCTACTGTTTTGATTATGGACGCTGTCCCTGCGACAATATGAAAGCCCAGCATCCTCCCAGCCCAAGGTACACCGGTTATCTTCGAGCGAGCCGACCCAAGTGACTGCCTTTAGTGTCCTACCCACTATGGGCGGGTTTTACAGGGGTAAAGTGGGTGGCCGTTATTGAGGGGAACACAGGAAGTGTACGGCTTTCACCCCATGCCATCAAAATTTTAAAACGTGTGAACTCCATGCTCTCAAAAATACGTCTAGCTAACGAAAGCGAGCGAGAGAGACGAACTAGAAAATGTCGGATACCTGTGTTTCCGTTGCGCCGCCGGATTGCAGAAACTCGCTTTGACTGCTGTCCACGTCCGCGGACGCCATTTCTCCTTGTTTCAGGGGCTGCTCTGGCGCTAGCAGGGAGAGAGGGTGAAACTCAGCAAAACTCTGTAATCTTCAACTCCTGCCCGGCAGAAAATCCCGCAAAGCATCCCCACTCTCCAATCCAAAAGGAGTCGACTGCGAAACTCAACTTTGCGGCGGAGATTCTCCGGCGAATTCGACCCAGATCGACTGTTTACTTTGTCAACTCCGTGGGTAGCCAGCTAGCCCCGTTAGCTAACCATATCTAGCTAGTTAGCTGTAGAGCAAAAGATAAAAAGACGCAGCTTGCTCCGCTGTAGGTTACACAAACTCACCGATTAGTTGTACGCCTCGACGCGCTAAATGTTTACGTACCAGTCATAGCGTGAATTGTAGTGACCGGGAGGATTATCTGATCAACTAAACTCCGAACATGATTATTTTATCAAAGGCGGGCTAGTGTTGATCGGTGAATTCGGGTCGATTTTTTTCTATTTTGATTGACGGTGCGGGAAACACAAAAGGGTGGGACTTACAAGATGACCGTCGAATTTGCATCACATTACAGGACGTCCCGCCTTTCTTGTTTAACCCGATTGGTCAGAGCGACAGAGCGGTGGCACGTCATTGGCCGACCTGGACGTCGGTCTTTTTTAAAGGACGTGTGCTTCCTGTTTGTTGTCGAAGTAGTCTGGCTGGAATGCAATTGTTGAATTCTCGTCGAAAAGCTTCGAAATTGGCGCTAGTTTTGATTCGACGCGATCGGCCGTGTTTTAACTTCTCGTGTAAATGAAAGTTCGTAGTATTTGCCATTATTTCGCTCGAATTAATAACACACGCTGTCTTACAATTGTCGAAGTCTGGAAACCGATGCAAAGTTTTCTTACAATGTTCACAGCTGGCCTCCATTATCACAGCCAGATAGCCTGCGGTCAACGGTACAGCGTATATAACACTGCATTGTTTTTGATTTTCTGTTTGTATTGCGATGAATTACCGTTTCTAGAACAGCGTTTACAACACTAGTTGTGCCGTATCACTGTGTGCTTAAAGAAAGCGATTCCTCTCAGTATTCTTGAGGGAAAAGAAAGAAACGATGTCAAGAAAGGTATCCTTTTATTGACACTTGTGTATTGACAAGAGCAGTGTTTATAAGATTCGTGCTTTTTTTTTTTTTTACAGTAACAGTTTTAGTATCTGGTGTTTGTCCCTCAATGTTTCCTTGCGGGAGCAGGGTTTTAAATACTCGTGATTTGGCGAGAGGATTTTAAACGATACATTAGCATCAATGCAACCCCTACACTGTTGCAGATGAGAGGCAATGTGACGCTTAACAGTCCAGACGACCCAATTTGTCATTACTTTTTCAGATTTACAATAAAACATCTGGTTACGCATGGAGGGGTTCATTGTTATGAAGGCGTCAATAAAAGCAGTGTGTACAACAACATTCTCTGTTCAGTCAGATCGGCAGCACAGTCCAGCCTGTGAGATCCTTCAACACTGAGTGATGGTTTTCATTCTCTCGAGTTGCACCCAATACCAACTAGTTTGTGGGCACATCTACCTATCATTTGATTTTTTTTTTTTAATATTGACTCTCATTGCAAATGCCTGGGGGAAAAAGAATTTAGGAAAAGATGATCACATGAGATTACAGTTTTAATCTCAAATTAAAGGAAAGGAACCTGAACCTATTCTGAGATGTGATGTCGAGACTTTGGCTGAATTTAATAAAGGCAACTAAAGCACACAACGTTGCTCTAACGTCATCACTGACTATTCGTTTAATCAAAATTCTGGTCTTGCTTTACAAGCTTTTCAGTCTCAAAGAATTTATTTTCAATTTAAAACCCAAAGCTGGAATTTCTTAGAGGAACAAGATCATCACACAGGGCCTATTTTATGCGCATTTGCGGATGAAAACATTTTGGAAAAGAGGATCAAAATTATTTAACATATGTTAAGATGCTGAGAAACCAGCTAAAGACCCTTCAATCTGTGTTTGGCAACAGTTTCATGATCAGATGGATAGGCAATGATTGTGAGTAAAAACAAGAATAGCAATTGTTGGCTGGTTTCAATTTGAGACCTTGAGCCAAACACTAAGAGTGGGGGCAAATGATTTAACGTAAATGTTTAAAATATAATCCACCAGAGATTCTGCTGCTGACCCAAAAGGCCAGACGAGAAAATTCCTCGAGCCAACTGGAGGGTATCTAGTTCTTGTGGCATCAGGAGAGAAACGCAAAAGCCAAAAGACAATGTTGCTCTCAGGCACCGGCTGATACTGTTTTCTAACCGCCTGCTGGTTGTTTTGTCTTTTTATTTCTTTTTGGGTGCATTCGGTGTGTTAAATTTGAAAAAGATAATGTCCCCGTCCTCCACTGTGTAGTTCCTTCCTTGTTGCCTGTATTTTCCAGCAGCCTGGGAAGACAAAGCGATAGAACCAGTCTTAATTGAAACACCTTGATATGCTTCAATCAAACACTGAATAACACACACACCTTGACTGCATTTTCAGTGCCCTCCTCTTTGAAGTCAGCGAACTTCATCACTTCAGCCATGATGAAACCTTTTTCAAAGTCTGTATGGATCTTTCCTGCAGCCTGTGGGGCCTTGGTGCCTCTCTGTTGAGGTTCACAACAATAAAATGAGCCACAAGTACCTTAGAAGCACTAAACCCAAAATAAGTCAACCCTCAAGCTTCTGACAGTATAATGATTTTCAGGAAAGACAAGTCCCATCAACAAAGACACGACAGGGAAAACTTTCAATGTGCTTGGTTCGTAAGTTTGCACATATTTAGGTAAAACTAAGCTCTTTTATCATCATAGATTGGTAAATGAGACGAGTTAAAATGTTTTCAGTGAAAGAAATTTGATTTACATCCAAATTGGATTCAGACAGTACATAATTTAATCTTCCACAAATGTATGCACACCCTGAAATGTTGGGGACTTGTCATATAGGAAATTCAATGAAACAAAAGTGTAACTGACCAGTTTTAAGAGTCCTGTAAGGACATTTGTTTTCAAGATAAATGCAATACTGAGCATCTTATGAAGAGTTTCTGCCACATTTACACTCACCCTTACGGTCCACGCTCGCACCTCATCTGGTCCTGCCGTGAAGAAGTATTCCAGCTGCAAAGCTGCATAGCCGGTCTTTATGATTTTGGTCAGGGTACTGAAGAGCACAACGAAAAGCAGTCTTGGCTCAACAGTGGTGTAAGCCATTTATATCATATACAAAATTTGAATTCAGTGTTAAGCATTTGCAGCTGTTATCGCATGAGGCATTTGCACTACATGGCTCCACCACTAATCAACCCCAAGTGGGTAGAATGACCACATTAGACACTTGGACATGTGAAGCCCTGGGTGTGCATGTGTGACAACTACCCTGCAGGTATCAGGCCTGTACAATGCCAGGAACAAAAAAGAATACACAGCTTAAAGATGCGAGTAACATATTTGGAATTTGAAGCCCCTTACATAAAAAAATACTTTAAATTATTGAACTACAGAGACTATGACTATAGGCCTCTTAAAATAAGAGTTTTTAACAAGCACAGAGAGATCTTACACTTTCATCATACAACATGACGACTGTATTTCAGGCTCATTCAGAATACAGTGAACCATCAACATTTTTGCTCAAGGAGTAAGAAGAAAAACACATTTTTGACTGGAGGGGGAACTTGAGTGGGTCCAATCACGAAATAATAAAACCCGATGAAAATCCTTACTTTACGGGGCCTTTAAAAATAAATCCTATGACTGAGCTCATAATTTAACTGGTTGTGACAAAAAATGAAAAAAAAAAAAAAAAGAAAGAGAAAGAATTCTGCCAGCACATTTGTGGAAAAACATTCACAGAATCATGGTGGGATTATGGTCTGTTTTTTGTTTTTTTTTTCCAGAAGAGCTGGAGGTTTGCAACTTGGACAGACTCAGTCCACGCAAAATAGAGACGTAACTCTTTTGTGCCTGAGAACTACACTGTCTACCATCAGACTTGTCACTTTGTTTCAACGCTTGACTGTATGCTGTGTGCGTGAGTGAAAGCACAAAGGTGGTACATGGCTTTTATGAATTACATGCAGTACAATTCATTATTATTGGTCTGTAATTATCTCTTTAAACATATTACACATGTCAAAGAGCCTTTTTCCCTGATATCAAATACTGTATAATTTGATATACAAAATAATTCTGTCAACACACACACACATGCACACACACGCACAGTACTTCAAGTCTCACCTCTGTGTCTTATGTTCCTGACAATACTTGTCCTTCTCCTCTTGCTCCATGTCCTGCAGTTTAGCCTCCAGAGCACCGCTCAGGGGAATGACCATTGCACCGGGGTCGTGAGCATCCACCCACTCCTTGATCTTTGCCAACCTGTAAGAACAAGCTGTGGTGTCACGTACATAGAATGATTCCAGCGACACACACAATCACTCACGTGAAACATGCAGCTGAACGCACCACTTGTTCTTTTTTCTGATGTAATCTTTTTCTGAAAGATTGACAAGGTAGATCATGGGCTTCGACGTCAGAAACAGGTATTTGTTCAACACCTCAATCTGTAATTCCGAGGAAAGCAGGAAGATAAAATTACTGGAGCAGGACCAATAGGCTGCAAGTGAAAAGCCCTAGTGATGATAAGTTTGGTCAAACTTTTCATTTTAACAGGAATATTTACATGATCCTATCAGTAAAAATGTACATATGCCACTCTTCCAATTGTTAAAGAACAGGTATTGGGAAGACAGTATAGCAAAGCACATAAGAACGCACAAACACCAACCTCCTTGTCATTCCAGTCATTGTAAAATCTCACGTGTTTTTTCTCCTCTACTACCCAGTTCTTTATCTTCAACATGATATCCTGAAACAGAAAGATGCAGGTAAGTGGTGTAAATTGACACCCAATACATGTTCATCATTGAAGTACCAAAATGTGATAAGTTTTTTATCAAAAGACAGATGTCTTTCCTGAGCTTCTGCAAAGACAAGCTTTTCTTACATATTCAGGTTTCAGTTTCTTGTCACCTCCTCTGACTGCCGTTTTCTCCAATTTGTCAATGATTGGCGGAATCATTTCCTCATCTTTTAGTCGCAGCTCTTCGTGGATGATCTCGATATCCCTGACTGGGTCAACATTCCCCTCCACATGGACAATATCCTCATCATCAAATGCGCCTAAAACGCATCATGGACAGAAAAAGCAATCTTGTTGATATAGTCACGTCTGAATGTTCTCACCCGTTTTCATTGCCAGGATGTGAAATCTAATGATTAAACTGTAGTGAATGGAACATGACATTTCTAGAAATGCTTCCATTTAAGCATTATATACATAAATCACCTGATTTAACATGTCAGCCTTTACAACACTGTAAGTGTATATCCTCGAAATTTGTGAGAACAGCATATCAAACGATTTCAACAATGTTATCAGATAAAAACTGAGTTTTTGACAATGATAATAACACAACATTTGTGTTTAGAACGGAGATAGGAATGGATAAAAGATTGTCATCGGTCTGCTTCATGTCCTTCCAGGTTTATCACATCTATTACCAATGCTCGCACATATGCTGAGGGCTAAGACGGCATCCAAAGGCGGCCATCTGGGCTATGGTCGCATCGCTCTTTTCGAGGGGCGCCCGTATCCTGTGACAAATGATTGCAGAACAATGCAAAACGCGCCACATGATTCCCACATTAAGCTCCAGACTCCCCACTTGCGGGGGCGACCAGTGAACAGGGGGCCCCATGCCTCCCAACCCACTCTAACCAGGATCCCCCAGGCTTCATGGTGCCAAACACCTGGGAAGCTTTTTCCAAACATTACAGGGTAGCATGGCTAAGTATGTAGAGAGGTCATTCTGTGAATTCCTTGTTCAATCCCAAACTCCTCCTTCCTTGTCAGCATCTTTTCAAGTAAGCCATTGAATCCCTGTTGGCTAAGCCCCTGCCCACTGCCATTGATCCATGCATGATGGGTAAAATGCATTGACCCAGAGGATTAACAATTCACTGCAAGGGATAAATGAAGTATTCCAAAATTCTGGTGGTTTCACATTTCACAACAATTACACTACTACACATCTTTACACAAGAATAATGATAAGTGCAACATGAGGCCAAAAGTATGGTATCATTTCACAAGCAAAGATGACAACAATAGTTGTTGCAATACCTCTGAAAATCTTCTTCTACTTTCGGCTTTTCCCGTCAGGGGTCACCACAGCAAGTCAACTTTCTCCATCTAACCCTATTCTCTGTATCCTCCTCTCTCACACCAACTACCTTCATATCCTCTCTCACTACATCCATAAATCTTCTCTTTGGTCTTCCTCGAGACCTCTTGCCTGGCAGCTCCAATTCCAGCATCCGTCTACCAATATATTCACTATCTCTTCTCTGTACATGACCGAACCATCTCAGTCTGGCTTCTCTGACCTTCTCTCCAAAACATCGAACATGTGCCGTCCCTCTGATAGACTCATTCCTGATCCTATCCATCTTGGTCAGTCCCAAAGAGAACCTCAACATCCTCATCTCTGCAACCTCCAGTTCTGCCAGCTGTCTTTTGGTCATTGTAACAGTTTTTAGTCCATACATCATTGCTGGTCTCACCACTGTCTTGTACACCTTTCCTTTTATTCTGGCTGAAAGTCTTCTATCACATAGTACCCCTGACACTTTTCTCCACCCATTCCAACCTGCTTGGATCCGTCTCTTCACCTCTTTTCCACACTCTCCGTTGCTCTGGACTGTTGACCCTAAGTACCTGAAATCCTCCAGCTTCTTGATCTCCACTCCCTGTAGCCTCACCGCTCTACCCGAGTTCCTCTCATTCACACACATATATTCTGTCTTGCTGCGACTAACTTTCATTCCTCTCCTTTCCAGAGCATATCTCCACCTCTCTAGATTTTCCTCCACCTGTTTTCTTCTCTCACTACAGATCACAATGTCATCCGGAAACTTCATGGTCCATGGGGATTCCTGTCTAACCTCATCTGTCAGCCTATCCATCACCATTGCGAACAAGAAGGGTCTCAGAGCTGATCCCTGATGGAGTCCCACCTCCACCGTGAACTTCTCTGTTACCCCTACAGCACACCATACCAGTGTCTCACAGCTAGCATACATGTCCTGCACCAGTCTAACATACTTCTCTGCCACTCCAGACTTCCTCATACAATACCAGAGCTCCTCTCTTGGCACCCTGTCATATGCCTTTTCCTCTGAAAATGTGATTTCAAATGTGATATTTGGCTGTAACATTTATGTGAACATTTAAAAATGTATTATCCTTTAAAGCATAGATCATCTGTTACTTGGGGATAAGTATGGAGAAAGCTGTTACTGTTACTTGCATTAATAGAAAAAAATATTCAAATATTGTTTTGACAGGCAGGGACAGACCTGTCTTTTGCAGAGAGAAATGAATTCCCATATTGTCCAGTGTGGTCAATAGTAAAAAATGATTTTGTTGAAGAAGTAATTTTTTGCCCTTTTAACAAATGACGTAAAGGACTCAAACTCAAGTCACTTTTCTACAACACAGCTATGTCAATGCGGCAGTTAGAGACAGCTGTAAAGACACCACTCACGTGTCATGTGAAAGATGCCATCGCAGGCACTAATGTGGGACAAGAATGCATTTCCAAGGCCTTGTCCAGCGTGGGCTCCCTTCACCAGACCAGCAATGTCCACAACATTAAGAAAGGCAGGAACTTTACTAAACAGCCAGACAAGAGGAGGATCATTAGTGACAAGTGATGCAAAACACAATGACAATCAAGGCACACTGTATTATTCCACACACACCTCGCTGGTTTATGGAACTGGCAGAGAAAATCAAAGCGCTCGTCGGGGACAGGTACCCTGCTCTCATTTGGGTCGATTGTGCAGAATGGGAAGTTCTCGGCGGCAGCTTGGCTTTTGGTCAACACGTTGAAAAACGTGGATTTCCTAGCGTGAAGAGACAGGGAAGGATCAGTAATACAACTAGAGCAGCAATGACAGAAAGGGTTAAAACACACCCTTTAATTCTTCTGTCGTGTAACAAATCTGCTGCGACCCATTGATTCTGTCGTGTTTACATACCCAACATTAGGTAATCCTACGATTCCAATTTTCAGTGAGGTTCCAAACCGTCCAATCAGCGGAGGCTGTTTCGGGGCTTCTCCCTTCTTTGGGGGCATCTGCAAGAGTTATGAAAATTTGCTTACACTCTTTACACCTAGATCAAAATATGTCACAGGAGCACAGCAAATCGCCTTGGTTATGTGGGATCGGGTTTCTTCGCACTATTTACTGCATTCCATTGAGCTAGCTGCAGTGACAACGTGCAAATGAGGCTTCATTTTCCCATTCAAACATGACATGCTAACGTTAGCTTGTAGTTAACTGGAGCCACTAGTAAATATCCGAAAATTAGTCTGAGATGCAGCTATAATATTCGTCCTGTACTCGCTAGAATTGATTTAAATGTTTCTAGGTTGGATTAAGTCCGCCAATTGTACCTTTAAACCTTTAGTTCTGTATTTTTGTCTGAAGTCTACGTGGTGTATTGCTGCCCACACCGGCCGCTCTACTGAAAGGGCAAGGTGGAGAGTTTAGCGGAAGTGTTTTGACACAAGACGTCGCTGATTGGTTGAGAGCGGGCAAAGCGCTACGTCAGGGTTTTCAGCCAAAGGGACGGCGATTTAAGTTTTAAAAATCTATTTCTGCACAGGCTCTGGTCACTGTTTTTTTACTTCTCAAATGGATCACTGTCTCTGTAAGAAAAAAAGATAGATAAAAGCCATAAATCGTATACGTTCTACAGAGGATGACAAATAAGTTCACCAAGGAATAAACCAGTTTTCTTTTGCCTTTTCACTGTGAACGTGTTTATTTTTCAGCAAACCTGTCCTTTTTGGTACTGCGGCATATACAACAGGAATGCTTAATATTGTCATTTCCAAATATCCTGTCCTCAAAAATAAAATAAATTTGTTTATCATCTCTTAATATCCTGAAAGAAAATCACACATACCTGTACATTCAAGAAAATTGGTAAGGAGTGGCCTTTGGCCACACACGGCATGCTTTTTCTACCTATACCTAACTATCTACAACATGGGCATGATTGTTGCCTGGTTGCACATTTATCTACACATTTAAGAGTCCCATTAAGTTTCAAATGGCAACCTGTGAAAGCTAGATTGAAAACCTGCCAATTCGACCTGACAGGTGTTTCAAGCGTCCATGCAGACAGGCTACAAAATGAAAAATATTCTGCCATTAAAAAACTTTTTGATACTGTTTTCTGTATGGGAGTGATTATTTTTGGCTGTTTTAAGGTATTTTTTAAAAAGTTTTCCTTAACCAGCTCCATTGTCTGCAATTGTGTTATCAAATTGTATTTGGACAAAATATTTCCTGCATATTAAAGATCTGAATCTGCACCACTTTTGCAGCAACAATAATACAATGGCAAAGACCGGGTTGATGTATGGCTATGACTGTACATAGCTATCTGGTCCGATCTCTGATAAGAACACATCCGTATAATTCGTAACACTTCACCACGAGTGAATTACCAGATAATTTCTCTTACAAAATTACTCAAGAAGTCTGAGACAATGTGATACTTAAATATTTCTTTAAGCAGAGGATGAGAAACTCAAGTAGAAGATACTTTCCCCCACATTGATGTTAATGGAAAAAGGCCTTTTGAGAGGACACCCTGATTTACTTTGAATTTATTACTAAACAAAAATGTTTTCATACAATAAGGAATATAAAAAATCGACTTCTAAAATGGCAGGATTGATAACTGGTAAAAAGGGTGGACTAGGTTTGCAGGACAACACACAGACCATTTCTGTCATTTTCATGTCATTTCTGAAATATACTGCTTGAAATCAGTACATCATATATTAATAATGACATTATATATAAAATGCTCAGGTCCTAAATGAGCTAGACACGCTTAACATGTGTTATGAGACAGTAGAAATAAGTGGTAAGACTAAGAAAATCAGTGATGTATAATAGAAATCACATCAATTCCTTTTAATTACAATTAACATGTATGTTAAAAATACTTGTTACTTTTCACTGGCAATACTTCTGCCAAGGTGATTATCTGTTTTGATGTTTTTCAGCTTGATAGTCTTCAGTCCACATTACTCACTGTCCAAATATACCAGTCTGCCATTTCATGTTGCCTTAAGGTGCCTCGAAGCATCAGCCTCTTAACTTACAGGCAACACTAAGGAGGAAAAATGTCAGTCATTAAGAACAAAATCTTGACATTTGGAAACATTTTTATTTCATTCAAGAAAACAAACGATTAATGGGATTTCATGGTACATCACGTGCAGCACTCATTTCTCTAAAATCAATGGGCAATGTGACCATTCTGCACTGCTATATACATAACAAAAAAAAATAAAAAAATCCACCAAGACACAATTAAAAAGAAACCAATCACATACAAACAGCAAAGTAAGAAAATCGCATCACTGTCACAGAAAACCTCATTATACAAAACCAGTCTTTCGAGTCATAAACGGACCTGTGTTATTATAACTGAAGACAAAACGTTGTTTTCAGTTATGCTTGTGACGATATATGAAATTACTTCTTTAAGTTTCACTGAATCAAAGCAAAGTAGGGCTTTGGCCAATTAACAAGTGGTCAGTTTTTGATACAGATAGCAGTATTTTGCAGCTCAACAATAAATTTTGATTTCTAGATTGTCAGCAGAAGATTTCATGCTTTTCCCTACAAATTTAGTAACAATTCACAGCTAAACATTTGACCACAAGGATTCAAATATTAGCATGGAAAAAAAATCCCAATTTTCTTAAAAGAAAATTAGGGAAATGAAAGTTACTATATGTACTGTGTCTGTCAAAACATAAAACACTGCCATCTGTTGTCTCTTGCTGGTCAGTAGTGACCTGGAGTGGAAAAAAAAAAAGAAACGGGTTTGAGGTTAATAATTGAACAATGTGAGTAGTGTTGGTGTTGTAGATGAAAAAGCTCAGGGGGCGTAGAGGGCCTGATAACAGATACAAATCTGTAGTCGATTTAGTATTGGGTATTGTTAAATGAGACCTGTGTTGCAGAAGTGGGTGTTAATATATTAGTCTGTAGGATGTTAATGTAAAAAGTTTTGAAAAGTTTGAAAATGTTTTCTGTTTGAATATTCCGATCAACACAGCTTGCAATTTAAAAATGATTCGTGAGCTCATATGACAGTGAAACACCGTTACATAAAACACATACGTGGTGAGTAGGACCGTGATCGGGATCGAGAACGATAACCTCTGCTGTAGTAAGGAGAAGGAGATCTTCGTCTGTTGCGAGAGGAAATAAAATCCGTTATTAACTTTATAGGACATTTTTGGGACACAAGGCATCCAATTCAGTGACAAAAACCTCACCTGTATGATCTGTATTCTCGCTCGTCATAGCGATCATAATCACGATCGTAACCCCTATCATAACCTCTGTCGTAACCTCTGTCATAGTCCCTTGAGACGCGTCTTGAGGAACCACCACCACTAAAATCAGACAGAGAATGTTGTCTCAAGGTGTCGCACTTTCAGAAAAATAGCTGACTGGTTGTGATGAAAAACTCACTATGTGGGCCGTCCCATGTAGATTCCAGGTGTGGGCGTATGTGCACGTTTAGTAATGGAGAAATCCACTCTGATCCGGCGCCCATCCAGCTCCATCCCATTAGCACGCTCCTTGGCCTGAAAAGCAGTTCATGACCCAATGATGACACGAACCACATGTTGAACGACAGTCCTCTTTCAAATACACCAAGGTAGACTAATACCTTTTATTCAGCAAATTCCAGGTGCCATGTATATCCGGTGATGACGGACAAATTCATGGGTACTATTACCAAGACCACTGGTCACCGAGACCCAGTAGCTATAGTGGCCATGATCAGTCATAACGGCTCAAGAAATGGAATTTGTCTAACTATCATATTCTCACCTCTTTTGAATCTTCATAGTTTTCAAAGTAGACAAAGGCAAAGCCTCTTGAGCGACGTGACTGCTGATCATACACGATGCTGACATCACTCAGTGGGCCATATTTTGAGAACACCTCCCTCAAATCCCTCTCCGTGGTATAAAGACTCAGTCCAAATACACCCAGACAGGTGTTGGGGTCTGGGTTGGCCTGGGGAAGTCCAAATAACAGGAAAAGTAATGCAATACTACTACCATTAACCTGGCTTCCAGCCTTACTTGAAGTCACCAAAAAAAAAAAAAAAAAAAAAAAAATCACCAGAACCATAATACATTATCATTATTTTAAAAAGAATGTAACTGTCGGGAGATGAAAGTAATATTTAAGCAAAACAAGTTTATCATTTAACCAAGGAAGAGTGTGTGCTTCTGTGCCATTTTTCTTTCCTAAGAAGTATAAAGTTTACTTCAACATTTAAATGACCTACAAAGCAGACCAACAAACCAAGGATGCGGAACAAAACCAACATACCCTGTTGCCGATGTGTCTGCGACGGTTTGACATAGGCGAGCGGCTATGGCTTCTACGCCTGCGATACTCTCCACTTCGAGATCGGCTTCGGGAGCGGCGGCGGTGAGAGCGGGAGCGAGACCTGGAATAGTGCCTGCGTGAGCTGCGATGGGAGCGGGACCTGTGGAAACACGTAACATTATAATTTGCCAAATTTGCATACTCAAGCCAGAAAAACCCAGAAAATGCTGGATTCAACTGATAAAACACAATCACAAATTGTGCTTACCTAGATTTGGATTTGGATCTGGAGCGAGAGCGGGATCTGGACCTGGTATGGTGGGATCCATCTTTGGAGCGGGCTGGTGAATGGCTGGCTGATTTCACCGATCCCCTGGGGGATGAACTCCTCGAGCCAGGCCGTGAGTCCTGGACACATCGGACACTGAGATTAGCAACACTCAACGGGTAAGATCATGTGCGTTCTAAATAATAAAAGGGTCATGGAGTTAATGTTCTAACTGTTTCCCTTATAGAGGGAGTTCTCATTTTTGCTTATAGCATGTTGTAAACAGAGAACACAGGAAATATCTTTATGAAACATAAAAAATTACGACAAATGAGAGGAATAATTAAGTAAATTAGCTTAGATGCAAATTACAAAATCATAACCTAAAGAGGTGTGGGGGGGGTTGACCAGTGATATTTCTGATACAAAGGATACTAAATCAAGCATGCTTAAGAGAAAGAAACAGGATGAAAGAGTAGTAACATAGCAGGCTATTAGGAAATTACTCATACCCTGGTAAACTTCTGATCTTAACTTCATAACTTCTTTAACTTCATTACTTCAAAACAACCCTTCATTTCTTCTTTCTTCTGTTTGACATTATGACTTCTTTTTTCCTCCTCTTCCACAATTTACCATCTGCCATTACAACACTAGTAGAGGGACAGATCTTGATCGCTTCTTTTCAGCATCCAATACATTAGCATGCATCAACACCATCAGCTTCAAATATTAACAACTTCACATCTGAAACGTCTTCAGCCTTTTTCTTTCTTCCAACCTCAACCTTGACAAAGAACAAACAAGGGTGATAAGGCATGTTGGTTTCTGTTACAACCAAAAGGTACAAAGAAAAACAACAGCAAATCCAGGAAAACATAGATTAGATATTACGTATACATACATCACAGTTATACAAAATGTATTAAAAAATCGCATTGATATTACGGATAGAAACCTGATAATTGTGCTTGAAATATCCAAGTTGTCAAGATTTCTTCAAGTAAAATTAACTTTTAGCGGTAAAACGAAGGCGCATGGCAAGGCGGGGGCCTATCCTCTCGTTGCGTTTTGAAGGCCGCATGCTTTAGCTAGCGTTACTTAGGTTACCGTTCAAAGGATTCACACTAAAATGTATAGAAAATAGAATAAGCCCTACGTAAAGCTTACATTACAGTTATTAAAAAAGCAAAGTTAATGGGTTCCGGTGTTTTTGAAGCTTGTAAAGATGCAATGACTTGCGACTCTAGCTAACGTCTAAAATAACGAGCTAAATTTAGCTAGCTATCAAGCTAGCTGTTAGTATTTTTCAAACGATTTTTCTTGTAAATATAACTCACCTTGTCCCTGAATTCTTTCTCGGTGTCGCTCATATTTCTTATGCTATACAGCAGATGTGTTTTTTTATTTGTTTGTTTTTTAAAATGTTTGTTTGGGGAAAACTGGCCAGAGAAACTGGATCCGCCTAATAGCCTGATGAAATTACTGCAAAGGAAACCGGTTTGATCGGAGTAACCGTGGTGTGCCTACAAAGAATTCGTCTTCTCTTCTATCTCCGGTTTGGCTTTTCAGACTAAAAGCATCTCGACAAAAAAGACCAGCCTTTATATTGTTATCACAGTATTATGTTGCCTTTGTGCAACATAGATGTTCATTACAGAAACAAAAAAAAAAACAAAACTCAATATTATCACTTTTTAAGTCTGTAAGTCTGGTTTCCCCCGCCAATATCCCTTTTTTATTGTAGATTTAGAGTTATTTGTGTCGCTTAAAATTATACAAGAAATACATGCCTCTAAGATTTATTTTTTGTATGTGCAAGAGCACAGATTTTTTTTAAGAATAAGAACAACTTTATTTATCCCAAAGGAAATTGTTGTGCCAGAGTTACAAGAAAACTATACTATAAAGTATAGTATATAGTATACAGTAAAGTATATAGTAAAGTATAAACTATAAAGTGTCTTAAGTCACAATTGAAAGATAAGGAATGCATCAGAGTATGAAAAAGTTTTGAGTTTTTCACTCAATTTTTAAGAATAAGGGGGATGTGTAGAATTGCGGCACTATAGAGGGATAAAGTTGATGAGCCATACAATGAAGTTATGGGAAAGAGTAGTGGAAATTAGACTGAGAGCAGAAGTCAGCATTTGTGAACAGCAGTATGGCTTCATGCCTAAAAAGAGTACTACAGATGCAATACTTGCTTTGAGAATGCTAATAGAGAAGTACAGAGAAGCCCAGAGGGAGCTGCATTGTGTTTTTGTAGACCAAGAAAAAGCATATGACAGGGTGCCAAGAGAGGAACTCCGGCACTGTATGAGGAAATCTGGGGTGGCAGAGAAGTATGTTAGACTGGTGCAGGACATGTATGCTAGCTGTGAGGTATGCATTGGAAAGGAGAGGAATGAAAGTTAGTCACAGCAAGACAGACTGTATGTGTGTGAATGAGAGGAACTCAGGTGGAACGGTGAGGCTACAGGGAGCGGATATCAAGAAGTTGGAGGATTTCAGGTACTTGGGGTCAACAGTCCAGAGGAACAGAGAGTATGGAAAAGAGGTGAAGAGACGGGTTCAAGCAGGTTGGAATGGGTCAGGGGTACTATGTGATAGAAGACTATCAGGGATAGTCTGAAAAGGAAAGGTGGAGGAGACAGTGGTGAGACCAGCTATGCTGTATGGCCCCGAGACAGTTCCAATGACAAAAAGACAAGAGGGAGAGCTAGAAGTCGCAGAGATGAAAATGCTAAGGTTCTCTTTGGGAGTGACCAGGATGGATAGGATCAAGAATGAGTCTATCAGGGGGACGGCTTATGTTAGATGTTTTGGAGGGAAGGTCAGAGAAGCTAGACTGAGATGGTTGAGTCATGTAAAGAGAAGTGATAGTGAATATATTGCAAGACGGATGCTGGAATTGGAGTTGTGAGGCAGGAGGTCTCAAGGAAGACCAAGGAGATGATTTACGGACGTAGTGAGAGAGGATATGAAGCAAGTTGGCCTGAAGGAGGATACAGAGAATAGGGTTAGATGGAGAGGGTTGATTTGCTGTGGTGACCCCTGAAAGAAAACGCCGAAAGGATTAGAAGAATTTAGAGGCAGACATGAAGTTGGTTTGTGATAAAGAGGTTGCAGAGAAAAGATGATACAACTCCATGTCACTGACAGATGAGGGCTGTATTATGTGCAGTTTTAGAAATTGCTGTTGGTACAAAGTATAAGTTCAGTTACCTGTTAAATTTAGATATCTAATTGGTGTCTGATAGACTCTCATTTTTCAAGAGAAATCATATATAATCAATCAAATATGGAAAATTAGAGACTCTGATTGTATTTGGAGTTACTTTATCACAAGAGATATTTGAAGAATTTTTTTTTTTTTACTTATCTTTTTTTTAAAATACTTTATATACCTAGATGACCAAAGAGCGAAATAATTTGCTTTGACTTTTACTTTGACAATTTTTTTATGCTGAAGGAATCGTCACATGATCTCCAAGAGAATAAAAAAAGGAATAACTTTATTAAAGGAAAACAAAAATCACATTTTTTTAAGCATGACCTCAAACATGCATGCATATATAATGGTTAGCTTTTAAGTGCACTATCATATAAATGCAATAGCCCTAAGTAGCCTTTACAGGTTCATCCAAAACTCAGGCATAACCTAAAAGCATCTTGTGTGGCATGTGAAAATAATTCATTCTCTTTCATTATGGTTCAATGGAAAATAAAACACAAACCCACTTGAGGAAATTGCTTTCAAGGAAGACATAAATAAAAAGAATTCAAACATCAAAGCACTCAGCTGTTCATTTATTTTGTCTATTTTTATACATCAATGCCTGAATTGTTTTTTGTTTTTTTTAAAGCCTGATGATCACCGCATCTGGGAGGGACAACCAATTAGAAAAGAAAGAAAAACTTCCCAAAACTAAACCAAAATGGGAATTCTCATTCAAGCTCTGAAGAGCTAAATTAGTTTGATGAAAATAAATAGACAAAAAAAAAAAAAAACTCAGGTCTGAAGGCACTTCAGGCAATACTTCAAACAGTAATACAATCAATCCAAAAGGTGATATGAAAAAAAAATGAAAAAAAGGCATTCATTC
The DNA here is from genome assembly GCF_037954325.1 of Fistularia commersonii. Lineage (NCBI taxonomy): Eukaryota > Metazoa > Chordata > Actinopteri > Syngnathiformes > Fistulariidae > Fistularia > Fistularia commersonii. The sequence continues at coordinate 23,603,545 of NC_141284.1, read as the reverse complement.
AGTAGTGCCAAAGCTTTTGTAAAACATACATTTCTCACATTCCAATAAGGTCTCTAATTACAACTCAGAGATTACAGTATTTCATATGTCCCAAACTGGAACATGGATATAATCGCTCCATAAGACTTGTGTATTTATTACTAAAAACCTAAACAGCAAGGGTTTTGAGTTTCAGTCAGCAAATATCCACGTCTTTGGCCCATTCATTTTTTCTTCTTTCCAAATGGATTTAGTAGCCACTGATGATATTTCCAGTCATCAAGTCTCTTGATATTGAGTATGATCTATAGCAGCTTCCGATTGAGAATCTCCCAAATCATTAATTTCCGAAAGAGAGGCATGTGACACTGTGGGGAAAGAAATGGTTCATTAGATTTTGTGGAAGACCAATTTTTTGTGTGTTTTTTTTTTTAAAGCAATTGGGTGCACATAGAGCATTACCTGTTTAAAGGTGAGGGGCCTCCCTTTTGTCACATATTCAGCATATTTACAGGCAAATACACCGCAGTCACTCCCATTTCTCTGCTGGGGGATTTCCTGAAAAACAGGGAAGTTATGAAGAACATTTACATCTGAATGAAAAAACTTAACATGCCAAAATAATAAAATAAGTCAACTTTAACTTACAGAGGCCCGCTTGCTTCCAAAAGTCCATTTGGCACTATCGAACTCTCTGCCTTTCTTTACTCTGTGCTCATCCTTCAAGTAGTGTCTGAAAGATTAGTACAGTATGTTTGATACATCAAGGCACCACAGGACAAACAATGATCAGCTAAGTGAGACTGCAGAGGTTGATGTGGACTCACAGTAACAGACTGCAGATTTCATCATGTCTCTGCCCCATTGAATCATAGGATGTCACTGTCTTGGATTTAAAGTCTATTATCTGGAAAGAGAAGGTTCAGAGGAAGAGGGAGGCAAATACTTCCAATGTTGCTCAGTGTATATGTGGGAAACATCCCCTTTTGTGAAACCGTCCCATTCACCATGATTCCATTTGTTTTTCCTATCTTCTTCTCTGCATCACTGAGTTACAGATGGCCTTAACACAACTGGGAACCTCCATCAAAAGGTATAAAAATACACAATCCCATGAAGATTATGGCACATATTTTTTTCATATTTCAATTGCAAACACGAGGAAGAAGCCTAAAACTGCATTTTGTCACAGGAAATGTCGTAATGATATTTATCATGAGTAGAGAATTCAAAAAGACTAGGAGGACACTTGCAATTACAAAAAAAATGAAACAAAGGTAATTGTCTTTCAAAGAAATTATTCTGACTCACAGCCATTGCCCAGTGGATTCCCAGATGCAGAGGGACAAGGATCAGGTCATAGAGGAAGAGGTCAACAGACTTGGTCCAGCGGTGCACGGCAGACTGACCTCCGGCCTGGCCACTGACTCCACCTCGCAGCTTGGGGTAGAAGAAGGTGCTGAACGTGTATACTTTCAAACATGATGCTTGGTCAGAGCTTCTCTCCATGACCAAGGAAAGGTAGAAGTTCATCACCTGGTGAAAAGGAAAGAAGGGAGAGAGAAGAGGACATTTTCATTGGTTTTGCTTATATATTAAATTCTATTTTCCGACAATTATGTGAAAAAAGGTTTGAACTATTTGAGGAGGACAAAGGATCCCCCTCCCCACATTTTGCAAATACTTTCCTTTTCCATTACATGAAAATGTGTCCCATACCATCACATAACTACGTGCAAGAGTAAAAGGCATTATAACAGAAGGTCACATGCATGTTGCCATGGCAGCTGGTCCAGTGCCGATTATCAATGGGAATACCTTTACTCAAATGATTGCAATAATCAGAATTATTGTTAGGTTTCAGTATAAACCAAGACTGGAGATGCGGCACTATGAAATAATATTCCAAAGTTACGTAACCAAAAGATGTAAACAATGCTGAGAAACTTTTGAGACGCTATAAATGTCACTAGTGCTCTTATAATACTCAGCTTAGCACACATGCCTTTTTTGAAATTAGATTTGACTTGATTTTTAAGATTTCAAATTTTTAAATTTATGTATTTATTTAAACTAAAGTTAAACTTTTAACTTAATAAATATTGCACTGATATTTCTATTGGAATTTACCTCCTTTCATAGTATTCAATACCTGTTTTGAATAATTATTCAACATTTCTTTTATGTAACTATGTTTCTCTTTTCTTATTCCATAGTTCAAAACAAATGCGCAACACAACCGATGCTGACTACTGTTGCTATGAAATTGCATGGGAAGTACAGAATACAATAAACGCTTCAGACAAAACAAAGCTGTCATCACCTCCTTACATCAGCATACCTCGTCATTGAGCCAGCCACCATCCATGAGAGTTGCCAAGTCTCTCTGTGTGATACGTAGTTTGAAAGCAGCACTTAAAACAAGGTTCGGGTCACTTTGAGCCAGAGCACCACTGACCTCTATGGCCATGTCCTATACACACAGACAAAAATACACATCAGAAGAAATACCTTCAACAGTGATAATACATCTTGGAGACTGAGCATCGAGACTCACTCTTGTTAGCCGAGGTATGTCCTCATCAGCATGTCTTATATGAGCGCTGTGGACAGAGTATGTGTCAGGAAAACTGACAGTGGGAGTCTCTGGCTCCCCTATACTGAGACGAGTAGCAACTTGTGTAGAGAGATCCAATTCTGCAGCCGGATTCTGCACAAAGACATGATGGCATTATGGCAGTGATACACATCCGGTCTCATCCGAAATGATAACCTGACGATATAGCTGGTCCAACACATCCTAAGGCCCCAAGAAGGTAAAGATTTAGGCCCCTATTCATACAGTGCACTGAATTATACCCTGATTCTTTTGATTTCTACTTCTACTATTACAGTTCTTTTCCCGATGGACAAACAGAAATTAAGAGGCGAATGGCAACAACAGTTATGCAGAGTTTATTTAAAAATTCTGGATGAACAGCTTCATTAAACACTTTTGAAGAGAGAAAAAATAAATATAAGGGCAAAAAATCCAAGATATTCTTCTTACAATTTTATCTTTCTCATTGTTTGATCGAGAGTCCCATGTTTTGCCAGATATGTTTGCAGTCTAATCAGTTCTATGATCAGCAGTACCTTTGCACATCTTGAATGTGTGTCTTCTGAGCCTCCATTGAATGTCTTACTGCCAGTCAAAGTGCCAAATCTGAAATAAATTAACTATATTGGTAAAATCATGTGAATTAATTAAAAAAAAAAATCAGAACATAAGAAGCACACTCACCGGTCTTTAGGCGTAGAAGCATTTTTCCATGTAAACACAGTCGGGACTGCTGTTTAACATATTCAATTATCAGGCGCATGTTTACTGCATTGCATTACAGTATTTTTTAAATATATGAAATGCTGATAGACCTAAAACTAGAAAATGTGTTAAGGTTTAGCAAGTATTTTTACAGATCTGACAGATTTGATCTAAATCAGTGCTATGAGGTTTACAGGTGTCTTACCAGGGTATCCTGTCTTTTTGGCAACAGACTCAAAAGCTTTTACTGAAGCAGTTGCTTTATGTTCAGTTTGTAGCAGCGATAAGCTGTGAGTAACAATAAACAAGGATCAGCTCATTTCATGTTTATGCATTTCAAATGATTTCACAAGGAAATATTTTATACCGTAAGACATCATACTCACTCCTTGGGTTTAGTTTGATTGAAAGGTAGTGGCTGACTTTTGCTGTATTTGTCTGTAACCATCTCCAACAAACGTCTATAGTGTTCCCTATTGTTCTGCTTTATGGCCTAAAGGGAGGAGGAAACACACGACAAATGAAAGTCATGAGAATCAGAACTAAAAAGTCAACCGGTCTTGAAGAGTAAGCTTGGACCAGACTACTTCTACAATTCCAAATGGGCGCACAAGGCCAAACTAGGCACTCTATAACTGAGCTGAACATCCTTCCATAAGCATGCGTTTTAATTACTCGAGTGAAAAGTTCTATACAGGCAGCTAATCAGAGACGGTTTCACTTCTGTTGAAATAAAGTTCACACAAGTTGTTGGATTGCTGCATGGTTACACAACACAACTTTAGCTGTGGACCTTTAATATCGTGCATCACCTTCACACACTGCAGAACCAACAAGTGAAAGGATACTCACAAGGACTTCATTATGTGCCAGTTTTATTTTTATGACATGCTGTGCCCTAAAAACCACACTTCAAAAGTGGTATGTCTTGCTCATTTTGGCCAAGTATCTTTACCCCTCTGATAAGCATGCAGAATTATGTGCTTTAGTGTCATGTCAGACAGGCCACTATGCTAAACGTAAAACCTAGATTGGACTAATCAGGTATTCAGTGCTCGAGGTGAAATAAGATTAAAAGAATATTTGTGCCAATATAAGACTGGAAAGAACAATGTACACCTCTTACAGCAGCATTTGGTGAAGAGCAAAATTGTTTTGGTAAAGAAACAGATTTCAGGAGGAAGGGTGGGAATTTTTACTGTTACATTCTGTGTTCATGATTCAATTTAGTACAGTGGATATTATACTAAATATAATGTGGATAATGTTAAACTGAAGTAGCAAACAACTTCTTCTTCTTTCGGCTTTTCCCGTCAGGGGTCACCACAGCGAGTCAACTTTCTCCATCTAACCCTATTCTCTGTATCCTCCTCTCTCACACCAACTACCTTCGTATCCTCTCTCACTACGTCCATAAATCTTCTCTTTGGTCTTCCTCGAGACCTCTTGCCTGGCAGCTCCAATTCCAGCATCCGTCTACCAATATATTCTCTATCCCTCCTCTGTACATGACCGAACCATCTCAGTCTGGCTTCTCTGACCTTCTCTCCAAAACATCGAACATGTGCCGTTCCTCTGATAGACTCATTCCTGATCCTATCCATCCTGGTCAGTCCCAAAGAGAACCTCAACATCCTCATCTCTGCAACCTCTAGTTCTGCCAGCTGTCTTTTGGTCATTGTAACAGTTTCTAGTCCATACATCATCGCTGGTCTCACCACTGTCTTGTACACCTTTCCTTTTATTCTGGCTGAAAGTCTTCCATTACATAGTACCCCTGACACTTTTCTCCACCCATTCCAACCTGCTTGGACCCGTCTCTTCACCTCTTTTCTCCACTCTCCGTTGCTCTGGACTGTTGACCCTAAGTACCTGAAATCCTCCAGCTTCTTGATCTCCACTCCCTGTAGCCTCACCGTTCCACCTGAGTTCCCCTCATTCACACACATATATTCTGTCTTGCTGCGACTAACTTTCATTCCTCTCCTTTCCAGAGCATATCTCCACCTCTCTAGATTTTCCTCCACCTGTTGTCTGCTCTCACTACAGATCACAATGTCATCCGCAAACTTCATGGTCCATGGGGATTCCTGTCTAACCTCATCTGTCAGCCTATCCATCACCATTGCGAACAAGAAGGGGCTCAGAGCTGATCCCTGATGGAGTCCCACCTCCACCTTGAACTTCTCTGTTACCCCAACAGCACACCGTACCACTGTCTGACGGCTAGCATACATGTCCTGCACCAGTCTAACATACTTCTCTGCCACTCCAGACTTCCTCATTCAATACCAGAGCTCCTCTCTTTGCACCCTGTCATATGCTTTTTCTAGATCTACAAAAACACAATGCAGCTCCCTCTGGCCTTCTCTGTACTTTTCTATTAGGATTCTCAACGCAAATACTGCATCTGTAGTACTCTTTCTAGGCATAAAGCCATACTGCTGTTCACAGATGCTGACTTCTGCTCTCAGTCTAGTTTCCACTACTCTATCCCATAACTTCATTGTATGGCTCATCAACTTTATCCCATATAGTTGCCACAATTCTGCACACCCCTTTATTCTTAAAAATAGGCACCATCACACTTTGTCTCCATTCTTCAGGCATCTTCTCACTCTCTAAGATCCTGTTGAATAATCTAGTCAGAAAATCTACTGCTGCCTCTCCTAGACACTTCCACACCTCCACAGGTATATCATCAGGACCAAATGCTTTTCCACTCTCCATCCTCTTCAATGTTTTCCTTACTTCACTTTTACTAATTTGTGCTACTTTGTGTTCTACAACAGTCACCTCTTCTACCCTTGCCTCTCTTTCATTTTCCACATTCATCAGCTCTTCAAAGTACTCTTTCCATCTTCCCATCACTCTTCTAGCATCTGTCAATACATTTCCCTCTGTCCTTAATCACCCAGACCTGTTGTTCATCCTTTCGAAACATCTTTATCTCTCTGTTTCACCAACCTGTATAGATCATGTAGCAAACAACTATGGTGAAGTAAATGTGGAACTACCTTTCATTGAACACTCTGGAGGTCATCTTTTGAGCCCTGATGCGGATGGAAAGGCCCCAGAATTATCTGAAGGAACTTGATTGATTGATTGGTTGATTGAGTAGTATAATCACCTATCATCTGTAGACTGCTGGTAGATGACGTTTGAAATTCATTGCAAGGTCTGTACCTCTCCATCTTTAAGCGCATTTGCCTCTTGCAAGTGACTTAGTCTCTTCTTAGGCCAGATGACCAAGGGACAGTCAGGGTATAGTATGTATTCATATCAGGCGAGGGTATTTGCTCCCCTCATCTTGACGATCTACTGGATTCCAAAGTTTACCAAAGTTTAAGGCCTTTAGTCACAATGGTGAGGTCAATCACGCTGTAGCATCATGACCTCACAATACCTAGAACATCCTACAACACAGCTAAGGCCCTCCCTGAACCCCAATGCTGTAAAGAATCATCACAGGCCACTCGATGATGTCAGCGGGATGATGATATTCTTTTTTTTTTAGAAAAGGTCACCCTGTTCAGCCTTCATTTAATCCAAAGGTACTGTTCAGAAGTACCTTGCTGGACCCAGCAGCTCACCTGGATTCAACTGTCTTGATTGACAAATGAGGAGTCACTTTCTTGTCTTCTGTCAATCACGTGTTCTGTACACATAGCCCCGTAAATGACAACTACCTTAGATACAAGGGGGCTGATATCTAGCACTACAGGTAAGCCGCAGGACATTGTCCTATTTTTCTGATCTCCCTTACTATATTTCCTACAATAGGAATCCTTGGTAGGTCAAAGTACTGGTGCAGGACCAGAATTAACACATTTACCAATCCCTTGTTGGTGTAACATAAGAATGATGTTGATACTACTGAGGAGGGAGGCAGTGTCCACATTGTAATGAGATATTTACATTTTACATTTATCTTCTACACTTTTGATTAATAATACGTACTGGAAATGCTTATTTTCCAAACAGTGCCTGTAACATGGCTGATGAAAAAGCTATAAAATAAATAACAAAACTAAAACCATTGAAGTCGTCTTCTTGAGTGTTGAGAATTAACAGCCTCAGAATTTCACAGTAATTTCATTGGTCCGATATAAGGAGGCTAAATGTTTTGGCGGCATGAAGCTCATTCTCCCCCCAAAGAATCCATAAATGTAGCCACATTGTTGTTTAAACCGCAGTGTTCAAAGCGTGTGGAAAAAAAGCAACGGCTTATAGTCCGGAAATTACGCCCTTTATGTCCTTTTTTGTCATGTGAAAATTTGACTGAGCAGATAATTGGATTAACTCAAACACAAGTCCAGGAAGTCAAAATATATTCTGGTACCTTTCGTTCATTCAAGCAGCAGAAACATTTTCTTTTGAGAACACGACCATTGAATAAGAACTGTGCGAGAGCAACAAATTGGAAGCAAAATACAGTAGTTACTTAGAAAATATGGTCAATATAAAACACTTAGCTTTTTCTGTAGTAAACTTGCTAGCACCTGCAAAACCAGGCTTAGTGGATCATCAATAATAAGAAGGATAAGTGTCTTGGCCACTTTGCTGGCTTTCAAGTTACCCCTCCAATTAAACTATTGAAAGGTGATTATAAAGCAGGGAACTACAATAGTTATTGCAATACCCAGTGATGCTTCAGGTGAAGGATTTACCGGCCTACGTTATTTTTCCAGATTTATTTAAAAGTTGTGAGTGCGAATGAACTTTGTGGCAAACTTCTAAAATATATATTTTTTACTTCAGGATTCGCCTGCTACATAGGACAATACCTAGAGGTTTAGTAAACATTGGAAAATTTGTAAAACACATGGTTTAATATTAGAACTGCCAACACGGTAAACTTAAATGGTAAACTTATATTCCGTTTTTAATCACCTTGTGGCGACTTGAGGCAACCAGTTTTAAGTTCTTCAAACTGGTTCACATTCACTCATTCACACACACAATAACACCGATGGCCATGCAAGGCACTAGCCAGGTCATCACAGGCACTTAGGAGTTGATGTCTTACCCAAGGACACTTTGACATGCAGATAGGAGAAACCGAAACTTGAACCCCCCCACCTTCTGCTAGGAGAGACACCTGCTGTACCAACTGAGCTACTGCTATCCTGCAGTTGTCTTTTAAATACATCTAAGTTTTCCATAAAATATTGGAACCTGTATTGTCTCCCCCATAAAGACAGGCTTTGAAAATAGCTATTAATAGCTGAAAGTACCAGTGGGTAATGTATCCTCAAAGAGTATACAGTGATTCTTGTGCAATTTGTTTTTTACTGATGCAAATTTTGTCTGTTGCCGTTAGTGATAGAGTGCCTCCATAATCATAACCTATGCTGCAATATGGGAAACAGGAGACAATGCAGGGATGTAAAGCAGTCATTACATTTGCTAATTTCAATGAAGGAGTGGTGTGATGGTGCAGAGCACTGCCTTCATCACTGCCACCATGCTGGACAGTCTCCAGCTAATTTCCTGCACATGAATGCACCCGATTGTAAATTATTATTAACTGCTTTCATTCCTTTCAAAGCTGTAGCAAATTTAGCGATAAAAAAGGTATATAGATCATTTTTGAAATTTATTAATCTGAGGCAGTTCCTCTCCCTCAGTGCACCATAGCTGCCCCCCACTTTGGAGATAGGGAGAGATGTTTCACTTTAGTGTGTGATCGGCAGAGGGAGACCACAAACCCAGAGCATTCTGACCAAGTTACGTGTCTATTTGACAAGTAGAAGATTGAGAAGTAAACAAACCATGCACTTTGACAATCAATGCCTTATATTATGGGATATATTTTATCCACTTGACAGTTTTCGATATACAGTGAAACCTGGCGGTTCTGGGGTTAATGAGATTGCGTTTCGAGAAACATTTTAGTTCTGGGGACTGTCATTAGGACTTTTGGTCTTTACACTATAAAAAAAAGCACTATGTCACTTTCAACCATCTTAACGTTATTTACCTCTTCCACTGTAAGACTTTGCTTGTAACAGCGATTATGTCCAAGGCCACCGAAGATTTGGTCCATATTAGGGTTCGGCACCCTGACAGCAGGTCTAGAGGGCAGCAACTGGAGGGAGCCTCGCCTCTCCTTTTCTTTGCCCCGGTCAGGGAGCCCTGTAGGCAGCACTGTCCCACTGTTGTAAAGAAGATCATTCAAGGGAGCAGTGTCAAATAAAATAATGAGGGCAAAAACAAAACACATAATGCTAAAGGTCTGATGCAGCCAATAAAGTAGTGAGGTTATCTGAAGGGGGGCGACATGCCTGAATTTTCTCATTAAAGGAGGCGAAGAGCTCTGAAAATGACTCTTTCCACTCCTCTCATTCATTCCACCCAGTGGTTTATCTGTGGGGAGAAACAAAGTATGACATATAGGATTAGCATGAGATAAGTACATACATTTTAAGATGTGTAAATGATATTAAAACAAAACGACAGAATATCCAACCCTTCATTTTATTTGTGCAGTTTGAGAGGCCTTAACTTACCCATTCCCCACTCAGTGCTTTTCAGCCATGAGGTGTGCAGCTCATCGATTCCTAGTGTTATAGGCTGGAAGCACAAAGGAAAAGCAAAGTAATGCTAAGTAAAACTTGAGCATGAAATAATCGTATAAGCATATCAGGCCTTATGAACTGTAGTTCTATAGCCTTTTTATGAATTGAATATCATGTCAACATTATAAATGTACTAAAACAAATATTTCTTTATTCCCTATAAACTCACCCAGTACAAAGCAACCAGAAAAGGCCTTTTATAAATACTTTGTGCGCACACGTACAACTATTGATGGGTTTGTTTAGTAGAAGCAGGCATTTTTGATATGCATTTGAAAGCAAAAAAAATTACAAGAGAAAGATGCAGATGATACAGGGAGTTTAGTCCAAACCTGTGGCTCTTCATACTGTCTGTGTTTCTTACAGCTGGTCGTCAGAGGCTTTCTCAATCTGAGCAGACCTGCTACACAGGCGACGGTCTTCTTCACAAAACTAATCACTACATCTGAAATCCCACAAAACACAATTAGCGTGGTGGCTGGTGAGGTCACACACAGAAAACTTTAGGACATAACAATCACATGAAATTTTATTTTTTTACCTTTCCTGCGTCTTTTCACTTCTACCTGGTCACTCTGGCAAACACTATCAGCAAAATCAACACTGTAAAACATAATTAAAACAGTTCATTAACACTGAATAAATAAAAACAAAATGGGTAGAGCCGTATACCCATATTGGTGATAAACAAAGTGTGCCTGCTGCTTTGACCATGCAAATCAATTTTCCCATTAGAACTCACTCTCATGTTTTTGGCCAAAATGTTTATTTTCGGTGATATTATTATATAACTTAGTCTGCCAGTGGTCTGTTATGATTTGTCTGCCAGGTGGCTTTGGCTTATACTTTAGACAGGAGATCATTAAAGTGTTTGTGCTGTTTACAGTCACTGCTTCTATTTTCATCAGGCATTAGCCACAATATAAAAAGAATCTCTTAAATGTTCTAAGTTTTATCCTAATCTTATAGCATTGCAATTATCATGTCAATTTTACTATTGACAAAACACAACTTGTATTTTTCTTATAGAGATTGTAATTCATTACTGCGTAACATTTTAATACATCATTGACTAGCAATGCCACTAGCATTTAAAGAAGCAAAACGACTCAGCATCATTGACATTTTCCACATCCAGAGCTTCATTGTAGTATATTTATAATCAAGAAACGGGACTTCTAACATCATACAGGATGTCTCCCCATGTTGCCTAGGCCTGGAGCGTTAACTGGTAACTTAAGTTAACAGGTAGACAGAAATAATGTTCGCAAATAATACATAAGTTACATACACTTAACATTTTCAACAAAACCCGTGCCTGGTTAACTTAGTTTGGGAATGTAGAGATGATAAATTCCAACAAACAAATATCTTATTTGATAGACAAAATGAATTACAGGCTACATTCCAGCCTGTTTATCATTTTCTACAAGCTAACGAGAAAAAAAACGATCCCGGGGTTTCCCGGTAAGTGGCGTGGAAATTAGCTTTTGAAATGTTTAAATTACCAGCCAGATAACAAAGGTGTTATTGGCCGTTCTGGTATCAGAAACTGTAGAGATGTTAATCAGTGTTCTCCAACATTGCTAATGTGCATGAGGCGGCGATATCGTTCGTCGTGTATTAGGAAACGCTTCGCTATTTCTAACAACAATAAAAAGCGTCGAACCGCCAACCTCTGGTAGCTCCGTTTAACTGGTCTTCCGTGATTCTGTCGCCGCTGGACTCTAGCGTCAGATAGCGTGGGTATCGCCTCACTGACGTCCCCTCTCTTGGGCCACTCGCTGGGGTTTTGCCCCGAAACCGGCTCAAACAGCGACGAGATTCCGTCAACTATCCATCCATACATCCCAGACAAATGCGAGAGAAATGTAACAAGGTCCTCAGGTCGGGCCAGGACGACTTCACCACAGTATAGAGCTCATGTAGAGATCTACGACACAGCGCTAGCCGCTCCTTAACCTAGCATGACTGATATTTTAAAGGATGTGCGTCACGCAGTGTCCTTTCAGCGCCTTTGGCCCTGAGGAGGCGGGGTTTATTGGATACGAGCAAATAGAAACCTGACCATGTGCAGCGTCACAGACAGCTCGGGTTGTGATTGGGTGGAGTCAGGCTCCTTCGTAATCAATGCACTGTTAGCTAATACAAATCGATACGGCATAAGCTGTGCTGTCCTCAAAAGGTCGAGATTAATAGAGAAACGATACTTGGAATAAACTCTAGTAGTGACAAGCTAAGATTTATGACGATTTTTTTGTGTGGATGCCAATTCCCCCTGTTATATAGTCCCTTGTATAGTCCTGTTATATTATGGCCAAACATCATGCACATTTGGATGCTAACATAACTAACGACAACCGGGTCACCCCCTAGTTCGTAACCCTGAATAGGATGGACATAAAATAATTACATAAAAACCTTGAAATGCTTTTTAAAAAAAACAAAACGATTTTCATGTCTTTATTGCTTGTTGGTGCTCACGTTTATGTGACTAAATGTATTTTATTATTCTTGTTTTCATTGTTACTTTATTCCTAAAAGTGACAGCTGCATTTTCATTTATCTTCAGTTCATTATTTCAGTACTTTGATTATATACTTTTTATTTTTGCACAGCAATAAAATGTATTAAAAAACTAGTATATTGTTGTTCTGTGTGACCAGTCAAAATAGATTTTAGATATTTATGTTGTGTATCATGAGTCTGAAATACATTTCTTCCTTAATTACCAATAAGCATTTCAGTTTGTGGTATAATACAATCACAGTTTGTGCGACCCCACAATTTAAAATATTTATTGGATTTAGGGTTGACACAATTACAATTAAAAAAACAAAACAAAACATGAATACAAGGAAAAAAAACCCAAAGAAAAATATGCAAGCTAGCAATATAACTGTGGCCTTCCCCTGTAAGACCAGAATATTTAGACACCAGTGCAAGAAACAGCTCTATTTACATAACTTTAAAAACATTACAATTGTAGAAAAATAATAAAGTGCCCCATTTAGTAAATCCAATATCCTTGGGGAATGACGTGTCAACATTGAGAAACAGTGCTGAGAAAAACCTCAATAGAAAATTTTAAAAAATAACATATTTATAAAAAAGCATGTTGTGTAAAAATGTAACCCTTTCTTAAACTAATCAGACATAAGGCATGGACAGTTCTGCGAGAATATGCAGAAAAGAGACATTCATGATTTCAGTGTTGGGACTTCTTTGGGTCTGGCGGGAGTACGGACAAACCTGATGGGACAAATAAAGCACACAAATAACCAAGATATTGGATAAAGAAGTTATCATCATTAAGAAACCTCACATATTCAGGCATCAACATTTGAATTTTTACAACATTGCTTCTTTTAAACTGTAATTTTATAATTTATTTTTTAATTACAAATAACAAAATAGAAGAACAAAAAAATCCTGGTGCAGTTAAAATTTTGGACTAAATTATGGATCCACTGACAGTTGAATAAATATCAAGCACAACTAAGAAACAGATACATGCTCCTCTGGAAATGCCATGATCATATGAAAAAGAAAGGCTGAAATTTCAACCTAAGACGTGACCCTTAATCTAGAAAAAGTCAGAAACCTGTAGAAAGAAGAAATGGCACCGGAATGATGTCACCTCCCATTGTGTGCCCTCAAACCGCTGTCGGTCAGTACCCATAACAATAGATGCTTTCTTTTGGTGGAGTGAGTATGTTACACTCACACTCACCTGGGCCATACAGGTAAAGAGGCGACAAGCAGCTCAGGTACAGCCAGGTCCTATTCTCCTGCAGCCAGCGCTGCCGATAACCAATCATATCAGGGGAACAGGCTGCCTGTATCTTCCTTTCCTCTTTTGGGGGCGGGACTAAATGTGTCTCGCTTACTAGGTTGGGAGATGATAGAGCACACAAATGTTGCGGATTTGGCAACTGATTTGCAGACACTGTCTACAGAAGCGAAATAGTAACACTTACTGTAAAACAAGTGACCAGATTAAGAGGTAACATGACTGTAATGCCAGGAGCAGACTACAAAGAGATTCAGTTGTATCAGATCTATGCAATAAGAGTCCATAAATCTAGAGGTATCTCTTAACATGTGAAAGGTCGTGAGAAACTATCGAGACTGCACTAATTTTAACTAATCTCAGCACAAATATTTGAATTTGTATGCACGTTCGACCTGTGTGCAGCAGGTGCTATTCACAGGATAATGGCGTGGCCTTATAGGGTGTAGGAATTGCTAATTTTTTCAGCATGTTTTCTTCCATATTTCCAGGTCAAAAAATAACAAGGCATCTAAAATTATACTTTCTTTCAATTTGCTATGACAGTTAAATCGATGCTGTGTTGATCTTAGGTAGTCTGTTCCAGGCTTGAATGCAATAACCTAAACCTGTGCAACCATTTCCCAGTGATAGTACATGAAGTTCTCTAAACTCCTGTAGTTGACAAACTACTTGGCAAACTACAAAAAATTAAAATGAAATCAAGTGAAATCTAAACAAATTAAAAGCGCACCCAAACTTGAACTTATTAGACACCCAGTGTTTACTTTTCATCCAGTGCTTGACACAGAACCTATTTAAAATGTTCAAAATTTCATGTGCAATCACGTGTCTTGAAATCCACCTGTCATTCTATATCAGGTTGTCAACAGGTGTGGTGGCTTTCCCGGGGGGCTTCAGTGAATACAGGTTCAAAACCATCAAATTTTTATTGAATTGGAAAAACAGACAAAAATGGCTGAAAATTCAATAAGCAGTAATTTGTAGGTGTTGGGGTGTGTTGCAAAATTGTTTTTAAAAAAATCAACCCTTAAAAATTATAAGAAAAAAAGGGGTAAAAATTCACTTTTTGATGAACTGCCTTGTAACGAATATTACAACTTGGATTTGTTAAGTTTTATTCAGAGTTTTAGTAATTACCTTTCCACTTATATTTCACTACCAAATGCCAGTAGTACAAAGGGAAAATTTTCTAAAATATAAGTAAGAAATCATATACTCAAAGAAAATCAAGAAGAATCGAGGTCATGAATAACTGGCAGGTTCATTATCGAGGTACCTGGCAAAGCTGATAAAGGAAAGGCCGACCATCTGAAAACAAAATCTGCTCTGTAATTCCCGCTCACCTTGGCTGCCACCCACCAACCGTTGTTGCACCTTCTCTAGATGACGGATATAATCGGTCAGGGATTTTTCTGGATCTAGAGATGTTCCTGCTGAATGCTCAGAGGCCCCGGTGGAGCTTGTGTATGATCTATACAGAAACAAGCAAGTTTGAATTTAAATTATTTGTCAAATACTCTGTTCTTGAACCAAAAGTTCTTTGAGAAAGGGATCAAACCTATTGCGTAACCTGAAGGGTGATTTAATGGGCGGAACAAGAGCTGAAACTGTGTTATTGTGTGGTACCGGGTCAGAATTAGTTCTTGGGTGTTGCCTTAAAATTTCAGCTTTAGAACCTGTGACAAAAAAAAGGATATATGTTATACATATATATACACATACATATACATATATATATATACATATACACACACACACACACACACACACACACACACACACACACACACACACACACACACACACACACACACACACACACATATATATATATATATATATATATATATATATCCTACATATTAAAGGATAAATGCCCATAAAGCTAACCTGAAATATGCCCTTTGTGAGTTCCAGATACAGATAATCTCCTGATTGCCTTTTGCCATTTCCTGGTAAGGAACTTCATTCTGGGAATAAAAAGGTTACATTTTTTCACAAACCTGACAGACGGAGCACTAAACTTTGTTAACCATGTATGACCCTCACCTTGAGACTGCAATGACCACTCGTACGGCAGCCCTGAAGCGTGTCAGGGGTCTATGATGGGAAGACAGTGGGGGTGATGGCCTTGCCCCCATGTGAGCAATGAGACACAAAGTTGCCTGCTCACAATCCTGGAATCCTCCCAACAACAGCAGTAAGTAACGTTTCTGGTAAACCAGAGCTTTCCTGAAGCTCTCAGCACGCAGGTAGCGCTCATATAAACGTTGCATCTGCAAAGACCAGCCAAAAAGAATATGCTATTATTGTGTCATCAGTGGAAAAACAACATTACAATCAAGGTTGAACGTTACTTTCAATATACCAAATATTTGGAGGTTTTTCTCTTGCCATGAAGTTTTCCCTATTAGGTTTTTAACTTGAACTCAAACATTGGTGGCTCTAAGTGTTTGGTTTTATCTCGCAGATCCACTGTCTCCAACGAGCCATCGCAAAACATTGTGCTTGCCACTGACCTTGCTGTGACTTGTCAAATCACTGATGGGTATATTTTCCGTTTCTGTTGAGACTTTTGTGAGCTCATTCTCTGTGCATTGCAGTTTTTGCTCCAGGAGAACAAGTTTTTGGTTTAGCGTGGTTCTATCCTGACTCAGTGATGTCACACGCACAGTTAAGTCAGAGTTCTCCTTCAACAACTTCTCCAGTAAACCCGATGAAGACATGGATGACATCTACAGTAAGAAGGTTGTATGAAGGTGTGAATTAAAGTAGTCAAGTGAGTCATAGAAGTAGTCAAACAATTACCAAAACACTGATGTTGTGTTTGTTCAATAGTAATTTTGTTATTACACAGCAATGGCCAGAGCTTTCCTTGAGCATTTCTCATATTATAACTATGAATACAGTACCTGGTGCATTTGTTGTGAATTGCCAGCCTGGATATCATCTGTGATGAGGTTAGTGGGAAGATGTTGTGACGATGTCGGGTCTTGTCCTGCGTTTCTTCCAGAGAGCCTTTGAGCAGCCAATTCTTTCTCATCCCGCTTGAGTTCTTCAAGAGTACGCTGCAGCTCCTGCATGCGCTGCTGGTCCCGCTGCCGTGCCACCTCCAGCTCACGCTAAAGTCAAGAAAGTTTACATGACTGCTCAAGGCCAATTCAGAATGAGTTGAGGGTTTTTTTTGTAACACAATATCCATAATTATGTCTCACCAGTTTGTTATTTGTCTTTTCTTGTCGTCTTTCTCTCTCCACCTGCTCTTGCCTACTCTTCCTCTTCTCTCTGTCCCACTGCGCTTCCCTCTCCTTCTCTCTGTCCTTCAGCACCCTTAGTTTTTCTTTCAGCTCTGAAAGTTCCACACCTTGACAACGAGACCATTCTTGTTCCTTCTCCAAAGCACGAGTGGCATCCACTTTCTGTTCTTCCAAAGACATTTTGTCTTCCTCCCACTTTCTTCTGCTCTGTAGCAGCTGATCCTTTACTTTCTCAGTCCCTGTTGCCAGTTCCTGCCCGTGCCTTCGCTCCTGCTCTAGCTGGGCATGCAAATCAACGATGAATCTCCTGTCCCTTGCTACTTCAGCCTCGTGCCTGCGGCTGATCTCTTCCAGTTGCCGGGTGCCACGGTCACGTTCCTCCTCCACTTTCTTGTAAGCATCAGCGAGCTTTGTATGAAGTTCAGACAAGCGAGACTCTGCCTCTGTCAATAGGTGCTCGAGCCGCATCTTCTCTTGTGTAGTAATCTCATGTTGTTTGGTTGATTGTTGGCGTTCATCTTCCAACTTTTGCTGGGTGTCATCCAAACGTTTCTCAAGTAGCACGCTGCGCGACTGTTCTATCTGCAGTTCACGTCTAAGGTTGCTGCAAGCCACCTTCTCCTGCTCCACCTGACCTTTCAGAGTCAGGACCTCTGACCGCTGTTGTTCAGATGATACCTGCAAAGCCTGAAGGAACGAGAGAAAAAAGGTCATATTCCAGTTTCCAAATGGAATCAAAGCTACATTTTGCAGCATCTTTTGCATTATTTCATTTCTTAAATAAATTTGCTGAATAGAATGGTAAACTCTCTGTAAGGATTTACAAATATTAAAATAAATGCAGTATTTTTCTGTGTGCACATGGTACCCCTCTCCTTTCTGCCACTTCTTTCTCCTTATGTAGAATAAAAGCCCTTTCTTGTTCCAGTTGTTGCTGGAGCTCCTGGACTTTGGATTGCTCACTTCTCAAAGCTTCTTCATGCTCTTCTATGGTCAAACTGTGGGAGGAATGAAGAAAAGTAGTACTGTAGCTTTACTTTGCCACATGAGCATAAGGCTGCATCTATGATATGATACCATGATAATGAAACACCTTGCAGTGTCACACAAAAAACACAACATCCCACACAAATTACCAAAGGGTAGAGTTTGCATCCTACATAAATAACTATTTGGCAATTTGGAATGTTTGCAGCTTAACATTTTGAGTTTTTAATGCCCATTGTAGATTAGAGTACTTTTGAAGCGTAGTCACTGTTGTAAGCTAAACTCTAAGTAAAAAAAATAAAAAAAAATAAAAATCCAGCCATTTGGGATTTCACAGAAATTGACATGACCACATTTGGTGGTCATCTGTAGGTTGGGCTAATGCATTAAGTCTTCTTATATGAGATAATGAACAAAAAGGACTTGTATGAGCAAATTGGTAGAAATGTTAAATTTGATTATTGTTAACAATAAACAATGGATTTTTTTAACACATTTTGACCACACATACCTGAGTGACCGGATTCTGTTGTTTTGCTCTTGCTGAATCTCATGGGCACATTTGAGCTGCTTCTGGTTTTCTTCCAGCTCTGCTCTCATTTGCAATTCAATCTGTCCTTCTGTATGGAGCTGCTGTGTGTGAAATTCACCATCTGCTCTGGAGTCAGGCTGAGGACAGAAAAATGTTAAAGTGCATTAAAAGAGTAAATTTTGTTTCAAACATGTCGCATCTCTTCTGTGTAATTCAAAAAGCAAAAAGTGTAACAATCGACAATAAGTAGGCTTGGATTGACCGCAAGACACGCTTAGACTCTTAAGACAAAACAAAAAGTGAGGAAAACTTGTTTGACAAAAACAGCGAGAACTAACTTGTGTGCGTCTCTCTGCCATCCGACAGAGCAGCTCTCTGAGAGCGAGCACCGTCTCCTGCAGAGCCCTCTTTTCCTGCTGCCAGCTCATAGGTGGGTTTGTTGAAGATTTTTCCCTTTGGTCCATAAAGTAAGATTGCTCTTCTGTATAATTCTGTGTCTGATTTGATGAGAAAGCTTCTAAATCTGATATGCACGGCAGAGACGAGGGAATGGTACGGCGCTGGGACAAAGTCAGAATTCTGCAGCTTTCTTGGTAGACCTTCTTCAACAAGCCCTGAAAAGGAGGAAACATTGAGTTACTGACGAATGATACTTGAATGAAGTGTGAAAATGAGAGAGAGAAGGGGCTAACCTGAAGCTCAGGTGACAACAGGTCATCGCTGTAACTCATACTGCCAGCAGCACTATCTGTGTTAGTGGTGGGGTTCATGCCCCTGCAGCGGAGATACTCTATGAAGTTAGCATCTAGCCTTTCAGTCTGTTCCAACTCAACTCTGAGCCTGGCACCCAATTCCGAGCTCACATCTAAACCACAAAAATAAGACAGTTACAATTGTACCTTTTCTCCCTGACATGTTACACGACAGAGCAATAATGAAGCTTTGAAGCGTAGTGTGGTCATACTCACTGCTGCCATACCCATCACTGGCCCATTCTGGTGCTGACATGGAAGAGGTGGAACCAAGCGGCGAAGGAGGTGTTGTTAAATCAAGTTCGTCCAAATCCTGCACCTTAAAAAACACACACACACACACACACACACAAAGCACAAAATTGAAAATCTAATACCTGAAAAAATGTGCAAAACAATAGCGCGGACGATGTGTTCATACCTTATCGTCCACTGAGCCATGCATGGAGTAATTGTCTGACAGTGTCACAGACCTAGGGGAGTGTGTACTTTGTGTGGGTGCTTCAGGGGTGATGGTCCTGGAGCGTACAGTCTCCATTAATACTGTGGGAGAGTTCTTGACCGTGGGGAGATCCGGCCCTGGGCTGTTCAGCGTGCTGATCTCCGACAGACGAGAGCCCAGAGCTGAGGTGTGGAACCTTTCTGGGATTCTATCTTCAGAGCATTCCAGTCTCCGTAAAACCTCAGGCGAGCTCAGAGAAAATTCATCCTGATAAACAGTCACTGCATCTTCAAAAGCTCTGCCAGAAATATCTGAAAGAAAAAGGCAGAGTTAATTATTTATGTTTCAGGCATTTCTCATGTTTTGAACAGCTATCAGTATAAATTGCAGAGACATTGCTCTTGTGTTAACTTATAAAATCCTCTCTGAGAACTTTGATGACACCAGGTTTTTTTTCTTTTCTTCTTTAAGTTACATATTGACAGCAAAGCATGGTAAAGTACATGAAAGCAATTAACAAAACATCTGAATCTGTTCACTTTGTCAAATCTTGTCACGGCAACTGGACTTGTTCATTTTATTTAAAAACGTTTCACATCTCGGATGACCATGACCTGAGTGACTGAGCGTCTTAACACATTTGAATCTATAACTATACCATTGGAGCAAAGGCTAGGGAGGGTTGTTATTATGTACAAGAGCAACATGTTCTACATAAGAGACTTCCTCATTTCCAGTGCAGTCAAATAGTCAAATAAAGCCAAGAAATTAAATAAAACGTGACAAAGAGAGCAAACTCAAGTATGCCACATGATGCGAAACAATCATTGTGGAGAAACACTGTGAAATACTGACCCCTCTGTGAGAATCCCTTGTGGTGAGGAAGTGTGTCGTGCTGGTGACAGTGTTTTTTGAGTTGTTGTAATTCCCTTTGCTGATAGGCCAGTTCTTCTTCCTGAACAGCTAGGTCCTCTTGAAGACCCCGGAGCTCAGCTTTCAGTCTCTGATTATCGGTCTCTAGGTCAACTAGGGCACGGTCTTTGGTCTGAAATATGGCATATGAATTTCAACAAAACAAATACTCCAGGCCAGTAAAGTAAATTTACTAATACAAGTTCAAAACGCTATCACATAAAATTCTACATTATTTAGTCACCTGTCCTTCCTCATGCAGTTTCTCGGCCCTTTCTGTGCTGCTAGTCAACCCCTGTTTGACTGAGGTCAGCTCTGCTTTGAGAGCCTGGTGCTCCGTCCCCAGCCTGGCCAGCTCTGTCTCCCTCTGTCTTAAAGCAGCATCTGCTTTAGCAATGGTCACCTTGGCATGTGTCTACGAAAAATAAAAGTTGCTCTCATTAGTAAGTGGCATTTAAAAATGGTGATGAAGCTTTCCATTTCATTCTTACCAACTAGAAATACTGAAATAATACAATTGCATCAGAAGCAGCTCAGTCAGCAAAGGCATGCAGCAGCTCAACAAATCAAATGTAGCCATTTTGCTTTCTTTCTTATGTCTACTACTAACGCTTACCACATCCCGTCAGATAAGAAACAGCAGCACAAGAGCCCAAATATAAGAGCTACCAGAAATTGCCCCTCTGCTTCCTCATTTGGAACAACACTTCCTCGATGACTATGATTCTGCCGTCTCAGGAGAGTGACGCCACGTGACGTGTTTTCAACACTAACTACAACCAGATGTGGTCCTGCAGTTCTTTTTTCTCGCTACAAGCACACAATTGGTTACTATGCGGCAGCAACAATGAAACCCAAGCAAGTATTTAGAGAAATGTTGATTCAAGTTGATGTTCACGGTCGTAATTTGCAAAGGGAAACCCTGGGCCTCCCTAAAACTGCAGGATTAGCTGCAGAGAAAAAAAGAATTGAGGAACAAAAATTCACTTCTTTCATAACTATCAAGAAGTTTAAAGTACTGCAGCTACACATGGTGCTTTAAGACATGCATTCTGCTAATTTGCATAATCCACATTCACGCCCAAGGGATTCATTGCTGAGAACTGTGACCTTTGATGGATACTAACCAGCGCCTCCTTCTGGGCCTCCTCTTGTTCCATTTCTTTGTCTTTGAGCTGAATTTTCAGGTTCTTGATTTCAGTGGTCATTGAAGTGACTTCCTGTCTCAGCTTTCCAATTTCCTGCAAGAGTTGTCCCTCCCTCCTCCTTAGTACCTCCTGCTCAGCGGCCAGCTCTTCTTTTATTGTATTCAACTTCTCAACATTTTCCCTTTCTGTAGCAACCCCGTCTTCCATGTCTACAACCTCAGTCCTTAACTTCTGGACTTGTCTCTCAAGAGTGAGGCTGCTCTCTCTGAGTAACTCCATTTCCATTTTCATCTCCTGCTCTTTTGTTTTTAGAGCCTCAAATTCTCTACACTTATTGAACTCTTGTTGTTGGAGTTCAGTAAGTTGAGATTTAAGCTGGGCTCTCTCCACTTGCAAGACATCAGCCTCCTGCGCTTTGCTTTCCCAACTGTTCATCTTCTCCTCTGACAGTTTTCTCTTCTCCTTCTCTTCTTCTACGATTGCTTCAATTGCTTGCAGCTCAGCCTCTTTGAGAGTGAGAAGACCATGGAGCTCATTTGCTTTCTCTCTCTCAGCTTTCAGGCTTTTTCCAAACTCTTCCCCTTGTCCTCTATACTCTTCCTCTTGAATGTGAAGCAGCCTTTCCAGAGCTTCTTTCTCTGCTACCACAGTATCTAGCTGACGCTGAAGGCCCTTGAAACGTGACCGAAGGGAGTGAGGAGATGCAGAATGTGTCAGACTGAGTTCCTGCTTCAGGCTTGTAGGCCTGCCTCTTCTCTCTTGTTCTTGGCTGGTAAAGTGGGGAGGTTCTGGACTCGGAGCAGGTGAGGGATTAATGCTGTCACCATCTTGAGAGTCACTGACTTCATGAAGGTTTGGGCCAAGCGTGGCGAGTTCTGCCTGTAGTGTGCTGATAACCTCATGGAGGCGCTCCTCCTCTTCCTCCTTGTCCTGACGCACTCTTGTGAGTTCAGACCGAAGATGCTCCACCTGCGAGCTCAAATCTTCAAGTTCTGTCTCAAAAGCCTTCCGTGAAAAAAACAAAACAGTCAGTATCTAAAATAAATAAAAGATCAACTTTTTAACTCCTGATGACTATACATGTTTTGTGTATTCTTATGACCTTCATATCTCTGGTGTTCTCTAGCTCCTGTTGCATCCTTTGGATCTCATTGTTGAGATGGTCGATTTCATGGTTTTTCTCCTCCAGTAGTGCAGAGGGAAGGGTGTCCTCCACATGATCTTCAACCTGATTTTGCCCTGCTTTCTCCTCTGTGAGCACGGTGAGTGTTGAGACATTTTCCTGGAACAAAAACAATTGCATTATTCTTGCTGCGCTGTTCTTTTTGTATTTTGCTAAAAAAAAACAACAAAAAAAAAAACAACAAAAAAGCAAAGAAAAAACTACTGAAACACAAAAAAAATAATAAATTTAAACATAAACAAATCAAATTCAATACCAGGCCCCATAGTCTGTAAAGGAGTAAATTATTCTTGTCATTACGCAAAGGCTGTTTTTAATACAAGTTAATCAAATGTTCACACAGGATGCAAAACAATTTTACTTGGCAATGAAAACAGTCACAGCCATTGTATCCTCCAAGCTTAAATCGTCAGCAATATGATGAGCTACTAGATATAGTGATTAAAATTGACCGTATACAACAATTTTTGAAACCGATTTAATTATAAAGATATACACCTTGAGGGCTGCAATCTGCGCGTGAAGCTTGTCAACGTGAGCAGCATTCTGACTGGTCAGCATTTCCAGCTGTAGCGTGAGGTGTTTCAGCTCAACCTCTTTGATGCTCAAGTCCCTCTGAACATTTTCCAGTTGACCAAGTAAAACATCCACCTTGGAAACAAAGAAGAGAGAGACAGGATGTCTAATAGCGATGTTATTTCATGAAAACGTACGATTTGTTCCAAATTTAAGGTCATGGTCTTTTCGATGGTTCCTGACATACAACTCTAGTTGTGGGTGCAGCTGTAGACCACAAGGTGGCAGTGTAGCAAGATACTTGATACATGGGTTGCTTGCTTTCAGCTGTGTATAAAAATCAGACAGACCTCTTGCTCTTTGCTCTGTAGGCTCTGCTGAACAGTGTCCAGGGCATCTCTCAGCTCCTGGGTTGGGTCGTGTGCGTTGTCATGATAACAGTGTCGTGTCTCATCCAGTTTGGATTGCAAAGCAGAGATCTGAAGCCTGTTGGACAACTGCTGTTGCTCCAGTGCCTGCTTATCCTGACAGGAGGGGCAGATAAGAATGGAGATGAGAAGAATTTTCATGAGAGCGGAGGTTTCAGCTTCAAATAATTGCCAGTGTAAATTTGCTCTTACTTGTGTGAGCTCCTGTTCTCTCAACTTTACTCTATGAAGCTCTTGTTCCAGTTGAGAGACAGATCTATTACACTCCGCACTGTTAACCAAAGCTTGTTCCAGCTCTCTGATTCTTCCGGCTTGCTTGTCTATCTCTTCATTGCGTTCTGAAAGGTCACGCTGTGCCTGCTGATTGATAGCAAGCAAGGAAGCATGGTCGTCTGTCTTGTCTTTGATGATGGCTTGTAAATTCTCCACCTTTCAAGACGTATGAGGGGCAGTATTGTAAATGCAGTTAGAAAGAGCACCTTGACTTGCAAATGAAACACTACATTATAAGAAAACTAAAGCAGCCATTGTGGATCTGCAGCCTCTTGTACTTAGTGGTGAAATCAAGCCATTCCACAGAGTAGTGATAGGGGATGAGAGAGCCATGAAGTGCGGAACATGAATGCAAATGAATGATGAAAATGGAATTGATGTATGGGAATCAAAAAGAGCACTAAAATTAATCTATGGATGATTAAAACAGAAAAATAATGATGAATGATACACACCATGCATAAGAGGCCTAAGAGACTGGAGTTGATAGAAATAAGCTTACTAGAATTTGAATTCATACCTGCAGGACAAAGTCCTCAAACTACAGCAATCCGTTCAGCATAGGAATAAACATATGGTAAAAGTCAGGCTAACAGGCAAACAAACAATGTATTAAGAGTTTAAACCTCTGCACCAATATGTGTTCTAAAGTTGACTCCCTATCAGTTCAAACTTCATTACATGGAACACTTATCACAGCAAATACAAAAAGCACACACACAGCAAACTTTGACCATTTCTGCACCAGCCATTGCTTTGGCATGGGTAATTGGCTTAGTGTGTGTCCAAGGAGGGAAAGTTCAACATCTTAAAGGGACCGTTAGAGTGAATCTTTGATTTCAATAACATAAAAAAAAAAAAAAGAAATTATTTTGGGAAGACATTTCGATGTGTGAGAGAAAAGTAGTTGAATTGTTGTATTGGACGTTTGTGTGAAATTGTGTCAGCATGATTCTTGGGTTATGGCAAAAAGAAAAAAAAGTTTTATGAAATAACAAAGTCCTTACTCTTGAGTCATTAAAACCTTAAATTTGTGTGAATGTTTAAGCTGAATTGAAGAGAATTCCTTCAAGACGCAACTAAGGCATCCCCCTCTGGAGAAAAATTATCCAAAGGCAATGTGCCATCAGCAGATGCGGTATTGGGAAGTATCAGTTATTTGTTGAAATTATATTCCAGGAATTCTCCTGTTTAGGGTCTAAATACCTTATATCAAAGTGTGAGATGACTCACCTTGTGTCCTTTTAAATCCACACAGACTGACTGCCTGAGCTGGGCCTCAAGCTGCCGGATCTCCTGCTGGAACTCATCCCTCTCATGCTCACGCTCAAACGCTTGTTCCTGTTTGCATGAGATTTTAAAGAGACAATGCCATGTCAGTAGAAATGACACTTGAATTCACACATGAGAAAAGACTATCTACTTGTCTTTTATACATGTGAATTAAATATTATTTTGAACGTTTCTTTTCTTTTTTTTATAAATAAAAATATAAAGTACCTCTATAAACTGTCGGTTGTGTTTCAGCAGTTTCTCTAGTGCTTGGACGCGCTGGTTGAGGTCTTCAGTATGAGTCTTGTGGTGCAGTTCTGTCTCCTGGCCCTTTGTTTCCTGTTCTTCCAACTCTTTCTCCACAGCCCTGAGACGCAGGGACAAGGAGTTGTGGTCCTTTTCTGCTTGCCGCTGCAAGTCCAGCCTCTCCTGGGTCAAACGCTCAGTCTCTACCAAGAGAGCTAGAGACAAAATAGATACAATAAGGGTAAAATATAACACAAAGACATTGCATTTCAAAAGCAAAGCAAGGAACAGGAGATCAAGTAAGATGGCACATACTTTGCATTTTTTCCTGAAAAGCAGGATATTAAGATGATGTTTAGGAGTAAAAAAAATAGAGAAAAAAAACAAGACACGACACTCCAAGAGTCTATTCATCAAGCAGCCAGGAATGGCAATGTTACAAAAGCACCCTCACACAATGCACAGCAAAATACTGCATGTTCATCCTCACTGACTCGTCACACGTATACTCTGACCCACAAACCTGCATCAGGATCTAAATTGAGCCAATGGCCTACGGAGAAAAGAAACATCTGAGCACAGCCATTATATAACTGTTTGGTCAGAAGCTTGCTAAAAAGGTCATGTAACATTTCTGCTCAACAACATGACTCTTACCTTTCTCCCTCTCTCCTAGCCCAGCAGAGAGATGCTCCTTCTGACGCAGGAGCAGCACGTTCTCCTCAACAAGTTCCTGATGTTTCAGTCTAAGGCTCTCCAGCTGTGCAGTGATGCCCTGCATCCGGTGCACCTTCACCTTCAGGTCTTCCAGCTCTTCAACTAGTTTCTCCTCTTGTGCCTCCTTCTGTTGCAGATTCTCTTCCAGCATAGCTTTTTCTGCAATATAGCCCTCCAAAAGTCCTGGATACATAATTTTAAAAAGAGTTAAAGAGTTAACGCGACAGGAGAACAAAGACTATTTTATAATTGTTATTTCAAAATCTTGAGTTTGATGGTGACTTAACTTGGAGTATTGTCAAAAAAGCAAGAGATATCAGAGCAAGTGGATTCACCCAGCTAACTTGGCAGGACACAGGAAATTAACTAAAGATAATACAACAAGTAAAATCAGCTCACCCTCAGCCTTATGGAGTTCCAGCTGTAGTCGACTCTTCTGCTTCACCTCCTGATCGATCTGCTCCAATAAGAGCTTATGCTGCTCTAGGAGTTGGGCAGACTCCTCTCTGCCCTGAGAAAACTTTTCTTCCAGAGAAAGGTGGACATCATTAGTTTCCTTCAGCTAGAGGGGAAAAAAAAGGAGAAAACCAGAGGATGTAAACACTTTTTCAATATATATATATATATATATATATAAATACATATATAGATTAATATTTACGAGCCGATAAGTCTTAACCTGTTTGTCGGCCTGATCAAGCAGTTCCAGTAGAGCTTCTACTGTGTGACGCAGTCTGCTGCTAGCATTGTGAACATTTTCCTCTCCTGCAGGACTAATTTGTGTGTCTGAAATCAGCAAGCTCTCACAGAGCATGTGGGTCAGGTCCAAGTCCTCTGATGACATGTTGGCCACAGAAATACCTTATAAAGGGAAGATGTTAGCATTGCTTGAGTTATGAAGAAGACTGTAACATTTGTCTGAAGCTGCTCGCTTAATCCAAAATGTGCATGTTTTGGAAATATTTCTGATGAATTAGATAATTTCAACATGGAACAAATGTAAGCACACCAGATTCTTGTGGATTTTTGTTTCCCATTGAGCTGCTCTGCAGAGTTGTTTGCTCAGATGTGTCGGTTCTGGAATTGACTTTCTTTTCAATAAGCTCTTCAGTGGCAATAGTGCTGTGAAGCATCTCAATCAGGACTTTCTTCAATTTGTCATTAGCTTGATGCAGTTGAAGTCTAAGGGGAAAGAAGGAAAAAGAAAATTAGGATAAAACCAGAATCACAAACCAACTCCACTCCACAAGAAAAGGCAAAAGCAAGACATGTAAAATCTACTTCTGAGAGGTTAAAGGCCTAATAGCAACAGGATCAGTCAGGCCATTATGTACAAAATGTTTTATTTGTCGTCAGTTTTTGTAAAATGCTTTTACACATATGGCTGATGAAATCTGATGGCAAAATGTTTTGAAATTGCAATTTTGAAAATGATGTACACATGTTACATGTCACCAGAAATTCAATTCGTTGATGAAAAGATACTTAGAAGAAATTATAATAAGTTCCTTAAACACACACCTCAATTTGCACATGCTTAATTTGCCACTGCATAATAGTTGTTGCCAATGTATGCTGGGGATCAAACCAGGCAAACAGCCATGAACTACCTCAGAATATTCATGGACTGCACACATTTTATTTCTACTACATCTTTCATTCATTGCCCTTTATTGTATTTAGTTATTTATTGTTTTATACCCTTACTAAACTACCGGTCTTTTCTATGTTAATTACACCTTGTCATACTATATACATCACTCACTGCGGACAGCAAAATCATTGAATCATACAGGGAAACTTAGATTCTTACTGTGTATGACAATAAACCATTTGAATCTTTGATTAAAAAAGAGAGGGAGAGAAAGACTAGATGACAGAGAGGGATTACCTATACACTTAACATTTCTTACCTTTCCTCTTTAGCAATCTGCAAGTCATCTGTGAGCATTTGAAGGAGGTTGCCTCCTTCTTGATTCTCGCGCTCCCTTCTTTGAAGGAGGGTGGCCAGGGTCTCCATTTCAGCTCGCTTCCCTTCTAACTCTCCCTGCAGACAGCCAACCTCTTCATGCAGCTAAAAAGAAAAATAGAGGAAAATGCAGGAGAGGTTTTTGATCTCTATCAATCATCAATTGAAATGAAAACCTAGTCATATGAGCAGCAGGAACTGCTCACATTCAATTGCAAATTGGAGACACAGCTCTTGACCCAAAAAGACATGTTAATTCCACAGAATTTCTGCTAAATAGTGGCTTATTCCTGCTGATACTTTTACAAAAGCTTTGTAATAGAGGGAGCTATGATGTGAAAGCCAGATGTTGTTGGATGTAGCGTTCATAGTATGATAACCTCACAGAAATAAATGGGGAAGGGCATTGACAGGAGAAGCTGTGATGTCATGTATGAAGGTATACTGTAATGTCAACAAATGACAAACTATGCTTCATTCATAATCTATACTACTTGTCCTGTACATAGGGTTGATGTGAAGTGGTCGTGGGGAGACAGGCTGACACTGAGAGTGAGGTAGAGTACACCCCAGACAGGTCAGATCGATCACAGGGCAACAAAATTGACCTACTGCGTGGCTTTGGTTTGTGGGGGGAAGCTTGAATGAATTACAAGAGAATCTCACAGAAGCGGGGTAAGAACATAGGAAATCACAGAAAAAAAACAAACAAACAGAAAAGCCCCAGGCAGCCAACAGATTCCAACAACACTAGGTTGTGTAAGGTGTGATGTTGGACTGCTAACCACTGGACTACATTTGAGTTAAAATTTGAAAATCTAGTGTGTCATTCAAGGGAAGTTAACAACAGCAAAAACATGTATTTTTGCTTGTAGTTGTTCAAGTAAGCAAAACTCATATCCAATTTTTCATACGCTAGCAACCCTCACTACCGATGGAAAAACATTGTATCCTGGAAACCTTTTGCAAATGTTTGCGGTCTACAAACCTGACACCCTAGAGTGACCCTTTGAAAAGGTTACCTACCAGAAACAAACAAGTAAGTATTATAATTCAATCAATTTATAATGTTGCAACCAGTGAAGCATGCCACCATGCACAAGACCATAGCCACAGTCATAATTAAGGTTCTACATATATGTAAAATTAAAAAAAGACAAATTTGAAACTTGAATAGTAGAAGAAGAAAATACTTTGTATTCTAGACTATGCACAGTGTATTTCATTATATACTATACATTATACAGCTCAGCATAAAAAAACTATTGTCAGCAAACTTAGAGAAATAAAGCCAAAGTTCTTGCTTATTGAACCAACTGAGAGTAACTAACTGAGAAAAATAGCAAAAATCACCAATAAATAGAGCTCATCTTTCAAAACAGACAGCTATACTACACTTCAGTGTTCAATTTATGTGAGTTGAGATACACAATTTCTGAATATACTGCTGTATTTTTCTTACCGTTTCCTCCTGAAGCAGTTCATCCCCTCCCTCCAATTTCACCATGTCTTCCCTCTCTTTTTCCCTCTCCCTCCTACTCCTCCCCATTAAATGTCTCATGCAGCCACCTGCATTTACAAAACAATGTGTTGCCAGGACAACAGTACCCTCCCATACCTCTTGAAGAGTCTCATTATGAGATGGTTAGTGTTCAGTTGAATATCTCTCAATAAAACAACTAAGCACAGTTGTTGCTATTGATGGAGAGTATATAAATATATTAGCTTGAACTAAATAAAAAGAATATAAGGATCTGTAAATGGTTGTTTCATTCTTTAGGATTATAATGTGTTGAGTTTTTATTGAATCTGAGGTGCTGGCCATCTAAGCATTTTCAAGCCTGAAATTTTGTTCTTTACGGTTTACTGGGATCTATTGACATGTCTGTCTTTTCTGTTGCTGACATTTAAACACATTTTGGTCAAGAAGGTATTAAATATAGGTGTTTTTTTGGGTAGATCTTTAAATAGGAAGCCACCCTATTAGTAACTATGGGGATAAAAGTGAAAGATTAACTAAAATTTAAGTCTCCTACATATCTTCACAAATAGCAACAATACAAAGTTCAGCTCCTATGACTTCCAGTAGGAAAAACAGACGAAATGAAAAATGAAATTAAAATTAGTCAGCTTTGTAAATTGTTTTGCAGAATTCAAACTATATTTTGTATTTTAAGTTCTAGATCAATCTGGAGCAAACAATACATACTTAATTACTCAGGCGACTTACTGATATGAGACTCTTTAGCTTTATCTTACACTGATGTACACCTTGCTAGTCTAGATCAAAGATCTCAAACCCTCCCTGGACTGGTCCTGGTCCTTAACCCTCATATTATGTTAAGGGTCAATTTGACCCATTGGTGAAATGGGTCAAATTGACCCTTTACATAATATGAGGGTTAAAGAAAACTTTTATTGGCAAAAATTATAGTTTTATTCATTAGACCTTCTGTATCTTATTGGAAAAATTACTGTTTCCGCCTTCGCCTTACTACCGCACTTAACTCCGTTGGGCCATTTCATACATCAGCTACCACAAGCTAGCCCTTGATAAAAATGAGCCAGAAACTGAAGTTGCTGGAGAGCTTTTTCAGGAGGAAACATTTTCATCTAGATACTATGCTTCACTAAAGAGCCTTCTGCTTCCACTCCAATATTAATGATAAAACACATTTGTCTATTCTCTATAAATAAACTAGTGAATGGACAGTTTCACCCTTCTGGCTTGTATTAAAACTGGCAGTGTACAGCTTTTGGGGAAAAAAAAAGATATTATTTCTGTTTAAATGTGTGTGTGTCTAGTACCTGAGCGACCACAGAGTCAAGCTGCTGTAGCTGTGCAGTGAGCTGGCTCATTTTGCCAGTGTAGTTGCACTCCTTCTCCTCTTGTTGAGATATGAAGCTTTGCCTCAGGTTCCCGAGTGCCGCCTCTTTCTCCTCCTCAAAATCGGTCTTGAAAGACAAGAGGAACACAGAAATGTTAAAAGAATTCAGCAGATTTTGTTATTCAGTTCTAGAGATGTTATGCCACATTAAATACTTGTAACTGGTGGCTCCCTGCAAAATTTGTCAAATGCAAAATCTCAACAAAAAAAAATACCTACAGCCTTAAAGCCTTCTACATCAGAGGATAAAAAGCTTAGATCCAACCCATTTAGCTGTTTGGATGACAGCAACACACACATACACACATATACACACAATCATGCAGCACAGATTCAGAGGACAGA
The DNA here is from genome assembly GCF_037954325.1 of Fistularia commersonii. Taxonomy (NCBI): domain Eukaryota; kingdom Metazoa; phylum Chordata; class Actinopteri; order Syngnathiformes; family Fistulariidae; genus Fistularia; species Fistularia commersonii. The sequence goes on along the minus strand of NC_141284.1, from coordinate 23,572,018 downwards.
CGCAGACGGACAAAGACACTTCTATATATATGATGGCGGGATTATGTAGAAACTGGCTTTGAATAAAGCTCGAATGGGACAGGGTCCAAGAGAAAGGACGATCCTAGGGGTAAACTGGTGCAGCTGGAGCTTAGAGAGAAATGGTATAACACACGCATGTGACAACCCAATAATCCAGCAGTATTACATAATGTTTCAAAAACAGACTAGACTCAAGATTTGAATAAATACAGACAGTGTTTTTGAAGTTTTTGAATACAATAATATTGTGTGTATATATATATATATATATACACATATCGCATGCTGAATTGATTATATGGTTTTAAAATTTATGAATCAAAGGACCTTAAAGGAAGAAGTATAATACATTATTTTCAAAAATATTCTCAACAGCCTCTGTATTTTACCTTCATTTGATTAATCCTGTCCTGCAACCTCTCATCTGATTGGACTTTGAGGAGCTCCACCTCCTCTATGAAGTGCTGACGTTGCCTTGATGACTCCTCTTCAAGCTCCCGGCGACAGGCCTCCAATTCTCGTGCAGAGATACTTTTCAATTCCTTACAAAAGGCACATATTTACTTAATACCCCTTAAGTAGTTGGCGGACTGTTCAGATTGATTCGGCCCTCTCAGTTAAGATTAGCAAGGACTATGTAATCCCTTTTCTGATGGGATGTAACAGACATAAAAGAACTAGAAAACATTTTTCAGAGCAGGATGCATGATTTTTTCATTAACACGCACGCACACGCACACACGCACGCACACACACGCACACACAGAGTCAGGAGTCACCTTCAGTCATGCATGATACACACCTGTAGCTGAAGTTGGTGTTGTTTGATAAGTTCATCTTTCTCAGCATTGCAGCTATCTGAGAACTCCTCTAGAGAAGCACTGTGTTGCTGTTCTAGGTCGAATACCTGAGAAAACGCAGAGGCTGTAAGTCAAATCAACATTTGCGAGCAATGTATGGAAATATTTGCTTCACAGTAACAACTGTTATCTTCTAAAATCACACTAATATCAGTTCAAGCTTCAGTGGAGGAAACTAGACAGGGCTCTTCATATAGACACATACAAAACATTGTTGGTAGCTTAAAAACCCTAGTACGACGTGCAATATCTAAATTAGATAAGCTGCGATATGACAGTTAGAAGCAGGCATTACTAAATATCTCTTTACAGCCAATGGGCTTTCCCATTTTCAATTTACAAATACAGACATCTGCTCATCAGCTAATGTTTGGTGTGTTCAAGTCCAATTTTTTAGCCCTGGAGAAGCAGTCGACCTTTACCGTCCCCACTTCTGTGACTCACAAGTGCACATTATTCGACTTCAGCAAATATGAGTGACAAATCTTTGTGATTTCACAAAATGCATTGTGTACAGGAATAACTTGATAATACCTGCTTCTTTAGGATACCCAGAGCTTTACAGTGTTCAGCATCCAGGGACTCTTTTTGAGCAGTGAGCTCGGTCTGTAAAAATAATCGTGACATAAAATGACACAAAGAAGAGAACTTTCATGTAGATGCTAAAAGGCATAAACAAATGTTTGTATACTAAAGCAAAAACAAAATCAACAAACAATTGTGTTGATTGATGTACACATTAACCTGAAACTGTTGCTGATGATTTGTTACAAGGCAACAACAAATCTCACTCTCACCTTGTGAACATGGCTGAGCTCTGCTGCCATTGCCCTGAACTTCTCCATGTGCAGCTGAGCCAGCTCCCTCCTAAGCTCCTCTCTGGTGGCAGACTGCTCACTTAAATTAAATTCTAGTATCTGTTGATGCTCCGTCTTTTGACAATTAAGTTCTTGGCGATGCCTCTCTCCAAGCTGCTCCATTTCATCGCGAAGTGTCTAAGATTGAAAATACAATCAAATTTAAAGGGGTCCTTTAGTCTTTGTATTATAATCTGAGAGGACATAATATCAAACCGTTGTTAAGACAATTCAACTTCTCTCCAGATTAAATATGATAGTGCTTTACATTCTACCATTTTCTTACTTGTATTTCTTCTAGGTATGTGGCCTCCAAAGTGTCCATATTACCAAGCATCCTCTTTTCCAATTCATCTCTTTCTTCCTGATGTTTGTGGGTTAACTCAAATTCTAGAGCCTCAAATTGAGCACGACTGGCTTCTTGAAATACAACCTCTAGACAGTCAAGATCCTCCCTCTGCTTGGAATTGAGAGTTGACTGCAAGGCAACAAGCTCAGCTTTGTACTTGGATTTGAGTTCCCTCGTCATAGCTACGAACCGATCTCTGTGACTGGCACTGAATGAGTCAAGTTGAGCTTTGTGTTTGGCAAACAGTGTGTTCATCCCATGGGAATGTGTGGTGGAATCCTGCTCCGACTCTTCTTTCTCTTGAACCCTGAACGGACAAAAAGAATGCCCTTCGAAGTAAATTGAATGTAACCCAAAATGACTGTTTTCAGATGATGATAATAAGCAAAAAATATCAAGTTTTGATAAGTCCCAAAAATGTCAACTACAAAATTATCCCAAGCCATTTGAAAATAAACCTTCAAGCTGATGAAAACTAATAAAAAGGATAATCTTTCGAAATAATATAAAATAATTTACATTAATTTTACTGCATGCTTGAATGTTTTTTTTCTAACAACAAAAGCATGGCAAAAAAACCCATGGCAGGTCACAGGATTTAATCCTTGCTGAAAACATTGTAGCTTTGAGTATAGAATCTGGTTCCCAAAGAGCTCTCACCTCCCCAGGGGTTGCGGCGGCTGCTGCTCTATCAGCTCTTTCAGGTGAACTGTGAGTTCCTTGTTTTCATTGTGCGTGCAGCTGTTTTCTCTTATAAGCTCACCACCAACTCCCAGTTCTCGTCCCATTATAAGGCTCTGTGCACCTTCAGTGTTGCAAAATGTCGAAAATTGTTACACAATATCAAACACTAATAACATACCATTACAACCTTTCAATACAAAAGGAATCTTACCGTTAACATCGAGTGTAGCCTTTGGAGGCTTCTTTTCTCCTTTGGGTGTCTTTTCCAAGCATGTCCTCTCTTCCTCTATCTCCTTCACAAGGTCAGTTCTCAAGGCAGCAAGCTCGGCTTCATGCTTCACTTGGAGTTCTTCTGTTATTTTCTTTACCGTTTCCGGCAAAAGTTTCCTCTCTTGTGCCAGTTCGTCCTTGAGATTGGCCAGCTCCTCAGCTAACTCCTGTCTCACCTAAGATTCCCAAGAGAAGCATTTTAGACACCAAGGTTTGACATTTTCACATTCTAAGAATAACATTCTCTTCAGTAGGAAAATCAACATGTCAATTGTAAAAACCTTCTATTGTTTCTATTGGTGCAATACTATTGTAGTTTGTAGACTCCTGTACCTTTTGTGTGATCTTCAGAATTTCTGCATCATGTTGTTCGCTTAGATCAGCAAGTGTTTTTTCATTGGCATGGATGATGGTCAATGTTTTTTGTAGCTCCTCGGTGTAACACCATAGCCTCTGTTCAACCTCCACCTAATTTTAATTACCACATCTTTACATTATAAGGTCAGACAGCAATATAACTAAAGACTACCAGACAAATATCTCTCACCTCAACCTGCCTTGCTGCCTCCATATGAACTTGAGTGACCTCTGATAAAAAATAATAATCCAGATTAAGCTACATTTAAACAATAATTTAATTGAAAGTTGCATCAGTTTTGCGGTAAGTAACTACCTTGTAAGTGACGTTCAGAAAGCTTAGCTCGAAGCTGCTCTAGTTCCAAGGCATGACGAGTCTTCAATTCCTGCAGATCTTTGTAGTAATGGTCTGTCAGGCTTGTACGGGCCTACATGCAACACAATAAATAAATAAATGTTAAGAAATTAAAGGGAGAATGTCATCACAGCATCAACACTGACTTTTACAGGGTTTTTGGTAAAGACACTTGGAAAAGGTCAGTAGTTTGTCTGACCTGTTGAAGCTCCTCTTTAAAAGAAAGAGCCAAAGAGGACTGTAAATCGACCAGCTCCACCCCATGTTTTTCCTCCAGCTGGAGGCGTAAACTTCTGAGCAATTCCTGGATGAGATGTAAAGCGATGCTTAAAATCTCTCACATAACAACTATGTTGCATTTCTATGTGTCAATTTTCTAATTTGGTCCAGTCATTCTTGAGACAGCAGATTCAATGTTTTTTCTCCTCCAATGTTGACATATATATACAGCATTTACCTCTTGTTGCTCGAGGATGAGATTCTCTTTAGGTGGCGGACCTTTTACCTCTTCAGTCGGACCTCCAGATGTGAAACTGAAAATGGAGTGATATTGAAATGAAGTATATGAACAATTTGATATAGCTGTATTCATTATTCAGTAATTTAACCAATACCTGCAATTTGTGGTTTGAAGTACAGACTCTTCCAAAGCACCTTCTACGAGCCTCAGTTGCAGCAGAGCAATTTCCTCTCTGTAGCTCTCCTCGGATGCCCTCAATCGCTGCTCAAAGTATCTACGGGAGTGTGCAGTAAGCATTATTTTCATTATGTCCCATTAAAAACAATGTTGAATATTGATAAGGTAGACTAAAGACAGCCAAAAGAACTCTGAGGACAAGATTCCAGTTAACAGGCGGAATATTGAGCTTGTTTCATTTTACGTTCTGAGACAAAATTCTGTGACATATCATGCGCTCATACTTCCTTAGGCTCTCAAGCTCAGCCTCATTCTGCTCTTTGATTTCTCGTTTTTGTTCATTAAACTCCATCTTGAGGCGTTCGATGTCATCAACGCGAGATGAGCGTGCTAATAGCTGCTCTTTCAGGTCTGAGATGACAAGACAGAGAACACACATGCAAAGTTCTTCAGTTTTCCCTTTGAAATTATTACACGATATGACAGTTAACCCAAAACAAGGAGCAGTTTACTTTTTGGTATGTCTACTATATATACTATTTACAAGTAATCTCTAGTAATCATTTTTAAAATGGGAAAGATCAGTATGACAGATGTCAGGTTGGTTTATCAATCTCACCCCCCAACTCTTGACGACTCGCTCTCATGCTGTCCAGCTGGGTCCACAGTTGACCTACTTCCTGCTCTGAGCTCTTTTTCAACAAGTCCTTCTCCTCCTGCAGGCGCAATACCTTGTTGATGAAAAGAAAACACCACAGTTAGATTGCGCACGTAGTAACAAAAAAAAAACAAAAACACACAGCTTAATTATTTCTGCCAACATCTGATCTGTGTATGCAAATCAAGCACATTGCCAAATTACTACGGTTTTTGTTCTTTGATTCACCTCTTGGTGCAGCTGTCGTTCCCTCTCCTGTAGGTGGAGTGCTTGCTGATCTCTTTCCACCAGCAATGCCTTATGACTTGAAACCAACTTCTCCAGAGCACCTAAGTAGCATTAAACATTTTTTGTATATACTGTACAAGACAAGTTATTCATCAGCAGTTTGAGAGGATTGTTTAGATAAGCATTCAGTCCGATTTGAGGAATGTTAAAAAATGCAACTCACTGGCAGCAGCCTCTCTGTCAACCCTGGCCTGCTTCAGCTCTTCCTCCTTTTTCATGTTCTGCTCTTCACTGGAGGTCTTTAACTTCTCCAGTCTGGCGCTTGACTCCTGGAGCTCTGATTTAGTCTGGAACAACGCTTCCTGAGCTTCATTTAGAGCATTGTTGGTCTTTGTCAGGGAGGCCTGCATGTTGGCAAGCTCTTTCTGGGTGCTTGTGAGGCGGTTCTGTGTCTCCAAGAGAGAGGTTTTAAGTGCTGACTGGGTGCTCTCAGCTTCCTTTGCACACTCTAATCTTAAAGCCTTTGAGAAGAAAACAAAATTGAAAATTGCAATATATGACCAAAATGAGGTGTGGTAGGATTGCTGACAAGACATGTTATAACCGATGGTTTTAATGAGAGTATTCAAAGCATCAAAAGCAACACAAGGATATGCCATAATAGTTTGAATAACTTTAACCTGTATCTCTCTGCCATGCTTTTCCTCGATGGCAACTCTCTCCTTAGCAACACGAGTTTCAAACTGCAGGTTGATCTCATCTGAGCATTAAACACAAAACAAACTAAATAATTGAGACATTATTCAATGGTGACACTAGTGAATCTTTTTTTTGTTTGTTTGTTTTTGTAAACAAATGTCTAAAGAATGGGATGGTCGATGAAACTCACTCAGTCTCTCTTGCTGCACCTGGTTCTGCTGCCTGATCCGGTCCAGCTCCTGCTGCAGATTTACCCGAGGGACCTCAGGCTCGGTCACATCCATATCCATCAGGCTCATGCGCAGGGCTTCCAACTCAAGGATCTTTTGGGCCTTGGGGTTTAAGGGAAAATATATTTTGTGTTGAAGCTTGTGCAAGTGCTACGCAGAGAAAAACTTTCCACAAACATTAAGGATTCATTTCTAGCAGGAGCTCTCAGTCATAGCATGAGATAAATACGGTAGTACATTATCCGAGGCATGTGTTTATAGTATACTTGTGCCTGCTGCAATTCAGCCTGGTGGGCAGCTTCCATGCTCTCCCTCAGCTCTAAGGAGACCTCAGTCCTCACTTGACCGAGCTCCTCATTGTGATTGGACATCAGCTGTGACACCATTCTCTCGTGCTCACGTTCAGTCACCTGCAAAGAAGCCCACGCAAATGATTATATAATCCAAAAAAAAGGCAAACAGGTTTAGATGGTTATTTCTCTTGAGCAACAACTTCACGTATCAATACTAAGTAATCTCTCGCCTCTGAATACCTGTTTGATTAGGCTGATCTGTCTCCTCTGCTCTTCCTCCAAAGTGACCTGTAACTTCAGCAGTTCCATTTCCTTCTGAGAGTTTAACTCTGAAATCTAGGGGTAAATGAAAATGAGCATATTTGAGAAATAGGGACTGGACTGGGAAACTGGCAGACTTCCCGTGTCACCATGTAACACCCAATTCAGGACAGCCCCTGGTGACTCCGAGAAGGATGATACTCAAATGTACTGTTTTGGGTCATTAATGCAAAAAAATCATTTGAGATCTCCTTTCATACCCATGTAATTGCAAGGAGGCGACCACAACATACTGGACAGGGACTTTTGAGTATTCCCCACACGAGCCTCCGATGCTAACAGTAATTCTAAATCCCACCTCTTGTTGATGTTTGTCCAACAGGCTATTTATCTCTTGAAGATGGGATTCCTGCAGTCTCTCTGTGGTCTCCTCCCTCTCCCTCCTTTGCTCCTCAAGGGCATGCTGAACATCGAGGAGGTCTTTCTTTTTCTCCTGTATCTCTTCCTCCCACTTTTCCCTTTCTTCAGACAGCTGGGGAAATTGTGTTTGAAGTTTTTGTTGTGACCGCAATAGAAAAAGATTTGCAGTAACACGGGAGAAACACGACTGAGCTGTACATGAAATACCTCACCTCAACATCCTTGGCTTTAAGCAGCTTCTCAAACTGTTCAAGCTCCTCCTCTAGCACTTGTTCCATTTTTTTGATCTGCTCATCCATCTCCCGCTCTTTTTTCTTATGTTCCACACTCTCTTGCTCTGCCTTACCCTGTGCTTCTTCCAGGCTTCGTCTCAGACAGAGGATCTGAGATTCCATTTCAATCTTAAGTTTCTCAGCATTGGCCAAAAGGCACTGGTTTGTCTCCAGCTCTTCTTGCAGTCTCTCAGCTTCCATTTGGACTTCTTTTAACTGTACACACATTGTTTCGAGCTCTTTTGATGCGGTATCCTCGTCACTCCTTTCACCTGGTAAGGCTGATGCGGTTTTGGCCATTGTTTTCGTCTCCTCCAGCTCTTGTATGAGACTGTCACCATGGAGCTGGGGGGGGGAAACATCATTAAATAAATTAGTGTCATCATCTTAATACACTTTGGCAAAGAGTTACAAAGTAAAGAGATTTATTTTTGTTTAGCTTTCAGAAACTGGCAGATGTGTGAGATTCTCAGATTGTGCATTTTTACTAAACCTGTAATGCTTGCCATAAGCTATTGTGTTCGTGTTTTAGGTACTGTGTGGGAAATTTTGTCCTTTCTTTTACCTCCTGTAGTGGCACAACTGGTAACTGCTCTTGTTCCTCAAGTTCCTCAGATGATAAGGTAGGAGCAAGCAGCAGAGATGTGTTTACAGAGATAACAACTTCCTTACTGATGGACATTACAGCAGTCTCTTTTCTTTCTTCCAATAAGGCACCAAAGTTGTTCTTAAGGTTGTCTAGCTCATGAGCTTGTATGCTCATATCCTCCTCTAAACATCTTCTCCTTTCTTTTTCCGCCTCGAGCTCACTGAGAGCTTGCATGAGCTCTTCTGTTGCTTGACTCCACCTGAAGATGCAAGCAAGAGTTGAAAGTGATTCCACATGGGGAATAAGTAAAAGAAGTCAAAGCATGGTAGTACTTTGCACTTAAAATGTTCAAAAATCAAATCATTATTTTAGAACAAACAAACTGATCCTGACATTCATTGAAATGTATCTTTATGCAGAATTTCCAACAAAATTCCCAGGTAATATCAAAGACAACATCCACAAAAGTGAAAAACATACCCGCCTAATACTACATATTATGCTGACTTAAATTAAGGAAAATATTCAGGAGACATTCGAAAACTTTCCAAAAATTGATTTAAAAAAAAAAGAAAAAAGATAAAGAAAATCCACCTTTCACCTCAATTAACCTTACCTGTTTCTAGCCTCCTCTAAATCTTCAGCACCCTTGAGGACCTCCTCTCTTAACACATTTAAGTCTTTGTCCTTAAGAGCCAGTTCCTGGCGGAGCTCCCCACACTGCTGATTCAGCAGCTCTTTCTCCAAATCTGTACCTTCCAACTGTTGCTCAGAGACGTCACACATTTCGAGCTTGCCAGAGGCAGAGATATCGAGCCAACGGCATGGAGGATTGGAGTTATTGGCCAAAGGGTCAAGGGGGGAGCTGCAGACATTGTCGCTCTCTTGGTGGAGACGGTTTGAAATGGACAACAGAGGCTGATCACCAGACGCTTCACTGTTAAGCTCAAAACTATATGGAGAGGCACATGGAAATATTCAGCATTGATGTACGTAACCTATGAAACAGAATCAAAAAGAACTGCATTTTTCCAACCTGTATTCTGCAGAGATGTCCAACTGGTCACAGCTTTCATAAACAACAGAAGATTGTGAGTGTTTAGGTGCAGTTGAGGACAAGTAGCGTTCCATCAGACAGTCCTTGTGCATGGATTCGTTCATATCATCCTCAGCTTCACTAACCATCTCATCACAACCAAAATCAGCCTTTGCTTGATTATGCAGATTCTTAGAAGTTTTGAGTTCTATAATCTCTTCCTCTTTAATAGTAAGTTCTTTTACTCTCTCCTGCAGCTGCTGCCTGACACTCTCCATCTCCTCCTTTAGAATCTTCATCTCCTCCTCAAGGGTCTGGACATGAAGGGTGTAGTTGGCTGCCTCTTCATGAAACCTCCTCTCTGCATCTTCTTCCTCTTGAAGCCTTCGCCTCAGTTCCAACACTTCTCGGTTCAGCTTCTCCTTCTCCTCTTTGTATTGTTGCATTTCAAGGCACTGAGTTTGGACTTGGCTTAACTGTGTCTGGAGGTCCAGCAACTGGGCCTCCCTTTCCTGTCGCTCTTTCTCCCAGCTTCTCTTTTCCTCCGCCAGTGAAGACAGCACATGCTGTTGATTCGCCCTCTCCTCCTCCAGCTCAACATAATCATGTTGCCCGTTCTCCCTTCTTTCCTCTTTGTGCCAGACAGCGTCTAACTCAGGGTCACCGGTAGGACTGACACTCCCCGATTCTCTTGATAACGGTTCCTTGTGATTGATGCCTTTATTTTGAGAGTGATGAAAATGGTCACGCTGTTGTTTACTGGCATTAAGGACTTCGGCTCCTGACTGATTTCTGATGCGCAGAAACTCTACGCTTGCCTGTGTGAATAAAATTAAAAGATGTGAGTTTGTATATTATATCTTTAAATTTGAACAGTTAAATATCAATTTTCAAATTAGGCAATAAAATTCTGCAACTAGGACAAAGGGAGTGTATCGAAGAAGCAGTAACTGTGATTTTCTGAACAAGTTTTTCAACTTCACCGACCTGCTGGAGCTGTCTCTGCAGTGCCTGAATCTGACCAGCAAGTGACTGTGCCTCAGATTGTACCTGGTCTCTGCTGGCCAGGGCATCCTGCAGGTTGGAGCTGAGTCTGGCAATGATTTCATTACGCTTTTCCACAGCTTGTTGTAGCTGCTGCAAAAGGGCAATACTGGGTCAATATACAGAGTGATGCAGAAAGAGAAGAATTTAGGGTTTTTACAGTAATTATTACCATGTTTTCATATTAGAACTACATGAGCGATGATCATCTTGAAGGTTAATCTGCCCTGAGTGAGCTTGCGTTCAAGTTCTGTTTTGCTGCAAACGCCCCTAACACATTTAAAGGAACACCTCAGAGCAGGGGTGGGCAAACTTTTTGGCTCAGGGGCCGCATTGACTTTTAAAATTTGACAGACACGCCGGGTCACCATGAGATACCGATACATATAAAAAAAAATGTAAAAAGGCATTTGTTGACAGTACATATCAGACTCATCTGACATTTGCTTTGTAAATAAAACCACCTTGGTTTTGAAGGCTCTGATGTTTGCTTGCATTTCACAAACAAAGCGGTTTTTCCCTTGTAGCTTCACGTCCAGCTCGTTCACATGTGTCGGTATGTCCACGGTAAAGGTTAAATCACAAAGCCAATCTTTGTTATTCAGCTCAGGAAAATTCTCAAGCAGCTCCAAAAATGAAATAATCTCCTGTTTGAGCTCCCACATTCATTGATCCAATCATTGACATCAAGTGTGAATTCTGAACCAATCTTTGGCGGGCCTGATTAAAAAGACCAACGGGCCAGATGTGGCCCGCAGGCCGCAGTTCGCCTGCCCCTGCCTCAGAGGCTTCTTGAATTGTAAATATTTGTGGCCTTACATATCGATTCCAAAACGATACTATTTTAGACTATTGTGGCTTTAAAGATAAATGTCACAGATGCTCACAATCTGTCTCACACAAACATACACAAACACTGCTGAATGAAACACACAGCAATATAACCAGACACCCCAAAGCTTCCATGGAGTGCTTTTCCCCCACTACAAATCCACAGACTGTTGCTGCACTTATGGCAATAATTACATGCGGTTCTAGTGCAGTAACTCAGAGTGCATACAGCATTATAGAAAAGCAAACAGTTTCAACCATCTGACAATGGTTTATTAGCAAACCCCTTGTGATAATCCCAATTTGAAGGACCAAAAATCACAGTTATACCACATGTGAATATCCATCATCAAAAAAGGTATAAAGAGCAATCCTACACGATACAAAAATGTCAATTTCTCTGTAAGTAATATTACATACCTTCAGTTGATCTTTGCCTGTGAGTGCAATGAGCTCGTCATCCTGCAACTCTTTCATAAAGCTTTGCTGTGTGCTGGTAGGTTGATCGTACTGTTGTTGGGTCTCCTCAACACCTGAATCCTTGACATTCTAGGTCACGCAAAGGAGAAAGATGTTCCAGAAATTAGTACTTTTCTACCTTTTGCCTAATCATAGGGACTAAGAAAATACTGCAAATATTTGGGTCAAAGAATTTACACTTCAAGTGGTGAATGAATATTCCTTTTAAAAATGCAGGAAATAGTGGCATAGTTAATCGTGGTCCGGTTGCTATGACAACATGTCCTGCAGGCAGTGTGATGGTTACTGACCCATTTCTCTAATGTATGTTTACAGAGCAGGGGGCACAGGCCACTTGTTAAAGCAGAGGGTGATAAAATTTGACAAACACAAGAGGTCATGCAGTATGACACATGGTTAGCTCTAAGCTCTCCATGCAGAAAAGCAATTTAAGTGACTGAACTGACAAGCTATCATTCAAAGCAAACTATTATTGTCCAAATAAATCACATCCATCATCCTCCTGTAACTCCAATAATAACAATGCATGACTGAAACTGGATTCAGTATGCTGTATACCTCATGTTTCCCGCTGCTGTTGAGTTCTGTGTCACTGGCTGCTAAAAGTACTGGCTCTACGTGGTTGTTTTGCGTCGCGCAGTCATTCTGCGAGACAGCCTGGCTCTTCCCCTTCTCCGTCTTTTTCGCCGCCCCCGCACCGCTGCTTTTCGCCCGTTTCTGTCGGAAGCTAGCAAGCTGCGCAGGAAGGACAGGGACAGGTAGATGGACACGTACGTAAGGACCACTGAACACCACCACACGATCAGCATTGTGAAGCTCAGGGATCACAAGTGAACTTGGACTGCAGTCCAGATCTGCTCTTCAGTCGAGGAAATTACCAAGCACATGAGTTGTTAATTGTCCCTTTGAGAGAAGAAAAAACTTAGAAAGTATTGTTTTGATGAGTCAGAGATATGCAGCAAAAAAAGAATAGTGCCCCAACAAAGTGGAAAAAAAATCCAAAGGCGGAGCCCAAAATAGATTAAAACCCATGACCTGACATGGTATGCACAAAGTTCGAAATGAGGATAGGATGCTAAATACGATCAAATCTCCAGATAGAAATTTCAAGCCCACGAGAAATACACATTTTAATGACGCAGACAACGTCTCAGCGGGCCAGAGCGAAAGCTATGTATAAGAAAGGTACACATCCAATGTGCCACTTCATTTCTCCGCTTGGAGAAATGTCAGAATCGGTAAGGCGGACTACTTGACAGCAGGCTTTTGAGTCCTTTCAGAAAACAAAAAAAATAAAAATAAAGGATCTAAATAAGCAAAGGTCATTCAGGGAGAAAAATCACATCTCCAGTGAAGTCATATATTTGGCTTGAATTCAAGAGACACCAATTTGATACAAATCCATCTCTGGCTCTTTCTCTTTGCAAAACACTCCTTTTCTCTGTCCCTCTCGCTTTGCCTGCCTCTCTCTTCTCTAAGCAGCTTAAATCAGATTACAGCAGTTCACATTGTGACAGAGACCCACATGAAGCACTCCATCAATATCTGACAGTCAGTCATCGCTGTCCTCAGTAGCTGCAGGCCAAACCTTAATTTATCCTCAGCAGAGAAGCAGCATTACTATCCAGATGTAGATCTTCTGGTCTGTTAGTGAAAGCAAGCTCTATCCAACCTGGCAGAGAAAATGTTCAGTGGAGAGGATCCAAAAACTCTGGAAAGGGTTGTGTATGTGTCTAGACTGTGGAAAGAGGGTGGAGACTGAAAGATGAACTCATGGAGAGGAGGAGACTGAGCTCTGTGTGGTAAGCAGCATGTACAATTCGGTTTGCAAATAAATGGACCAAGGAGATACTTGTTGCATCACGGGATGAGTCACATACATGCGTAAATGTTGACTGTACGTGCATGTGCTTATAAAGAATGATTTGCTGCACACCTGGCAAAACCATATCAGAGCTCTTACTGGTTCCTTGCATTCATCTCCATGCAATGAATCTAATGCAACATCATCTTCGTCTACTAATCCCAAAATGTGACATTTTATTGTAATAACTGAACCTCTCCTCCACTTTGCGTTACTTGGAGTTGTACCTTGCTCATGTTTAAAAAAACTGCTAAACTAATTCCATGTTTTTTCCATTGTTCTTATGTTCATATGCACTCCTCATCGGAACCCCCATCCTTTGTAGCGTCGCCCAGTTCATTACCTCTGCCTGCCACTACACAAATCGTACCTTGGTAAAGCACATCAGACAGATAAGCTGTGTTTAGCTCAAGGCCACTCTGACATCTGACAAAACATCGAGTTGCAGCAAACCAAAGCAAATGCAAGTGGATAACTGCATAATATTGTGTTTATTCATGCTAATGCCTTTAAAATGTTTGCTTCAAGTGTTTTATTTCAATGACATCTAAGTTCCACTAAAAACCATACTTTCAAATGAATAACAATCAGATGTTTTGATGCACCAAACACAGTTCGGGCCAGTGACAGCGCTTCATCGCCATAGCAACACCATCCATGTGTGGTGAAACTGCAATACAAGCCACAAGACCAAATCTCATGGGCTCATTGCACCACCTGATGGCCCGTAATCAATATGACAGTTAAGATATGCTGGCTGCAGTAAGTGCTCAGATATTCTGTTAGGTCATCTTTAAAACTATCAGAGGAGTCATGATTTGCAAGGACGGGTGTTTGAATTTTTCAGCATTCGGATCACTGTTCGGAGAAGTAGACACACGCCTCCATTGCCCACCAACCAGGAAAAACAAATCAAGGACTCAACAGTGGAAAATAAACATAAATCCCATCAGCCCCAGACTCTCTACGGCCACCTCTTGTAGTACTTACAGAGTTGCGGTGCGACGTATTGGAGGTTATCTGTGACAAGGAATATCTGTTACACTCAGTTTTCAGTTCTTTCATGCAGCTTTGTCATATAGCATGCGGCTAAAATGTTTTCGCAGAGAGCGAGATAAGCGAACAAATGCTTTGCACACGTGACCTAGTTTGCAAGCTGTTTCTAGACAGTATGGCCGGGTCGGAAGTCAGGATGGTGTTCATCATACTACGACTGCTGATCCGTTACAAATACAGCCTTTCATTGAAGCAGAAAACAACAGTTTGGTCATCCAGCTTTGGCAGTGATCACTGAAGCCTGTTTCAGAGACTGGCACAAAGATACGGAGCATAATGGTGACAATTGTTGACGCCATATAAACTGCATATTGACGATAATATTACCAGGTTGCGAAGTTATCTGGAATCAATAACCGAATACGACCATTTATCTGGAGCTAAAGTTCAGAGCGCATGACATGCATCTGCTGCTCGCCTTGTAGAACTCCAACGCACATTGTTTGATTAAACAAAAGCGTAGATCGCTCTAGTGTGAGAAAGTGTATTATTTGGCCAGCGGTGGAGTCTACGTCCATAACGACAAAATGAATGCATTTGCCTCTCATAAATGCTTAAAACTATTGCCTCTGAAGCTAATAAACCCACGTTAATTGTGCAATACAAGTATCCACTCATTCGAGTTTTAAATGTTATAAGCTAGGTGACGGATCCCAAAAAGAGAGAACGACACTGTAGATTGATATTAAACTGCAATGGTCTGACAAAAGAGTTAGCTAAGTGCTAGCACTTAATATTAGCGTGCGTTTCAAGTTAGCCACAAACCTTAGCTCTTCCAGCCTCTAGTTTTCTCTGACGTTCATTTTCATCCATCTCTCGGTTCAAAGAAATTCACCGAAGATGTCGGACACGTATCCTAAATTCGACTGGAAGTGCAGCAGTGGTTTACTTCCAGCATAAGTTAGCTTCAACAAAATCTTAAACAACTGTCAACAGATAATATTCAATATGGCCGCCAAGTAAGTTCAACTCCGCCCTTATCGAATTTCCAACAGTAAATCAGCCAATCAGATCATGACGTTCCACATTCTCAACCAATGGGCTTTTGGTATATGTTCCCGCATAAATAAACTTCAGTCTTTCCAAAAACCCAGAGTCTAGTGGACCAATCAGGTTAGTGTATCTACTTGGAACGCTTGGACGGATGGCTCTCACAGCGAATCAGAGCAGCCCATTGGACCAGCGACGTGTGTTGAGGACGTTGACGTTTCACACGAAATCTCATGCTGCGCTCGTCGACCGTCTCTGGGGCAACTGGACAACTTTGTGACGATGACTTTAGACATTCTGATCCAAAAGAAACAATTAAAAAAAAACAACAAAAAAAAAAAAAACAACTAAAACTAATAATCCAACAAACCAATAAATACATACAGAAATACCTGGAATTTATGCTGCTACATCTTGACATCATTATAATTGATTTAACTAATAAACATAAGTGCAACTCCTATCTTTTTTTATTTTTTTCAACAGGACAAGCAGGTGGTAGAAGTCTTCTACTGGACCTTACATCTGGGGAGGGTCACAACATTTAAATTTTGCCTCCATCCCACAGTTGTCTCTCCGGAGACAACTGACTCCACCACTGACTCCACCAACTTCGACGCACCCTGCCTCTGCCATCAGAGATTATCCAACAGACTGTGAGATATTTAGTTTTAAATCTTAATCCTCAATCCTCCAGATCTGTTTTTATTTCCATGCCGTTTCTTTATGTATTAAAACCCTCCGTCCCCCTCCCCCTTTTCCCTTTGATATTCTGTTACATCATTTGTAAATGCTTTCTAACACAATGCTGTACAAACAAGAAGAAATAAGAGACCGAGTGAATTTCATTCATTCAGGGTTGTAGCGGGGTTGGAGATCTCAAGTTAACCTCCTGCATGTTTTTGGCCTGTGGATTTGTAGCACATAAAAATCTCTAATTTAACTATACGTTAAGGGGGTGGGGCTCGTGGTGCGCGCCTGGTGGCCAGGCCTTCACCCATGTGGCTCGGCCAGGCACAGCCCGAAAGAACGACATGGGTCCCTCTTCCCCAGAGCTCACCACCCACAGGAAGGGCCAAGGGCGTCAGGTGTAGTGTGAGCCAGACGGCAGCCAGAGCAGGGGACCTTGGCGGTTTGATCCTCGGCTGCAGAAGCTGACCCTTGGGATGTGGGATGTCAACTCTCTGGCGGGGAAGGAGCCCAAGCTGGTGCACAAAGCTCAGAGATTAGGAGTTGGAGTATCTCGGGGTCTTGTTTGTGAGTGAGGGAAGGATGAATTCGGAGACCGACGGGCGCATTGGTGCGGCGTCTGCAGTGATACAGACTCTATGTGGGTCTGTCGTGGTGAGGAGGGAGCTGCACCAAATGGCGAAGGCCTTAATTTACTGATCAATGTACATTCCCACCCTAACCTTGGGTCACAAGCTGTGAGTAGTGACCGAAAGAACAAGATTGTGGATACAAGTGGCCGAAATGAGTTTCCTCTGCAGGGTGGCCGGACTCTACCTTTGAGATAGGGTGAGAAGTTCAGTTGTCTGGGAGGAGGTCGGATAGAGAGGAGTCAGATGAGGTGGCTTGGGCATCTGGTCAGGATCCTTCCTGGACACCTGGGGGAGGTATTCTGGGTATGTCCATCTGGGAGGAGACCACGGGGAGACCCAGGACACGCTGTAGAGACTATGTCTCCAGGCTGGCCTGGGAACGCCTTGGAGTCTGTTCTCTGTATCCTCTTCTTTTACACCAACTACCATCATATCCTCTCTCACTAAGTCCATGAATCTTCTCTTTGGTTTTTCTCGAGACCTCCTGCCTGGCAGCTCCAATTCTAGCATCCATCTACCAATATATCTACTATACCTCCTCCTGACGTGACTGAACCATCTCAGTCTGGCTTCTCTGACCTCCTCTCCAAAACATCTAACATGTGCTGCTCCTCTGACAGACTCATTCCTGATCCTATCCATCCTGGTCCCTCCCAAAGAGAACCTCAACATCTTCAGCTCTGCAACCTCTAGCTTTGCCTCCTGTCTTTTGGTCATTGTAACTGCTTTTAGGCCATACAGCATCGCCGGTCTCACCACTGTCTTGTACACCTTTCCTTTCATTCTGGCCGATTGTCTCCTATCTCATAGTACCCCAGACACTTTTCTTCACCTCTTTTCCACACTCCACTGCTCTAGACTGTTAACCCCAAGTACCTGCAATCCTCCAACTTCTTGATCTCCACTCCCTGTAGCAGCTACAGGGAAAATAACTTTACAGTACAAATCACTGAATAAATATAACCATTTAATTATTTTTTCATTTTGCATTTTTTTCTTTCCATGATGACAGGTGAGGCCCGGCCTCCCCTGCCTCTACTGACACATCGCTGCTGTAGCCTCACCGTTACACCTGGGTTCCTCTCATTCACATTCCTATGCTGTCTGGCTACATGCTTACCTCCAACTACTTTGCAGTCCCCGGTCTCTTTCAGGCTACCTCGTTCATACAAGATGTAGTCTACGTGCATGCTCCTGCCCCTGCTCTTATGTTACCTCATGTTCCTGTCTTTTCTGGAAAGTGTTCACTGCAGCCATTTCCGTCTTTTTTTGCAAAGACTACCACCATTTGTCCCTCTGCGTTCTTATCCTGTATACCAGGTCTGCCAATCACTTCTTCATCACCTCTATGGCCTGTACCAACATGCCGCTGAAGTCTGCATCAATTGAGACTCTCATTTCTGGGGACATTCTGCATCACTTCATCTAGCTCAATCCAGAACTTCTCCCTCTCGTCTAACTCACATCCCAGCTTACCAGTTTCAGACTCGTCTTGAGAAAAATGCTGCAATGTATTACACGTTATGGCAGAGGAGAGTCCAATTTGTGGTGGATTATAGTTTTAAATATTGTTTTTTAGTGGACACAAATTTAAATTTCTTTAAATACACCTCAACATGATTCCAGCTGTTATCCTGTTATCATGTAATTGTCAGAAAATGTTGATATTGGCTCTTATATCAGTTGGCAAGGTATGTTTATAAAATAACAGGGCATTGCAATACAACACACTGTACCTTGCACAAATTTAAAATAACATGAATATATGAACTTGTGAATTATTTGTAGGATAAATAGGTATGTTTATACAGTGCACCAGGCTAAATTTAATACATAAACTCAATTTTACACTATATATCGTTTGGGGTTCTGTTAAAGACTTCTGCTTCAGGGCATTAGTGCTGCTTCCTTTCAACCAATCACGGCGCAGCCGCCTGAAGAAAACAGGTAGTCACTTCCGGTAATGGTTACGCCGTGTTTTACCACATGTACCCAAGTAATGAAGTTTCCCGCACCTATACAATTATTTTACCTACAAACTGCAGAATCTGTAAATTGGAATACCGTAACTGCTGTCATGTGTCTGTCAAGAAAATCCGTCCCCCGCCTTAATCGTATTTCCAATATCTGCTTCAAGAATGGCAGCAGCATTTCGGAAGCGAAAAGGACTAACGCCCGAACAGGGACTTGAACCCTGGACCCTCAGATTAAAAGTCTGATGCTCTACCGACTGAGCTATCCGGGCTCGTAGCAGGACTTATTCTAATGGGGAATATATTGTGATCTACTAGTACTAACGTGTCTACCGGACCCCCATATGAATAGTTCGGTTATTTTGGCCCAGAACATTACATTACATTGCATTTGGCAAACGCTTTTATCCAAAGCGACTTACAATAGAGGACCTAGGGACTGCAAATACACGATGCACAGGAAATACACGATGCAAGGAAGAACAAAAGTAATTCGATTATTGTGTCAACCATTTTATTGATTATTGAATCTGCCAACTGATTTGGGAGTATATTCCCAGCGATGTTTTTAAAGTCAATTCTATGTCTCATTACGCTGTACTCGATTTAATGGATTACTTTACATCTGTACAAAATGATATCATACAGCATCTATTAAACAGAAAACACAAAGCACTTTGACACTAACGTTACTGCAAACAATGCCAACACCCGCTAAACATTTTGTCAAGTCCCTTTCATTATAAAACAAAAATAAAAATAAGAACAAAACAATCTATACTAAGTGAATCCCTCTGCACTGACAAAACATTAAAGTGCATAATTGGCCGTTCAGAACTGTGTAGGCCTATTGATGACAAGATTTGATGAGTCATGCCTTTAAAGGAGAAAGGTCATCGACTGTTTAACTACGGAGTCTTCAGTAGCATGAGGGAATGATGGTCATGCACTTGTGCTTAAAAGATTTTTGTATGGCACAAACATCTTTATAACATGCTTTAAACATCCCTGTTTATGGTTCAGCAAGTCAATACAAAAGTCAACAGATAACAAACAAAAAGATAAAGCATAACAAAATCAGATTGAAATATATCCATCGGCACTGATAATTGGACACTAAATTCTTGCTTTACAATTTTGTACATTTCATTATTTGTTTGTTTGTGGAAGGTGTAAAATAACAAACTGACACATATTTACAAAATGTATATGGGCACAGAGAAACCTTGCTACTCTAGTTATTCTTGATGTCTATCTAAAATCCAGCCACTTTTGAAGGTTTAAGCGAAAAGCCAATGATAACAAATAAAAAATATATAAAAATAGTACTGTAATAAATCCTTTTCTATGTTTTAAGTCAAATAAAAACAAAGATCACCATGCCGTTGAAACTAAAACGAATCAACACTTTAAAAGTTAATGTGCTACCTGCAAGTTTTTTGACAGCTTGGGTTGACTGGACGATCTTTAAATTCCACCTTTCATGCCATTTGTCTTGTCAAATTTGTAAACAATAGAGAAAGGATCACTGTTGTGAGCCTTTGTGTATTGTTGGGCAAACTGAAATCTGCATTGTAGAGTAGATTGCAAGATTGCAACGTGTTTGCTCACGAGTGATACAATAGCCATGGGTGGACGGGTGCTACCAGAGGTGCTCAAGTGTTCAATAGTTTTCTGCAAAGTTAACACATGCACTTCCATAAAATTATATCACTCATTGGTGATGAGTAGTGTAGTCTGTTGTTGTCTTCAGTTATTGAAAATACTTGATCTTGCAGGTCCTCATGTCATCTTGGGATTCTGCCTATTAAGGCAGGCGGACAGTACTTCACTTTCCCAATACTCGCCAAACTCCTCCAGTTCTTGGCTTATCGAAAGGATGATAGTGCACAGGACTGTCTTTGTCTGTCTCCCAGACAATGCTTTCGGGTTGGGATGACGATGGCGATGTAATAAAAAAAAAAACACTGGAGCTTTTTCCATACAGTATGGTTAAACAACCTAAAACAAGACAAAGATGTAAATTATGTTATTTATTTATGCACGGACAAAATAAAATCAACTTACTAATGAGCTCTTCTGAACACAAAAGGAATTTACCTTGTGTATGTGTGGAGGCATCTCGTCCTCTGAGCTCTCTTCCTGCAGAGGCTCGTGTTGTCCTGGTGCTGTCTGATTCTCCTCTGCCCAGCCGCCCATTGGCACGCGAGCCGACCTCACCACCTTCGCTCCAGCGCCTAAAGAATCTAAAAAATGTACTCATCTTTAGACGTGTCAACAATCTTAGAGAATATTTCAGACAATAATGAGTTCAGTACTATTAAATAGCGGTACAGATGATTGGACTGATGATTGGATAATGGACTCAATGCCTGATAGTTCGTCAATTAGAAAAATACTGTTCAGTTAAAGACATCAATCCATTTTCTACCACTTATCCTACTTAGGGTTGCTGGGGGTGCTGGAGCCTATCCAGGCTGCCATCGGGCAAGAGGCAGGGTACAACTCAGTTAAGGTTAAAAAATTAACTATCCTCATGTTTGTGGATTTTGGGGTGTGGAATGTTTGATTATTGGGAGAATGTTACATGAAGTTTATCTTTTTATCAATATACATATTTAAAAATAATTTTAATCTTATAGAAAAAAATACTGTGCCCTTTCAATAGTTTTCTGAGTGCTTTCCATCTTTTTAGTGTGGCCATCTAGTCCAAATGTAAATTCTATTTTAACTACCCCGCCATGCTGGTTTATAGACGAGTGCGCTATGCTAATTTGTTTTGCTTACTGTATGATTAAATTAATTATTGGTTTTAGTCATGTCATAAATTTGAGGGCGATTAGTGGGGATGGCAGGGAGGGGCAGGTGGATCCTGCTTTCAATCTCTTGCTAAGATATTAGGAGTTTTGCAGCCTCCTTCTACCAGAGGCGGCAATTCTAGAGCCACAGACAGACCACAGAACCATGCAAAGCAGTGGTAAAATCAGATTTTAGAAAACAGGGTGTAGATTAGAAGAACCGAGGGAATGGGGAGTTGATATCAGCAGATGTATGAGACAATCGTACTCTTGGACACCTCTGTCATAAAGCATTGTTCTTCAAAATGATTTCTAGACACAGGAATAGTTACCTATGGTAGTTCCACTATGGCGACGTTGGCTGGTGCTTTGTGGTGGAGCCCCCTCCTGGCCCACAATGGTACCTCTTGTGGCTGATGTGGGAATGGCACTGGGACTCGGTACCGACGTGGGGAACGTGTGTGAGCGAGGCAAGTTCCTATAACGAGAGAGGGGTTCACTTCTCACCTCATCCGGGACGCTGTCGCTGCTTTCGTCACTTTCCTGCCGGTGCCATGTGTGACGAGACAGCTCGCCACGTGATTGCTGTTTATGAAGCTTGAAAAACAAAATAGAACATGGTATTCAGTATAACAGGGCAGAGTTAAGAGATCTAACATCAGTTCACAACACGCTCTGTCTCTCTCACATGTACTCATACACACCTCGTGCATGTAAAGTGCATGGATGCTCATCTCAGTGGAGGCATACTCTGACAGCACCATACTAGTGAGCTGACCCTCCCATGCACTGCTGCCAGAGCTCACAGTTCTGGCATCAGTCCTGTCGGTTGAAAGTAAAAAAATGAAAAGAATAAGGGCGAGTATGGGGTTTAGAGATAAGAACATTGGAGGGGCATTGGATTTAAAATAAAATTAAATCTGAGCGAGGAGTTGCACAGTGTACCTTTCCATCCAACTACACAATGAACATTTAAAGTTGATGAGATCCACAAAATTATATTCATACCCTGAGCCAGCCATTGTTCTGTTCATTGCTGAAGAGTAGCCAACAGCTCTGTGTGCTGCACTCAAGCTGCCTTTCAGGTGAAGGCTGTTGCCAATTGGGGAAAGGGAACGCAAGGCGGATGCGCCTTCACTCATGCCAGCCACAGTGTGATTGATTAAGGACGAGTCACGGCCAAAATGAACAGACCCCAACGTAGATGGACCTGCCAGAAGGTTTGCTATGAGGCTTCTTGGCTGTGAGAGGCAGACGGGATGACAGGGTTAATTCAATTTGCAAGGATGTTATGAAATCAAACTCAGGTGGATGGTTATTCATTTGCATACTTCAGACTCTGAAAGTGAGAGTGGGTGTGTGTCTGAAGAAGTCCCAGTGGCCTCTCTGTGAACTCTTTCTTTGAGTTGACTGATGAAGTGTGTAGTTTCATGAGGAGGCTGCCACTGTGGGTTGGTGATGGCGAAGTGCATCAAAGACAATTCTGTCTTGCCGTCCTCAGCTTGTTGGTAGACAGAAGCCTCCGTCTTCCCTTCTGACATCCACTATGGGGAGGGAAGAGAAACAAAAATCACAGTGACACAAAACTCATTCTGTGATATCGCAAATGCAGAATCACTGAATGCCCATGAAGGGGCAACAATAAATTGTGGCAATTGCCAGGAGTATTTCCAGGTGACACCCATGGTGTCAGCTACAGTATGGTTGTATTAATGAATCTAGTGACTGGCCAACATGAGAGTTACGAACATTCCTGATTTCTGGTTGATATAAGTTTCATTCTTATATTTTAGTAGCTAATTGCTGATTTTTAGACATTTTTTTATATTTTAACAAGTGATTTCTATATAATTTAAAGTTTCTTGATATTTAGGTATTCTTTCTCATTTTGGGTAATTTCTCACTTATGTATCTCGGAGGAATTTGATGTTTTTTTATAGGCACCTTATTGCAAAATGTAGATGAAATTCTGAAAATAAAAAAACAAGCAGGGTTTTTAGTGGGCAATAATATCTGTCTGGATTATTGTCAAATTATGAATAACAATTTAATAAACATTTAATTTGTGAAGCACCAGGTAATATGTTCTTTTTGCATTTTTTTAACACCTGCCTATTCTGAGGGGATACGGGTCTGTTCTTCCATATGGTTAGACAGGCAGATATTTCGTTTTTTTGTGTATACATGTTTGTACAGTTGTGCTTAGTAGCTCCTCACCGCTGGATGTCCATGCTGCCTGATGTCCATCTGGGCAAAGGAGCAAGTGTCTCCCACCCCAATAACCTCGACTGTGAAGTTCCGGAAGAAGTCAATAATCTCAAGAGACTTCCTCCTCAGACAGAAAATGAGGATGATGGGAGTCACCACAGGACTAATCAGCTCTTCAAGAATAAATGCCTGTTAGTAAAGAAATGGAAAGCCTGTTGAAAGCTGTGCACTGATAAAACACAGTAGGGTTCAGAAAATTCACAGTAGGAGGAACAAAATGTGCAAGGTTTGTTCAATAATACCAACATCATCGAGGTGAATTCTTTGGAAAACTACAATTTGAAGTTCCACTGCTCCCCCTGCCCTCCCCAAAAACTCTGTGTAGTTTAGGATCAACTTATACAACACAAGTTATGCATGCATCTTGAACGCCCTAAAATCCATAAAAAGGTATTTACATTTACATTACATTTGCTAAGGTATAATCAGCCCCAAACTCATTTTGAACCCATAGAGCAGTCTGGTATATTCCTGGCTAAGGGGTGATATTGTTACCGTGCCTGCTTTCTGAAAATATTTCTGATATTTTCAACCAGAATGGCAAAGTAGTATTGGAGCATGAAACATGTGATTTCTCTCTTGGGCCGATCAAATATCACTATCAGACAGGGGCCCAAATAATACACTATCTCCTGAAATGACATACAGTGATGTTGTATTTTAAAATAATTTATAGCTGGTAGAATACAAATGTTTCGATTTTAGTATTGAGCAATGGAGCTCACTGCTTTGTACTGGAAAAGCTGGGAGAACTGGTCTCGGGTCTCATATCTGTGAGCGTTGCCCTGCCAGTGGTCGGGCATGTAGTGGATGTGGGCCAAGATAACTCGCAACAGCTGCTCAGGACAAAACACCATGTGCTTATCTGGAATGAATGACCTGTAGAAAGAGAATAAATAAGTGACCTTAAAGACATTCATAAGTTTCATTATTTCATAGCCTAAACGATAGTAAGCCACACCATAAATGGTTACAATGTACTTCAACCCAGGGTATATAATTCTCATTGGTTCAATTTTTCATTAAATTTTATCCAAAATTTAAATATTTCCGTTTGTAATGCTGTTTTCAAAAGAAAAGCAGTTATTTGCAGGTATAAGCAAATCACACAATATAATAAACCAAGGCAAGAACAGATTTCATGAGAACAATTTGGGGGGGTTATATAAATATATTGGTCTATTTCAATCAGTTACCCATGTCTACTGTATGTCTAAGGAGCTTCTCAGGGAAGCTCCAGTTTACATGGCCTACCGCTTCGTGGCTGAGTTGCCATAATTCCCAAACACATCCATGTTCTTATGATACATCTGACAGTTAACTGTGGAATATTCAGGAGTGAGAAAATTTCACAACTGGATTTATTGCACAGGTGGCATCCTATCACAGTTCCACGGTGGAATTCACTGAGCTCTTGAGAGCAACCCATTCTTTCACAAATGTTTTTAAAAACAGTCTGCATGTCAAGGTGCTTGATTTTATACACCTTTGACCATGAAAGTGATTGGAACACCTGCTTCCTATTATTTGAATGGGTGAGCAAATACTCTTGGCCATATAGTGTATGTCATAAGTCACAGACAAAAATCAAGTGTCTCCAGTGTAATTTAATTCCAATAGAACAGTTTTAAATTGGTGAACTCTCAAGACGAGCGTTAGAGTAAAAGATTGAAAAGCATCACTGAGCTAGCCTCTAAATTTAGCTTCATCATCACTTTGACATTTTTCTGGAGATTTTATTACTCCTTGCAAATTTCTCGCTAATATCAAGTTAAAAAAGGCCACAAATGGTTACAAATTTACTCATTGCACTATGCAATGAAGTAAAAAGTTCAAGCAAATCTACTGAACTAAGATCTGTATCCCCAAATTCATAAATGAAAAATTACCGCATTTGCTCTATTTTCAAATACTACCCATCCCTGAGTAAAATAATTTGTCTGCATATCTATGAACTGATTTGTGTGAACGTGATCATTCAGAAAAGTCATGCAAGCAAAGATATTAAAGTAACCTATATATTGATTTGATGGCACCAATCCTCACCTGCAGATTGTGATACACACTCCAAGCAGAGTGATTGATGACAGGACATGTTCAACTGCAAGCACGTCTTCATCGTAGATGGTCAAAGCAATGAGAACAGCCAGAAGAGACCCAGCAAAAAACGCTACATTTTTGGCCACCACAGTTAGCAGTGGTGAAAGGAAACAATTCATGTACTTGGATGCTGCCTAAGGGAGAGAAAGTGAAGAGGCTTCATCATAAATTTCACCTCTACCAATATTTTGCACTCCAACTAGAGGCCCCTCATTTCCTTTCAAATATAAAAAAAGTCCAGGTTTTTGTTTTTTTTTTTCTTCAAAATAACCACATAACTTGGTCTGTTGCAGTGACATAATAAAAATTGTATTTGATAAATTTAGTTTAATTCATTAATTCAGATGTTTCCAAACAAGATCATTACTTCAGATGTTTCCCAACTCTGTTCTGACTGCATTTACCTCTTATGTAAAGTAATTAGATTTCTTAAATGGGCAACTTAGAGGAGCAATGGGTATAACCTGACAATGCACTTGTCACTTTTTGAAAACACAGTAAAAGTATTATAAAACTAACAGGGTCAATCATGACCTAAATTCTTCAAAGCGACACCTAAGGGAAAGCAGGGTAATTCGGAACACACACCTTGTAACCTTTGCTAAGGCGAGACATGAGCTCGTGGTCCAACTCATTAAAGTGACGCAGGTAACATCGGCCATACAGAGACCAGCATCGTGCTCCAAGGGAACCAGGCTCTCTCTTGATCACCTAAACAAGCACATTACACAACAATTATCTATCTGAAAAAGGAAACACTAGGAGGTTGCTCATGTAAACAAACCACTTACCTCAGTGTAACTAAAGAATGCATAGAGGATCTGCCACACCAGAATAACTGGACACAGCAGCAAATTGGCAATGCCAATCCACAGGATGCGTGATGCAAGTCTATCAGCGAGCTCAAGCCGATTTCCCCCTCTCTTATACTCTGATTTTAAGCTCCACTCATTCTCAAATAGGGATCCTAAAGAAATATAATGGAAAAGGAATAAAGCAAGACTGCAATCTTAATATTTTACACAAATGTGCAAACTGAGGTGAATGTGCACCGCCCATCTCCACTGTGCAACTAATAAATATGAAAATACAAGAATTATAATGAAGACACAAACACACACACACACACACATACACACCTGGACCCCAAAAGAAGATGAGTTCAAAGTTGTACTTGAGGCCACGTGTGTAAAAAACACAGTCGCCCAGCACAGGAAGTCGAAAGCGCACAGGAAGGAGTGATTTATTCACCATGGCTACCTGCAGAATTACCAGAAAGCAGTTTAAGATTACTCGATTTTATTACAGTCAAAAGTAGTAGGCAATAGTGATTGCATGCAAATATAACATAAAAGTACACACCATGTAGTTTTTGAAGCGGAGGATTCGGTGGTAAATGTCAAGTTCTGACAGTTCCTTTTTATGGATACAGATCTGATGTTCCTTCTGAATCTCCACTATCCTTGCCTGAACCTCCTGCCATGTTGCATAGGGCAGCTCTGACTGAAAAATAAGTACAATGACTATCAAAAGGTTTCAGTGCATTTTGCATGTAAGTACAATGTTTTTTTCAATGGTGATCATCTGTCAGCTCCCCTCTCCAAAGCCCGTGACTGTCTCACCATTGTCATCTTCAGCGCATTGATATAGAAGGACCGGATCTCCAAGTAGCAGCAAACATTGTAGATGAATTTGACCAGGCGATGCAGCCAAAACACACCGGAGATAACCAGCACAAAGATCACAAAGGCATTGTCTCGAATACTGTGGAAAGACGTATTTTCATGTTAAAACTGCAGGGTTTGTATATTTGACAGAAGTACTGACACTGCCTTGACATATTGAACTCAAAGTGATAATGCCCATTCATCTTTTTCTGGGCACATATTGTTTCTATCATAAATAGTTAGGTTCAGAAGCTTTTGGAGAGTGACATCATCTTTGGATTTGTGTCTCTGTGCTCCACCATGAAACTGAAAATGAAGCAGCCAAGATGTGGTTGAAGTACAAACATTCATCTTTAATTCTATTTAAAAAAATATGACGTTAACTATTTAGGGAGCTGTAGTCCTCTTATTTTACAAATTCCCTTACTAACATTAACTAGCCAAAACTACAGAAATGTCAAAATAATCTTGTTGCGAATTGGACATTCTAACATCACATCCTGAATCATCTTTCAGACAAACAGCACGGCTAAAAGTTTAACAAGCAAAAAGTCTGGTGAAAAATAAATCTGACAGACAAATACTAGACCTGTGAGTAACAAATAAATATTGTAAATGTAAAGCAAATTATGTGAATTTGCTTTGCTCACCGAGTACTGCAGACATCCGTAGGGAGGAAGGCATCAGGCAGAGTGACTTTAGATGAATCTGTGTGATTTACAAACTTGTTGGCAAAGAGGATGTCGTAGTCCACACAGTTCGCCAGGAACACTGTGAAACCAACCACAAACAGCAACTGGCTGCAGTAGTTGGTGACAGAGGGAGAGGCCATTAATGTTTGTATTGTACATGATACAATTCAAAGAAAGAAATCTGACTGGTATAGATAATGTTATACTGAGAGGTTACTACATACACGAGTTCGAAGATCTCTCCCATCAGCATACAAGTGAATCCATTCTTCTGATGCAGATTATAAACGTAAAGGAGGTTAAGGAATGTTGTTGAAAAAAAGGATGGATAAACATATTAAGATGGCTTCTTGAAGTTTGTTGTTTTTTTCATGCATATAAGCTTGCCTGTTATTCTATGTACATTTATTAATGTTATCAAAAGCTGTTATTAAAAGCACCTTTTTATCTCTTCGTCCACAGTAAACCAGCTACCGAGACACTTGGGCTTATCTGTAAATCTACCCCAACTTTGCACAAAATGTAATTGTATTTCTATATTACACACAGCACAATGATGTATCATTCACTGCCAACAAACAGAAAGAATTTCATTTTGCTGGGAAACATATTACCTTCCTGTGCATATGACAATAAACACTTTAAATCCATCCATCCACTATCTTCCGCTTATCTTACACCTAGGGTTGTGGGGGATGCAGTAGCCTATCCCATCTGCTATTGGGTGAGAGGCAAAGTACACCCTGCACCACCAGGCCGCATACATAGACACACTAGGGCAACTAATCGACTCAATTAATTAAGGTTAAAAAATTAACCTTGGCATGAATTCGGAGTGTGTGAGGAAACTGAAGAAGCCAGGAGAAACCCATGCAGACACAAGGAGAACATTCAAGCCCCACACACAAAGGCTCGCCATGGGAATCAAACCAGGGTTGTTGGTGCTGTAAGATGAAAGCGCTAACCACTGCACCACTGTGATGTCCACTTTGAATCCTTGAGTGCAATTCAATTATTTATTTGCTGAAAGGAAACTATTCTGGTGAAAAAGTATTATATTTCAATACTTAAATCAAAAATAGTTTTACGGCAACTGTATACAAAGCCTAGCTCTGCAGGCTAAGCATCATTGAGCAATACAACGCTGTCTGGCAGTTAGTCAAGTTATGGTCTTATTATCAGACCTAGATTAAACCAACATGCTCTCCAGCTTTCCAGTTTTATCCCGGCCTGCTGCAAGCAAAGAGGTACCACAGAGCAGCATTTTCAGGCCATGCACATATGGATTCATAATAGTAGAGTGACACACAAGCACACAAAAGGATATTCTTTGGAAAAACAGGTCCAGGTTTTCTATGTGGTGCCACTGAGCTGTGAAACATTAATTGCAATTAGGAAATACCTCTAGCACTGTCCGAGTACACTAGAAGAAGGTGTTTTGGTTTGTGTGATTTGTTTGTGTATGCATGTGTCATACATTTAGCTCCCTCTGGCACATGCATCAGCAGGTTCTCTTCTCCAGGGGGCGAATCGCTGTAGGACGCCTCAAGGCGCTGGTACTCTGTGTCAAAGTGCGCCATAGTGACAGCGGCTTCAGTCTCACCAAGTAGTCAAGCCCCGTGCTATAGCCTGGATGACAAAGAATGGGGAAAGGGTGAGGGAATGGAAAGAGAAAGTACACTGACAACAAATTATACAAGGAACCAAGATTCATCACGCCAAATTGTTTTGCCTCAAAAAAATAAGAAACTAGTGTGGCCTTCTGTTGCTTTACTGTACCTGCTGCAGTATTTGGAATCAGAGAAATGATTCTGGTTCCCACTATCTTAAAAAGTTGATACTATAGACTTGCTGTAAACTTGACCTCTAATGTCTGAATAACAAGACATTACCACTCAAGAACTTGTCATCAAAAAATGAATTGCTGTTCAGAAAATATTTAGATAATTTATAGAAACAACAAATTCAGCCTGTCAGGAACAGAAAATAATTACCAAAATTATTGGCCCTGGTTTACCACTAAAGCTGCGTTGTGAGGATTGGCCTTGATCTTTGAATTCAAAGTGTTATCTTTGTAATTTTTAAATCTTCAAAGGGGCTGAGATGAGCTTATGCTTACCACAAAATTCTGTTTACATTAAAGGTGGTTACTTATGTTATCTAGTAAAGATTATATGAACCTTTTCTGTGAAAAAAAATGGGGATGATTACTGAATGGATCATCACAAGAAGAACAAGTGACTATAATACGTACCACGCAGGAATACAAATTCAAATGCATTTATTAAATAAACCTGTAATGTAGTCTGTCTCATACTGACAGATAACACTGGCCACAGCCACCAGTGATTGTCACTATGAGTTGGTTGGTGGATAACAGTTAACCACGTTAATACTGGTTAATACCAGCATGTGGAAGATGTATCCTGCATATATAACAATCCACAATTTTCTTTGTTGCTGTGAATTCTTACAATTTTTGAAAACATATGTGATTTGATGATCCCTCAGTCTTGTGCAGGGGCTGTCGTCACATCATTAGTTGAGAACCTCAGCATTCTCCTGTGTTTTGCTCTTTTACTCACAATGAACCCTCATTCTGATACCTGGGTTTATGCATGCCACAATCTAGGATGATCTTTCTACATAGCGTCCTACGCTTCCTTCGCAACTGAGTCCTTTTACAGTCTCATAGCTGCTACATCAACAGCGGGGCAGGGGGATGACACAGTGACTTCACAGCCAGCTATGGTTCACAGATGCAAATTTTTATACACACCAGGTTTGTGCTTGTTATGTTATCGTTGGTACATAATTACTCACATTTGTGGGTGAATGATTTACAGCTATCTTTACAATGTGACATATTTGATGTCTCTACCAATTGCGGGACCATCACTTTGATTCACTTTGAAAAAGACAGTTAGAGAGGGCCCTCTGATTCTTCTTCCTCAGTTGGCATCCATAGAGCTGGCTTAGTGTTGAACTCAAATTCAAAATCAATATTTCACTGTGATCCAAAGTAGCTGTGTGTGTGAATTCACCCTATGATTTAATAAAATGCTCTGTATATAGTTGTAGTGGGCGTGGCCCAGATTACCTACACTTTGAAGATAATTGTCCAGTAACTTATAATACTTATAATGCTTATAATAAAAGCATCACAGCCTGAAGAAATCCACCGTGTGTCCCATCTCCATTCTATGAGGTTTGCATGACAGGACTGAATATAATCTGTAGCGCTCTAGTCTTAGATTATGTCCATCTTCTTAAACTTCCACTCTGATGGCCCCCAGCCGTGGTTGATCTAAGGTTATTCTTTTCTTTTGCAAGTTTCTGACTGGGTGGGCAGGTACAACGACGTTTATATCCTGTGAACTTTGGTTTTCACACCAGTCACTTGACTTGACTCAAATGACTTGATTTATTTTAGCCCCTGCTTTTTACTCCTCAAGCTGGTGTTTCTTGTCAGTCCATTACAAATACAAATAGTCAAAGCCATCATTGTGAGTCTAGCTGGAAAGAAAAGCTGACCCACAAAAGCCTGAGTTGGAGTCTATTCTACCCAGTCAACTGTCACAATACTTTTCCCTTGTTATTGGCTGATCTAAGCGGTCATGGGATGCGGGCAGAGAGGATTATTAAAAAATGTAAATGACCTCAACATCTCTTCTTCTTCTTCGTCTTCTTCTTCTTCTTTTGGCTTTTCCCTTCAGGGATCGCCACAGTGAATCAACTTTCTCCATCTAATCCTATTCTCTGTATCCTCCTCTTTCACACCAACTACCTTCATATCCTCCCTCACTACGTCCATAAATCTTCTCTTTGGTCTTTGGCAGCTCCAATTCAAGCATCTGTCTAGCAATATATTCTCTATCTGTCCTCTGTACATGACCGAACCATCTCAGTCTGGCTTCTCTGACCTTCTCTCCAAAACATCTAACATGTGCTGTTCCTCTGATAGACTCATTCCTGATCCTATCCATCCTGGTCACTCCCAAAGAAAACCTCAACATCTTCATCTCTACAACCTCTAGTTCTGCCTGATGTTTTTTAATGTATTTAAAAAAAAAGGAAAAGAGAGAACATGAAAAATGGGCCACAGTATTTGTAGTTATGATAACGGCTGAATGTCACAACCCTAAAGACAACGGTAATTCATATTCAATTCACTCAATATCAAGATTTATTAGCAACGTCGTAATCGGTATAAGCCCTGAAAATATCAGTGGACTTCAAGCTTATGCTGTGGGTCAGATGTGAAATGATATTCTACAGCAGTTGGATACATTTTAGGAACTTTACATTTTTCTCAGAGAAAAAAAGGCTCAGGTGTGTTATTTTTCGACAATGAATATTTCTTTTATTTTCAGCAAATGATTTCAACCTGTTTTACTCAAGACAATCTCAACAGCGTGTCAAATAGATTACTTTTTACATGCTCATATTTTCTAGAATATGTGACGAGAGACTGAGTTTACAAGTCTATTGCAGTTCTTCATCAGACTCTCCTGGAAAAACATGTTGAATAGCATTGTGCTAATTATATAAGAGTGTTTTTTGTATTGCTCAAATCTAATCAAATTGTGAAACAACATAATTTTGTGGATGTAATAACTGGTGACTCACGACGTTATAAAACTATCTGAGACATCTAGCTGATGGTGGGAAGCTACAAACTTGGATTAAGGCTTTATTGATGACGAGCTCAAACCCCAACATGAAGTGTTGCCATCAGGTAAAGCAATGCTACAGATAGAGAAGTTACATACCTCCATCCCAGTAAAGTTTTTCCCCTTCTGCTCTGGTGTTCACTCAACATCCCCTGGCAAAGAAGTCAAAGGACATTTTAACATCCGTTTATCTTCAGTCTTATCTGTACCTCAATCTAGACATTTATAAACTATAGGACAGGAGCTCGACTCGTTTTTTTAGCGAAGGTAAGGTACAGCTGAAGGCCCAGACCAAAAGCCAAAACTAGCTTAATCTGAAAATTAGTAAACAGACTCGGACCCATGTCGGGGAACCTATTCAGGTGTTGTTGTCGAGGTTTGACAGCACAGGCCCGCCTTCCTTACAAAACATATGTTACGCTAGGAAAATACCGTCGTATTGCATTCTTACCGCTTTCTGTCACCCCAGTTAATACGACACGTAAAACCACGGACGTTTTTTTTTAAACAAAGTCTCATTCCACGCTAGCAACCACCATCTAGTCAAGACACGAGCCACTTTCGTTTCCGAAACAGCTAGCAAGTATTCTGACGTCTGTCACACTGAACGGACAGAGAAATTATCCAATCAGATCGCCAGTTTTTATGACGTAATAAAATCATCCATTCAAAATCGTGCAAGGGCGGGCTTCCACAACATGCTGACACGCCCTGTATGAGGCATCAGGATGTGAACTGGCTTCTGTTTACAAACACATCCGATGCGCGATTACTGCCACCGATCGGTTATTTTAAGAACTACAAATCTGGAACAACCGGATATCGTGCATGCACCTTGAGGGACAGTCCAACCCCAAACACAAAGACACGAACACACAGCCGCAGGTGTGTGCATGCAAACAGTCCCCTTTTCTAATTGTTGTTTTGATGTAAACTGTTGATTTTTGAGAATGTCGTGCAAAAGAAACAATGTCAACAAAGCACCCCCCCAAACATGACACAGACACACATACACACACACGCACACACACACACACACGCACACACACACACACACACACACACACACGCACACACACACACACACACACGCACACACACACACACACACGCTTACCTTTTAAGACTGCTGACGAATGCAAATACTCCCTGCACCATCACTAACTGTGGGTCATTTCAATTCAATACTTCTGATTTAAAATAAAAAAAAACAACAAAACATGGACCTTGACTCGTTTATGTGCATTAATTTGAAGAGTCCACATGGGAGCTGAAGGTTTGAAAAGCTAAGCTCACCTTCTGTCACTCTCAGCTGTGTTGAATATTCATAAATGATAGTAAATCCTCTTGAGTGACAGCTGTGCTTTTGTTCACTTTGTCACTGCATTAGCCACACACTTAACACCAATTGCATGGTATGTTGTGTGTGTGTGTATATGTATTAACCTTGGCAAGTATGATTCCATCATATTACCCTCTGCCCAAATAAATAATTTTTTGAATTATACATATCTTAGACTAATCTGGGTTTTTTAGAATCGTCTTTTCCTTGCGTATCCCTGATTAATGAATTCACATTGTCCCTAATTACTCCCTCTTTGTCTCTTTTTTCCTTGATAAAAAAAACCAAACAAAACCTTTCCAATGGTGTGTCATACCTCTTATGTTTGTTTATAAGGGTTTGCTGAGATGTTAGAACAGCAGGGGTCGTTTGAGTCAGGGGAGTCTTTGTAATCCTGTTATTATACTGATCTGGGTAATTTAATCTCTTCTGATAAGGATTACTCTTCATTCAACTTAATCCAGTGGAAAAAAAATCTGTCTCAATAAAGCTCCCTTAATGATAAACACTGAGCGGTAATTGTGAATGTGAAAATAATGCAGGATACATGGTGCAGTGGTGTCAAAGCCATGATGTTTGGACTTTCATCATTTCTATTTAAAGTTTCAAGTTTGAAGGAGCCTAAGAGACGTTATTTATGATCCAAAAAATACTGTAGAAATGGTTCAAAAAAGAAGTTTAATACTGCAATGTGTAGAAATCAAAATTTTGCAATGAAGTATATCTTTCCCAATTCAAAGAGACTAATATAGATTAATCAGAACCTGAAGTGGATTAATGGGCTTTTTTATTGGAATATTTTTTAGAACAGGGTTTTGTTGATCTATCAATCAGAAGAGAGAAAAGCGCAACACTCGAGTTCTGAACGTGATTTGTCAGGATTACAGCAGATCAACTGTGAAGTGAAAACATGGATTTCATAAATATCAGTTTTGAGGACAGAGTTAGGGTGAATTATTCCTATCCTTCCTATCCTTTGCATCATAGAGTCTATAATGCCTTGCAGGTCATGTTCAGAGTTCACCTACATTTTTCCACTGTTGAAGCTCAAAGGCCCAACATCATAAATAGAAAAACATTTCTTTGTTCCTTGAATCACATGAATCAATGTTCCTTCTAATACGGCACAATATCGTCGCCTTCTTAAAATAATCACCCATATTATTTTTTCAAGCTTTTTAGAAAAGGCATAAAACTGAGCCACATGTTGGCTTTTTTGGTTTAGACAAAAAAAATGGCAAAAAAATGATTCAAAGAAAGTGCCGCTACTTTCCGAGACACACTTTTGAGAGATGGTTTGAAGGTTTGACTTTCAGCTTAGAGTTGGGTTTAGGAGAGGGTTCCTGGAATGTGGAACATCAATGAAAATCCTCACTAAGATTGCAGTACAAATGAATGTGTGTGTGTGTGTGTGTGTGTGTGTGTGTGTGTGTGTGTGTGTGTGTGTGTGTGTGTGTGTGTGTGTGTGTGTGTGTGTGTGTGTGTGTTTTTCTGTGTCGTATGCATGTAAGTGCTCTGCTCTGGGCTATAGCTGGCTTATTAAATTACCCAACTGTCAGTGGGGAATTAGGGAGCTGCATTGACAGCTAATTTGGTTCAAAGACGTGGTGTCATACTGCCATACAACCAATGGGTGGTGCTTAGGTTAGCAGAGGTGGGGGTTGGGCGTGTTAGATGGAGGTGCAGGGGTGGGGAGAAGGAGGGCTTTGGGAATCAGGATGAAGTCATCCCCCCAGAGCGACTTAATTGAATCTTGCCTAGTATGCATGTATGTCTATATAAACCCAGTGAAATGTACACTGAGTGCAGCATCTGGACACTCAGTACGTTAAAATTTCAACCACTGCCTTTCTCCTTATCCATGCAGTTACCTCTGCAGATCCACTTTCACAAGGGACAAAGGCATCAAAGAAAAAAAATAACATAATTACGTAAATACACCATTTTAAAGTCTGACTATAATAATTCGAGATGTGTGTGTTACAAGAAGAAGTTTGTTGGAAAGTAACATTACTAAAGTAGTTGCCATCACTGGTTATTAAACACCTGACAATTAATTATTCATAATTTGGGGTATTTATCATTCATTTGTTCATTTGTTGTCCATCCATATTCTGCACTCAGGGTAGCAGTAGGGCTGGAAATAATCCCAGCCAATTTATGATTTTCTAAAAAAATCTTTGGTAACTCGCCCTATATTGTGAATATCTGATATATGAAAATGTGAATACAAGATCCCTTAACTGGCCACCTGGGAAAAAACTGTACAATTTGAAGTGACGCTCAAGGTACAGAGCAAAGTACAAAAACAAATGTTTTTGACCAAAAAAACAAAAAAAAACCAAAACAAAACAAAGCATCAGTATATAAAAATCCTATTGATGGCAGAATTGAAATATTTAAAAAAAGTGGAGTGTGTATATAGTGCTCTGGTTTTATACATGGCTTTATATGAGAGGAGAGAAGGTCAAATCTGTCTTTTCTTTCATAAAATTTGCTAAGAGGGCCCTGCTGCAGGTTTTTAAAATAGTCCACAGCCCCAGACAGTCTGCAGCAGCAATACACTTCACGGTCTGCTAATCCCAATTATGGCTTTGACACCTTCGATTTATTTGAGGTTTTTTTTCTTTTCCAAAACTAGCCTATATCAGCAAATTCAGCAAAAGATGACCCCTGTAGTCTCAATAAAGGCGCATAATTTGCCTTCTACTGGGTATATGTGCACCGCTGAATGAGTCACACAGATCAAGTGACATCACATATGTCACTCTGAGATGGTGTGCATGTGTGTGTCTTTGTGTACGCAGGAGAGGAGGTGAATTTCATGAGTACACGAATCATTCGATGTGCTCATTCCAGGGGAGGCCAGACTCTTCAGACCGCCTCTTTGCACTCATTGTTCCTCCTTTCCACCTTTCTGAAACAGAAATATATTTTTTAAAGCTAATTATCTTTTTATTATTACCTAATAATGTTTATTAACCTGTTGCAGATGCTTTCATGGTGATAGAGAATACACACACCTTCAGACGTGCAAATGTTCGCACGCAGATGTGCTCACCAGACAAAGGGGTCAACAATAGCTGAACAGTGATGACTAATACGGAGAAATGGATGGGGAGTTGAGGGGTGATGAAACCAGGTGGAAACTGCCTTTATCTCAACATCCGTCCCACGTCATGTACCGCAGTCCAGAATGAAGTCTTGAATTTCTAGTCGTTGAATTATCACTTGAGTGAGAATGATCAGGGTTGCCTCTGAGTATTATTGTGAGATGCACTCAAGTGGTCTGCTCTGGTAAAATCAAAACACTGACACACTTAAAAATTAAGGACCATATTAAAAAAAAAATGTCACAGCTGTTATTTTTTGGAATGGGATTTCATTTATTTCGTGAAAATGAATGGACTTGAAGGCACCTTGAATGCAGCATGTGCTTCAACACAAACTGACAGTGACTGACATATTTGTGACTTCCCGTCTTCCTGAAAAGAAAATTCAGAGCAATGCGGGATCTCAATCATTTATATTTTCTTCACATTTATGAGGGATAATAGAAATGACCTGATAATTATCAATGAATAAAAACAGCTTGTGACAGCTTTGGGAGTGAGACAGATTTCTTTCTGTGTGACTTGCGTTTACTTACACAGATCTCAACCATGCAAGTTAGGTTAATTGGAGTCTCAAAAGTGCCTTTGGGCACGAATGTGAGAGTGAATGGTGGTCTGTCTTTGCCTTTGCATGCCATCCCAGTGATTGACAGGTGACCTTTCCGAGCTGTACCTTTGCAGGCTCCCCACAGTGTCAGTGTCTTTATTTCATTTGAATGTAATAAGAGCAGTGTATAAGGTCAAACCAAGCAATAGCCTTTATAAATGTTCAATAAACAGCTGTTCAATAAAATGTTGTTCTATTTTAAATACACAAAAAAGGAGAAGAAATGATTGTCCTGCTATTTTTCTTTATTTCACAGTTTTGGTGTTGCAGTACTGTGAGTATGATGAGAGAATGATACTGCAGCTTCCAACAGGAATGTCTGGTGTCCTCTGGCAGCGGTTTAATATTGATGAAAAAATTCACTGTAAATCAAATTACACATTCTTTGGAGCTCAAAATTGCTGTTCCTTCCGTGTGTGTTTCCGAGTGCGTGCGAGTCAGTGTACACCATATGAAGCCCAATTTAATACAGGCAAACCGGGTTTAATAAAGCTGCTGCGGTTGTTATAATACTCATTCATGCACTGCCTGAGGTAACTGTTGATTCATGCCAGATGAGCCCCTGATTTCTGTTATGACCCCTTAAGTTAGTCAGTTCAATACATCAAACAAAACTGACGTCTGGTGAGTTGCAGTAATCAAGAAATAAAGTTTAAACTCTTCACCTATCGATAACGAATTAGGAGGATAAAGAGATACAAAAGGAATGTCACACAGACGATCCACAGGGGCCGAGCACCAACCCTCTACTCCTACTTGCAATAAAAAATAATCCTAAAGCAAGAAATGAAGTCTTTTAAAACATGACAAATGAACCCATCTGTTATACTACTTGGTTAAACCACTCTAGCATTGCACGGGCACTGTTCCATAACTTGCAAATGTGTAACCTGGATTGCCGTGGGTGAAATGTTTTTTTCCTCATCTTGTGGGGTCCAACCCCATGGACAAAATCTTTCAATGCAGGCGACCAAACTAGGCACCTATGGACGCTCACTGTTGTAAATGGAGGTTTGCTGAAAAGATTTTCTTCTTGCCATGTGTAAAAAAACCTGCTAAGGTCTTTTCCCGGCAGTCAAAGTGTGACATGACCAGGTGTCGCTTAGAAGTTGGGCCACATGTGGCGCATTATAAAGAAAGTGAAAAAAAAACAAAAAAAAAAAAAACACGAGTATCTTGTTACTAGCGCAGTGGGTGAGTATAACAAATGTAAGCACAATGACTTAAACTTAATTTATCGACTATACCACGTATTCAGTACATAGGGTCATTAGGGGATGGAGCCTATCACGGATGACATTAGATCATTTATTGAAAAAAATTACAATGAACCTTTTCATATGGACACAAAAAGTTTTGCTTAAAAACTAAATATGGAACCCGCGTAGCTTAATACTATACAATATATAACTTAATATTGCACTTGTGCAAAATCCTGTTTTCTGCCTAAGTAGCAGGGTGCCAGCATTAGCATAAGGTCACTATGACTGCTGTCAACAGAGGAGAGGGCATTTATGGGTCCTGTTGTGATTTTCGTGCCAAAGCATCAGCAGAAAATTCTGGGATTTGTAGAATTAGCGGTACATGCACTTTAGACTATACCGACGGGCCAGCTCTAACAGTCATTTGGTATGGCTTTGCAGGCCAAATATAATTACAGTGCGGGCCATATTTGGAGTTTGACACCTATTTATTAGATGAATGTCACTGGTCAATCAGAAGGTCACATATATAGATGTACAACCACTAACACCCCTAATTACACCTATGGACATATTTGCAATCTCCTGTTAACTTACTGCAGGTTTTCAGAATGTGGGAGAAAACTGGGAATCCACACATGAACAATGAAAGATGCGCAAATATAAGCATATAAGCAAAATATGGATAACAGCACTGGTTTTAGCACAAATCACATGAAACAAATACATCTTTGTTTCTCCGCTACCGATTTCAAAAGCCAAACTCGCCCTAAAGCCTCAAAGAACAATCGAGGGGCTAGTTCTCGCTCAGATTCTCTGCATCTCTTTGTTCAGTGTGTCTAAGTGAGAGGGTCAGGGGTCACACAACGGGGGCAACTGTGAGAGAAAAGGGTAATAACTGAAGAGAGATTTATGGCTCCTCAGGTTGTAAAACTGATTAGCTGTGACATTATAAGTGATGCCTATGCAATGAGTGCGTGTGCACACACACACACACACACACACACACACACACACACACACACCTGCACGCACACACACACACACACTAAAACGTTAACACACTTGTGACAAGGTACATGTGGTAAATGAAGTGCTACTGTGCTCTGTGGATTGGTAGATGGGCTTTTCACTGGTTGGTCTGCATTTTTATCCG
Source organism: Fistularia commersonii (assembly GCF_037954325.1). Taxonomy (NCBI): domain Eukaryota; kingdom Metazoa; phylum Chordata; class Actinopteri; order Syngnathiformes; family Fistulariidae; genus Fistularia; species Fistularia commersonii. The sequence continues at coordinate 23,531,764 of NC_141284.1, read as the reverse complement.
GAGAACTGGAGAAAAAATATTAAACTGTCCTTTTAACACATTAGACTATTTGCACAAAGGTGTGTGCGCGTGCTCACACAGACCCGCACAGTTAGTAATTGGAAAAGGATACATGAAGGGGAGAGAGCTATGGTGAGATGAGTAAGCAGAGTTCTGCTCCTGACTAGACGATCAATTTGCCTCAGAAAAGGACTTAGTCAGCATTGTCACGGATATGTGAATTTAATAGCATAGACCGTCAGGTCAAAGAATATATATGTATAGATATCCACACATATACTTATATATACTTACATATACCCCTTATTGTATTTTTGTATTTAAATTTTTCTTACTTCATTGTTTTTGATGTACCTGGCTGCTATGACAGTTTTTATTCCCTCTTGGGATTTCTTCTATCTATCTATCTATCTAGCTATCTAGCTAGCTAGCTAGCTAGCTACACATACCTGCATATATACATACACATATGTGTGTGTATGTGTTTCTCTATGTATGTGTGTGTTCCTGGTCACGTGTGCATGTTTGATGAGTTGTTTGGGTCGATGGCTTTTAACCATGCAATCAACAGCAGTGACCCCCCCCTCTGTTTTTTTTACACTCAAGGGATTTTTCCAGCAAAATTTATAGCTGTTAAACTTCTGCTATTGACTTCCATGCAGACCTTTATTGGAAAAGAGAAGTTGATTTCATTTATCTTACTTATCCTGGAGTGCCAGCAAGGTGAAGGTTAATGCAGACGATATGAAGAGGAACAAAAAATTTGAAGCAGCGATGGTTTATAAAGCAGACATTTTACAGAACCCAGTGTTACAAAGTTGTATCAAAACACCATCTGGGTCCGGCAATATACATTGCCTCAATGTAATATTGCATCATGAATACTTTATCATGTGAATTGTAACACAAACTTACTCTATCCCAACCTAAATCGCTGTTAACATTTTTATTTAAGTTTGATCATTTGATTGTCTTTAAGTAATAATCCAGCAAAATCCCTTGAGAGTTCTTATAATAATGGGAAAATTCACTTTTGCCAGGTGGTCATAGGTGACCAGATATAGAGATGCACACTCATTCATAGGTAATCTGTTCGGGCTATTTTCCCTGTGCCGACAAACAGGATATGGTACCTTAATGCACACAATATAATGCACTGCAGCATAATTACCCTATGAAACTTCAGATTACGTCAAATGACATGGCCTTTGCAACAAATTAAAATTAACCTTTAACGGATAATGAGATGTCAGATCACCTTGGTTGCCGGGTTTTACACAAATTTCTACTTTATATTTGTTTTTCTTCCTGCTTCAACAATATTTTTAACTTATCTTTTTTTCTTTATACACATTCTATTTTTGAATCATTGCTAATATGGGTTTTTGTGTTTGACTAATTTGTACATTCAGATACTTTATATACATGCGTGTATATAAAGAGTGGTAACTGCGGATAGATACATAGCATGGCAGTGCTGTTTTTTTCCACAGGTTTGGTATTTGGGCTTTCCGAAGGCAAGTTTATATGAAGGATTATGTTTCATTTCCTGGTTGTGTATGCATGTATGTGTCTGTGATTTTTTTTTTTTTAACAACACTACAAAAACACAAATCAGCCACAGGGTGAGGAGGAGGGGGTTTGCTGTTGTTGGATCCCTGGCGTTTGAACTGCCTGCGACATGGACTCAAAATCAACTCTATGTGATGAAGATGTAGACTGCACGGTACTTGCACATGCAAATATGCATCCAGGAGGCCCCTGGTTTTACCTCCAGGGCTGAGGGGTGAGGTGCCCCAAAGGGGCCTTACCCTGCGAGGCTGCTGATAGCTGCACCTGGCTCCTGGAGCCTGCTGCGAATGGGAAGAATAAAATCGCACAGGGTGCACATCACATAGACCATCTGTCTGGTTCAAGCCCAAACTGGGGTCTTTAGGGACACCATGGATGTTGGGTTCCATAAATTGGGGGTGTTCTTCCCCAACTGTTCTGCTCCACTGCTCCACTCCAATGTTTGTGTGTGTCTGATGTGAAATATAATTTTACGCCCCATATGGCTCGGACCTGTAATTAAGCTGCCTCCCTCTGCAAGTAGGGAGGGGAAAGAACCTTGAAAATCCAGATACTTTTTAAACTTAAACTTACATAAACTGTACACCTACTTATACAGATGTACAGCCGTTTTTTTTCACAGATGTAGTTTATTTACAAATGTTGGAGTGAAATCAGATGTTTTTCACTTTCTTTTTCTTATTTGTCTTATTTTTATTTTATTTTCCCTTTATATATATATATATATATGTATATATATTTTTTTTTTATTTTTTTATTTGTAGATGTTGAATTTACTATAGGTAAAGTTTCTCTGATTCTGAAACTGTCAGCATCACAACAGAGGGTGATAACAGCTTTGCTCTCAATGTTGCAAAGAGGTTCATTTTTTCAGTACATTTAAAGTTTTTTTTTTTTTACATTTTATCCAAAACTTCAAAAACACACCCCGCACTATATCTGTCCCGCGTGTGTGTGTTCGAGTTTGGTACCCCCCCACCCCCACACACACGTCAGCGTGCACGATGGGCAGCGTCACTCACGTCTCAACTCCCCTCACACACACACACACACACACACACACACACACACACACACACACACACACACACACACACACACACACACACTTCTCTCTCTCTCTCTCTCTCACTCACTCACTCACACACACACACACACACACACATTCTCTCTCTCTCTCTCTCACTCACACACACACACACACACACACACAAACACACACACACACACACACACACACACACACACACACACTCACACACACAAACGCGCGCAGGAAGACTGGAACGACACACTCCTATAAACCGGTGCGCTTTAATTGGTGCTCTCCGACGGATCCCCGGCGCGGACATTTTTAATTCCTAACCTCAGCCCACACCTCACACCCCACCCGTGGATTTCTCCTCAATGTGGCAGACTGGTGCCACGGTTCCACGCAGAGGATGAACACGCACGTTCAGTGAATGGGAAACCCCGCTGCCGCCGCCGCCGCCGCCACCGCCGTTCCCCATCCGTCTCTGCGGACGTCCCCTCCCCGGTGAGGTTGGCGCCGGGGGCCGGTGTCTGCGCTCCGCGGGGCCGGGAGGAGCCTGGAGGATGGAGGCGTTTTTTGCGGAGGTAAGTAACGGAGGAAGCGTGTCACCGTGTGCGGGATGAACACGCTAGGTGGGAGGAGGGAGGTTCTCCCGGCGTTTGCGTTCAATTTTTCGCGTTTTACTGTCACGCTTTTGAAGGCCATCGTTTTTTATTGCGACCGGATACGGCAGGTGTTGCTCGGACAAAATCTACCCCACCGCAGCCCCCACCCGCAACCCCGCATTCACTCTGCAAAACCCACGAGAATCAGGCCTGCACCCGCATCTCCCCGCATGCTTTCACGTTTTTTTTAACGCTATTTTTCTATTTTTCTATTTTTTTTTTTGCATTGCCCCCCCCCCCCGTCTTCCTCCCCTCCCGTGGCTCTCCGGGGCTGCTTTTACCGCAGAGCCTATGAGAGCTGCCACCAGCTCCCGCAACCTCCGGTTATTACACGATTTCCGCTCGTCGGGAACGACGGCAGGACACACGCTGTCCGAGCTGACTTGCACGGTGGAGGGGATGGAGGATAGAGGCGTCCGGGCCAGTGCACCGGGGGTGGGGGGGTGGAGGAGGGATCTGTAGAACGACATGGGAGGAGGTGCGGGATCGGTGGCGTGCGCGTGTGCGTGCGTGTGCGAGAAGAACCGATACGAATGGGAGATGGATGCTTAAAAAATCTAAGCTCATGTATGATTGTTAATATGCCATATATTGAGAGGTAGTGTCATTGAGGAACAGGCAGGAGGTAGCAGAGATGATGATGTCGAGGTTCTCTCTGGGAGTGAGGAGGATGGAGAGGGATAAGAATCCATCAGAAGGACAGCACATGTGAGATGTTGCAGAAAGAAAATCGCAGAAGCCAGACCGAGATGGTCATGTACAGAGGAGGGGTGGTTAATGTATCGGTAGCAGGATGCCGGGGTTGTAACTGCCAGGCGGTAGGCCGAGAGGAAGACCAACGAGAAGATTTAGGGATGGGGTGAAAGAGGACACAAAAATTAGTTGGTGTGAGAGAGGAGGATACAGAGAATAGGGTTACATGGAGGGGGTTTCGCTGTGGCGACCCCTGAAGGGGAGTAGCTGAAAGGAAGAGACGAAGAATATGTTATGATCACCCTTTCCTGTTTTTGTTCCTTTTTCATGTGACCAAAAGTCCCCTTGGATTTGACACAAGCCTCGGAAATGTCATTGTTTACATCCAAACATGTATCACATTCAGATAAAAAAATCACAATACTAATGGGGAATGGTGGTTTATGAGAGACTGAATAATTACTCTGTACTTGAGAAATGTGCCAAATTAAAAAAAAACTTTATTAGAAGTTCTCTGAAACAGACTGGAAACAACACTGGACGAATGAAAATGTTTGCAAACGCGCAAATATTACAAAAGAATTACAATGAAATCTAATTGAACATTGCGATTTCATCCATTGGGAAACATTCATGTAGTTTCCTTGAATTATAGCTGTAGTTTCAAGCCCATAGCATCGATGTAAATTTGTTCCGGAGACCCAAAATATCATGTTTGTATCAGATTTAGTTCTTAATGTACCATCAAAATGCTCAAATCCGGGACGTCTTTTAAAACCATTAACAGAGTGCTGCCTCAGGTCTCTCAGCCATTTTGCATTCCCATTTCTATATTTAGGGCTATTATTGTACGCTGTAACCCCCAACCGGGATATGGCTCTTCACCTCTCCCCTGCCTTTCACTCACGTCGCTCTACAGACACCGCTCGTCCGTGCACGCGCACACGTGGCCACGGAATCTCACGGAGCATCGTCTCGTCTGCCGCCTTCCCTTCCATCTGAGTTACTCGGCCTCCCGCCTCTGGCGTTAATCCGATACAGGTTTAAATGCCTCTCATGACATTTATTCATCTGGGCCCACTTCTGTTCGAGGTCCTGGCCGTTGCCGCCGGTTACAGATCAAAATCTGATTTAAAATACACTCGAAATGTTGTGTGTCGCCTCGGATTACTCGTTAATAATACAAAACACAAAATGACAGGGAGACAACATGATGCACAGCAATGGCCAAATCTAACGACTGATTCCCCATTTCCCTTCTCCGATTGACTTCAATATATTGATCGGAGAATTGATTTGCACACTACCATAACAAAAAAACCTGCAGCCCCGACACACTCTTTCCAAATGGACTAACCCGTTGAGTTTTAATGTTCAGGCCCGCAGTCCTGCAGAAGCTGCATAACTGATACCCAGAAAAAATGACTTCATGCCAGTTGAAGCTGAGTAATCAATTCTCGCGGGACAATTGCGTATGTGTGTGTGTGTGTGCAATAGCGTGCAGGTCCCGGGTCCACTTTGTTTCATTTATCTGCTGGCTCCATCACCTCATCTTTGCAACCTTCTTCCCTGCGTTTCCTGCATCAACATTGTGACTTTTATGAATTCTTGAGAAGAATTTGAATGTCTGGCTCATTGTTGATTATTTATTTTGCTGTGAAAGATTATTTTACAATATAGAAATAATTTACATTGTTATTTTTGTTTTTCTGCTAGTCACTTTTTCTTCCTCATGTGAATTCATTAAAATGTTAGCTAAGTCACAGGAAAATTTTAGTCCTTTGTAACCTTTAAAAATCAACTGAAAAAATAAGCAAAAGTGAAAAAGAATTTACCTCTGTAATCAGTAGGATTTTCATGAAAATGACCGAAGATTTACTTGATAATCAGCAACTTATTTGTATTTGAAAGAAAAATGGCAACGTGTTTATTTCAGAGGGCTTGAAGGGGGAATCAGAAATTCTCCAGAAGGGGCCACACGTTTTTCCATGTCAGATTAACTTGTGAATCCTGAGCCAGGACAAGCCGCCGGGTGATTCCCCAACACCTGATTCTTCCTCTGTGACACACGCGGTTGACGTTTGTTCTCAGGTGGATGCCGTGTCTTGCCGAATCTTTATTCATTTTAGCTTTATCTTAGCGGATACTTCATATTCTCTCAATTTGCCTCTGAACTCCTTCTCCACCTTACTCAGGTTTTAAAACTGCACAGGGTATGAATAATAGTTATATCACTGGTATTTCTCGTCCCATGTGTACCATATTGAGATGACCTGTGTGGACATGAAAGCTTTCCCACAGTTACTTATTTCATGCAAAGAATTTGCTCTGCAGTAAAATATTAATCACCCAGCTGCATTCTGTACAACGGCAGGAAACTCAATGGTGAAACGTGCATGCAAGGCACATTAAAGGACCAGCAACCTAAGATATGCAGCAAAAAAACAAAAATGCTAAAAATAAAATAACCTATCCATGGTGCAGTGTGCACTTAAACCACAATACTGTATAGGCGCTCAAAGGGGAATTTGCTTCGCCCATGTCTGCACACTGTACTGAATATTACGCAGGATTTGCTATGAAGTAGATTCTGCAGGAAGCTGCCTCTGTGGAGGGAAGGGAGCAGTCGCTGGAGATGTGTGACCTATATTCAGCAGCTCCGAACACATTTGTTCTGCTCAGGAGCTGCATCAGCTTTGCCTCTCTCGCTCTCTCCCTCCGTTCCGTTCCCTCTGATACTCACTTTCCCTGCGGCCACTCTCTCTTTGCACGTCTCCATCTCCTTCAACCAGCTTTGCCAGACTCCGTCTCCTCCTCCTACTCCTCCTCCCGGTCCTGTCTTTTTTTCTCCTCCCTCGACTACTTTTATTCCCGTCTCAGTCTCCTACGTGCTGCTCTGCGGCCGAGTCTTTTGCTACATCTGTACAACGGTACTGACTCCTACAAGACTCCTAGTTGAAGTCCGAAAGAAAAATAAAATAAAAAATAAAAAAGATAACAACACTTTTATCGTCATAGAACCAAAGTGCCTCATAATTACAAAAAATAGGTCATTAAGTACATTTCAAAATACATTTTGAAATAGGAACTCTTCAAACATTTACCGTTTCCAAAAAAATATATATTTATAATATTTAAACAGTCAGCCGTCAACAATTTGGTGGCCCAACACTTCCAGTGAGCTTTTGGCTGTTTGCTCAATGGCGTCCTGCTTGACAGTCAAATCACAGCCATTTTACTAGAAGCTGTTGCATAAGATTGCGTTATTGTATGTTACAATTCAATTAATAAATAAATGAAGTGACGGGCGGCAGCTATCGAGACATATTTATAAAACTTGTCAGTGAATAACTCAATTAGCAGTGGCAGATTTGTGTCATGTCGTTTGCTGCTAGATGGGTTTATCTTGAAACTGTAGCAGAGCTCCTCTGATCCAAAAACATTAGGATTGTACCGTAACTTTAGATTTGCTTTATGAAAGATATGAAAGATTGTTTATAACCCAATCTTTGGATGCGTCCTTGTACAATAGAATAGAATGCACCTGGTGGCAAATAATTAGTTCTGTGCCCTTTGACCTCCCAGAATTAATGAATTGTGCACATGAATGTATTTTATTCTTGCAAAGTAAATGAAGACAATTAGGCTGGATGGAAAGTCATTGGCCAATTTCCCAAAACTTTCCTGTTTTATCATGTTTTAGGTGGTTAATTCGCATGGGTTTATATGGTGCATAATCAGAAATATCAGGCTTTCAGTATCTGATGTCTTCGACCAAAACAGCTACCGGGTTTTCGTTTGCATAACGAAAGACTTCAAATTAGTAAATACACAACATCATATACCAAAATCCCCTTCACGGGAACATCATATCCCATCATCCACCAATACCCAGAGGAGAAAGGCTGTTTCCATGGTACCCTGTTTCCACAGTGTTGCCGTGGATCCCTGTTGCCATGGCGTTTGCGGGGGTGTGTGACTGTAGTTTAATCTGAGATGAGAGAGAATGTGATAATTAGCAGACTTCTCAAAACGGGCCTCTCAAAGAGGATTTACGAGCGTGCATACACGTGCGCGTGCGCACACACACACACACACACACACACACACACACACACACACACACACACACACACACACACACACACACACACACACACACACGTAACAACCCTAGCAGCTGTTTCTATCTGCTGCCTTTATCCCTGCCTGTAATTTAGCATTTTATTCCGATGTGACTGACTTTGGTTAATCATTTGTTTTTGTTCAGAGTCAGGCCAGGTTAAAAGGTTATTGTTGTAAATCTTCTGTTCTTCCAGAGGAGCAGAAATCATCACAGACCCACCATTTTTAAATCAGGCTCATCTACGATGGATGTGCAGAAGCGTTGGCTGTGTGTAGATTTTTATGCATGTTAATGACTGCATGGGAAGAAGAGGACATTTTGTTGGCCGGGAAAGACTTTAGTCAGGGGCCATTTTAGAGTTAATTGTCTCTGTGGGTCAGGGATTTATGAGGATATAAAAACTTCAGCAAAGATGTTCTTTTCGCCTTTTGGTGTCTGTATGGTTAACCAGGATTTCTCTTTTTTCATTAAAGGGTACCGACCAATATTTGCCTTGCCTCTTTGCCATCAGTCTTAGCTTCATATACAAGGATCTTTACTATTATCAGCATTTATAAGGTTATATTGGAAGTTGTCGGCTGCCATGAGCTCCCAACTGCTGCTGAGGTGGTTTTGACGGTTGCCGGCGCCAAAGGGATCGCTATTTTTACTTAAAAAGATGAACAAAGGACGTATTTATTGGACTTGTTTCAGCATTTATGAGGCAACGATCGATCCCTTACATCTGTTGTCCAGTTACACATGGCGTCATTGTGATTGGCAGTCGGATTTCAAATTCCCAGGCTGTAAGCCTGACCAAATGAGATGACGCATCAGGGATATCTGAAATTGACATTTGGCCAGAGGATTCTGACATTTCATCCGAGGTGGTGTTGAAAAAAGCTGATGTACGTAGCTTATAAACCTAAACTAACTGGGCTAAACAGGTATGGTAGCATCCTGCCACACAGCTAGACCCGCTCTGAGCCTCAAGTGACCAATGAAATCATTTCTGAGGGGGCAGACAATTTCATTTGAGGAGTAAAACATTTAAAAGAACACGCAAAATACAAAGTCAAAGGAGTGACGAGCAACCGGCTCACGATTTACTGATAAATCGTTTCACTGGAACAAAAGGAACGATAGATGAAAACAAGCTTATTTAAGGCTGGTCTTTGGATTGACAGAGACACTGATGTAAAATCTGGGAATTTATCCAGCAATCATAAATAATTGTGTTGTCCTTCTGAAATAGATTGACTTAATGATTTTTAACAATTGATATACGGTACAATTGAAATATAGTGAGGGAAAATATTTAATGCGCTGTCTGCTTCTTTTCGACCTATCTTGTTTTTTTTTTTTTCTTTTTTTCCCCTACTGCTAGTTTTTCTTGTTTTTTTCAAAATCACAGACAGATGTAGCTCATGTTGAACAGGTGACCCCTTCCCACACACATGTTTATTAATACAGACACACGCATGCGCGCCCACACACACACACTCAAACACACACACACACAAATAAACTCGCGGTGACTTGTTCCCTGCTGCCATAATCCGCTGAAAGCCTTTCTATCCTGATTGTATTATCACCTTTAATGGAATATTACTGACACAGTTTACGTCCTTGATCCAGGCCAGGGCTGTAGCAGCCTGGAACTATGTTAGGTCTTTTTTAAAAACAAAATATAATCATAATATCAACAATAAAAATCATTGCAAAAAGACCAGATCATGTGCTTTTTATACACCAAGGCATTTAAATTAAATCTGACAGCTTGTGAACATAAGTTGAGAGGTCAAATGCAGGCATAAGGGGATAGCAAATTAATGTTGCGCTACTCACAATGTACTATTGATATGATAATTGATATTTATTCCTTCCTTTATTTCTCTTTTTATAGCATATTGATAGGAGTAGGAAAACACTAAAATCCAGCAAACTAATATTGATAGGAGGAGGAAAACATTAAAAGCCAACAAACTAATATTGATGAATAAATGCACAACAAACATCTGCACACGAGGGCGCCATATTATGAACAACCATAACAACCATATATTCTGTGCTGTCCCTCATCTGTCTCAAATGGACAGAAAGGCTAAAGTGAAATGACCAAGCCCAAGGAATCACAACCCTATGCTTTTTTTCGCTGTGGAAACAATGTAAAACTCATGGTTAAATGTTTTTTTGAACACCCCGACCTCCAATGCCACATTGTGATCCATTTTGAAGAATAACATTTTGCAAAGTCTAAAGGAGCCACAGCATTTAATAAGTATATTTCTATTTGAGCTGCTCCATGTTAGCAGGAGCAGCTTTCCCATGGCAACAAATGAGGTGCAACCTGATAAAATAGATGAATATCATATTGTTGAATTGTGGATGGCTGCCCGTTTGTCTTACACGTGCGATCTGATATTGTGGAAAAAGTAGCAGAATTAAAAAGCCGAAGTGCGGAACAAACAGTCACAGTCAAAGCCAGCTCTGAGATACTTGTGTTCTCCGCCCCATTGTTGCACATCAACCTGCTTTTTCAATACATTTATTAATCTATGTTATATGTTTACCTCCCATTTTCCTCTGACAACTGCATTATTTCACATTTACCCCCAAGGGTTTGAGTTTTAAAAAAAAAATTTTTTTTATGTTTTACAGCTTTGCCATCGGTCAGTTGTTACCTCAATTGTCTTGGCTGGAGATCAAGTCCTACCAGCTCTTCTCTCAGTCCATATCAACCTTTCACAGTTTTCCAGGGATATTAATGGTTTTGTTTGAGCCCTTCACACCCAGTAAAATGACTTTAACAACTGGCAGAATGCAGAGAGCAAGGTTTCAGCTGTAGGCCAGTCCTTTCAGCTGACTTTTTTAAATCCTTACTCAGCCAAAGTTCTGCTCTATCCCGCTTTTACACCCCGATGCACAGGTTATGTTTATAAATGACCCTTGAATGTGCTGTCGGAGTCAGAACGCACGCTGACGTTGATCAAATTTTCGGATCAGGTGATTAATCTGTGTTTGCTGAGGCGTGAGTGTCTCTCGCGGAGACTGTTTCGGGGCGACGCCTCAATCGAATGGCGCGTCCGTGTATTTGATCGCTCAAGCAGAAGGTCTTTAGCTGGAACACACACACTCACGCGAGGCGGCTTGAATTTGGTTATTAAGTCATGAAAGGCTTTAGTTATATGAGAGCATTCTTAATAGTCCACCTGTTTATTTGTTTTCAATAACACGAGTGATTCACAGTCAGTGCCCTGAGGAAATGAAGGCAAATGAAAACTTTGGTTACTAGAGACGAAAAATCGTGCCGCTTGGCTCTCAGGTGGTTGTTGGATATTGAGGAAAAGATCATTGAGGGTTCCTCGCCCCCCCGTAGAAATCACTTTTCTGGCCTTTTTTTGCAAAATTCACATTTTGCTATATGTTGACTGAATCACCCATATAGCCATAGTTACCAACCTATTGAATATGAAACATTTGCCAATGTGATATGGATCAGTACCTTAACATGAGCACTTCGAATTCATAAAATGGTTAATTAATATACTCTAATTGTAAGGTGTAATGAAGGAAGAGGGACAAAGAAGGTTGTAAGACCAAAGTGCTTAAACCAGACTTGCCATGTAACACATGGTGACTCTCTGGTAAAACCTGTGCTCTGCCATCGGTTTTACTCTAGGGAAAGTACTGAAGGTTATTGTCATGCATGGCCATCCCTGTCTGTCTGGACCAGTAATAGCAGGGGGAGGGAAGGAGGAGAGGACCAGGAAGAGGATAGTGTTGCTGGGTGTGTAGGTTGTAACGCTGGCAGGTCGTTAATAACCCTCCGCCTTTCTTGCTGGTCTTACCCCAGAGATTGCACGGCAAAGGCGGGGGTGGGAGTTGGGGCGGACGAGGGGGTGGACGACATCGATCTGGCACCGAGACCAATTTACTTAATGCCAAGAATGCAGATACATTACCGGTTTATGGATGCACATGAGATGAGCGGAGGGAGGAACATTTGAACGAAAAGTCGTCGCGCTCATATTATGAAGTGTGCCAAAAGGTCCAGTATTAGAAGTTGAAACGGGGTCACAGTCTGTCACATGAAACAGAATCCAATGAAATGGTGGTAAAGTGAGAGCACAGAGCCCGAGGACAGGGGCAGGTCATCGGGTCAAACCATTGCATCAACATCATTACAATGGCTTTGTGTGCTGGAATCTGACAGGCAGACAGAGGAAACCGTCCGACTGTCCGGCCTCCGGGAGACGACATCTAGATGAGACTATATATAGAGCGTTGTTGAGGAGAGAACAGTGACAGCGAGGAGCGGAGGCTCCTAAATTTTTCAATTTGCCAGAGTGGTTCTTTGTGTATGAGGCTCCTTTCCGCGAAGATCTGAGTGAATTGGAAATAACAGCTAGTGGCTGCACATTTTCAACTCAGCTGAGACAATTCCAGGCAAAGATTCATCTAAATTTATCATCCTCTTTGAGCAAAATGCTCAAACTGGCTGGGATGTAGATGATAGACTGCGATACTGCTTACAGCAGGGGTGTCAAACCCAAGGCCCGTGGGCCGGATTAGGACCGTGAACAGGTTTAATCCGGCTCGCAAAGCTAAAAAATACCAGGTTTTAGGAGTGAATTGAACAATAGGTACGTAACAATAGTTCATATGTCATGATTTTACCCATCCAGCCCACCTTAGAATAGATTTTTCTCTGTGTTTCCCCTGAGCTAAAATGACTTTGACACCCCTGGCTTACAGGTTCACGACAGAGTGACATTCATTCAGTGTAGTGCCAGTTCACCAGGTAAACAGCAGGCGGGCAACACGGGCCGGACAACCAGAAGCTCCAAAAACCAAAATTCTGAGCAGGGCTGAAAAATGTTTATTTGGTGTTCTTGTTTTTGAACCAAAAGTGAAATAGAATGCAGTGATTGCAGTTATTAATCTAATGACTCTAAAATTTACCAGAGGAAAATGAAGACATTTACCACATTCGGTGCACATTTGCAAATGCAGCTATTATTAACATACCTTCTAAATTGAATGGTCATTTATCCTCTGCTTATATTTGTCTTGAAAAACAAACTGCATCGCCCTAATGCATATTCTGTCAAGTACTTAAAATGTTTTGATATGGTGAGGAATCCTGGAGTGAACATTGATGAAGATGAGTCCTTCAGGTCAGTCAAGGACTGCCATTGATTTTAACTTAACATTACAAATATTGGACATTACGTGCGCCGAACAAAAAAGTAAAATATTATCGGCTGACAAGTTTGCTGCTGCAACAAATCCTATTCTCTCAAATTTGTGCAAAATGCAAATGACAGTATAACAATAAAACATCTAACTCCTAAACCGGCTTCCCTGATTGCGACAGAATCAGAAATGCAATTTGAATCCTCAGCATTACTTAGTAGGCAATGTCTTCTTGACAAATGCTCATAGTGCTCTGCCACCCCATTAGAACACCCTCCTCCGGGAATGCTGGCCCACTTGAGTTTCTCCGGTCTTTAGCAGGAGAAAAGACAGAGCCTTCAGCCACCGGAGTCCTCTGCCGTGGAACCAGCTTCTTCAGGCTGACAATCTCGTGATATTTAGGGGTTAAAGGGAGTCTCTTTCAGAAAAGTCTGCTCTGCGTAAAGCGGACCCTTTTTCTATTATTTGTCGATGTGGTTGTGCAAAGGCATATAAAAAGATGAATAGAAAAGAATAGACCGTATTGCCATTGCAGAGCATGTCAGTGCAATGAAATTTGGTTGTTAAAAATAGTTTGAATTCAACTTAGAGATCCTTGTAATGGTAACAACTGTGTCCTTTTGCAATGGATGTAAGAGTATCCCGGTGTTCTGTTCAGACACCCCCCCACTAAATCCTACCATGAGCCATGATTCTGACTGTATCTACCTGGTTGACTTTGCTGCCTTGGGCCACAACTGGTTTTCCCCTGTGCTTTGGGATGTCTGATAGACTTAAAGGAGAAGACAAACTGAAACCAAAAGAGAGAGGAGATATTCCAAAGAGAGTTGTCAGGGAATGCTTTAGGGCATGAGACCATCTGTTGCTGAAGCACTGCATTTCCACTCCTTCTTTGTTGCAGAGTTTGTTGTATTTTACACACCTGGTGCTGCACAGCGCTCCGCCTTAGCTCAGACCTCTTCTCAACCTTTAGCATTTACTTGTGAAAACTTTAAAATTTTACCTCCGATGCCTAAAGAAACATTCATATTTTGCCTAAAGCGGATGTTTTCGTCCTCGACTGTTATCACCATATTTCCAGTTATTTATTCATTCGTTCATTATCTATATCGTTTTTCCTGCAGTCAGGGTTGTGGGGGGCTGGAGCCAATCCCAGCTGTCACTGGGCAAGAGCTGAGGTTGTGTATTGGTCACAAGTTGATCACATTATTGACTCAACCATTCACTCATTTATACATTGCTGCAATGCACTAACTTAACTATCTACTAAATTGTCTGTGGAGGTCATCAGTCATCCAGGTCTAAATTCTTGTCAAAATCTTCTTGTCATGACAACTGTACGATGCCTCATGCAAGAGGCTTCTTCAGTTCTGAAGAAGTGGAGCAGAATTTATCTGCTAATTGTCTGTTCCATCCCAGAACTTCCCATTGGTTAATCTCCAATTAAAGAACATCATTTAAAACAGCAAACAAGCTAGTATGAATATTAAAATAAAAACAGTATAATATTTTGCTTTCTTCTATTTAAAATGCCGGACATTGATAAGAATTATTCTTTGAATTACAGCAGCTGGTTTAATAAAGCCGCTGTTAAAGTCTTGTCAGCCTCTCAAGGAGAGAATGAGTTGAATAAAGTAACAATTTCTTTCAGTAACACAGAAAAAGAGCTTACCTGCCTTTAACTACTCTATAATTCTGTCATACAAAGTCCTTTTTACCGTTTTTCAGAAATGTTTAAACTTAAGCCGCGTTTTGATGCCAATTAAAGTATGATATTAGAAGCAAGTGGATTACCACACTTACTTACGACACAGAGGTTCTGCAAACACAGTTTCCACTTAAAAAGATTCAGAACATTCGCGCTAGTTAGCTATTGCAAAAACACACATAAAGCAGACGGTGATACTCACTAAAATACAATATAATACATTTCATCTTTTCAGGCTACAAACTTTGTCTCTATTCTTCTTACTGGTTTATAGGACTGTCTCAGAAAATTAGAATATTGTGATAAAGTTCTTTATCTTCTGTCATGCAATTACAAAAACAAAAATGTCATACATTCTGGATTCATTACAAATCAACTGAAATATTGCAAGCCTAATATTGCTGATCATGGCTTACATCTAAAGAAAACTCAAAAATCCCATCTCAAAATATTAGAATATCATGAAAAAAGTAATTTTTGTTTTTTTTTAATTGCATTACAGAAGATAAAGAACTTTATCACAATATTCTAATTTTCTGAGACAGTCCTGTACACATAAAAGCATGTAATTTTTTTGCGCAATAAACGCAACCGAGCATAGATTTCGGGAGGACAAATGTTGGAGATTTGTTATCTTTATATTATTTCAGTGACCCCGTTGACCCCGTCCCCCCACACACACTCTGTTTGACTGTGCCCCCTTTTTTTAGGGGTTTGAGGTTGAAGGTTAGAGACAGAGTGAAAGAGGGCTTTGTGTCCGTGGAGATATGTGGGAGCAGCATACTTCCTCTCTGACACTCAAACACACGCGTGCACAAACACACACACACACACACACACACACACACACACAGACAACCTCTGCTGCTTAAGCATGGTAGAAAACCAGATGTCACAGTCGCTCATTTACCACATCTGTCTGGGAGCTCATTGGTGTGACACTTCCCCTACAGATGTAGTTTTTATTCACCTTAACGGAAAACACTGATCTAGCGCTCCACTGGCCTGAAAGCTCAATATGTTGTTCGCTTGCAGATACCCCAAACCTGGACACGGACACAAATCCAGTTGTGGGGTAAACACATGCTGTGTATATGATACGGTCGATGTTGTCCAGTCAATCAAGCTGCCTGGCGTCACTTCTGTCTTTGTGTGCTTTCAGGGGGCCCGTGTGTGGGTCAGAGAGAAGGAGCAGCTGGTTCCCGCCACCGTAAACTCTTGCGGAGATGGAACCCTTGTTGTCACGACTGACTATGGAGAGGTGGGTGTCGCCTCTTCCCTTCCTCACACATTGTTCGTTACCCCCACCATGTAAGCCTGTTTACAGCGTCACATTTCTGATATTTTTTTTTTATCGACTACAACGGTGCAACTAAAACTGAGAAAAGAATCTAGAGACTGTGATTGCGAGCTGCGCAGGTTCGTCCTCTCCTTTGGGAATCGATAGAGCCTCCTGGTCCTGTGGCTCGACGTTCCTCCTCCTCCTCCTGTTCCTCATGCATATGCAAACTGCACCACTGACATACATTCGGTCCAAAGAGGAGACCAAGAATAAACGGAAGCTGATATCAAGACAACGTTGTCTTCAATCCCTCTAAATGGCAAATGCCCCCCTGCCAAAAGCATGTAACTGAAGGTTTAAATCTCATGAAGAGCACTGTACAGGACTGTCTCAGAAAATTAGAATATTGTGATAAAGTTCTTTGTCTTCTGTAATGCAATTAAAGAAACAAAAATTACTTTTTCATGATATTCTAATATTTTGAGATAGGATTTTTGAGTTTTCTTAAAATGTAAGCCATAATCAGCAATGTTAAAATAATAAAAGGCTTGCAATATTTCAGTTGATTTTTAATGAATCCAGAATGTAGGACATTTTTGTTTTTGTAATTGCATTACAGAAGATAAAGAACTTTATCACATTATTCTAATTTTCTGAGACAGTCCCGTTTGTGCATGCACAGACTTTTTGTGTCAGAGGGGACATGTGCACATCGCTGTTTGGATTTAATGTTGTTTGTTTTTTTTTGTCTTTTTTTATGGCCAATGTGTTTGGCACACATACACACACACACACACACACACACACACACACACACACACACACACACACACACACACACAGTTGGCAGTATTTGGATGTAGCTAATAATAGATGTGGTTCTTTGGCTTTCACTCAAGAGTCTCAATCCTCACATCATACCCTCAAAAACATCCACATCCTCCACATTCACTTTCATAAACATGGGGTGGATTTATCACCGTTTAGATATGAAATGACTAAAAGTACGATCTTTCCGTGAACTGCCTTCAGTGAATCTGCCAAGGGATACGAGGTGGACTGACCAGCATTTTCCCAATAAATAGACGACTCATTATTGAAGCATAAATTCTTGTTGCTCTGGATTATAAATGCCCTCCGCTTCTCAACCCCCATCCAGATCTGCCTGCGTCCCTCTGCTCTCCCTCTTCTAGTTGTTAGTGTTTAAATGTTGGCTCCCCTGATGGTGGTGAATTTTTGATGGAGAATCAGCAGGATCGGGGACTTTACCCTTAAAACCGTGAAAACGGTGGGATGCTCTCATACCCGAATCCCTGGTCTCCCTGGAGTTCTGCCTGGTGCCCTTTTTGACTCCTGCAGCCAGAGAATACAACAAATAGTAGAGCAATGAATACATTTTTCTGGAAAGTAACAATTAAAAAATAGGGATGTCATCATATGTAGTACATATTCAATAATATAACTATGGCTGCAAAACCACCAGCCTTCATGTCGAATCAGCATGACTTGCCGCAGGGGATCATGCAAGTACTTACATCGGTCTTTGTCAATTTAGCTTGCATTCCCTAATGGGAATTCATCGCAGCTTTGCTACATGCATGCAAAAGTAAACAGAAGACTTCCTGTCAGGATTTGGGAAATAGTGTGACTCTCACCTCCTGAGCAGAATGCCATCCCAACACCTAGTACTTCACTTCCCAGAAATAGCTCTGCTCAACTGGTGTCACTACCCATCCCTTAATGGAAAGTTCAAATTGTATTAATTTGATTAAAAAAATCATTGTTTAATGGGATGGGAATGGCATGACCTCTTTCCATCCATTAACCTGCTTAACTGGGATTGCGGCGCTGGCTAAACAATGCAAGTGTTCAACCTAAAATACACAAAACTTCTGCAACCCATTAACAAAATTCTCCCTCTCTAAGTATGAGGGAAAATATTTATATTATTGCTATATAAATTTATATGCGGCTCGAATATCAAGCACTGAGCAGTAATTGTTATCATAATAAGATGCATCAACCACTTAGTGGTACCATATTAGGTTCTGCGTGTCACAAATCTAATCAAAATATACAATATGTTCCATGTAAACCATTTTGGATTAAGGTGTATCAAAGTATAATTAAGTGTAATTTTGCTCAGTTAAATCGTATTCCATGAGACTGTTGTCAGCGAATGATGAGAAAGTATTATTTAAATCTGGAGGATTTCATGTGTTAACAGATGTCATGCCACTATCACCTGTTCAAGGAGATTGTGGTCATCAAATTTATTTATAAGATTGTTTATATTGCATCAAATACGGCACACACACACACACACACACACACACACACACACACACACACACACACACACACACACACATACACACACATCGCTTTTTAAAATAATTTCATTTTGTAGATATGCACCAGTATATGTGTATGTATGTCTGTATATCTATCTATCTATCTATCTATCTATCTATCTATCTATCTATCTATCTATCTATCTATCTATCTATCTATCTATCTATCTATCTATCTATCTATCTATCTATCTATCTATCTATCTATCTATCCATCTATCCATCTATCCATTGATCGAGCTATTTATCTCTACCTTGCTCTGATAGGGAAATGGAACAGTAGCAAATGTCTGTATTGGTAATGCAGCCAAAAGTATGTTAATACATCATGCTGTTATCAATAAAAAAATCTCACAAATTTCGACCACTATTATCTGCCAAATCACTTAAAAGTCTACTTTGATGAAGGTCCTAGAAATTGAAAGTATTTTTAATCAATATTGAATTTAGAAACTCCTAATTGTTTTCCTTTTGTTTAATTTTGTGGAGTGATAACATACAAAACAATGCATAATGATTTTAAAGTTGAAGTAAAATGCAAAAAAATTTGAATATTTAAATTGCAAATTTCATTTTGTTCAATTTACATGATATCCAGTTGGCCCGCACACAAAAACGAAATAAGAAATGTGGCCCGGCACCCAAAATAATAGCCCACCCCTGCTCTAGATCTTCATAGTTTGAGATTGTAAGAAATGAAATCAGGCAGAAACTCCCAACCTGAGGTCCTACCACCGGAGAGTTTAGTCAGTTTTCAAAACAAGCAGTCTATGCATTACTTTGTGCATGAATTCTCATGCGACGGTTTATGCCAATAATCTGACAACCGTCGTGACGATCTGTCTGACCTCAAATAGAGATCCAAATGGGTTGCACTGCTGACGAATAAGAATCGATTTCCAAATATCTAAAGGAGCCGCGCCAAAGGAAATGAAATGAGCCTCCTATAATTGATGAAACCTTTGATATTGGAGCACAATGTCAGCTTATACCTTTTTCTTTTATGTGTAATTTGAGGCTTTACCATGAAGAGAAAATGATTAGATTAGAACAGATTAAATCAAACTTTAATGAACCTGCAATGAAACTGGGTCACTAAAGAAACGGCACAAAGTTAGATAGAGAGGCTAAATGAGAACTTCAAAAGTATATGGAGAATCATAGGGGATGAAAATATAGAACATGGAAAATGATAGATATACAAAAGACGTTCAAATGCAGACAAGTACTGTAAGTGTCCTCATTGTGTTCAATGTCTTCCTTGCAACTGTTCTTGTAACCATTCAAAATTTATTTAAAAAAAGTGGTACATTCTGGTGGGGTCGCCATGGATACAGGCATAAAATCTTTCCACGATGCTTTAGTTATGATGAAAGCCTCCTTATGACAGTTGACAAGGAATGTAAAAATGATTTTCATACTTTAGCCTGTAGACGTAGAAGATGCATAAAACTGAGACTGCACCGATATGCTCTCCTTCGCACATATACAAATATACATAATTACACACACACACATATACACACATGCCTGTGCACACATAGTCTATGTTCGCAAATGTGCGCGATATGTGACCTGGATTTTAGTAGCTAGCATCAAAGTTGCAGCGAGAGCTCACTCAAGCTGAAAAGGCTGCAGGGATGCCTCGCTGTTGCGCGCACCATCATAGTAGAACCGCGGCACACACTTTCAAAGTACAGCTAATGAAAAGTACCATTGTCTGGTCTGATCCAGCACAGAAACCAGCCAATGCATCTGTTTGATTTCCTGACCCACATTCTTCGAACAGTCTGATACCTCTAGATGCTGAATCAACTCGCTCTCCCTGGATCTTTTAGGGCAATTTGATACAGGGGCAAAGATATGCAAACATAAGCTCACATCCCTCTGCAGTTTCCTCCTGTCTTTCTGCCGTGCATCATCCCTGTCTCTGCAACGTCCCTTATCTGTGAAGCAAAGAGGCAGAAGTTTCCCTGAGGGATGGATGAGTGCGGGGCTGCCAAATATTAAAGGATGATGACAAATGACGAATGAAATGTGTTATCCGCCCTGGTGCTGAGCGGCTGCTGTGGGGCAGAGAGAGAGCATGAAGTTAAATGGAGTTAAGAACTGTTTTAATCTTTTCTCCTCAGTATGAAGTTCTATGGAAAAAACAAAAAATACAACAAGGCTAGGATGTTGTTGTGGTAGTCTGCTTCTACCTTCAAAATGCAAAGTTACATTTTTAAGTGCTCCTCACATTATCCAGTGTCTATTTAGTGATGCCCTGATTTGTTTGAAAATGATAACAAATATTTAAACATAATAACAAATGAATTTCAAAGTGCTTAGGGAGTTTATTCCAAGCATTTATGTGAGCATTTACCATTTTTATATGAATGTAAAATTGACAAGATGCACTTATTCCCTTAAATCATGTAGTAAAGAAGATAATCTTTTGTTGAAATTGATATTGATATATCAATATAAAAATAACGATATTATTTTTTTTCTTACATTAATCTTTGGAAGCCAAATCGTCCATTCAAACTGTACATATGGATGCAGGTGTATAAAGTACTTTGTGTTTCTGGTGAAATAGAGGAATGGGGAATATATAGGTCACAATGCCCAGAGCATCCTATCTCTCTCCCTTTCTGTGCAGCCCTCCTAACTACACACACACACATACACACACACACACACACACACACACACACACATAAACACACTCTGGCTACAGCTAACGTGAATTCAGATGAAGAGGCTCGCCTCCGCCAGCTCTCCTGAATCATGCAAATCAGATTGACGGGCTTTACAAAAAGACCATGCGCACTGTTTCTATACGTGTGTGCGTTTGTGTGTGTGTGTGTCTGTGTGTGTGTATATGTGGTGTGTACACTGTAATTTCACATCTTTCTTCTCTCTGAATTATTGAAAAAGAAGCGTCCCATTTCAGAGCAACTGGGAGTCAGTTATTTTCTCACGTACTGTAAAAGTGTGAGTGTTTCACGTTTGGGATGATTTTCACTGTGGAGCTTTAAAGGGACGTCTCCCGAAGCCCATTAGTTGTTCGTAAACTTTTGTTTTCTTTCCTTCTTTAATTTGAACGTTGCTGCATTTCCCTTCAGTCGCTGACACACTTTCTCATCCGCAAGACACTTGACGTATGTGCAGATGATTTGTCACATTTCCCATAAATATTCCGCTTTTGAAACAGCTGAGCCGGGTTCGTCCGGGCTCTCCGGTTTCCTCCAACAGTCCGAAAACACGCTGGAGATTCATCAGAGAACCTTTGTGGTCCAGGCGTGTGGATGAGGGGGTGAATGTTTGTATTTCTCTATATGGCATGTGGATGAAGGAGTGAACGGTTGTATATCTCTACATCTATCCCTGTGATCGACCGATCCAGGGTTGACGCCCTACGCTGACAGCTGGGATAGGCTCCAGCACCCCCACGACCCTGAGTGCAGGATAAGCAGTATAGATAATGTACAAATGATTTTACAACCTAAATTCTATAAAATATTTACATCTTAATGTGTGTCACTAGCACGGCACCTCTTGGGGACGACAAGTGTCGTCTGTCGCATGTAAGATGTGCTGGCCAACTGTGAAGTATAGAGAAATTGGGAAAAAAAAAATGGTGTTGAAATGTGGGGGATGAAAGGGTGCCAGGCTCTGGGAGGCGGTGCGGGGAAAATAATGTAGAACGGGATGATATGAGGGAGGATAAGAGAGTGAGCGAGTGAACACAGACAGTCAATTGATAGATGGGGGAAGGGATGAAAGCAAAATGACACAAAAGGAAGGAAAGATGAGAGGCAGAAGTTGGAGAAATGAGGGTAAGCAGGATTCAGAGAGAAAAGGCAGGCGGAAAGTGGATGGTAGGGAGAGATTTAATGGGGGAAAGAGTGGGAGACGAGTTGGAAGGCTTAAACCGACGCTCACTGAATTGGATGCAGAGTGAAACTAGGCCTTCTAGGGTGTGTGCAAGGTGGGTTTCCTCATTGCTGCACACCCAAAAAGTCCCCCTTTTGTGATGACAAGCTGCGACTCAAAGAACCGTCAGACGAGAGGAACTCACATCAGACACTGATATAAACAAGATCTCAGACTCACGGCACACTTACACACAGTGGGAGGGCTGCCGGATATGTCCATTAAGAAATACAAACTCGTACTTGGTAGCGGTAAGGAATCACAGAGCTTTATTATGAAATGATTATTTCTGTGGATGGGATATGCACGTTTAAATAACCGCATCAAACTCTCTTACGGACAGCAACTTGTGAAATAATGATAAGAGTGAGTGTGTGTGTGCATGCAACAGCTCTGAGCTTCAGGAGACAGCGTTACTGGAGTGAAATGCATTCATTTAAGAACAGGATGTTTGAACGCCTTCAGGGTAGCCCCTGCTGCCACTCTCAGCAGACTCTCAACACATCTGTTATGGCAATACACACAAACACACACACACACACACACACACACAAGTAGATACAGTATGCACAGGATGGCGATTGGCTGCA
Source organism: Fistularia commersonii (assembly GCF_037954325.1). Lineage (NCBI taxonomy): Eukaryota > Metazoa > Chordata > Actinopteri > Syngnathiformes > Fistulariidae > Fistularia > Fistularia commersonii. The sequence goes on along the minus strand of NC_141284.1, from coordinate 23,508,642 downwards.
AGACTGAGTTGACATATTAAGTATACAGTATATAAAGGGCGCTGATTCTATTCTTAGACAAATAGCCTTTGCTGGAATGAATGGCCAACCTTTATGCTGAAATAGGACCATTATCTCCTATCTGTGTGTGTGTGTGTGTGTGTGTGTGTGTGTGTGTGTGTGTGTGTGTGTGCGCTGAATGCAATACCGAGGGACAGATATCATCATCACAGCATTTTGTGTGTATTTGACCTGAATCTGCACCCTGATGCTTTCACCTGTCAGGTCCAGCAGATCACAAGGCTTGCACTCTCTGTTCACTCTCTGTTCATATCCCCTTTTTCTCCTCTTCTTCCCACACAAGCGGTTTTCCCACTCGCTGGGTGACATGGGGGAAGTCTGAGTTTGTGTGTGTGTGTTGCTGTGTCGGTGGATACTCATGATCTTTCGGATGAACATGATCGCATTACTTAGCATCATTATGACTAATATTTGTGTGACATTCCACAGTATAAAGACAAGGTTATAAATTTTTTTTACATATTTTCCAATGACTTCTTTTGTTTTTCTCTTAAGATATGAGAAAAGGTTTTCTTTATTTATAGTTCATGAGCTATTACTTTATATCCAGCCACTTTGGTCGTCTGAACTACTTTGGTTGCAACAAATTCACTTATTATATCAGGGTTACGAAATGTGAAATACAAATCTGAAGAAATCAGATACGAGATGAATCAAATGACAATGCGTGCGTCTTTGTCTGACAGGCGGTGTACTTGCAGCAAGCCGAGGTCACCAGGGAGCGGGTTTACGCCATGCACCAGTCCAGCATCGATGGCGTGGAGGACATGTCCTCCCTCGCTGAGCTGCACGAAGCAGCCATCATGCACAATCTGTACCAGCGTTACCAGAAGGACAGCATCTATGTAAGTGCATTCGGGTAAACACGTATGAACGGTTGAGTGTGATGGTACGTAACGTCTATGCCCTCTTCATTTCCCGTATCTTTACGTGCCTGAGGCTTTTAGCGGAGTGCAAGAATAATAAGTGTATTTGGCAGAGAGATGACACCGCATCAGAGTACCGCAGTCAAATCAAGTATAGAAATATATATATATTTTTTTTACCTTACCATTTGCAATTATTCCCATGATGCAGAGTGCTGTGGGGATTCTTAGAGAATCAGTCCACATGTGACCCTGAGTGCAGGATAAGGTATAGAAAATGAATGAGTGCAATATATTTCTGAGTACGGCCACAAAGTATAGCAGTTTTATGGTATGAACGTAATGAAAAAAAGCAACCACGATGAATGAGTTTTGAAAGAATAACTAATATTCTGATAAGGTGCTTAAGAGTAACTCAGTAAGAACTTTGAACCAAAATGGTGGTCCAGCAGCAGGGACTTTCTCTTTTGCGCCAAGCGGGTCACAAATGCCTTCGTCAAGCATGCGGTGCTACTTTCAGGTACAGAAGATCCTTAAAAAATAAAAATCGCGGAGGGGTAGCACCTGTTATTGCGGAAGGCGAGAAGACAAAAACAAATGACTTCTCTACATTCAGTCGGTTGGAGGGAGACTGAACATTCACACGACTGCCGTGGGTCCATTAACACTGAAAGTAATGAGAGCCAGAGATAAACATTAAGTATATAAAGCTCGTAAGCACTTTATATCCTCTTGAGTGTGTCGCTTCTAATATTCAGTAATTCTCTAAATAGGCTAGGATGCACCGGGGTCCACTTTCATCCTGACATATATCAATCACACACCAAGCTAGTTTTATCACCGCCGTCAAGAGAACTATTCTCGAACTCTGGAAAACCCAAGAGATTACCGACGTACAGACCTAATCTAGATGATGAAATATTGCCCATCCACAGATCTCCGCTAAGCTGATCATAAGAAATTTCACTGTGAGTTTTGGCCGTGTGTCGCAACGTGTTTGCATTCACGCGCGCACGTGTCCTTCTGCACGTGGTTTTACGAGTCAATGGAAGCTTTATTTCGACTTTGGCTTTTTAAGGCAGTAAAAGGACAACAAGGTGACTTTTGAAATAAAAAGGGAAATCTCCATCATCCATCTCGATGTTTTGCAATAAAAATATGATTTGCGTCTCATCGCTGCCACTGTCCGATCGCCCCCCCCCCAGCTTCGCCCCCTCATCCCGCAATCCAGATTATTAACCCAGAGAGGCTTCTCTGTTTCATATTCATCAGTATTTGTATTTTTCATCTGTTTTCATGAGAGCTTTGCTGCGGTACAGCAGACTCAAATTTGGACGTCAGCATTTTTAAGTCTTTTAAGAGCGAGAGAGGCGGAGAAATTCAGGACAGCAGAGAAGGGATGTAACACATAAAAGATAAATACTACGGAACATGTCCTGGGTTCTTTCCAGACAAACATCGGCAGCATTCTGGCGGCTGTGAATCCCTACAAGCAGATCTCCGGTTTGTATGACTTGGAGAGGGTGGACCTTTACTCCAAGCACCACCTGGGCGAGCTCCAGCCGCACATCTTTGCCATAGCTAACGAGTGCTACCGTTGCATTTGGAAACGCCATGACAGCCAGTGTGTGCTCATCAGGTGGGTTTATCTTTCTTTCACACCTGCTGTGTTTCTCCGCTGGCTCCTTGTTTTTGGAAAACCATATATGCAACGACTCACTACGCCACTTGAAGACTTACTGTACATGCAATGGATCAGAAATCTGTCTGACACAATACCCGACTTGGCAAGCAATCAATCCAACTTTGCAAAGTGCTGGGATTAAGATATTTGGCTATTACAAAAATGCATTCAAATTTTGCATGTAAACATCTATGTAGACTGCTTTTGCAAAAAGAGGAATTTTCATCTTGAAGGCGTCAAGCCCCGATAGTTTCGGGAACCCTAAAGTAGAACTTTGTCTGGTTGAGGCCTGGGATCTCTCACAAGCCTCTCACATACACTCAGGTTCATTTAAATCTGCCCCTTTATTGAAAAAGACTTGGATATCATGTCATATCTTCCTATCAAACCTTGGTATCAATCAAATGTCCAGAGAAGTTTATAAAAACAGAATGTCGGTGAAGGTCACGCTACGTTTATTTAAATTGCACTGTGTGCTGCGTCTCCACGCGCGTGTGTGTGTGTGTGTGTGTGTGTGTGTGTGTGTGTGTGTGTGTGTCAGTGGCGAGTCAGGAGCGGGGAAAACAGAAAGCACTAAACTGTTGCTGCAGTTTCTGTCGGTGATGAGCCAGCACTCAGCCGGGACTCCCCAGTCCGAAAAAACCACCCGCGTGGAGGAGGCCATCGTACAGAGCAGGTAAAAGATGACTTTCCCTTGAAAAGTAAAAGTAAGAAGAACCGTATTTCCAATGGAGGCCGTTGAACTCGGTTCAGCACCGCACTCGCAGATCAGTACGATGCAACCGCTGTCGTTCCAGTCCCATCATGGAGGCGTTCGGCAATGCAAAGACCGTCTACAACAACAACTCCAGTCGTTTCGGAAAGTTCATCCAGCTGCATTTCTCTGAGAGCGGAAACATCCAGGGAGGCTGCGTCATCGACTGTATCCCTTTTTTAAAAAAAAAAATTTTATGCAATTCAACACGCCGGTATCTCAAAGGGTTTTTATAATTTTGTAAATGACAGCTCTGCTTCCTTGATTCTGTTCCCTCTCAGATTTACTGGAAAAGGTATCAGTCCGCCTGGCTCAAGCGTGCTCACGTGTTTTTTTTTTTTTTTAATCTTTCAGCTGTGATTCGTTTGTTTCGAGCGTCACATCGTTGGCCGTGTTGAAATGTGTTTTCTCTCCAGAATCGAGTGGTGCGGCAGAACCCCGGGGAACGTAACTACCACATCTTCTACGCTCTGCTGGCGGGAGCTGGCAAAGAGCATAAAAGTAATGTCCGAAGTTTATAAAATTTCACTTTGATTTATGAGGTATATTAGTGTAGGTCCGTGGTTGGAATCATACCGGGGGTCTTTCTGTGTGGACTTTGTCACCGGATTCTTTGTTTTTTTCTCCCAAAATCTAAACACGTTCATTGGAGACCCTAAATTGTGCAGATGTTTGAATGCTTGTATCGTCAACCCTTATAGGGGCAACTGGACTTATCGTCCCTCCTTGTTTCTATCCTGCCACGATGAGATTGGACAACCGCGGTGACAGAGATCCTCCACAAACACACACTGATGCGTATGTTCTCCCTCAGGCCTCTACTTCCTGGAGGACCCGCCCGAATCCTTCCACTACCTCAGTCAATCAGGATGCCTGAAGGACAAGAGTCTGAATGATAAAGAGCTGTTCAACAGTGTGATGGTCAGCGCCCTTTTAAACACATTCAGTATTTCAGTGACATGTTGTTTAGTGCATTTCAGTCATGATACATATATATTTTTATATGAGTATTTATTTTTCATGCATGATTTTGGAAATCTGTCCAAATTCCTGGGATAACCAAAAATAGAAAAGGGTATCACACAAGATTTATACCAAGCTTCAGTCTAACTATTAAACAGTGCTAACTTTGATTCCATACATGACAAGTTAAATACCACAGCCAAGCAAAAAATTAAGTTAGAACTATGAGAATCACGTTCACACGCCCGCCAACGCCAGATCCTGAACGTACTTCGTTTTACCAGCAGAGGTCACTCCATGTGTCTTATGTTGAGAGTGCACGAGTACCTTTTATTAGAATTCCTGTCGAAATCTTTTTGTCATGGCAACCGGACTTGAATTTTTTCACTTGAAGATGTTTCACCCCAAGACACCCCAAGATTTTGACTAAAATTCACCGTGACCTGGATGACTGAGAGCCTCCACATTCCTTTTATTGGGATTTTCTCAGTCTTATTTGTTTGAAACGTGTTGGGCAGCAAAAGCGAGCTACCACCGCTCCTTGAATAACACAAAACAGACAGAAAAATAAATCGTCTTGTCCAGGGACGACAAACTTAAGGCCCCCAACATGAACAGCAGGTACATTAACAGTAGTTAATATGTCATGATTTTACCTGTTCCACCCACTTGAGAATACATTTTCCCCCATGTGGCCCCTGAGCTAAAATGAGTTTGACACCCTTGGTCTTGTCAATCACAATCCCTCAACTACCTGTGCCTTGAAACACAGAGGCCGGGATTCAAAAAATGAGTCCGAACAATACCCAGACGGGATCGGTCCCCTACGATTTCTGCAGCTACTGATATCTGCTGCGCCTCCTCCCCGTGCAGGAGGCGCTGAAAGTCTTGGACTTCACGGAGGAGGAGATCAGAGACATGTTCAAGCTTCTATCAGGGGTCTTACAGCTGGGAAACATCGAGTTCATGACGGCGGGAGGAGCCCAGATCACCACCAAGCAAGGTCAGCGGACAGCTAAACTCACAGCCTGTTCGAGAAACCGACACCTTCACGTAGCGTAAACAACCTCTGCGTTTCTTTCCAGTGGTCACCAATGCCAGCGAGCTGCTGGGCCTGGATGTCTTCCAGCTGTCTGAGGTGCTGACTCAGCGCTCCATTATCCTTAGAGGAGAGGAGATCTGTTCTCCACTCACTATAGAGCAGGCCAGTACACACACACACACACACACACACACACACACACACACACACACAGATACACGCACGGGCTAATCAAATCCCCCCCCCTTGGATTGATCTCCTCCCGACGCACTTGCTGTCCTGACATCCCTTGGGTTTCCCTCCGACCACCTCAGGCTGTGGATTCCCGTGACTCGGTTGCCATGGCGCTGTACTCCCAGTGCTTCTCCTGGATCATCCTGAAGATTAATCAGAAGATCAAGGGGAAAGAGAACTTCAAATCCATCGGCATCCTCGACATTTTTGGCTTTGAGAACTTCGAAGTAAGACCTTGAGCCGCTCTGTTGCACACATACACACACACACACACACACACACACACACACACACACACACACACACACACACAGGCACACACGCACGGAGACATACACACGAATACCTAAAGGTTTTCCTCTGCCCTTCAGGTGAATCGGTTCGAGCAGTTTAACATCAACTACGCCAATGAGAAACTTCAGGAATACTTCAACAAGCATATTTTCTCACTGGAGCAGCTGGAGTACAACAGGTCTGTTTTCCGACACACTTCCATAGAAACCAGTGACAGCCGAATCTGTCGCTTCTAGTATTGACTTAAATTTAATAATACCCCCGTTTGCATACCCATATCATAGAGTTTTGTTTTCCACTCCCTTCTCTTCGTGTGCATGATGAAGTTATAACATCCCATCCTCCTGGTATTGAACGGAAGTCAATGGTATCTGCGGCTTACCTTTTGCCAAAAGCCATCAATCAAACAGTTTTGTAATAACAGTTCGGGTGATGTTTACAGGGAAGGGGTCCAATGGGACGCCATAGATTGGATGGACAATGCCGAGTGCCTCGACCTCATTGAGAAGGTAAGAAATGGAGGTTTTGCTCATTTTTTGTCGAGTTTTTGCAAATAATCACGAAGATGGTTTAGCTTTGTTAACAGTCATTATTTTAGGTGACATCTGGAAACTGAACTATCGACACCGAGCTTAGGGGCGAGAGGTATTTTCCTCAAGCTCCTTTAAGAAGATGCTGTTTTTTTGTTGTTTTTTTTTTTTTGCTTCCTTTGTAGAAACTGGGATTGCTTGCCCTGGTGAATGAAGAAAGCAGATTCCCAAAAGGCACAGATTTCACCCTGCTGGAGAAGTTGCACAGCAGACATTCGGTGAGTCATTTTCCCAATTGCATGAAGAGTTGAGCCCAACGTAAATAGTATATATAGCATAATATCTGTGCTCTTGTTGCGCAGACAAACCCCTACTATGTAAAGCCCAGAGTTGCCGACCATCAGTTCGGCATCAAGCATTATGCCGGGGAGGTGAGTTGCGTAAGAGTCCGTGGAAGACGTGTGAGTTAAGACCGCTTGACGTTGAACTGCCGTGTCTCCGTCAGGTCCTGTATGATGCCAGAGGGATTCTGGAGAAAAACAGAGACACTTTCAGGGATGATATCCTGAACATGCTGAAAGACAGCAGGTGCCATTTTGAACCTGCACTTTAACTTGTATTTTGTTATTTTTTTACTGTTTTTGATGCTTCCTTATACTTATTTCTTCCCAATATAATATTTCCATGCATCACATTAGTTTAAACATAAAGCACCTTTTAATCTGAAGATAATTAGAAGCTCTGTACATCATGATTTCCTCTCGCAGCAATAGTAGCAGTCGTATGATGATTGTAAGGAAGGTAAATCGTCATTGTAGACCTCTCCTACAGATACCAACGGCCTTATTTGTACGATGTCCCTTTTTCTCCCAAGGCTGGACTTCATTTATGACTTATTTGAGAAGGTCGGGAGCCGCAACAACGAAGAGAAGATGGGAACGGCCAGGCGTAAACCTACTGTTAGTTCCCAGTTCAGGGTGAGTAAATAGCACAAGTATCACATTTCGACCGTGTCTGATTAATGTCTTTTCACATGTTTTGTGACGTGTTATCCACATATTTTCCTTCCCTTAGCTCTTAATGAAATGTACATCAATAACATGAAAAATGCCTTGCATATTGTTTTGATAATTTAGCATGTTCCTGTATGTCATGAAAAAAGCCATTATTATGTAACAATTGTTTGCTTTATCTTATTTCCTTGTCTTGTATAATCTTGTATCTATCCAACCATGTTAAGCCCTTTGTATTGTATGTTCATGGTGCGGAATAGTTCATATCTAATATGTATTATTACTAGTAGTAGTATTATTTTTAGTCAAATTACTAGTATTATTGTGTAGAAGTAGGGCTGCAGAAATTAATTATGATCATTGAGGCAAACACCCTCAAGCAACTGTCCTTATAAAATAAAAGATTGATTTAGGCTGCGATAAATTGATAATAGGCAAACCGGAGGTATCTATAGTTACATATTCCCCTTCAATGAGTTAGTTGCAATTTGAGCAAGTTTTCGCTTTCAGCCTATAAGGTCACACACCGATTCACAATTGTTAGCTTTGGACAGAATCTAAAATGTTTAATTTATTCGTCTTTCCCCTCAGGACTCCCTCCACGCTCTCATGGCCACTCTGAGTGTATCCAACCCTTTCTTCATTCGCTGCATTAAACCCAACATGGAAAAGGTCAGCCCTTTTCCCGCCTCACACACAATTAAACCCCCGATCATCTCCGAACTTGATTCCAATTTTTTTGTTTTTTGTTTGCAGAATCCAAATGTGTTTGACCCAGATGTCGTCCTGAACCAGCTTAGGTATTCTGGGATGTTAGAGACAGTCAAAATTCGGCGTGCTGGCTTCCCTGTCCGCAGAACTTTTAAAGACTTCTTCATGCGGTGAGTAGCTCTTTAGGAATTTAGATGTCTCAAGGTATTTACCTACATAATTTTTTTGAACCAGGAACCTTCTTGCTATGTCAGTAGATGTGCGAACCACTGTGTCTCCGTGCCACACGCTTTCTTATAGTATACCTTTGAATTAATACACATTTTACTTTTAATGCAAACTAAAACTACGTTCCTGACAGGAACACTGAGAGCAGTGCTTGTACCCCAACCCTTAGTCAGTGTCCGTTTGAAAAATATCATCCCGATCGGCTATTTATTGGCAATAGACGCGTGGAAATTGCGGCAAAGCAACACCTGATGCTCAATAGAACTAAAAATTATAATCAGCAATAATCAACAATCATCACTGCAAAAATGCAAATTCTCCAAAAAGGTTCGTGTATATTTTGAGACGATGTATGATCTGTCTTTTTTTTTTTTTTTGTTAGTCACTTCATTTTCCCCCTTGTTCCCTGTCAGGTATAAGATTATTCTTAAAGAGAAAGTGGCCTCTGCGGGGGACGATAAGAAGAGGACCACAGAGCTTTTAACAAAATATGACAAGACCAAGAAAGAGTGGCAGCTGGGCAAGACTAAAGTAAGATTTGCGGATTCACTCACTGGTGGGAGAATAAGTTTACTCGCAATTAGTTGTGCTAAGTTAATGACACCCATCATGTGCCTCGTTTTAGCTCTTTCGGCTAACAGTTAGCATTTGCTCTGCAGGTATTTATGAAAGAGTCTCTTGAGCAGCGTTTAGAAAAAGACAGGGATGAAGTCCGACGTCAGGCCGCCATGATAATCCGCGCTCACCTGCTCACGTTCTCTGCCAAGTAAGATCTTTGTTCTTCCTGATGAAACCAACATTATGTACGTGTGTGCGCGTGTGTGTGAGATCGTGTGTATTTTCTTTTGTAAATATCCCATTCTGTCTTTTTTTTTTCCTGCAGGAAACACTTCAAACGCATACGAGCCAGTACCCTCACCCTCCAGAAACACTTCCGTAAGCACATCCAACACAGAAGGTACGCCAAGCAGCGTAAAGCAGCGTTGGTCCTGCAGAAACACAGGCGTGGACAGGTGGCCCGCGCCCGCGTCAAGAAACTCAGAGAGGAGAAAAAAAAGAGGGAGGAGGAGCAGAGGAAGAAAGAGGAGGGGGAGACGAAAACAACAGGTGAAGGGGAGGAGGAGGAGGAGGAGGAGGAGGAAGACGAGAAGGAAGGAGCGGCAAAGATGAACAATAAAGCCGCAGAGGCAAGTGCCCTGGTGTTTTAAAGGTTTTAAAGCTGTGTGTGAACGTCGGTAAGTCGAACTGTTTCTCCCCCACGCCCCTCTAGGACGAGGTCCGGCAGATGGAGGAGATCCTGCAACTGGAGCGAGAGATAGAGCGCTTGCAGAAGAAGAGAGAAGATGAGGTGTCGCAGCTGTGCGAGTCCTCTAAACAGGAGCTGCAGCTCCGCAGGGATGCCGAGCTGAAACGGATGAAGAAGGAGGCCTCCCGCAAGGCCACGGAGCTCATCGACCTCCTGAACTTCGGAGGCGTGGATCCCACGCTAGCCGCTGTCGGAGAAAAGGCCGCAGAGGTTAAAGCTCCCAAAGCTGGAGGCGCCACATCGGGTGAACCCAAAGAGGAAGAGGTCGACGAGGGTTTCCACGCCGAGGAAGAGTGCATCCCTCTTCCTGACTTTCCTCCCCCTGCCGAGACCGACACCCCCATGGACCAAGCCATATTCGCTCACCTTCCTCCTCCCCCGCCCGCCTTTGCCGAAGGCATGTTGCCTCCGGCGGCGCCTCCCCTGCCTGCAGCCGCTGTCGCAGGCCTGCCTCCCCCTCCTCCGCTCCCTCCGCCAGAAGATGGAGCCGCGGTCCCTCCTCCTCCCCCGCCGCCACCCCCTCCCTCGGGAGCAGAGGCGAACGAGGGGAAAGATAAATCCAAAGCGGAGCCAGAGAGGAAGGTGAGCATGGTGGAGAGCCTGGTGGACGGAGACGAGCCCATATACAGCATGCCCGCCGACACGGAGTCAGACTACGACCAGGAGGAGGAGGAGGGGTCCGTCAACGCCGGGGACGACAGCTCCATTTCCGGGAGCAACCGTGGAAGCGCTGCCGTGGCGGACGAGGAGCACCCGAGGAAGTCCACCTGCACCAACGCCAGCGTGGAGTCCTACAGAGGCAGCTCTGACTCTGTGAGGACACACACTCACATGCATCTTCACATGCGTGCACAGAAATACGTACGACCAGCCATCCAGTGATTATTTTCATTCTTTTTTCGAAGGAGTTCATTCTCATGATATTCTCTTTTTTTCATTCGTATAATAAACCTACTTGCCCGTTACTTTAGGGATGACATCATCAGCATGTTTTGGTTTGTATCTGCCGCAGTATGCGGGCAGTGACGATGAGCACGATGGGATGGTCGACACCGATGAAGAAGTGACGAGTGGGAGAGTGACGCTGCTCAATGGAAACGGACCTCCATATTTCCATGGTTACCTCTATATGAAGGGTAGGTTTGGATAAGACTGCCCAACACTTTGAACAGCCAAGTCCAGGAAATCAGGAAATTGAACTGTGGGTTGTTTCAGTGTTATGATTTGGTAGCACATTTCAATTAAAATGCACCGATTAAACCAACAAGAAATTAATTACAATGCAACTAACTTTTAAATTGTGACAACAATCACAACATGCATAAATTATTAGTCCTGTTTCCATGAAAATTTTTGGAAAGGACATAGGTAACTTGCGTTTTGAAAGCAATCACTTCCCATTCATTTTCACCGTTGCCACTGAATTATGAATTATAATCATTGGTTGACTTGTGTTTCCGGCCCCCCTCAGCTGGCCTGATGATCCCCTGGAGGAGGCGCTGGTGTGTGTTGAAAGATGAGACCTTCATGTGGTTCCGCTCCAAGCAAGAATCTCTTAAGTCCGGCTGGCTGTACAAGAAAGGAGGAGGGCTTTCCACCCTCTCCCGCAGGTTGTTGTAGTTGTTACTGAGTGCAGCCTGCATGCTTATTTAGCAGAACCCTTCATGGTTAACTTTCACGTCAACACCAGTCCACAGCCACGGATGAACTTTAGAATACATTAAAAGAAATGTTCTCAATATTTAAAAAAATAATTATTAAAAGAATACAATGGAAAGGATTCTGACTGCAAAAAGACATTGGTATAACCAAATGTTCGGAATCATTTCACTGATAATTGGATATTAGATAGGAGGGAACACATACAAAGATTTTTTTTAATATAATCCATGTAAAAAATGGATTGTAATACATATACATATACAGTGTTTAAGTACTATGGACATCTCCCATTGAAGGCATGCTGACAGCAAAAAGACATCGGTTTGACAAAATCTTCGGCAGCATTTCAACATACAGAAAGTTCTTTTTATATTATTGCATCTAAAAATGTATTGTAATATATACAATACTTATATAGTATTTAAATACCATTTTAGAACTATGTATGATGTTTTACCAGTAGTTTCATTTTTAGACAGTATGGGTCTGTTGTCAAAGCTGCCTCTCCTGCAGGCCTTTTTGTCGTTTTCTTAAGACATTTGTCAACAACCTAACATCTTTCCTTTGTTTCAATAGTTAATCGAATAACGGCCAAATTGTGACCAGGATATGAGGTTTGAAATTACAGTGCAATAAGTAGCAGTGGTCGGCATGTTGCAGACCAATGCAAAATGCAAGAAATGCCCCGCACACGTAATGCAATCAATAACTTCAAAAAAAAAACTTTCTTTGAGTGACAAACCCCGACACTTGTTGTGACCGAGAGACTTGTTCTTGTGATGTCTGTGCCTCAGAAACTGGAAGATGCGCTGGTTCGTTCTGAGGGACAGCAAACTGATGTACTATGACAACGACAGCGAGGAGAAGCTGAAGGGAACCATCGACATCCGAGCTGCGAAGTAGGAGTCTAAACAAGATAAACACGAAACAATCTCATGTCTTGGATTTCCAAGATGGGTTACTCAGACACACGTACTGTTTGTGTTTGAACAGGGAAATTGTAGATAATCATGAAAAAGAGAACGCTTTGAACATTGTAACAGACGAGAGAACCTATCAGGTGTTTGCTGAATCACCGGAGGATGCAAGGTATGATAGAAAACGGCGATCACCTCGCATTTGTATCGACATGGATAGACGTAATACCTAACGAATTATTTCTCTCCCGGTAGCGGATGGTTTAATGTCCTCAGCAAGGTGCGAGTGTGCACTCCCGAGCAGCTGCTGGAGATGTCCCATGAACAGGCCAACCCCAAGAACGCCGTGGTCAGTCTCAAAAACACGTCACCAATCCTTGATACTCACAAAGCATTCTCCACGGTCCCCTGCAGTATCATAAAGAAAACATACTTAGGCACTTCAGAAGTCTGTGCTCGTAATTCCGCATACAGGCATGACAAGTAAAAGGTCTCATTTTGTTAGAGATCATCGTCTTGATTTTGCTACGTTTGCACCCTTTTGATCCAGAATCAGAATTGCCTTTTATTGACCGAGGGTGTTCACACGTTCGTGAAATTTTGCTCCTTTCACAGTTACACTTTGTACTGGCTTGAAGGTAAACAATAACTGGACAAGAGCAAATTAGAAGGTGCAGAGTGCAGTGTCTGTTTAAGCTTACCTAATTAGACAAATGAAATAATAAATTACGTGATGATCAAGTACAGGTATGCCATTGGATGAGGAGGTATATAAGGTGCTGTGGGGATTCCTGTGTTGAGCAGAGTGATGGCTTGAGGGAAAAAAAAGATGTTTCTGTGTCTGGTAGTGCTTACAATGCATACAGAGATACCCACCTCCGAAGGGAGAACAGGTTGTGTCCAGGTGTGAAGGGTCAGTGGCGATGTTTACTGCCCGGTTCCTAACCCTGGAAGAGCGTAGGTCCTGGATAGAGGGCAGTTTGACATCATGACTGTCCGTTATAGTCTGCTCCCGTTCTGTTTGGTGGCCAAACAAAACCAGGCCACCGCCGAGGTGCAGAGAACGGACTGAACCTGAGGCGGGTTGAACTTCCTAAGATAACACCATTGATAATAGGCGACCCCTTTAAGGTCCTGGGAGATGATGCGTCTGCAGGTTTCTCCAGCAGCCACGGTGCTGTTTAGTTGAGGGCTGTTTAGTTTGGAGATTAGTACGGCGATGTGGCCACATTTATCGTGATTGAATACAATTGAAACTCAATTATTTCCTTTAAAGAAACTTCCTGCTGATTGAATTGCTGTGTGGAACTACTCCATCCTGCAGTTTTGTCAGCAAACTTCCAGTTGTATTTCATGCGACAATCTCATTATTTTCCCAGTGTGATGAAGATTTCATCATGAGGTCATGTCATAAAGCCGCAGCATTAGCGGTACATATTAGTATTTTGGAGAAACCGAAGTGTGTATTTGATTTATGGGAGTTTGTCTGCTGTTACCTGAGGCTACGAGTCACCGTGCTAAGATGTGAAATGCAAGGGGCCGTGTGTAGCTCAATACTTCACAACAGGCAAGATGATTAACAGGGTATTCTCCTAAAAAGTTAATGCTTTTTAAAATTTTTAACATTTCTGGTCTGATCTCCATGAAGAAACGGGTCGGGCAAACATTGCTTTCTCATCGAAAAAAATAACTTATACTAATTGTTTTTCACATCCTTATCCACCTCAGGGAACTTTGGACGTGGGGCTGATCGACTCTGTGTGTGCGTCGGACAACCCGGATCGGTACGTGGAGAAGTTCACTGAAGAAATCAAGAAGTACCGCTTGCGCTAAATCTCGGGTTTCGGCGATTTAGCGTCAGTTACTCAGAGGGAAACAGAGGATGGTTATTACATACATTATTTATGAACCAAAAGACTAAATTCATTTTCTATATTGCTTCACAACTTGTTGAATTCCTGAGTGTCTTGTAATGGAGTTGTTTTCAAACGCATCGTACGTGACCTTTGCAGGCCCAACTCGTTTGTGATCATTACGGCCAACCGCGTGATCCACTGCAACAGCGACACGCCGGAGGAGATGCATCACTGGATCAGTCTGCTGCAGAAACCTAAAGGAGATGCCAGGATCGACGGCCAGGAGTTCCTCGTGAGAGGTGAGAAAATGAAAAGAGAAAAGAATTCTGAAAACCACTGATGGAAGTATTATGGGACTTAAAAAAAACAACCAGATAAATATAAATGAAAATAGATGACTAAAGAATGGTCAAACGTAATGTTTTGCTCTGTGATTTCAGGGTGGCTCCAAAAAGAGATGAAAACAAATACAAAGAGCACCTCCTTGAAGCTCAAGAAACGTTGGTTTGTTCTGACCCACAACTCACTGGATTACTACAAGAGCGCGGAGCGTAACTCGTCCAAGATGGGCACTCTGGTGCTGAACTCGCTCTGCTCTGTCATTCAGCCGGACGAGAGAGTGCACAGAGAGACAGGTGAGCGGACAGAGGCCGAATTTAATGGGGGATTAAAGATTAGCGGTCAGGGGCTTAATGCAGTGAAAGATAGTGAGTAGGATCCCCAAGGAAATAGTAGATATACTTTTATTTGAGGCCCGCTCTCTCTTGCAGGTTACTGGAACATTATCGTGTACGGAAGGAAGCATTCCTACCGCCTCTACACCAAAATGCTGAACGAGGCAATGAGATGGACGGCGGCGATACAAGGGGTCATCGATAGCAAGACCCCCATTGAGACGCCAACTCTGCAGCTCATCAGAGACATCAAGGTAAGTCGCGCGCAGGAGCCGATAACCTAAAGTTCGAATCCCGATCCCGGCTCATTTTCCAAACTGTATTTGCGTCATCCAGGAGAACAGTGTGAACCCGGATATCGTGGAGCAGATGTACAGGAGAAACCCCATCCTCAGATACACTCAGCATCCTCTGCATTCCCCTCTTCTCCCTCTCCCTTATGGAGAAGTCACCAGCTGTGAGTAAAGCTGATTCTACCTCACACACTACGAAAGCACAGTAAAACGGATGCAGCGAATACAGTGATTGTAGCGTACGGCTAGTCTTCTCCAGCTTCCAAAACTGTTCTTTCTAAACATACAACCTGCTTCCGTAGGACAATGGGTGAAATTGTTGTTGGTTGGCGACAAAACTATTTGTATTTAAATCATTTGTTTACGCCACTTTACCTCACTTCACATCTGCCATGCTCTTCACAATCAAGGAGTCACGTGTTTGTATTTTGAATAAAAAAAAGAAATTTGTTGGTCATCTCTTCTTGCAGTGCAAAGGCAGCTGGGTTATGCCAGTCTGCAAGATGAGGCGGTGCGAGTTTTCAACTCACTGCAGGAGATGGAGACGCTGGCGGACACGGTGCCAATTATCCAGGGCATCTTGCAGACCTGCCAGGACCTGCGCCCCCTCAGGGATGAGGTACTTTAAACCCAGGGTAACTTTAGCGTGACCTCTTCTGAGGCCACGTGGGTGTTACGAAGCCCGATGTCCAGTTCTGATTCACTACCTCGGAAGATATGCATTCATACAGGAGGGTTTCGCTGCAGACCCAAGGCAAAAAAAAAAAAAAAAAAAAAAAACATAAACAGGGTGATGGGATGTGATGGAAATAATATTTTGCACATTTTTGCACATGCAAAAATGATGACAGTAAAATAACACAACAAGCTACTTCTGTCCAAAGCATTTTAAGATATGTATAAAGACCCAAGCTTGCATCACCTGTTTTCATTATGCTTTCCCGTGGTGAGCATAGAAAGCACTGGAAACATGCTTTTTATGTCATTCCATTACTGACTCACTACAGTTTCAATGTGCCAGGTACAGAATTTTCAAAGTGATATGACGTCCCATGAACATTTGCGTTTCAGGTATATTGTCAGGTTATCAAGCAGACCAACCACGTGCCTCAGCCCAACAGCCCGGCCAACAGAGCTCACTGGCACCTCCTCACCTGCATGAGCTGCACCTTCCTGCCCAGTCGAGCCATCCTTAGATATCTCCGCTTCCACCTCAAGAGGTGTGTCTGCCCTCTGATTCAAGAGATCCTCCCAGATCTGTGAGATCAAGGTGTGTTACGAGCAGTGTGCTGTGTGTGTGTTTCTAACAGGGTTCGGGAGCGTTACCCCGGCACTGAGATTGAGCGTTACGCCAGTTTCATCGGAGAATCTCTAAAAAGGACCAAGACTCGTGAGTTTGTTCCCTCTCAGGAGGAGATCGCAGCGCTGCTGGTGAGACAGGAGATGAGCACCACTGTGTACTGCCACGGAGGAGGATCCTGCAAGATCTCTATCAATTCACACACCACAGCTGGAGAGGTGAGTATGAAGATGCACCCACACACACACACACACACAAATGCACACATTCAAAGTCACATACTCAGTTGTGTTTCCCAAGAAGCACATGAAATATATTCGTCAGACAAACTCTTTCTCTTTTAGTATCTGCCCCATTGAAACTTTAAAACCTTTGTGACTATGATAAGAACATTTTTCACATTTCTCAGATATTTTTTCCCCACAATATTTTCCACATGAAGCCAACGTTTAGTAGCGAATGGATAAATTATATGTCAAGATATGGCAATGGCCCTGCACATTTCAAATAAAAACGTGCATTGTTTGAATAGCTTAGTATTAAAAGCACTATTTTTGATACCAGGGATATGCGGTCAGTAGAGGCAGGGGAGGCCGGGCCTCACCTGTCATCACGGAAAGAAAAAAATGCAAAATGAAAAAAATAAACTAAATGGTTATATTTATTCAGTGATTTGTACTATAAAGTTATTTTCCATGTGCCTTCACCATTTTTAGTTATTTTTTTTCAAAATTGCTAAAAAAAATTCACATTTACCTTTTAAATATGAAGAAGAGACGTGCTATGATGACGTCAGTGCCTCACCAGCCATGAACCTCACCGCACGCCACTGCTGTATACATGTATAAAAGGCACAGTTAAATTTAAATCACAATATCATACAATATGCATATCTAGCAGGGGTCCGGCTTCAACCCTACATTTGTTTTGTGGCCTTGGGGTGAAAACATTGAAGACCCCTGATCTATTTTGGTTAACAACAAGCCTGCCATAAATAAATTGTGATGTGGGTCCATTTTCTCCTCTCCTCCGCAAGCAAAACATGTTTATTCTCACTTGAATTATTTTTTTTTTTATTGATTTTGTTTTGCAATGCTCCAGAACGCTTCCAATCTCAGGGCAGCAGTACAAAATCCGCCGTTGTTTTGACAAACTGTTCATTTTTTTTTTTTTTTTTTTTTTTAATGTTTCTGCCCAAGGTTGTAGAGAAGCTGATCAGAGGTTTGGCCATGGAGGAGAGCAAGAACCTGTTCTCTTTGTTCGAACACAACGCTTTCACAGACAGAGCTTTGGAGAGCCGAGTGATCGTTGCGGACGTACTCGCAAAGTTTGAAAGGTATCGCTCGTCTGTTTGTCACATGCGGGAAGTATTTCAACAAGTACGGGTGTGATCCGTCTTGTTGTAGAGGCTTTACGGCTCTGCACTCAGAAACTGACACCAGGTCGGCGCAATGTTTCCAGATTGGCGGGCAGTGAAGAAGAGGAGGAAGAGGGAGAGTGGAAACTCTATTTCAAGCTCTACTGCTTTTTGGATGTGGAGAGCATGCACAAAGAGGGAGTCGAGTTCGCTTTCATGTTTGAACAGGTGAGTTTTTACAACATGGAAAAGGGACGGTCACAGCAAGCGAAAGGAGCACGATGGAAATTTGTCGTCCTATTGGCTTCCCCCTTCCACTGACTACCATTGGTTATGCTAAGATCACCAGGTTTGAAGATCCTCAAGAGAGGAGGACGTCGTCTTTGTCACTAGAAATGTCGCCATGTTCCGTGTATGATATTTCCTGTCAGATAACGTTCTTCTTGTCACTCTCTTTCTGTGTCTCAGGCTCATGAGTCTCTCATAAGTGGACACTTCCCAGCCTCGGAGGAGACTTTGCAGCATTTGGCTGCTCTGCGTCTACAGTATCTCCACGGTGATGGGGCGGGTCGGGCCGGGTGGAGCCTGGGAAGTGTTTATCCCATCGGACGTCTCCGCAGCCGCATCCTACACTCCACCAAGCCCGGGGCGGGGGTGGGAGGGGGCGCCGGTGCGGGCGGCGTCGGAGTGGGAGAAGGGAAGGCTGCGGTGGGAGGGATCGGACCAGGGGCTGAAAAGAGAAAGACGCCGAGCTTCCTGGACGGAACCTTGAGGAGAAGCTTCAAGACCGGTTCGCTGAAAAAGCAGAAGGTCAGTTTCAGCGGAGAAAGATTTCACACCAGTTCGCAAGGTCATTAAAAAAATACGTGTCAAAGCTTTTTCAAGATACACTGTCCAAGACCTGTTATTTTCCTGCCATACAATCAAATCAATGTATCGTCTGACGTGTTTGCTCTTTGCGTGCATCTGCTCTTTCACTGTCTTCCTTCACACACCTGCTGGCAGGATTAATGGTCAGCGGGCCAGTCGACTGGATTATTGACCCGCTTTTGTTGCAGGTGGAGGAGGAGCAGATGCTGGAGATGTGGGTGAAGGAGGAGACGTCGGCCACACGCACCAGTGTGCTGGAGAAGTGGACCCGGCTGCAGGGCATGCCCCAGCACCAGGCCATGCTGAAATACATGACCATCATCAAGGAGTGGCCCGGATATGGATCGACTCTGTTTGACGTGGAGGTGGAATGAAATCAAAAATATTATACTTTTTGGACAATTATGCAGTGAAGACAACCATCAGAGAACTAATGACTATCTTTTTGTCTTCTCTACAGTGCAAAGAGGGGGGTTTCCCTCATGATCTGTGGCTGGGAGTGAGTGCAGACAATGTGTCTGTTTACAAGCGAGGGGAGCCCAAGCCTCTGGAGACCTTCCAATATGAACACATCACTTTCTTCGGGGCTTCGCAGCTTTGCACCTACAAGATCATTGTGGACGAGAGGGAGATGTTCTTCGAGACTCCACTGGTGACATGTTTTTTTCACTTTTCTCTTTTTACGTGTCCCGTTTTTTTAATTTGCTTGAATTTTAATTTTTTATCATCAAAAATGTATTGCATTTCTTGATTTCGATATTCGCAAAATGCAAAAATGACCCGTGACCTCTGTTGTGGTCCCCTCTTCATTAATCAATACAAATCTAAGTTTAAAAGCCTTGATATCGATTAGGAATTGGAAAATATCCTCCAGAATACCAGAATGGATTACTTATCAAGCTATTTAAAAGCCGCCTTTTAGTTTGCAACAAACAAATGTGGGCATCACGATGACTTTTTCCCATGCGCTTTCTCAAGACTGCTTTCTCATGAAGAAATGCGACGAAAAAAATGATGAAAGATGACACACATGGACCTGATACACTACTTTTCACTTTTTAGGTTGGCGAGATCACCAAGATCATGAGGGCCTACATTAACATGATGGTGAAAAAACGCTGCAGCATCATGTCCGTGACCAGCGTCGCCAGTTCCTGGGTCAGGTGATTGCCACTAGCCAACCAGAGCCCCCGGTTAGTCCAGTGGCAGCAGATGTCTCAGCCCCTCGGTGTTGGTCAGCTGGGTTTTGCTGGAGTAAACAGCAAATCTTCCAGGAATCAAGTATTGTGGGGGAGCATCTGTAACAAAGTGTGGCAAAGCGAGATGAGAGGCGGCCACAGATGCCGAAGGGATCCGTGTGATGGGGACCAACGCCTTTTGGGGATGGAGTCGACTTAAAAGCAAGCATGACAAAGAAACGACCTGCGTTTCGGGACGGTCCGTTCAAATACATTACCCAAGTCGTAGCCCTGCATGTAGATGTTCAAGCACACGCCAATCTACTCTCTGTTTTCCTTTCCGGACAAATCTCACTAAAAACAAGCACAACGTACCCACTCAGCTGTCCTGTCCCACTTTGTCCCAGGCGCCCCCCGGTTCCCTCCAGTGCACTGCCAAGCAGAGGAAAGCCACATATTACCAGTTAGAAATGTTTTTTTTTTTTTTTTTATTATTATTATTTTATTTTATGGCCTCTTTCTTTCATTCTCTCTCTCTCTCTGGCTTTTGCAGTATCAGAGTCTCTCTTTCTCTCCATGTACATTCGTCCTCACTTCAATTGCATCTTGTTTGATATTGGTATTAAGTTATAATGCTGCATTCTTGCTTGCTTTCTCTCTGTTGTTCTTTCTGTCTTTTATATATGACATCAGCTTTATTACCCTACTATGGGTGGAGGGGGAGGGGCTGGATGAGAATTTCTCTTTTGGGGCCCCGAATGAAAGCATAATCTCACTCATCAGGGCCACCATGTGGCCACAAGAAGAGAAAATAGCCAAATGAGGCGGCTATGAATATTTCTAAGCAATATCATGTAGATTTTCTTGAGAGGAAAGAAAGGGGGTTATATATGATTGACAGGCTCCACAGAGAAAAGAATATCAGCCAGAGTCCCTTGAGATGAAACATTTCCCTCGTTATGTCTAGATATTGTAGAACACAAATCGCAAACTGTATATTCACACACTCACATATGAAAAGAACCAGGAGGTATTGTTTTTTTTATTTTTGCTTTTTAAAAAGATGTATATCACATATTAGAAGAGTTATTATTGAACTTGGTGGCCACAGCACTGTATAGTATATTCATGCCTTGCTAAATGGGACGTGACACCTCTTGTAAAATACAAGTCGACGGTGTTTAATGACCACATGTGTGAATACGATGCCATCATTCCCAGGCTGTGCCACCGATGCAACGCTAAGCGACTTGTCGTCACCTTCTCACAGTGTTTTGATGGACTTGTTGTTGTCGTTCGTGGGGCTCACACTCGCGTAATTAATTGGAGCCATAAATTACTATGTATCCTTGTCTGCTCATGCTATTCTGACTTTTTTTTTATTGTATGCCCCTTTGCTATCCTACCACTCAGAAGCTCTGTGCTTGGAATGCTGCTGCTGTGTGTGTGTGCTCCTGTGCGTGTGCGCGCGCCTGTATGTGTGTGTGTGTGTGTGTGTGTGTGTGTGTGTGTGTGTGTGTGTGTGTGAGTGAGTGAGAGAGTGGGTGTTTTAATGGTGTCATGCAAAACAGCCAGTGTTGGAAAAGAAAAAGAGAATGAAAAAAGAGAAATAACTTTACTGTGTGTATTCCTTGTAAATGATGTATTTACATGATTTGTAAATTCATTTGCGGGGAATGGTGTTGTGATCGTGAATTTAACAGATGGGAGGGGAGGGGGGGTTATTTATTCCTTAATATATTGTATGTATTGCTGAGGGGGTGTGGGAGTATATTGAACGCACTGTTTGAAAAGGAAACTGATGTGGAGCTATATAGATACAGGCTCAGAAATAATGGTTTTCAAAGTGCTGCTGTCATTGCCGCTTTGTGTGTACGTGTGTGTTTTGGACTGAAAATAAGGTCACTGTTCCGTCAACATCACCTGACACCGTGGCTCTGCAGATAGACAACAGCATCCCCTTATGTGGAGCAAAACACTCTCAAACATGCAGATTAATGACACATGTGTACACACACACACACAAACACACACACACACAAGAAATAACAAACATGTAAATGCCTGATTTGGTTTCTGAGCTTCTCTCCACATCAACGTGAATAGTAAATTTT
Source organism: Fistularia commersonii (assembly GCF_037954325.1). Lineage (NCBI taxonomy): Eukaryota > Metazoa > Chordata > Actinopteri > Syngnathiformes > Fistulariidae > Fistularia > Fistularia commersonii. The sequence goes on along the minus strand of NC_141284.1, from coordinate 23,486,736 downwards.
GCCTAAAGACATTTGTGCTTTATTCACTTTAACTGCATTTTAACTTCTTAAGGTGAACATGTTTGTTGTTTATCTGGAGGGCTGCACACTACAAGCACTGCAGCCAGGACATCCAACAAACTGAGGTCATAAATCCAAAACACATTCCCTCATACGCCTGTATGCTGTCACATTCACATGAAAGGTCTAAATGCTGATTGAAAATCGATTCTAAATTGGCAAGAATTCTATTTTACTGATTCATTCTAAGGGCAGCGTGGTGGTGCAGTGGTAAGCGCTTCTGCCTAACAGGGGGCCTGTCTGTGTGGAGTATGCATGTTCTTCCCATGTCTCCATGGGTTTTCTCCAGGTTCTCTGGTTTCCTCCCACAATCCAAAAACATGCAGGAGGTCAACTTGAGACCCTAAAATGCTTGGATGTGTGACTGAGTGCGTGAATGGTTGTATGTCTGTATATTCGGGCCGGTGATCAAATGGCAACCGATCCAAGGTGAACCCTGCCTCTCTTCCTGCAACCCTGGATGCAGGATCAGCGGAGTAGAAAATGAATAAATGACCAAATTAGTAAATTGTTCTAAATACAACATTTTTTGATGTTGAAGAAATCACCATGCAACGGAAACTTAAGTATAATTGTTTCAGCATCAGAGCAGGGCTCCAGACTAACTCACTTTGGCAGAACTCCCCCCACCCTGAAACCAACAAAAGACCAAAAACATTAACATTTAACATTTAAGTGGTGTAAAATATTTTTTATTGTAACAGGATGAATATGAAAGTTTAATTTGTATGGTAGAACCCCAAACGCCAATATTATAGCACTAACAACTGAACCCTTGATGCATAATTACAAACTGAAATTGTATGTCTTGTTTGAATAATGAGAACTCTTGTTAAGTTAGCATATTTTATTTTAAAAAAGGTGGGTTTATGCATTGTTACACAGGAGGTATTTCTTGTCATAGCACGTCATACTCAGCACTAGAGTTAAGTGATATGAAAAACAAATCAATCAATATCCTTTTTTTCATTCATTGACATATATCAGAATATCTACTTTGGTACAATGGAATGGGTTTGGAAAAATTACAATGCTGGTATTTCTGGTACAATGATGTACCACAATTTAATGATTAAAAAAAACATTGTTCAAAACCGTTATTAGATTAAACTTAGATATTGTGACAACCCCCTAGTAAATGTCCATTTGTAACACCGAAGATCTCTGTCAAATTTTCTATTATCCTTGAGATGTTAGTCTTGAGCCTTGTCATAGAATGTAAACTTATTTTACTATTCCAGCTAAAAGCCCCCTATAACTTGAAGCACATGATCTCAGTGTCTGTAATGGTAGCTACGGTCCTGGCTGCACACACACAGCCCACTGCCATCCTGCCTAGAGTGAGAATAAGCAAAACTCACTCAGAGGTTTCAGCTCAGCAGTTGTTTTGTTTTGTTCTTTTGGGCCAAAATGACCTGTAAGCCATAAATTACAAGGAACCTGGAAGTGTGTATCGGAGCCATTCCATTTCAGTGGAGTATGAAGACGTTGCCCTGAACTTGTTGAAATGTGATTGTGTGTTTGCCAAAGTGAAGATGTTAGGTTTTTCAAGTGATCAGAAATCTGTCTTCACGGGCATCCCCAACACAAATGGGTCCTGTTATCAGCCGCAGGCGGCCAGAGTGGGGCCCCTTCTTATCTTATGTTATACTTATTATCGTCAATACATAGTAAAACATTGTGCTTGTTAAAAAAGGGAGAAAGAGAGAGAGAGAGATGTGTCTGTCTTTTTTTCTTTTTATTTGTAAGTGAATTTACAGAATTATGCTTTAATAAATTATAAAAATTGTCCTCTATTTGATGTTGTTGATGTGAATTTGAAATCCCCTCATTTGAACGGAAAAAGCATTTTTTAATTTGGTTGCAGACAATCTCCAAAAAAGGGCTAAACTCTTTGTATTCTCCTGATTTCTGATATCTGCATAGATGTTTCCATTTAATGATGGGTGGGTATGAAATTTTCTTGCGACAGAGGTAAGTTCAATACGGTATGTATTTATATATGGATAGGATATGTATAGATATTTATAAGAACATAAACGTTGGATCCTGTTCTCCTTTGCCCGGACATGGGCCATTGGGGCACCCCCCTTGGAGCCAGACCCAGGGGCACAGCGCAGGGTCTGGAACCAGGCCTCTCGAGAGGGGCTGGACTCTTTTTTTACTCTGGAGTGGCCCCTGGTGAGAGGCGCCGGGCAGGTGCGTGGGCATATTGATTGCCCCCCGACTGGCCCCTGTACATTGGGGTTCAACCCGGTGGATGAGAGGGTAGCCTCCCTCCGCCTTCAGTTGTGGGAATCAGGTTCAAAGGTTCTGACTGTTGTTTGTGGCTATACACCCAACAACAGTTCAGTTTACTCACCTTTCCTGGGGTGCCTAGAGGGGCTGCTGGAGAGCGTTCCTACCGGGGACGCCGACTTCGACGCTAATGTGGTTAACGATAGTGCGACTTGGAAGGGCCTGATCGAGAGACCCCCCCAATCTGAACCCGAGCGGCGTTTTGTTATTGGACTTCTGTGCTTGTTACAGATTGTCCATAACAAACACCGTGTTCAGGCATAAAGGTGTCCATATCTGCACTTCACACCTTAGGCTACAGTTCGTTGATCGACCTTGTGGTCATGTCGTCGGACTTGACGGACAGATGACCTGGGCACTCGGGTGAAGAGAGGGATGGAGCTGTCAACTGATCACCACCTGATGGTGAGCTGGCTTCGATGGTGGGGGAGGATGACGTTCAGACCTGGCAGACCTGTGTCAGTTGGACCCATTTACAGTGAGAGTAGGACTCCGCCAGGGCAGCCCTTTGTCACCAATTCTGTGCATAACTTTTATGCCTGTTTGGTGGCCGCAGGATCAAGTCTCTGCTTTTTGCAGATGATGTACTTCTGTTGGCTTCATCAGGCCATGATATCCAGCTCCCATTGGAACGGTTCACAGCCGAGTGTGAAGTGGCGGGGATGAGGATCAACACCTACAAATCTGAGTCCATGGTGCTCAAACAGAAACTGGAAGGATGCCCACTCCGGGTCGAGGAAGAGATTCTGCCCCAAGTGGAGGAGTTCGAGTATCTCGGGGTCTTGTTCACAAATGAGGGAAGGATGGAGCGGGAGATCGACAGCTGGATCGGTGCGGCATCAGTGATGCGGACTCTGCTCCGGTCTGTAGTGGAGAAGAGAGAGCTTCGCTAGAAGGCGAAGCTCAATTTACCTGTCGATTTATGTTCCCACCCTAAACTGTGGTCAGGAGCTGTGGGCAGTGACCGAAAGAACGAGATTGCGGATACAAGTGGCCGAAATGCGTTTCCTCCGCAGGGTGGCTGGACTCTCCCTTAGAGATAGGGTGAGAGGTCGGGTCGTCCGGGAGGAGCGCCAAGCAGAGCCGTTGTTTCTACGCATAGAGAGGAGTCAGATGAGGTGGCTCGGGAATCTGGTCAGATGCATCCTGGACGCCTCACAGGGGAGGTATTCCGGGCACGTCCATCTGGGAGGAGGCCACAGGGGAAGCCCCAGGACACACAAGAGAGAGTATGTCTCTTGTGTGGCCAGAGGCTGGCCTGGGAACGTCTTGGGATCCCCCCAGAACTGGACCATGTGGCAGGGGAGAGGGAGGTCAGGGCCTCACTGCTCCGGCTGCTGCCTCTACATCCCGACTGCGGATAAACAGGGGAAGATGGATGGATGGATTTGTAAACTTTAATATAAAACATCAACGATGCCGCACTTTCAGTGCAATGAGGAAAATCATCTGGGATCTTACATTTATTTATTTTTACACACATCAGCAGTGATTAGGAATTGATTTGATTGGTTGAAGTACAAGAAGAAATTACAAATGCAATGGATAAAAACGTTTTCAGTGAAGGTGACGTCATCAGAACAAAGTAACGTTGATTTTTTTTTTTATAGGGCAAAATAAAAAGAAAAAAAAAGAATACAAAATTGTAATGATTAATGGGCGGAGATCACTTAAACGTGTATGATGCGTTCAGAAAAAAAAAGCACAATTTTAATTAAAAAAAAAGTTCAGGAATAAATGATGTTATGGAAATAGCCGGACTCGTCAACTAAACGTTGTGCGCAAGCGCGCGTCTCCGGTGCGTCAGAGCTCGCGCCAGGGAATTGACTTTAAATGCCTCGCGCGAGCGCCGACCGACTTCCTGTCGAGTCGGAGGAGCCTCACGTTATCCGGGAGTCTCCGCCGACACAAACAAAGGCGAATATTGGAGATTTACTTCCTCAGAATGCTGGATATCAAGAGTTGGATCCCCGCTCTGCTTCTTGTCGTGGGCCTGGCAGCAGTTTGGGCCCAGACTTCCCCGCCTGTCAGAGGTAGGAGCCGCTCTTTCGGATTTTTTTTAGACGCGAGGAGCCTCAACCGTCACTTTTACCTGCCTTTCTGTTCCACCTGGGGAAGTTCAAAACTCCCCTAGGAGGACAACTAGCCACTTCCTTCTCGCTGCTCTCCCTATCGGATAAAATACTGTTTTACTTGTTCTATTAAACCGTTAGAGTGTATGTATACACAGTCAAAGACACAAATATATGAACGGTGAATGAAATAATGTATCCCCTTATGACGCTGCAAGGTAAACAGTTAGCTTATTGACATAAATGGGTTTGTTAGTTTCATATCACTGATTCTCTTTCAACTAACCTCCAGGTCTCTGTTTGACATAAAGAGACCAGGAGGGGGGAAGCAAACCAGCACCTTCACGACTGTGCGACACAACAGTTTTTGTTTTATTCCTGAAAACCCACTTGTTCTGTGTAAATCTGCTGATAATAACATGACTTGTTTCCAGCCCGTGTGTTTACTGCGATCTGTCTCCGTGGAAAATGCCCCTGGAGGATTAGCGGTTGTTACAAAAACCCCACTGTTTTCAAAACCCACGGGGCCTCTCATTAATCTACCCTAGCAAAGGTTTTCAGATAAGCTCATTAACACAGAAGTCACTTGTGCTGTTTGTTCTTCTAAAAGCCAGGACTTTGTATGAACTGATTATTTATCTCCCCCTCTCCTTTTATTTGGCCATTTTAACCAACTCGCTCTCAACTCGTCCTACAGATTGCGAGTCGAAGAACGGGACAAGCTGTGAGGAATGTCTCGATAATGTGACGGTAAGTCCAAGATGTGCAGGTTACAGACACAAAAGCGTGTCAGGCTGAAGGACCTAAGTGTTGTGGCTCCACCTCCACACCGGTTAGACTGGTTTGAGGAGTAACTGGTCTGTCACCATTTCCCACCTTCCTCCTCCATTTTCAGCTTCTATTTGTTTGTGAGCCATAGTTTTACTTGGACCTTCCACATTTGTCGTTTGTATTCCTTTTTTTTCTTTCACAGTGCTTGTGGTGTATTTCAACTAAGTCCTGTATAACCTACCCGGTGAAGACCATCCTTCCGCCGCATGCACTATGTCCGCTGAACAGTGCACGCTGGGGGCTTTGCTGGAGTGAGAAAACACAATAACACATATGCACGCACCTAAACACGTTTTTATGTGTAGTGGAATTTCTAAATTTATGTCAAGGAACAGCGGGAATCATATACAATGCAGTTTTTAGCATATATACCTTTATTCAACCTCATGATAACATATGCAAGTTATTGTAATGCAAGTGAATCAAAAAAAAGATCTTTTGAACACTTAACTTCAGTAATGTGTGTCAGAAAGTCTACACTCACTCCGAATATGCCAAAGGTGCATTAGGTGAAAAATAAGTCCATGAAAGAGGAAATGTTGTAATTTCTCCTATAAAGACAGTATTAACTGCTTTTATGTGGAGATAGTATTGAATCACAGCAAAGTTGATTTGATTCAGTTATGATGAAGGGCTGTTTTTGTATCAATTCATGTGTTCACCTCTGCTCAGGTATACTTGCTGTTGTTGTCATCAGTTATTGTGGTGTCTTGTTAATGCACATCTGGTCCCCTGTTATCCTTGTGAAAAACAAAAAGGTCACGGAAATGGTAAAAAAGAAAACTCAAGTGAATGAAGACATGCTGCGATTACTCCTCACATCCAGCTCAACTTCAAGGAATTGCTTCTTCTACTACTGTATCCACTCTGGAAGGACACTTTTATTTCTAAAACCCATTTTATTAATATAAGTACTTCAGCAACATTTTCATCTTAGAAATACTGATACCAAAAGCCACGACTGCAAATCGGTCCATCTTAAGTTTCAATTTGAAACCAGAGCATTTGATTGGACGCATGTATTATTCTTACAGTTTACAACATTGTATATAAACAAGATCAAATACACAGATAAGATAAAGATCATAATTATTACCCTCATGTTTTAAGTGTATCAAGCATTGAATAGTGAGTTGACACGCTGCACATCTGCCATTCACTTCATATTTTTTCTGGAAGGAAAATCTATGAAAGTCAGTTGTTCACTAACTTGGTGTTTGTCTTTCACTCCGTCCTGCAGTGAATTTTCAGACCTTGATCATCACATTGGCAGTCGTGGGTGGAGTTATCATTATTGCTTTCTTGGTCTGCCTGTTCTGCTGCTGCAAGTGTGAAAACTTTGGGTAAGTCTGCTCTGCGTGAGCAGAGGATGGTATTCCTTTTCTGTTTGAAAAGTAACTAACTGGTGAAATGTTTTCTTCCACATCAATGTTGAGACATGGATCTAAACTGTGAAATACTTTGTTTTCTAGCTTTGTTCATCTCCGTTGTCAAATATTCATCCTTGAAACAAAACCTAACAAAGGCAGAATTTGGTCTACACTTAAAGGGTTTTTTTCTTGTAGAAAAATCGCTTTTATCGTGGCGTATCTCTCACTGCCATATACTTTCAAACTTTTTTCTTTCAAAAGGAAATAATTACTAACATACAAAGATGCCTGAAGACCCTTTTTTTTTTAATTAAAAAGCTCACAACAAAGTTCTTCCTCTTCGGTGCACCCTTACGAGAAATCACATCACATTTCTATGGCTGATATCAAATTATTTAGATCCTCAAATAATATTTCAGATAAGGAAGTTTTTTTCCCCTTAATAAGGGGTTTAACTGACCCTTTTGAATGACTAGACTTTTGTAAACCATTTAGATGGAGCTCTGTTTTCTTCCTTCTCTCTCAATCTGGTTCCTACTTTATTTTTTTATTGGTTACATCTACAATAACCCAGATCCCATCTACCCCACCCTCAATTGCTGGTGCTATAAATGCCCATTTTATCCCCCTGAGATATGCATGCATGTGCTGTGCACAGTGTCCCTGTGGCATAGTGCCTCTACTGGTTTCAGAAATTCTCTCTTAACGAAAGAGCAAAGATGAAAATGGCTCGATTTACTAAAGAAAGCTAAACGCTGCGTTGGTTAGTAACGAGACATTTAAGTGTGTGTGCGTATGCGCGTGATCGGAAGGCTTTTGACCTGTTCTATATAGCCATCCTGAATGTCATCTTTCAGACACTTGTCAATGAATTAGTCATATATCCATTCAGGTCCCTGTATGAATAGTTCATGATCTAACTTTGGACTTGTGTTGGTCTGACAGGTCCAAGAGGTTTGAGGCCAAAATGCAGAAACAAGCCAACAAGACAAAAACCAAGCAGGAGGAGAGGTACAGTAAATTGTCCGCTGATGTGAAATTTCTTGGTTTGTGTTCACGTCCAAGCTCTGGTTACTGACAAAAGATCAGAAAATCTGTGAAGGAAAGAACCTTTATTTATTTATTTATTTTGCTTGTTTCTGTTTTATTCATTTGCAGAACCAGCAGGTTGTGCGTACTGAAAATAGTTCTTGTTTTAAGTCTTAAGGCACTACTTCACTGTGAAATGTTCACACAGTGCTGTTTCACTTCCAGCATAGCCATTATGGTTGTTTATTGGATTGATTCAAGACACTTGAAATCTCTTCATTTGTCAATATATTTTTTGTCTGCCATGATTGTTTTTTTTTCTCACAAGAGGAGTGACATAATTTATATGCTGTGTTTCATCAATTACTTCCAAAAGTTCTATTGAGATTTTTATTTATCAATGCAGAAACCTGTCTGTGACCTTCAAGGGTAACAATTTTTTTCAGATTGAAACTTCCCATAAGAAGAGATAGGTTGAAACTACATTATATTCAGTCACTAGTAACAGTAAAACAAAACAAATCTGGTCTCAACTATGTACCCAAAAGCAAGAGAGGCACACTTTTTTTTAAATTAAAAACATAGAACTTTCGCTTCCTACTATGTTTCCTCACTTGAGACTGCTGGCTGTAAACTGTAAGGACTCATTGACTGTAGATGGAGTGCTTGTCTAGTGTTTCTCTTTGTAAAGGGGGGTTGCTCAGTTGTGACAGCATCTAATTTGTTAAGCAATTCAACTTCAAGTGAGGTTCTCCTGACCTTGATTAAGCAAGGTTTGATAAGCTTAAAGAACACACTCAAAATATAGATTTTTTTTCTTTAATTTACTCTCTTATCAGGATGGCTTTGATTCAACACTATGAATGGCTGTACTAGTCCTGGTGTGTTTGTCTAATAGCGCGCAATCTAGTGCACTTGACACACTCGCTATTCTGCTACATTGTTGGTCATCTTATCCCCCATATCAGTTTTCTTGATGGCTCAAAGGAAAAGAAATGCAAATTAGAAGAATCATGTTCATGTCAAACTATTATCAGACCAAACTGGTTTGTGATCAGGTGATGTTAGAGTCTTTGTGTCAGAAGTATCATCAGTCATTGCATGGTTCATGAAGGAATGTTTGGCTCCACAGGAGGGCAGAGATGAAACAGAGACATGAGGAAATCAGGAAGAAATATGGTGAGCTTTGTCATTCCCCACTGCACTTCAGTTCTCATTCTGATAAATGTTGCTAAAGGAAACTGAATTAGCTATAAGCCACACAAATATAATGAGGTGTCAACCTTATTTACATTCTTAATTACTTTTTATTCTTCTCCAGGGCTGAGTGGACAAAATCCTTATTCCAGATTTGCATGAGAAGATTGGTGAACTTCGATTTCACTGGATGAACCCTTTCTATTCCAAAGCCGGAGTGACCCGGAGAATATTTCAAACGACAACTTTGACAATTTCAGGAATGTGACAGCAGTTTTGGATCAGCCGCCGCTGACCTCAGCCAGCCAATGAACTGGAATTTTCTTATCACTTACTATCCAGGAGACTATAACAAAGATGCAAAAAGCAAATTCATGATGAATCTGTAAAATAATTACTCTCTTTGCAATCTCTAAATGAAAATACCCCAAACCGTGACCTCAACCACGACCAACGTTATGTTCAGTTCTCAAGTGTCTTATTCTATAATTAGGTAACAAAGTCTAAATATCTGTTCATCTGAAACGCAAACAATTAGCTAAATAAAATCAAATTGTTATTCAGTCTCAGAGTTGAACTGCTCCTGCCGCTCTGTATTGGAGTTTTATTGTTGAGTGGTTCTAGTAGCATTTACCTATACATAATTGGACTGCTTTATTTAATGTATTCAGTCAATAGCTGCTGAACAATTAGTCTATTCTGCTTTAACAAAAATTGGTTGAACATTTTCATACTTTGTTTTTGCAGCTTAGCTGACTTTGAAGATGAACATAGGAATCATAAACTATTTTTGTATAGTTTGTAATTCCCACTGTGAAGTGAATGGAAGCCAAGGTTTTTATTATGGAATTATTTAATGTTCTACACTTTTGCTCATGGGAAGGCTCTGTTTTTCTCTGTGTGTATATGTAAAATGCACACAAATCTGTTGCCTAATTAGACTATTAAGTAATTATTAATTTATGTTGAATACGTATCATTAATGTGAGTTGAAGATTAATTATGGCCTGTTATATTTGATATTTTGTATCCTCTAACACATGTAGACCTAATGAAACAGTTTAGACTTATTCTGAATGAGTCTTGATGAAGATCTTGCACTAACACACACAAAAAACTCAACCCTTTTGCTTCATGAACCTTTATGTGAAAAGCTACCAGAAAATTGTCCTTCAAGAGAAAATGTGCAAAAATGTTCTGCTAATTTAATTTGATTTGAAATAATCATTTATTATGCAGATAAAAAAATAAACAAAAGTTCACATTTATTCTTTCAGGAAAGGAATCTGCAAAACTTGTAATTAACATCTCAGAATGATACTCCACTCCAGACACTTAAAAGTTATTATTTGTCATAATCAACATTTTGACTAAAACTTGTCTATATCAATCTCCTCAGGCCCTTAAGGCATTGGACTCAGCTGTCACTATTTGATAGTGAAAAGAGTTAAAGGTACAAGATCCTGCTTCCCTCTTTTGCTCTGCATACCACAAAATTCTGACCGCAGCCACAAAGTCTGTTGTCCAAACACTCTAGGAGTAAAGTGTAGATTATGATTGAGACATTAGTAATACATGATCAAAACTGTTTAATACTATCAGGAACTCAGGGTTGTAATTGCGTTTCAGGCGGGGAGGTTTGACTCAGGCATCCTCACAAAAATAACAAATAAGCAAATACCAGTAAATCTACAGAAAGTCGTTTATTCTTAAAAATTTAAGTTCTCTATCTATTTTAAGTATTTCAGCAGTAGAATGTTTGGGATTTTACCACTGAAACCCAATAGGGGGCTGGTCTGCGTGGAGTTAGCGTTTTCTACCTGTGTTCTCCGGTTTTCTCCAACACTTGAAAAACATGCATCTGACTCCAAATTGCCCAGATGTGTGAATGAGGGAATGAATGGTTTTAAGTCTTTATATGTGACCCTGTGATCAACTGCCTACTGGTATGGGGTTTAATCCTGCCTCTCACCCAGTGACAGCTGGGATGGCTTCCAGAACCCGCGCGACCCTGTCTACAGGATAAACTAAAGATAATGAATGAATGAAAGTATTTCAGCTATTCTTGTAGGCTCTTTCCACACTTGCAGCCCTTGAGGAGACTGTTATTAATATTATGTGATTTCATCACACTTTTCCACCACATGGTCACACCTCCAAAATCAGACGCCTGTCTCTAAAAAGAATTTTTGACTATTTGACTTGTATTCAAGGTTAGAAATCATGATTTAATAGGTATATCTGTGAAGACTCAGTTATCCAGGCTATAATATTCACTGCTAAATGTCATCTTGGCAACTAGGCTTGTTTAATTCTTTACGTTTTGTCCCTCATTTAAGGGGCCTTTCCTGCTCAGAACTGAAGGCTTTTCTGAGTTTTCAGTTCAAACCTCATGGATGAGAGGTTAAAACATCTTCAAGAAATTATCCAAGTCCAGTTGTCAAGACAAGATTTAGCAACTCTGTTGAATATTTTCTCTTTCTATTACTTTTTATTGAATACGTCAGGTAAGAATAGGTCATCAGGTTCTTTCTGGGACAAGGAGCAAAAAAAATAGCTGATGGTAAATGACATTCTATCATGCCAATGAATATGGATGCGATACAAGAGTGAATAAAGAACGACTAAATATGGGTGATCGCAGTATATTTCAATGAGCCAACATGCCTTCAAAGCTGACCGAGTAAATTAGAGAGGCAATATAACTCTTCAACTCTGGCAGACTTTCATGTCACACCCTGTAGGGGCAGCAGGTTGTCCCCTCTGTTGATGTCAATAAAATATCAAGAAATAGGTGTTCAAACTCAGGTTCCCACCAGCATGGCTGGTGTGGCGTGAAAATGACCTGCTTGAATCATATTGACGTTGCAATCTGACAAAACCGATAGGGGGCCCTTCAGATGTATCTCAGGTGTGTCCTAGGCTCTGCAGAAGCACCCCTGTGGACATACAATGACTCGCAACTCTCATCGCAGGGAAACCTACAATTGACTGTAACGCAAGATTGGATTCAGTTCAATTCGCGTGATCGAGGATTTTTCACGACTGCGCGCTCCCGCTCCCGCGCTCCCGCGAGGTAGGGGGTCACATGGCCGTCCCGGAGCCAATCGTCGATGTCTTAGAGCGGTCCAAAGCGCGCACCCGTCACTGGAGGAGAAGAGAGGACAGAAGGCGGTAGAAAGACAAAAAAAAGCCCAATTAACCGTTTCCTCCGATCTTCGTTTCACGAAATCCGGTAGACATGTCAGAGGAAAAGCCAAAGGTATGTCGTTACTTTTCTCACCGTTATAATTTTGTAGTAATGCCTTGGTGAATCTCACGCCAAACCATTTCTCAGATGTGCAATCTAAAATGGCCTGGTTTGCACGTTTCTCTGAATCGGCGCAGTGTTTGTTTCGCAAATGAATGAGTTCCCGCTCATCCACACTTGATGTTTTACGCGCTTTCGCGGTTCGCGGTAGCCGGACAATGAGGGAGATCTCTCACCGGAACTGCTAAATAAAAAAATACTGGATTAATATAAATTACATCGTGATTGTCATTTGCGGATTTTTTTTCTTTGTCGAAACGGGACCACGCTATGTCCGCAAATGCCGCAACTGCTGCAGCGACAATAGCGCGCTGACAGAGGTGACGCACTGATGTAAAAACACAAATATCCCTGCTCCCCGTCCTATTTCCGAAGTACATGTGTGTATTTCCACATTACAGCACAACAAAAATTGCTAACCACGCTAACCGGTTAGCTAAACTATCGTTTCTAAGCTGAGCTGCCGTTCCCACCACTTAGCCCCGAGGCTAATCATGCTAACGTTAGCATCGCTGCTATTCGGCTGTAATAGATTGTTAGGGACCGTTATTCTCCCCCCCCCTAATTCTCGTTTGTTTTGGTGGCAGTACCTGCAAAATTGTGTGGCGATATAGCTTCACTCCACATTATGGCCTTGTGTTAGCCTTATTCTAAGAATGGTGAAGTTGCCCGTGTGACGTTAGCCCTGTTAACTTGGCTTCCTGCATATTAAGTAGACGTTACGTCCTTGTTAGTAGTGTTACTAACTTCAGTGTGTCGTTGATTGTTTTAACTGAGCAGTAGAATCGTGCAAATGATTGTGTCCGCCGGGTTTGACGCGAGCTGATCTCACTTGTCCGCAGGAGGGCGTCAAGACCGAGAATGATCACATCAACCTCAAGGTTGCGGGGCAAGATGGGTCTGTGGTCCAGTTCAAAATCAAAAGACACACACCCCTCAGTAAACTAATGAAGGCGTATTGTGAACGACAGGTAAGATCCCTCAAGTGTGCCTTGTTTTCACATGGCAACACCCACACCGTGCCGCACCTGGACTTACTTTCATTCTTGTTTTGCACATTCAGGGTCTTTCAATAAGGCAGATCAGGTTCAGGTTTGATGGCCAGCCTATCAATGAAACGGATACACCTGCACAGGTAAGAATTGAGCTACGGTCATTGCTCTCTATTTTGACCTTCCTAAATGTTCATGGGTACATCTCGAGGTCTCCTCAACAAGGTTTTGAGCTCTATGGCTCAATTCTTACTTGAGCTTGTATTCACAAAATAGAATCTCTGTCTGTTTTCCCCACAGCTGGAGATGGAAGATGAAGATACCATAGATGTTTTCCAGCAGCAGACGGGTGGCCACTGCTAAGCCCCTCCCACCTCAGTGACGGCCACCCTCAGACCACACCCTCCGCCATCTTCACTGTTCTCCCCTCTCCATTTGCTCCTCTCAGCCTATTATTATTATTATTATTATTATTATTATTATTGTTATTATTATTATTTCCTCATTTTAATAATGTCTTTCATGGTTTTCTGGGCGGGAGGGGGCGGGGGGTTTCCTCAGCTGTGCTGTCTCAGCCAGGACTGAACTTTTTTGTGCGCATCAAGTCTCTGCTGGCCAAACAGGACAACATTTCCTTCCAGCTGCGCACGCTGTGATTGGACCAACAGCTCATGGCTGTTCCTAGTTTCGTCAGCGCTTTTCTCTCATTCACTCTACAGTGAAAGCTTTGGTATAAGACAATAGTTTGTCATGGTTTTCATCCGTCATGGTTGAACGTGAGCCTCCTCCCCTTGTAGTCCATGGGTCATTTTCAGTGGACATGATTGTTGTCTAGAATCACGATCTGAACTTAACACACAGCCGCCTGCCATTTCATTTTGCTTTCTCGTGCGTTTTTCGTCTGAACAATGACTCCCGCTCTTCTGTCAAAATGTATTTTAATTTTCTGCATTTTAGGTGCTTTTGCTACATAGTTCTGCAATGTTTTTTGTATCCCCCCACCCCCCTTTATGAAAGATCACCTGGGAGCTTGTTGAATATTCTGTACAGAAGTACCAGAACGGATGTTAGGTAAATGTCGTGGGGCTTGGACCTGTACTCCAATGACCAAACCTCAGCTTCATATTTGGTATACTCGGATCACTCTAAAAGCAAACTGCAAGCTGAAACCTCACAAACAATTGGAGTCGGTATTGTGGTTATTTGCTTCTTCTCTGAATGCTATGAATTGAAAAAGGTCATTTGTGGGTGTTTGCAGTACTGCCACGTATTCATTCTCTATAACGCTTATCCTGCTCGCAGGGTCACAGTGGGGCTGGAGCCAATCCCGGCGATTATTGGCTTTGTATTCATTCAGAGAAACATGGCTGTGGTGGGAAGAAAATTTTACACCTCATGGGTAGGGATGGGCTGTTTAAAGTGAAATAACTTTATCTTTGTCTTTTTAATGAACAGCTCAGTGGCCAGTCCTTAATTTACATGTAATTTATAAATTACATAACGGTTCTGCTTGTGAGTTAATCTTTTGGGTAAAGATGACCGTAGAGGGGTGGGCCATAAGCAGGGATAACTGGAAGATGTTGCTCTGCTGTTCTTGGGTCAACTTATACGTCACTGTGTTTTGCATTTGTGGGCTGGCGGACTGATTCTTGATGTGCTTTGAAGGTTTGGGCACAGCTTCCGGTTTGAGGAAGAATATCAGATATCAGTACATTAAACACGTTTCGAGCGCACTTCACTGCTACGTCACCCACTGAGCCGATTTGAGAAATCTTTGTGTATAAATGGCAGGAGTTGCAGACCACTTATGTAAACACCTTTTGACTGCTGTGCAAACAGTGGAGATAGCTTTAGTGGTGGCAAATGTCTCCAATATTTTACTTTTGGGACAGCGATGCATGCAGTTAGTTGCATATCGGGAGGGCAGGGAGGTCTAATAATAGAGTTTGGGAGGTACATGTTCTGTACCCACGGGGCCCTGTTCTTTGCATGTGAGATAGAGAATTTGCTTGGTTGATGGTCTGATATGATCTTGGAATTTTCTGGTCTTTGAATGTGGCCAAAAATTCATCCGTTGAAGCAACTTGTCCCTTTTGCCCAAACCTGCATATTCAAGGATTTTCAGATTACTCATTAGTTTTCAAATGAGGCTGCACCTCACTCAAGGCATAGATGGACCAGGGATTATTAGACATTGAAGTTTATCTCTCAAACCCTCCTTTGAAAAGAAAATTCTATTTGTTGTCCAAGTGGAGGGAAAAATACAGAGTAGTTTTTACACCATCAATCACGTTTTTTTGTCATAAACTGCAATTCTACTTAAAATCAAGCAATATCCTTCCCCTGTGTTCAGTCTCCCTAAATATCTCAATGCCCTATAGCATTTTAACCAAACTATGTAAACGCTCAAAAGAAAGGTGATGCCCTTTATATGAAAAAACAAACAAACAAACATTCAATAATGCAGAATCAGGATTCCGTTCATTGCTCACGTCTAAGGATCATTTCAGTTGATTCAAAACAACGTACTGTATTTATACCTAGCATTTGTTAAAACGTATGACTATACTCAATCTGGCATTAAACTTGAAGGCATGATTCCCCCAAATCCCAAATCATCAATCACAAACCACAATCATTTTTCAGTCCTTTTTTAAAAAAAACTTTTTGCTTCAAAGTAAGAGCACAGTTATCCAAGACAAATCAGCCCTTCACTTTGCTTTTCAAGAACCTAGTCAGGAACACAAAAACCCTTTTAAGATGGCTAACGTATTAGCCTGGACTAGCTAAAATGTGTAATGTACAAAGAACGGGGCCCAGGTCTTGTCATGTTATTTGTTTCTCTACTGATTTGTACATTATTTGTGGTCTTTTACTACTGTATACAATAAATATAGTTTGGTACTCAGATTTCTCATGTCAAGCTTGTTTTTGTGCATACACATTTATGATCATAATTAGGAAACATGACTCCTTTGCAATACAATAAGAAAATTGTTTAAGTTTTCTGCTGGGGAAAGACGAGAAACTGGTACAAAAACTAAGTGAGTTTGGAGTATATTTCCTCTCTGCAACATGCCTGATATGAAATTATATATGCATCGGTTTTGGTAAGTTGAGGTTCCAGTTCTCATTGGGGTGCTAAAATATGCATACAAGTACAGTGTTATGGATGAAAACATTTCATCTGGTTTGTTTACACAAAAAGACAACTAGATGGAGCTCTTTAGCCACAATACTCTGACTGAACTTGGTCCTTGTTCAAACAGGATCTTTGTGCTATTATTTTTCTTTTTTTCAAAGGTAAATTTAGCTCTAAGCCACTGACATCTAATTATGGACACTATAGCCTGTCCAATGATTGCAAATCTTCCATTCTCTGGCCAGCATTTATCAAGATAAAGAGGATGAATAGGCCTGCTGAGGTACATCTCTGATAAGGCTGATATGAGCAGTGGACAGTGCAAAGTGGACAGCAGGTGGTTAATGAAAAACCTGTCAGACTTTTTTGGCTACTAAACCAAATCCACTGCACGTTTGGAAGGAAGGAGGATAAATGAATGGATTAGGGAGAGAAAAAGGGATGGGATGGTACCTTGTCTCCTAATCTGAGCTACTAATGTGTGACACGAGGAAGGACATTTGCCTTGTAAATGTGCTGATCTGTGGATGAAAAGATTCTGAGAGATCTGAGACTGGCCGAAATGCTGCAGCTTCTCGTAGCACACTATGATTACACGGTGACTGACGGACGATGTCATGGGGCAATTTTTCTACAAAAGCGTATTTCAATTTTTCTATAAAAGAGTGTGGGGATGATGATGAATATTATTACTCCATGACCACAATGTAGCTGCTACCATTTACTTGCCCATCTTCAGAAATAAAAATGATACAAAAACTGTTTACATGCACACAATAATCCAATTATTGAAAAATCCAGTCATGTCAATAATCCAATCCCATGCATTTAAATGGACTTTGGTAATGTTATATTGGAAAAAATTATGTACTTTCAATGACTAACTCAAATTAGCCATATTTCTCAAGTACAGATGAGAGACTGTGTTTTGTACTTTTGCACGTGTAAGTAATCACAAATGATGGAAAAAAAAAGAATCAGCTCCGCAAAGGCTAGCCAGATTATCCACATGGCCATACGAACAGCAACTCCTTTATTGGATAAAAGCAGATATCGGGTGGCAGTAAATCTGATAAACAAATCTTGTTGGTTTTTCCATATTATCTCTGTTATGTGTACAAAGCTGGATGGGGCCTTCTGCTGTCTTTCTTTCTTCCTTAATTTTTATTTATTTATTTGTGCGTTCAAAAATAAAATTCAAGATGCGACCACTTAATTTGTGTAATTTGACTGCATCATGCAAATCAGGATTTGTTTTTTTCCAGCATTGCATAACTGCAAGTAAATGCATCAAATTAAATTTTTGCCATTATCCAACTACCCCCAATCATTTGATTATTGTGTGCATGTAAACACAATCATTATTTGCAAATACCGATCGGCCCCAGTTAACCCCGGGACTGTAAAGTCAAACAGAAAAAAAAACTATCTCTGGCCGGAGGAGGATTTTCAAACCATCTTTAACTGTTGTATTGTCCGGTTTCATTGATCATATTCTTCATGCCATTTTTAGTAAGTACATCTTTAAAATCTTTTTGGGGAAAAATGATTTCACTGATGGTTTCATACAACCTCCTTGGGATAAGAGCAAATCGGACAACATTTCAGTCAGCACGCTTCTCTGAGATTTTGGACCTTAAGTCACCCTTTTAAAAGAATAATCTCTGCACTGTCACAACCTCTTTCTGGTGCCCAGGGAGTTGTTTGACAGACATTTACTAAACCTTGAAATATTCTGCCTCTCTGTTTGAGAGACAGACAGCGAGTGGAAGAGCTCATCCCTGTGGCTGGTCCGTGTCATCAAAGGGAGCTGCGGCAGGATGAATGACAGGTCGGGTTGTGATTTGCATGGCGCCGGAGTTTAAAAGGGGCTGCAGGTGCAGGATTCTCCACACAGATGAATGGATTTCTCTCCAAGCACACATGGCCCTCTTCGGTTTGCTCGCATAGCTCTAGATTATATAACTGGATTTCTTGACAAGGCATTTGACAAAAATGCACAGTGAAATCTATTCGCTGAGGAATACACAGTTGTCAGACGCGTATTGTGGCTTAAGATAGAGACGAAGAGAAGCAGTGCATATGGAAATACTTTTATATGGAGATTTACATACCAGCTGGGATCTAAACCAAACTGCTGGGGATGTCATCGCTGATATTTTTGCAGCTCTTTTTTTTGGGGTTAAGGGTCATTGATGCGACAACAGACACGTTGAGAGAATGCACAGGTACTGTTCTATTTTTTGTTTTTCCTCTCCCGGTTTAACTTTACGTACCCTATACCCTCGGCTCATTTCAATTCAGTTAATGATTATTCAGTGGATGGTTTATGGTCTCATCTCTAACCTGGGAAAGCCCTCCAGCTAAAAATTCTTTTGGATAATTCCAGCTGTCTGTATCAGCTTACAGTAGAGTGGGAATGCATGTGTGTGCAGAACTGCGTGCGACAATATCTTAATCTAATATCCACAAACAAGTACAGGCATTGGTTGCAGGATTCCGAAACAATTCTATACACATCAGGATAGGATGCATGTAACTATGAAGTCTCACGAGTCATTTTCCTCGGCTTTTACTCCCTTTTCTCCCTCCTAAAATTCTACAGTCACACAGCCACCCAGGGCTATTTCTCACAAAACGGGAGGATTCAGGATGCCATCATGCTGTGACATTATTAGTTTACGACAGCAAATGCCTTTTAAAATGGAGAATGAGCTTCGGTGTCTGATTTCATGCATTAACTTGTAACTAAGGTGCAGCTTCATTTATCAAATTGCTTTTTTTTTTTGTGTGCCATCAAATATGACAAGTTCACTAAGAAAATTAATCTTGAAACGCTCATGAGAAAAATGAGTTTTACCAGAAATTCCATGATAAGGAAATAAAGTTTGAATTTAAATGGTTTGCCAGCAAAGCAAACACTGTTTTGTAAATGAAAACACGAAGGACAGTTTTACTATCATACCGTTATTGTCATTACCATTCATATTGTTTTGCAAAGAATAACGTCATTCAACGAGAACCATCAAAAGTCTATCTGACTTTTTTTTGCATTTCTATGTTCAAGTAATTTTTTTCCCATCACAGTAAGTGCAAGTGAAACCTTATTCTTTTTACCCTCAGAAAGTCTGATGTATTTCTCCCCATCTCTTTTAGCGAGGAATTTCTTTGTATCAAGACGATGAATGCGTTACAAAAATGCACGCGCAGTAAAACAATCTTCCTGACTTCTTTATTTGTTTATTGTCTCCAGAGTTGGTGCCTCTGGACCTTCTGTCTTTTGTCCTTGAAAGGGACACCTCCAAACTCATGCCAGGGGTGCACATGAGGCAGGCTGGAGGGGTGAGGGGCGTGCATTTCTCCAGCCCTCCTTCCTCCATGAGCGTGCCTGCCTCTCAGCTGCTGGCGAACTGTGACCTTTTCCCAAAAGAATTCTCCTTCGTTGCAACAATAAAAGTCAATCACATCGCAACCAAGGTAAATATCTGCCGGCCTGTCTTCTGTTAGTGAACAGCCTCCGGTTATAAAGTCTATTCAAAAATAAAATACTGCATTTAGAATGTTGCTTTAGTTAAATCAAGCATAGTCCCATAAAAGTCATAACAAATAGTTACTTGAGGTCTCACTCATCAGCAGAATAACATGATTTAACCACACATTATGCCATGTTTGTCCGGATTTGATGAAAAGTCTAGAACATTACTTTTTTAGTAACTGGGTAGTGGAAAACATCTACATCTAATTTTGATAAGTGATTTTATAATAGAATAGAATAGAATAGAATAGAATAGAATAGAACTTAATTCATCCTGAAGGAAATTCTTTTGCTGGAAGGCTCCAACATTACATACATTCACATGAAACATGATATTGATTTTATTGCTGTCAGGTTTCCTTCTTGCAGAATGGGGAGGCGTTATATAGACAGTTGACAGTTTTACAAAACATTTAGAAAAAGAGATATCAGACAATAGTCTCTTTTTGGGATTTAAAAAATGTTTAGGGTTTAAGGCTCAATTTCTGGAATATAAACCTGGGTTATCAGTCATCCATCCTTCATGTTCAGTCTGGCAGTTCTCAATAAAAGCAGCTCAACATTATAGAATAAATGTGAAATTATGATTGCAGAGGAAGCATTTCACTGCTATGTATAAGATAAGATAAGATAAGATAAGATAAGATAAGATAAGATAAGATAAGATAAGATAAGATAAGATAAGATAAGATAAGATAAGATAAGATAAGATAAGATAAGATGAGATAAGATAAGAACAACTTTATTTATCCCTAAGTATAAGTATAAGTAGCATAATTACATCTTAACACCTATTTACTTCTGTGCGGTACAAGAAGAGTAAAAAGTTATCAACTAAAGAGTATGGACTTTGTTACTTCCAACTGCAGATTTATTGTGTGTGTTCTAATATTTTACATTTACCTTTCAGAGAAATGAATATATATTTTCCCTGATGGGACCAAAGAATGAGCCACCAGGAGCTTCAGAAGGGAAGGAGGAGATTGAAAAGGGGAATGTTTTCAAAAGGACTAAAGTGATGGATGTCAGCGGACAGGAGCAAGATGGAAAGAGGGGGAACACGCGGAGGAAAAACAACACGGACCACAGGTGGATCATTCTGGGATTACGGTTCTCGAGAAACCGCCTGCACTTTCTTTTTAAAGGTCAGAGAGGGGTTACGGAACAGTGGGTGTTTCGGGGAACTCAGCTGGCAGATAACAAGTGGCACACTCTCCTTCTGTCCATCGGGCATCAACGAGTCAGGCTCATTGTGGACTGCAACTTGCCGCAAGAAATGTGAGTTTCTTTTTTTCCCCCTACCTTACTGCTAATCTCTGCTTTCTGCAACCTGACTGGTTACGCTGCCTGTCTCCGACAACTCTCCCTGATCCCTCTGAATTTCCTCGGGGTAAAGTGTATCCTTCACCACAATACCTCACCATTTCAAATATGCTCTCACCCTGCAGCCATATCATAGCGGCCTGACAGTATTTGATAGATGTCTTTAAGTGGAAACTCCCTCTGGCTTACAGATGGGAGGGAAATCAACACTCATACGAGCCTCGGGCGAATGCTCTCTCAGATTTCCCAATATCTGTCCTAAAATAGGTGAAAGGAATTGCAGATATTTTGTGTTTACTCACAGAAGAAACATTGACTTCAGCCATTGGAAATAATTCTGTCTCTGTGGCAACCAGGGTTCCCTCCAGGCCTTTTCCCCCAGACCTCAACATTCAGGGATCCAGATTCCACATTGGCAATCGGGGAAGATGGAAAGGCTTGTTTTCTGTAAGCCCCCCCCCCACTCCCCTAAATGACATAATATCTTTTGCAAGCTTCCAATTAATATTAAATCATATTCTGTATCATGTTTCTGCTGTCTCACACACAGGGTCTTTTGCGACAGCTGGTTCTGGTGCCGGGTTCAGACGCCACTCATTACATATGCCCCTCTTCCCATCCCCAACTATCAGCGCTGTCAGTGCCGCCGCTCCTCTTAGATCTGCCTGACAGTGAGAGGGGAACAGATAGTCATCTGACTTCCTATGGTAACTTTTCATACAGCAGGTTCTCTGTTTGCGCCACTGTGATATGGATGCGGACAAGGTCTCCTGAAATTGTGACAAAGCAACATTACTTCCAACTCCTGCCAACATAACTTCACTGTAGTTTCCATTCAAATATGAGAAATGTTGATATTTTTGTTTCAAATAGTTTCCTTTTCTAACTCGAAAGTCAGCATCTACATTTCAAGTGTCTTTCCTTTTATTGTGAAATATGCACGGGATTTCAGTGAGGAAACTCAGCTGGCTCCATACCTTTGGAAACCGTGTGGAGATTTTGAACTTGGGAGTAATGGGATATTATTGACCGGCTGTTATCGAGGATGAGGATACGGAGGGCTGACAGGAGCAGGAAGAACTGCAGAGACACCGACCAAACACAGTCTGCTTCATGCGGCAACTCACAAGGTGTACGAGTCACAAAAGACAGACTTAAACGCCTGTTGTGAGAACCAACGTCGACAACGCCGTCGAGGATCAAGATAATAAACATTAGGATCAAATGGAAACCTCACACCCACGGGATTTTTGCTTATAATAAGACACATCACGTAAATCACCGCCACAAAGTAACTCAACCACATGGATGCTTGTGTCTTTGTCCATGTACTGTCAGAGGCGGGAGAACAAGTGTCAGTGGGCTTGGAGAAATTGTGCTCAGAGCTGCTCCGAGGCCAACTGTGGTTCAACCCGCTGAGGAAAAGCCTCTACCTCTGTGATGGGACGGCGTGGATCACTGTGCTGGAGGGTGAGAGCTCCGCCATTCCCACCTTGAGAAATTTTTGTTAGTCATCAGTTTACAAAACAATAAACTTCTCACTTCCCTTTTTTGTCAGATCATAAGCGCTTGGACTATGTGCTGGAACATCAGGTCCTCGCCACCACCTCAGAGACACATGATGTGGAGGTATGCATCTTCATGTTTTGAACAAGCATACTTGTAACCTGTCTCCCTCAGGTTCCACTCTGAACTTCCTACTTGTGATATTATAAATGTGTTTACTGAGACTTCCAAGAAATAAGAAACTGTTTTTTGTTGGTGGTCCCCGCTGACCTTTCTCAATGGAGATGCTTTTCTTGGGCCTCAGTGGATTCTCTCCAGGTTTACTTCAGACTTGTTTATGTGTGTAAATGCGAGGGTGAATGGTTACATATCTCTACGGTGGTCGACCGGTGAACCCTGCCTCGGGCCCAACGAGAGCTTGGATCGTCTCCGGTCCACTCACCACATTGTTTGCAGGATAAGCAGTATAGAATGAAACCACCGAAATAACTACTTTTCAAATGCTATCAGATTTCGCAATGAATACATTAAACAATGGGTATAAAAATCAACTCTAAAGCACAAGCCGAAATCTGTGGTCACTGACTGCCCTGCGGGGAACTTGTTGACCCGATGAACACTCTTTGAGCGATCAATTGGCAAGTATCTTCAGAAGATTGGGCCAAGGCTCTAAGAATGTGAAAAGAACGGTTCAAGGACCAGCACAGTAGAGGAAAGGATATCAGTCTTTGGCTTCATTTGCTGTTTGTACACCTTCTCGTGTCCAAGAAAATGAGCGGGAACTCTGTCACCCTTACTGCACCACATCCAGCTGAATTGTTTCACAGGCGTGTCATTGAAGTTTGACGGTTAATGTTATTTCCGAGTGTTAAGTAGCAATTTCATTCGTTTCATCTTCAGGTGTTCAAGATACCTGGCTTGGGTCTGATGGCTGCTATGGCTCACCGGTCCACAACCTCTGGCTCCGCGGTTTATCTGTGGACTCCCGCGGGATTCAAACTTTATCAGAACATAAGCACCCATGGAGCGCTCGCGTGGAGACACTTCAACATGGGCAAAAAGGTAACCAACAATATCATTAATGGAACAAACAGTGGCACAAGAAGCAGATTGGTCTTTTCAAAGCTGTTTAAATGGGTCAGTTTTCAGCAGGCTTGAAGGCCTCTCTTTTCTTATTTGATATAGGTGTTTCTGGTGGTATCCAACTCCGACGGAGGGTCAGACAATGTTTCGGATAAAGACTCAGAGGAAGACGCCTCCGTCATTTACAAATGGAGCAAAAGAAGAAAGGCGTTTATCCACTTCCAGACCTTACGAACCCACTGTGCACGTGACTGGGAGGCATTTGAGATTAACCGACACACCTACCTTGCGGTGGCCAATCACAGAATTGGTAATCAACATATCACGGCATTATTCCTTAAAACATGTCAATCTACTAAATTCCTGAATGAGATAGAGGTGGTAATAACAACAAATAAAATCTCTCTGTCTCTCAGGGAACAAGAATCACTCTATAGACAGTGTAATATACAAGTGGAACAGGTTGACCAAGAGTTTTGAGGTTCATCAGATGCTCAGGACCTCAGGTGCATACGACTGGGAGTTCTTCACCGTTGGACCGTACCATTTCCTGGTGGTCGCGAATGCTTTTGACGGAGTGACCACGTCTGTAGACTCTGTCATCTATGTTTGGGTCAATGGAAGCTTTCATGTCTTCCAGACAGTTAAGGTATGGACATTTTGAATTATTATGAAATTTTGAAATAAACGTCTTGACGGGGACCATCGTCTAGCAAAAATGTGGGAAACTTCAATGCCATTGATTTTTATCAATCTCAAAAACATATTCAAGAATCAATGGAGTCACCAGTCAATGAGAAATTCTGGGAAAACTTTGATATTAAAAACAATATGACATTTTAAAAAATGAGAAAGAAATTAGAAACAGTAGAAAAGACATGAGCACAATTAAATTACGTATTTATTCATGAGAAACAACACAGAAAGATTATATATTTGAGAAATTACCCAGAGGTCATTCAGAAAATAGATTAATAATGATAACAATATTAATAAAATCACCCTGTTTCAAAATTTCCATGTATCTAATGGTTCCGATCTGGGCCGGATTTTGATCAACTTCAACTTCCCATCAAATCTAATATGAAATAATTCTATTCTAGACTCTTCATTTGCTTTTAGTTCTCTACCTGACATTAGATTTTTCTACACCCAAACCATTATAGTGACACATGTCAACAGAACATGGGTCTGTGTACGTCATGATGCACATTTTTTTTTCCTCCATATTGCCTAAACGCAGCCGACAGTATGTCAAAGGTTTGGCTAGAATACAGAGTGCAGTAGTAACGGCGGGTTCGTGTGTGCACAAAGCAACCTTGAGAGCGCGCTTCGATGTGCCGCATCATTGTGCCCGACGATTTCCATAACATTCATCTTGTTCATCAGCCGAGTTCTGATTTCCTCTGATGAGATCTGTGTGTCTGACATGACAATGAAAACCCTCTTGTCCCATCAGAAGTAAAGGAAGAGATAAAAGGGTAATGAAAGAGAGATGGAGAGTGAGGAACGAGGCATGTCAATACATCCAAGACAGAGCTAAAAATAGGCCCGGCGCATGTGGTTTGTCTTGATATGGCTGAGTGATAGCTGTGCTTTGACATGTAACTGATAGTGAATCTTACATTTGAATCCAGGTACATTTGAGGTGAGTGCTGACACATTGATAGCCACACGAGAAGCCTTGAGCACATCGGTTATTTAGGGGAATTCCACAGCTGGATGTGAGGATTCGCGTGAACACCCGGAGGCTCGTAGAAAATGATAAGCTGCAACTGGAGATGAATGAATGAAAACACATTATTTGAGTTCTTATTTTACACGTATTACTCTTTAAGTGGTTTATCTTTCAGATTTATCCTTCCAATTAAGCAGATGTGGAAAGCACTCATGCAATTACTTTATTGAACGGAAATGTTTACTCATCTCCGATGGGTTTTGTTTTTATCTTTTCCGTGTAACTGGAACACCGTTCACATGCACTTTAGTGAGTAGATCAGCAATAAGAGGCGTGGACCCAAAATCTGATTTCAGGAACATGTAACAATCTCAGAAGGCTTGATTATCATCAAAACATTAGTTGGTCAACTGCTCACAATTTCTTTGCCACGGTATGACAATTGCTGAAACAATCTCAAACTGCTAATTTGACTTTGAACACTTGAAAAGAAAAGAAACAATCCTGCTCCTGTCAACAAGTGAAAGCTTTGGTGTCTCTGCAAATTTGAAGTTGGTTTGATCCATTTCTGGTGTGGAAACTCAGCCAAAAGCAATGCTATTTATAAGGCTCCGCAGCCAACTATGCGGCGCATCTTTTCACCAAATCGCTGTAACTGGTTCTTTGTAGTTTTCTGTCTCCCTTAGATATACTTGTGTTTCTCTTCCAGGTGGAAAGATAGAAGATTAAGCAAACTTGGATGACAAACAAATAAAAATGTTCTTTTTTTTCATACATCATGCCTTGACTGAAGGGAAAGACAATTCATAATGAACATGATAATTAATCTCAAAATCAAAGTAACTTTTAGTGATGCTGATGATGCGAATTTTTTCATTGTATGAAACTGTGTATAATAATTGGTTATAATAATATAATTTATCCTAAAAAAAAGCCCAAAACACTACTGTATTAGTGCATCATTAATATCAAAACTGGATCAAGCAACGACGGTTATTTTTTTTTATCAAATGTGGGACTAGAAAATTATAAAGATTCTGAATTCCTAACTCATAGGAGGATAAAAAAACAGACACCCCTTGTGACAAAAGACAATTTTGAATGGATTTGTGGTTAGCTCCGTTATTACTTTTTGCATTGTGAAGGAAATTATAAAATTCCACTGTGGGAATGAATGGGTTAAACTGCTGAACATGTCTAGAAGCATGTTCATCTCTGTGCACACAAGAGGTCTGAAAAGGACCTTTTTTCTTCTGGCTGTCAATCTAGACATTCTGCGCCACGGACTGGGAAATGTTCCAGATCGGCAGTAGAGTTTTCCTCGTCGTTGCCAATGGACACAGACTCCATGGCAACGGACCGAGTCAATATGCCATCAACTCCACCATCTATGAGCTTGACATGAATGGACAGCTGTTTGTAAGATTCCAGGACATAGTCACTTACAGGTACACTGCGTGGGCAGCCATCCAAATTACAGTATGCACATGCTTCAAGGTGTTCGTCATCACGTGCATACCTTTCTCTCTCTCTCCAGTGCAGTTGACTGGGAGTTCTTCAGCCTCGGGGAAGAACACTATCTGGTCGTTGCTAACTCCTTCAATGGAGAATCCTACTCTCTCAACAGCATTCTCTATAGGTACCGAGCATGTCATCAACACTCATGCATCTTGCTGGCCCCTAAGTTGGTGGTGCATGTCATGAAATGTCCCAGAGACATACATGTACAGTGTTTTAATGTGGTGTAATGATTTATTCCTTCCGTGCACCACACTTGTGAAGCCTACAACACATTTGATATACTGTATGTGGGGGAGATTTGTGGGAGTGTAAGAAGCTGAGACCACACCATTTATTTGTTTCCTCTGACTTATTCTTTTTTAGGTGGCAAGGATATGAAGGGTTTGTTCCTGTTCACTGGCTACCAACCATTGGATGCAGTGACTGGGAATTTTTCAGCTCTGAAGGAGAATCCTATCTAATCTACTCTAGTGCCAAAGTGCCTCTCTCCAAAGTGTTCAAGCTGAAAATTTATTGAGCAAAAACACGCGTGCATGCGGCTTTTTGTACTGCATTAGACTGTTTATATAAGCGTGCTCTTATTTGTGAGGGCAAATTTGTATGTTCATATGAGTGTGACAGAAAATTGTTGGAATAATGTTTCAAATGTGTGCTCAGATTTAATTAAATGTGCCTCTGCACTTGAGACCACATACTTGCAGTCAAGCCTGAAGGCAACCTCTGGGGTCACTGAATTTTTTCAGGTTGTAAACTTACTTGTGGAGGAGTTTACACAGCTAAATATTTGACATTGATGTCTTGTGGATTCTGATAGTTGGAGCCTTTATATCTCGAGTCTTGAGAAAACGGCCAAGTCTGTTATTACTGGCAATTTTTGCTCATCAGTTTGATTATGATAGTTAAATGCCTCCCATCGAAAATAACAAAAGCAAAACATTTACGACGCTGATCATTTTGGTTTTTTAATCTCAGGCTGCAGATTCGTTCAGGAACACCTTTAAATCCAGGTTACAATAGCAATGCGCATTAGTGTATCCAAAAACAGAACAAAACAAAACAAAACAAAGCTTAATGTTTGTGCCCGAAGTCTACTGGGATGTTCCTCTGAATTTTTCAAGGATTATGAAGGGAACAAATGTTTAATTCCAATTTATTTCATGCATTATCCAACAGAAATGAATTCAACTCAAAATGACCAGCCACTGCAAAATGTCTGATTCCTGTAAAGGTACCTAATTGATATAAAAAGATATTGAGTTGATATTTAACCCCCCATCCCTTTTTAAAATAAACTGGAATATGGGCTGCATCGTGGTAAACTTTACTACTTGTTACTCTTCACCTGAGGTGCAGAAAAGTGAGAATCAATTATGGTAATTGTTCATCATGTTACATGATTTGCAATCTGCAAAAATGTGCCATGTGACATAAATGGCTGTATACGCAGGATGAAATGATGTTTTCACCTGTTGTCCTTTAACCTCAGTATCCAGCCATTGCGTTTTTGCAAAATCAAAAAAAAAAAGGAACTGAAGATCCAGCTAATGTTACAAATAAATCATACAGACTTTGCATTATCAGTTGCAATATACTCAATTGGATATGATTTAGCCCTACTTAGTGGTTTCTTTAGTTATAGTACATGTATTAACTTTAACTTTGTGCAAAACATGTGCTCTTGTATGTAACAGAGGAATCAGCAGAGATGAATCTCACTCTTAAAACCTGAAAACGCAATTACCTGCATTTTAATATTGCAGAGGATGGATACATAAAGTAATAAAAGGCTAGTACGTGTAGCAAGAACAAATGCACAAGTTTACACTTTCGGGGGGGGGGGGGGGGGGGGTAAAATGGTGAAATCAGAATTGTTTTCATAATGTAAGCGATCGAGCATTGCTCCTACAAGTCCCACAATGCAGCAGTAAAAATCTGCCAGGGAGAAACATGGCCGCGTACTGTTCACCGTCGGCATTCTTATTTACGTCCACTGTGTTGGCGTTTTTGAAGACTAAAACAAACGAAAGTCCGAGCCACTGCCGGGTAAACACACAGTAAACTGTTTAGTAGTGCTTCGGTAAGAACACGCAGTTTCTCAATTTGTGTTGTTATCGATTATTACCGAAACAAAGGGCTTTTCCAAGGCTTTCATTTTCGCTTCGCTGTCAAGCCAGAGCCACACGTCAGTGTCGGACGGAGGCTTTTTATTCATTGCTAGCGCGCTAAATTAGCTAAATAGCATAAGCGCGATTTCAACGTATTCACATCCGGTTGTAGCCGCTATGTTTAGCCCCGTGATGTCCTCTTACTTCAGAGTCAGTCCGGCCATTGTCAACAGAGAACTCGGCAAGACCAAGATGAGATAGCAAGAGGGCACATTGGGCTACGGATACACGAATAGCTACGAGTCCGTCATTGGTAGTGAGCGGGGTACGCAACGAACAAACCCTAGCCTCATGTTTGGGAATCTTTTCGAAGAAGAGGAGGAGCAAAGCTTCTCCTCGACGCCAGCCGGGGGGAGAGAAGCGAAGGTAGGAAACGAGCCACCTCCGCCTCGTGGAAGAAGCAACCTGTGTGGCATCAAGAACCAGGGAGGCACCTGTTACCTGAACTCTCTGCTCCAGACCCTGCTGTTCACCCCAGAGTTCAGAGGTAAGGTCAGGTGAAGGCAGATTCCCCATTTTTGTTTATGTTCTTGCAAAACAGCCTGCAAACTGTGTGTGTCTGCACAGAGGAACTGTTCAGTTTGCGCCCAGAGGAATTGGGATGTTTGGAGGACAAGGAGAAACCTGGAGCAAAAGTAAGTGTTGCAACAGGCTACTCAGCTCGACGACAATGACTCAGAGCAAGTTGTCTAACTTCTGCGTGTCCCGTCCAGGTCCGAGTGATCCCCCTGGAGCTCCAGAGGCTCTTCGCACGTCTGCTGCTGGTGGACCAGCAGAGCGCCTCCACCTCTGACCTCACCGACAGCTTCGGCTGGAACAGCAGTGAGGTCTGTGCTCATATTGTTCGTCAGCGAGATAGAGAGTCAGGGAGGCTCAGGTTACTCTGCTCCTTATTTTAGTGATTGATTTATCTTCCAGTCACGCCGTGATTGGCAAAGAGATGCTGAAATAAACAAATCAGTCAGAGAGGAGGACAGGCCTGCACAGTGAAAGGAATTTCAATTTGTCCAGAGGCAGTCCAGCTGCAGTGTGCATGCAAGAAAAGTAAGTGCTAGCCAGTTGTATTTGCTCCGTGGCTTGAATGAATTGGCAATATATGACAGGTACAGGCTGTGGTGATGCAAATAAGTCCAAATGAAGTACATGTAGTCTGAAAATGATGTCCACGTGACAGGGATAAACACTTTGCACACATTATCTTCATTAAGGCGTAACCTTGTAGCGATATTTGAGACAGATGCCGATACCCCTTACAGATTAGGGAAAAAAGCCACTGTTTGTTTATACAGTCAGTCTCAAGAGTTGGGTTTAGATGAGGATTATGCACTGAGCTTACATTGTGATGATGTTTTAAAGTGAAAAATTTGCTGTGCTGTTATGTTACCTTCCTTTGCTCCCACAACCGTTTTCATATCCGGTAGTGTCTACACCAGTGCAGTGCACCTGTGATAGGCACAGTATCGGATGATTAAATCAACAAGTGATATAAAGGTCTCTGATGTAATTAAACCTGCTAGCAAATTTCATAAGTGCTGTCACAGTGAAAAGTGGTAGTTAATATTTTATCTATATATCTCTATCTGTAACTCTGTCATCAAGGAGAGTTACAGGAAATTGCAAACAACCTCCTGACTGGTGCTTTTACAGCTCGGTATTGTTCGAGTAAGGGTTAAAAGCTGTTTGCTGACAGTATTTGACTGAACAATAATGAGACACATCTACATTTGACACAAATGAGAACTCCAATTGTTATTTTTGGATTATATTGGTTACTTGGATAGTGACATGGACACTTATTTCATCTTTGAAAGAAGATATCGACACACAGTTGTGTTTTTCTATGTGTTTATGTATATGTCTCACATGGGACAACAGAGGCTGTTGATGTTTGTAGCCATATAACCTGTGCCCCATTTTCTACACGACACACTTTTGAATACGATTTCCGTTTTTTTTTTTTTTTTTGTGTGTTTACATTAGCAAGCGGGCACCATTAGGTTTTCAGCACCTCCTTTTAACTGCAGCACATGTCCTCAATCTACCCATTACGTATTGCTCATAGAAAGGGAGAGCCTTCAAATTAAAGGTGATGAGACCGTTCCAGAAATTGCCTGTATTTACATTTATGATCATTTTTATTCATTTTTGAAGGTTCAAGTTGATTTTGTTTATATCCATCTGTACTTCTGTGTTGCTTGTTGGGACAAAACAGTCCGAGGCATCAATTCATTCATTACTAACTGCAAAAACATGGTATTATTCAAGGTAAAGAAATGCAGTAGAGATGGAATTTGATTACAACATACTCCTGCCTGTCCCTGAATTGAACTTTCGTATTGCTTTTTCCCAGGGAACAAATCAGCACGATGTCCAGGAGCTGAACAGAATCCTGTTCAGCGCCCTTGAGCACTCTCTGGTGGGAACCACTGGGAGTACATTTATCCACCGCCTGTACCACGGGACCATTGTGAACAGCATTGTCTGCAAGGACTGTGGAAATGTCAGCCAGAGACAGGTGTGTCTGCCTCTCTGCCTTGACCTCTTTATGAGGTCTTTGTTATTGTGAGGATAGATTTTTCTCATGTTATTGAAATGTATTTTTGTGTTTTATTCCTGTTCAATCCAGTCTGAAGTTACTGTCATCAAAAATACAACAGAGCACATGCCGAGATGACATTTCCTCCCTAATCCGTGTTTTTTGTAAATGTATGTACCTTCTTTAGGAGGACTTCCTGGACCTGACCGTGTGTGTTTGTGGTGTGTCTAGTCTGGAGGAGGCCTTATGGAATATGTTTGTGGAGGAAGAGGTGTTTGAGGGCAATAACCTTTACCGCTGTGCTCAGTGTGATAGTCTTGTCACTGCGGCCAAGGTCAGTGTACTTTTAGTCTGAATCAACAAAAATTACAGAGTACAATGAGTAACTGTAACCAGGTACAATTTAGAGAGATTCTTGCCTATGATCAAACCCTCTAGTTATATTGAAGGCAGGCGGTACACTTATTTTCATTTGGATCTGGATTTTTGCCTTGTAAAAATATTGTTTTTTTTATCTTGCACAGTAAAAAGAACACGTTAACCATAAACTAGTTAAGACAGATATAAGGACAGTTTTATGCAGTCAGGAGAAATGAGCAGAACTGAATATAGGAACAAAACATTAGCCTATAAGATTTGAATATTTAGGTTTTATTTATAATCTCAGATTAGTGAGATTGTTTCAGATTTCTTGTATCAAAGAGATTGTGAAAGCAGGCAGAAAATATTTTAAATAAAAACAGCAATAAACAATGCCTCATTCAATTGCGATTCACTCACTACTTTTTGGGGGGGCCTCTATCATGTGATCTTCCAAATTGAAGGAGATAAAATGATATATAATGATGATCTTGATAAAAATATTGCGACACCCATGTCTTTCCACATTGTCTAGCTACATACTCAGTGGAGCCTAGATATGTTGAGCCTTTTGTTACCAACGAATACTGATTTATTTATTTCTTACTTATCCACTGCAATGCTTCTTTCAGTCTGCCAAGCTGCGGCAGCTCCCTCCATTCATGACCATGTCCTTGCTGAGATTCAGCTTTGACTTTACCAAATGTGAGCGATACAAGGAGACAGGACGCTACAGCTTCCCCCTCAACATCAATCTACGGCCGTTTTGTGAAAAAGTAATCCAAAGTTTTAACAAACATTGTATAAACAGATAAGAATCGTTCATTTTCCCCCCTCAGGTGTTACAGGTTTGCTGTTTTACTTATTTCTTGCAGACTGATGGAGATGACTCTGATTTCTCCTATCAGCTGTTTTCTGTAATAATCCATAAAGGTGGCTGCTATGGAGGCCACTACCACGTCTACATCAGGGACATTGACCAGCTTGGCCAGTGGGAGCCACCGGTGAGAAAAATAGCAAAGTGAACCACAAGAAAAAGTAATAAACATGTACATAATATACACAATGTTTTCCTTATGTAGCCTCCAATAATAACTGTAAAATCAGACAAAAGTAAGTATTAGTAAATGAAACATCCAATAGTAAAAGACCAACTAAGAATGGAAAGTGTTGCATTTCTGTTTGCAAGTAGTCTCTGTTAAACTTGCATACATTGTCAGGAAGAGGACTTCAAGCCCAAGGCACAGGAGAAAGTCAAGCCGGAGGTCAAGGGAATGTGTGAGCAGAAATTAAAAGAAGATGATCCTTTGTCTGTCCTCATTGCTGTTATTTCAGAGGTAAATTAATAAGCAACCGCTCTTTTGCTTCACTTCTTTTAAACCAAGTGCTGCCACCATGAGAAATAAAGAGTTGCTCCACCCCTCTTTTCTAGGAGCCGTCAAAGAGTGTCCTTTTGGATCAGCTGGGCCAAAAACTCATGGATAAGATCGATTCATCCTGGAGCAAAAAGTTCAGGAAACAATACGGTCCCATTGGCAAGGTGTGTGTTCTAGCAGTTGAAGAGATCTTGCTTCGTAAGGGATCAAGGATTTTCACATTCTGTGTTTTCTTTAGTTTCTGCAGGGCCACAGTGATGTTTTTATGTTGGTGTCCAATGGTAAGCGCGTGGCACTGAAGGCGAACCCGTCCAGCCCCGCAGAGAAACATGTCATCTCCGAACCCTCAACCACTCCCAACCCAGGAGGGCTTGAAGAATCACTGGAATCAAACCAGAAGCTGGAGCCTGAACTTGAAGTACTTTTAAGCACCACTTACATCTTAGCAGTGATTCAAGATGATAGATAACTTCGATCCGGTGTGAAGCCTCCTCAGTGTGTTGGCCGAAAAATGGGCTTGCACTTCACTGAAAAGTAGAGGGGTAAAATGCTTTCACCACCATGCCGCATCCAAATTAGACAACTACATAAATAGAAAGTAATGCGGTTACAGGACAATAATCTGGAAGCATCAGATATTTTTTAACAGACTTTTTTTTTTTTACTTATTGAACAACATTCAAAATTATATATAACTTATGCAGTGAAAAAACAAGTTATTTTTATGTTAGTTTGTTTGACATTTGATTTTAAAACACACTTAGATACGCTGATATACGGTTTATACCTATCCCAAATATGGCCTCTGAATATCATTTTCCCTAAATTTTCAGCCTTATTGGTTATCTGTACTTGTCACCTGTCTGTGTTTTCAGGGCAGCCACTGGTTCGACCTCAACGACTCCATTGTGACCCCAATCAGGGAATCTGAAATTGAGAAGCAGTTCCAGGGCAAAGAGAGCGCCTACATGCTCTTCTACAGAAAAACACAGCTGCAACGGCCTACGGAGGGTAACCTGACACCTGAATTTTATATTGATGACAAAAGAGACGTGGCAGATCATGAATTCGAGGAAATAAAGAAGACATTTCAATGATATGGCTTATAAAACATGTATTTAATAACAGCAGTGAATCAGCTGAACCTTACTGTCTTATCAGCTCGAACTCAGCATGTCTGTGTGATTTATTTATTTATTTGGCTTTTATTTAAAACATGGAATGTTGTTTCCATTCAGAGAAAACACACATGCAATGACAAATGACCGAATATGTCATGGAAAGCCCTTATGCTGTCTGTTTTTTTTTTTTTTTTTTTTTACAATTTTCTAAACATTATCATGTATTGAAAGCCAGTTAAAATGACCTAAAAGAAGCAATGGGTGACTTGAAAATTGACTTGAAACTATGTTATATTAACTGTTGTCTGAGCATTAACAGGAAATTATATATATATATTTGAAAATATACGTCAGAAATTACTTTGAATGAATCAGAAATAATTAGCAGTTGAAAAAAATAACAATGGAAAGATAAGCAGTTCTAGCAAAAAGTGAAGACTTGGGTCAAAATGAAACATATTTTTGAAAAAGCGCTGTGGTAGAGCGGGCGTCCTTCCAATCTGAAGGTTGGGGGTTTGATCCCCGACACCTCCTGTCTGCATACAGAAGTGTCTTTGGGCAAAACTCTGAGCTGAAACCGCAATGCGTGAAAGAACTACATAAGTGGAGTCCATTAAGCGATGAGTGAAAAAAAAACCAATCTCATATTACAAGATTGATGCAGTTGAAATTTCAAGATATTCAGAATAAGTTGCAGGGGTTCGATGAAAAGAACATATTTTTGTCAATCAGAGAACATTGGTGCACTCAAAACATGTATATACTAATGAATGCTACGCTTCTTCCCCTTTTTCAGCACTGAACAGTCCTCAATATAAAGTTCCCCATCACCTCATCCAGATTGCTCAGGAGGAGAACATCAAATTGCAACAGATGCGGTAACAAAAAATGACGAAATCACACTTGAGATGATCTACTGTATGATAACATGACAGAGGAATATAGTTCATTGTCTTGGACTGTAAATTTCCAATTGCACTGAATCTTGTCACTGTTCCAGTGAGGAGTGTGAGGCCAGTAATAACAGCGTGGAGCTCCGTTTACACTTGGCAACCAGTTACAGGCTGGAAAACGGAGCCCTTCAATCTGTCAGCAAAGATCCCAGTGAAATCCCCAGCCTCTGTTTTGATCGGAGAAAGACTGTCGGAGAGCTGCGCTTGACCATTTATCAGGTAATCTGACAACACAGGTGGATGGAATTAAAATTATAAAACCATTATATGTACATTTGTCAAAATCTTCTTATTGTGGCAGCTGGACTTGAAATGTTTCACTTGAAGATGACTCCTCATCCGAGAGGCTTCTTTAGGAACTGAAGGGGTGAAAAGTCTTTAAGTGAAGAAATTCATGTCCAGTTGCCATGACAAGAATTCCCCATGACCTGGATGACTGAGAACCTCCACAGACATTAATATGCAGAATTGGGAAAAAAAACCACCATGGAGTAACATGATATTTTGTACAGCTATCTAAATCTTACAAAATGATTGGTTCATCCATTTTTCCACAATTTATTAAGATAGTTTTAACAGTTAAAGTACTCCCTCCAAGTTTGAATTGCTCAAACTGTAAAATTAACTATAAACAGTTCAGTTATTTAGCATGAACATTAAAAAAAGCCAGTTTCACGTATTAGATATTTGTTTGATTCTGCCTTTTACCTCATTATTGTTTAATAATGCACCCCTATTAAAGAGTGTTACCATTAAGAAAAATAGAAGCTGCTGTGGCTTGGGTGCTAAAAAACTGAAGCAAGCAGTGTTTGTGTCTGTTTAGAAACAGGAACTCTGGGAAGGGGATATGGCGCTGACTGTGGCAAAGTGTCTCCCGGCGGGTCTCCACCTTTACAACACTCTCTCAGGTTATACTCTTTGCTGTACACCTCAACTTAAGCTGGGGATGTTAACGTTTTTTTAAATTTATTTATTTTTTTATAAAAACTACTTTTTGTTTACCCTTACAGATGACAGCGTGTCGTTGCACAGCGCCGGCATCTGCACAAACTCTGACCTGTTTGTCTGGAACGGTCGAGAGGTGCGGACAAGAATTGAAGCTAGCTGAATGATCGAAATCTTCGAATGACTTGCATCCAAGCGTAATGTTTTGTTGGTTTCAGGTGTGCGGCGCTAGCATGCTGACCGGAGCCAAGTGGGAGCCGGTGCTGCTCACCGTGGTCCGTCCCTTTCTTGGGGAAGAGGGAGAACAAGAGGGGGAGGCAAGTGAGGAGGCGGAAGGTGAATTTGAAATTGGAGGGCCAGGACTTAAAAAGGAGGCGAGAGCATTTGCAGGTGGTGTGACTCTTGGGGAGGTGAGGGAGGCCCTGGGCGAGCCCAAGGAGAGTCTGCTGTGTCAGGAACACAGTGGAGCAAAGCAGGATGCGGGGGACGGAGGAGGAGCAAGCGGATGGAGAGTGTTTCCCCCCGACGACATGCACCGCACATTGAAGGAGCTTTCGCTGAAAGATGGAGATGCTCTCTTGGTATTGGAGCCACAGACGTTCGATAGCAGGCATGTCTTTATTAATGTTCAAGCACAGGGACCCCGATTTATGTTTCCCGCTTTCATCAGATGTTTTTCTGTCAAGTTAAAGGGTGGTTTTATGTAGATTTATTTTTAGCTTAGTAATTACTCGCCATTCATTTGACAATTCCTTATATATTTTCTGGACAGTGTTTCTCTTCTTGTGTCTAGTTTTTTTAAGATCTTGGTAATTAAATTTTTTTTTTGCTGCACTTTCCAAAACATTTCTCACCAATTTAAAGCAAATTAGTTATTTTCTCCTGTCGATGTTTTGCATCACTGTTGGATGCTCGTGAAATTCGCAAGTGCAAAAAGTCAATGGCCGAGTAACCAATACCAATTCATTATCGTTCATTTTCATTAAGAGAATACATTTCATTTTCTTAATATAGTTTTTTTTTTAATTGTTAACATTTTTGTCAAAAGGGACTATTTCTACCCATTTAAGAAAATATTTCATTTTGTCAATTATGAGTGTATCTCATTACTTCCCCTTATGTGTGTTATTTCACAACCACACACATTGGATTAGGTATTTATTTTTCATCACATGTGCACCTCGGTTAGCATGTTCAACCTTGATGGAGAGGTAGTTACTGTGACAACACCATCCGACTGCCGCTGGCTTCACGTGGAGTTTCACCATGGAGAGGAGGAGCAGGAGAGAAAGAAGGTTAAAGTCCCAGCCACGGGAAATATGGTAAGTAAGTCTTGTGTCTATATTTTCACCCCTCACCTTTTGTTGCACTTTAATCATAACAATATTCTAAAATCCAGTGGATTATTTCTCTCTCAGCTTCTGTGTGATGTGAAGCGGAGGGCCATAGAAGAGCTGCAACTCCCAGGTACCTTTGTCCCCCAGTGAAGTCCAAACAAATCTGTTTGTCTGATCGCTGATTGGATATTGTGAACCGTGTGTTTTAAGACATGCTGCACATTTCTGTCCTACCTTCTCCTCAAAATATCAGATGTTGCCTCTTTTTATTAACTATCATTTGAAATATGGCCCCTTGAAAAAATCTTGGAATACTATCAAAATCCAAAAGTCAAGGTCATTTTCTTAAACCATCAGTTCTTTTCACAGCCACTGGACATTCATTCATTTGAAGTATTTCAGCTGTTTAAATGCCTGTTTCTATGCTGACGCTACTGATTGTCACAGAAGAAACAAATATAAGTTTCTTTTTAACGCTGGTCTGAAATTTAGTCTTTGGGTTACGATAGCCTGTAATACGTCAGCGGTGAGCAGTTGTTTTTTGTATCTCTCCCCAGGTGCGCAGTACTGCTTCAGACAGGTGGACTGCACAGGGAAACTCCTTCCTCCAGGTACCGTTTTAGAAGTTAACCAGAGTGTGATTTTTAATGGTGCTGGAGAGCTGGAAATCCCCTCCCCCACTATTAAGATACAAACACCCCTCATTACATTTTTTTTACAAGGCACTCCCTTTGCTTGTAATTTTTCCTCTCGTCATCGGTATTTGAAGTCCCAGAACATTTTACTAAGTGCAGTTGTGCTGACTTCCTTTGGTTTCACTGAACAGTGTGTGAGGAGCTGAGTGTGCGGGACGCAGGCGTGCGACTCATGACCACGCTGACTCTCCGTCTGGGAAATGCCCCCAAGGCATCACAGGTGTCTTTTTTATTTGAAATCTTCTATAAATCTTCTGTGCTCATAACTGTACAGGTGAAGGTTACAGAGCCCGATATCCTGTCCTAAATTTGTGCAATTATGCCTGAAACCTATCATTTTTCAAATTTGATTGATGAGTAGTGATCCTTTGATTCCAGATTTTCTTGTATTTCTCTGTGGGCACAGCGCCCTCTGCTGGTTCGGACAG
This sequence comes from Fistularia commersonii, assembly GCF_037954325.1. Taxonomy (NCBI): domain Eukaryota; kingdom Metazoa; phylum Chordata; class Actinopteri; order Syngnathiformes; family Fistulariidae; genus Fistularia; species Fistularia commersonii. The sequence continues at coordinate 23,447,873 of NC_141284.1, read as the reverse complement.
GGACATAATTGTGGAGAAAACTTGTACTGTCAAGGAGGTAAACGAGGGAAATTAAAATGACTGAATATATAAGAAATATATTCTTATTCTGTAAGCATTTAAAGTTTTTTACTTGTCAAAATATTTTATCTTATTTGCAGTGCTTGAAGGCGATGCTCGATACTGTTGAACTTGAAGGTAAACGATCCCCCCCACGCCCCCCGTTGTACCTATGTTTATCAGAAATCCTTTGTGAAGTGAATAATTTAAATGTGCGTTTTCAGGAACCTGCTGGCACCTTAGAAGACTTGATTGGTGTGAAGAAGTTGGAGAGCCGCTGATGGAAGAGGTCTGGCTGAACTCTGAGTCCGTCTGTTCCAGACAATAAATATCAGTGACATAAGTTCCCCTTATGAGCTTGACCGTTACACGCTTAAATATACCTTCATTGTCAGTGATACTAGAACAAATTGTTATTTCCAGGATGCTTCTCTGTTGGAGCTGAAAATAAGCAGTGGAGAAACATTAGTCATCACCGAAGGCCGATTGCCTCCAAGGGTAGCTTAACATTTTACATTTGCTATAAATCTCTGATTTGTTTCGATCATTTTAGATACATATCTCCGTTTCCATCAGGGTTTTCTCAAGCTTTCTGTATGGCTCTACCTGGAATCCTGGAATGACTCGAGCAGTTCCTCAGGACCTGATTTAAATCACACTGAAAATGGACATGCCGAGGAGGAGATGCTGGTGTCTGCAGGTGAAACGCACAGTCACTTGCTGTCCTTTAGTGGTGAAAAGAATGCAGGGCTGCGGAGTATAGGACAGGTGGAGATCTCAGATGAAGCCTGCCTGGAGGACCTCAAATCACAGGTAGATTGTTGGACCTAATTAAGCACTAGCATCTTTCAAGAATGATATTGACATAAACAGAGCGTGTGTGGGTCTTGTGTGTATGTGTTAGTCCTCCATTTCGATTTTTTACATTTTCATACAATATCTTTTTCCTCTTCTGTTTGCCTTTACATCAGGTATTGACACTCCCTGCTCTTCAGGATGTGTGTTTGCCCACCATGGCGTTCATGCGAATGTGGCTGCTGGACGGGCACCGGCTGGCACGTATACTCCGAGGGAAACAAGTCACACTGAGGCATGAACACTCCTCTCTCGTGTGGTTTATCCCTGTTTTAGTGGCTTTTCCATCTCTTAGAGAAGAACTCAAGGCCCACATTCTGTTTCTCTCCTCCAAGGAAGTTAAAGTTAACCAGCAATACAGACCTCTGTGCGCAACTGCTGCTGAAAGAAGAAGATCTTGGGTGAGAGAAATCGCCCGTCTTTTCACTATTCACATTGCTCAGTTTCTTTAGTCTCTTCCTTCTCTTGTGTTAAGCCCAAAGGAGGTGCTGCTTAAAATCAAGATGAGTGTACCAGGGGAGAGGGGTTACTATCCTTCAGAAGAGTTGGTTTGGGATGCGACACGAGACTCCTCCCCCCGGTCCCTACGCACTTGTCTGGCTGCACGTTTTGGTTTATGCCCCAACTCACTGCTGTTGGCCAAACACCACACGGACAGACACACCTGGGAAGAAATCTCCACATGGGTAAGGTCTGAAAAAGCAGTAGGTGCAATAGTCTTTACCAATATGATAATCAGTTTCTGAGATTCAAAAAAAATATCTAAATTTGAAAATACTTTTTCCTATTTTTCATGTGTATATAGTTTAAAATCATTTTTCATACATTGATATTTACCTTTTTGGGTGAATAGTAGGTTAACACATCAACTTGAAAGTCTACTCGTTAAATTTTCCTGACTTATTTTGCAGAACAGTTTATTAATTGTAATAGCCGGCAAATATCCTTATTGTTATTGTTATTATTATTATTATTATTATTGTTATTATTATTTACCATTTATTTATTTGTTTAACCTGTGATTTTGAGCAGGGGGAAGTTTATAAATCCAGGAATATTTGCCAAATGTTGTCATTCTCTCCTTAGAATCAGCAGTGTTCCAAAAAGAAAAAGAAGAAAAAGGCAGAATCTTTACTGGGAGCCCCATTTCATCTTAACGATGGAGACACAATTGGCATTAAGGTAGCAAGATTAAAAAAAAAAAACCACTCCCTAAATGTATATTGTGAAAGGAGTTTTTTCTGACTTTTATTGCATTTGGTTTTTAATCCATTTAAAGAACTTGCTGATTGACAATAACCGAGACTTCCACACCCTGGAGGATGAAGAGGGGCAGCAGAGGCTCCGGGAGCAGGAGGAACGGCGAAGGAAAGGGTGGGACTTGACCTGGAAACGCTTAAAGAAATTTCAGCAGTCTGAGTTTTATGCAGTGTGTACATTTTGATGGTTTCTTTTTCATATATACACCAGAGCTGGTAAATACATGAATTGATAAAATTTGGAAGATTTCTCGAGAATATCAAAATGCATACATCTAGTCATGGGACAAATTCTGGGATAGATGTTGTTTTGGACAATTGGTCACAGTGTATTTTTTATTGCTTCATTTTTCCTGGACATCATAAGAGAACACCTTTCTAAAGATGTTTCCCATCTGATTCAAGAGGCTTTTCTTTCCAGTTCTTTCCATGGGGAATGTATGTAAGCCCTGGAAGGTGGTTGACCTCCTCCGTCCTGCGAAGCGGGCGGAGTCACATGTCTCGTGTGGGTCAACCTCCTTCTTAGAGCTTATACTAACACACACAAACACAAAGTTCTCCCATGTCCCTATTTACTGTACTGTTCAGCTATAATTGAATTGAATTTCTTCTCAACACTTTTTTGATAAAGATGTTCTTCCATTTCTTTTTTTTTTCCAGAGAGTCGGGTGCAGGCTTTGAATGTGCAAGATCACAAAGGAAGGCTGGTGCGGCTAAATCGAGGAAACCAGAAGTGGGGCTGTCAATCAATGTTGGAGTATTCAGATAGTAGCTGCCTACCAGGATAACATGCTTATCATGTAAACATAAACAGTGAAATGCCATTTAGGAATTTCTGACAATCCTCTTGATATTAGTGTTGTGCCATTATTTATTTTGGTTGTTTGCCAACATCATTTTGCTTATTTGTAAGCTGTGACTAATTTGCATCCACTCTATGCAACACGACAAAACATCCCGTTTTGGTCTTCATAATCATGTCCTTTGCATACTCCTCTGAATTTTCTTAGAACTTATGGCAATCTAAGACATGCTTTTCATTTCAAGTTTTTGCCATATGAATCATGGAAATTGTGGTTTGCTGTCTATTCTCAGTTCACCGAATCCTCAACAGCAACAAATGTTTTTTTTTTTGTTTATCAACCTGTTGTTGCGCTTAGATCTGTACATCAGCTGATATTTGTGGAGCATTCAATTTATTTTTCTCTCTCAAAAGCTATTTGGAACATATGATACTGTTGAGTATAACCGTTAGCTTACATCAGTTTAATTTCACAAAGATGCCCGAGGCATTGCATCTCATCAGAAATTACCGTTCTATATCCAGGGGACAGATTTTGCTTTCATGGAAACAACATAAATATCTTCGCCAATCGTCAGTATTCCAAAACAATCATTTGGCATCATGGTTATCACAAAATAGATTAAGCTGAATTTCAACAGTTGGAGATCATAAGGTTTAGCCTTGGGCTTCGATTGAATGCATTTACAATTAGAGAATCAGATCTATCATGGAACATTACAGATATTGATTGTTAAAAAGTTTCCTTTGGCTAACGCAAACTGTCCAGTGTTTCAGTTGGGCTCTTTAAAACCCACTTGATAATCGTAAACAAAAGTGTTATGTCAGGTTAATGGGATTTTCTGAAATCATTTTAATGTTTAAGGGAGAGGAGAAAGGCCTTATCATGGAGAGGCCTTTGTGCTGCTTGTTCTCCCTACCTCACTCTCTACCTCTCTCAGTCTACCTCTACTGCCCAGATTCCCCCCCCCCCCCCCCCCCCCCCCCCCAAGCTGTTCAAGAACCCAAGCCAAATGTTTTTTTTTTCGGTGGTGAATGCTGAACCCCTTCGTATCACTTGCATCAGTTCTGTCAAGAGTTGTTTGGAATAAAAGACTCATGAATATCTGTTTAAATTAACCATTTCTGATGCCAGTGTCATTCTAAGTTCATTAACTTAAGAACTGTGCAGTGGAAGAATAATACATTTGCTTCAAATCACATCTAGCCTTTTATTACTAAAAATAAATGTCCTGATTTGCAACAGGTGTTTCGGTTTTGCTATATTTGCATGCACTATATGTGAACTTCAGGGAATAAACATTTAATTTATTTGAGAGTAAAACTTGGGGGGAGGGGCAATTTGGGGAGTAAATTTTGTTTCGTATTTTCTATGCTGCTTCATGTGTTAATCTGGCCTTATCAGTGCCAATAATTTGCAAAAGAAAATGTAATCTTTGTTATCTAGATGCAAATGTATGACAAATGAAGTTAGCAGTAAAAATCTGTTTTTTTTTAAATAATTTTCTTGTATTAATGATCATAACCTTAGCTATGTTTATGAAATGATCTACTGTAATAAAATTAATGTGTAAAGTTGTATCTCCAGAAATCATTTTATCAATAATACAAGGTATCCAATCATTGCCGCTGTGTTTCGTCAGGCTTATATGGTGGTTGTTACAATTGATTCAATGATTCGTCTGACTGAAATAGATAAATATCACATCACTAAATTTCCACAACACACGTCTACATATTACACACACATATTTGTTAAGATATATCCTTATTTTAACAGTGTTGATAGAACCTGAAATTTTCCAGAGAATGCGGAATTCTCCTAAAATCCAACAACATTTACAATTTTGGACTTTTAAGGAGTGTCATCTGAAAACTTGGGGCACCTTTTGACGTTATAAAGAATTCAAAACAAGTATGTCCCACGCCAACAGCGTGCCAGCACGGAGTACTTCCGGCTCAGCTAATTATGCTAATAACATTAGCATAGTTACCGCATGCCGTTATCAGGGCTTGTTGTCAGGTTAGCTTTGGCACATCGCAAATGCTCACAGGCCAGTGACAGACTCTTCATCTAAAGAATCCCTTCAAAATGTGCAGGAGGGAGAAACGGGAAACAGTGAGTTCCGTGCATCTTTAAAGTTAAAATTTTTAAGGAATTATTGAGGATACGCTCTAATATTGACGATGATATTCGTGCATTTTGTGAAGACATCATTGAAACCACTGACCATATATTTTTCTCATGGGAAAAAGTACAGGGCTTTTGGGCTAAAACTCAAAAATGGGTTAAAGACAATTTTCCATCGTCACCAGTTTCCTTCTCAAGAGACGACATAACATTTGGTTTACTTCTAATCAACAAAAGAGATGAACTATGTGTCAATGTTATTTTAGGCCTGGCCAAGTTCTTCATTCCCAAAAACAGAATGCAAAAGTGTTCCCCCAATTTTACGTTCTTTATAAACGATTTTGAATTATATAAAAAAATCCTTAAAACTTATGGAAAAATCCCAAAACTAAAAAATATACAGTTTGATATCTTAGATTTCTTGTGAACCATCAAGTTAAGTACATGTTATAATCCCCTTGCAAGTTTTTATTTGATCTCATTTATCTATCTATTTATTTAATTAGAAAAAAAGATAAAAATTAGGAGAAAAGAGGGAAAGAGACAAAGAAAAAAAACTTAAAATTTAAAAAAAAAAAGTCACGGTGCGATACTTCACGCTATTTAAAATAACGGCCAATCAGGGCTCACAAACGTTACGTCTCAGCCAATCCGCTTCCACGTTGCGGCGCAAGCGCCCGCCTCCCGCCGCGTTATGCGATTGGACTGTGTGTGGGATTAATGGCAGGGAGAGCAGGGGCCGCCTCACTGCCGCACTCCTGCCCTGACCTGCAGCACCTCAGCAACGATGGTCGATGCTTTCTGTGCTCAGTGGAAGCTGGTCGATAGCCAAAATTTCGACGACTACATGAAAGCACTTGGTGAGCGCTATAATTTTATATACATCTATGATCAATTGCTTTTGGGTGAAATGCCTTCATCTGAGGTTTTGACAGTTGATGTGAACTTCAGAACTGCCTTCTTCCCTGATGCATCTTCTCACCTGAGTCTTTTTACCTCTCACAGGTGTTAGTTTTGCCACCAGGCAGGTGGGAAACATGACAAAACCGACTGTGGCGATTTCCCAAGAAGGGGACAAAGTGGTGATAAAAACCTTCAGCACGTTCAGGAACACCGAGATCTCCTCTAAACTTGGAGAGGAGTTTGATGAGACCACGCCTGACGACCGGCATGTCAAAGTATGCCAAAGCCATCTTTAGAAATGAAGCTTAGTTCTGTGTAATAAAACAGTATTACATTTTTAATGTGAAATATTCTGTTCATAGTCCACTTTTACCATGGAGGGGGACAATCTGGTGCAAGTGCAGAAGTGGGATGGCAAAGAGACCAAATTTGTCAGAGAAATTAAAGATGGGAAGATGGTGATGGTGAGAACTTCATACCTTTTTGTGACATCTTAACTACCCATTGATGATAAATCTCATACACATGCTTGACGCTGAAAAGAACTTTGAACTGCGGTGCCATACAACCTAAAAAAAAGATTAATTAATATGATATACACAGGAAAGTTATTCTTAATTCAAGCATCTAAGTGTCAATATAATATGATCTCATATTAATTGCGACCTCTCTGCGTTCCAGACTTTGACCTTCGAGGGGGTCCAGGCAGTCCGCACGTACGAGAAAGCCTGAACGTATGACCCATCTCCAACAAAAGGTGTTTATTCCTTTTCTATGCAGTCTTTTAATCATGTGCAGTGATTAGCAGTTATACGTTTTTGCTACAAGACTAGATCAAAATTGTGGGAAATCCTTTGTAAGTTCTTATGTAAGAAAATCGGATATGGAAATTGTAAATGTTCTAAATTGTGTATCACTTTTGAAAAAAATAAACTGCTTTACTAAAACTTCTTTTGCTCATTCATGGCAGAATGGTGATCTGTTCATCTTTGTGGATATCCGTAGAACATGAATTCTTATTTTTGTGTGTGTGTGTGTGTGTGTTTGCATTACTTCATCTTTGAGCCCCATTCTCTATTCAAGGACGAGGATTGTGGGAACAGTAGTGTCCCTGTGACCGGGCAGTTCCAGGTGACAGCTGCAGGGTTGAGGGTGCAGGACTGAAATGGCGTGCAGCGGCAAGTCTGCATGAACTCGCACGAGTGAATATCCTTTAGTAACCCCCCCCCCAGATGGTCTGAGAAGACTAGGAGCATGAAGGGAAGGGGAGGGTTGGCGGAGGCAGTGATGTCACTCTCCTCGAGATAATCTGGTTTAAGATGTGGTGTCATTACGTAGAGGCATCATTCGATGGTGCCGACCAACTGTGACTCAGTGCTCCTGCTGGCCCGGCGGACTGGCGGCAGGGTCAGAAAAGGAGGCGCTAGATGCAGACGTGTTTGCGTAAACCCAATTTTCAGGGATAGCAGTCAAAGTCCGAAAATAGCAAACCCTGGATATACGTCACGAAAGTAGAACAGTCATCAGTTTCAGGGAGACACATTGTATGTCATTATTTTCACCAATATATATACACATACACACATACAGGTATTATACTGTTATTTTACTTATTTTACATGATATTTTACTCATGTAAAATAAGTTTACTCTCACCGGACTAAAGGATAAACTGTGAACTGGCTGTATGAAGTTACTCACTGGAGCACAAGTATAATCATAAATCATAAGATTTGCTCACAGGTCCAGATCCTGCGTTTAAATAAAATGATAGCTAAGGGCGAGAAAATATCTGAACTTTTAATAGTGCAAGAAATAAAAAAAAGAAAAAAAATATATAGCCTTACATTGTCATTTGAAGTAAGTTTACTACTACTACCAAAGGCACTAATAATGATACGAATGATAATCAGAATGATATATATGATCACTACAGCAATAATAATTGCATAATCTATAAGACTTTTAACATGCATATATCTGTATTTGTAATACGCATATCATCTCATAGTGATGCTCTAGGACTTCTCAGTGTGCAAGATTGAATTGCCTTGAACAAAAATCAATATCATGCTTCTGTCTCTCGTACACTGGAAGACGTGTGTTTTGTCGAGCCTCCAGAACACAGACTTTAAGCGATCATTCCTGCAATCACAACACGCAGGACTGCCAAGTTTTCACCCGCCTCTGAAAGGACTCTGATACACAAGGATACCGTGGTAACTGGAGTGGAACTCATTCGGCCGTTGGCCATGGAATTAATTGAGATCTCTATGGTCCTGCCAGAGTTGGCCACAACCTTCCTTTCCTCTGATGAACCCTGAGAAGAAGCATCTTTTCCCACAAAATGTACATGTAACAGAGGAGAGGGGAGCTTATTTAGCACCCCAGTAAAAAATAAGAAGTTAGTGCAGCCTGTCTGTCCTCAGTGGTCCCAGTAAGTAGAGCAGCAAGACTTCGCTCATTGTGTGGAATCTCTGCTGGTGGTGTAAACTGACCTGTAATAACCCCTCACTGACCTCATTAGGGCAATACAGTGTTAAGACATCAGCAGACACATTGTTCACACGTCAGTTGTCTTATTCTTTCACACTCACACACACAAGCGCCGGTGAACGTCGGGATGGAAACCTTTCTGTTGCCTCCCTGTGAAGTCTATCATCATCCCATTCCTCTGGATCACGTGTCAAAATCAAGAGCTGGGGCCCAAATCTGTCCCGGCACATCTTTCCATGTGGCCCCAGTGGGCTCACCAAGAAAATGACTTGCACAATAAAACGTGATACATGGCGGAAATGTGGGCCCTGTGGACCGAATGTCTCCAAGTGCATTTGTTGTAGCTTCACACTTGAATGTAATGAAATGTTTCCCTACATTATTTCCTCCAAATGTAGTTATTGTAATTCTGTTATACAAGAACAAATAGAGTAAGGTGAGGAAATCATAATAATTCATACTGTGTGGTATAACATGATTTTGTTTTTACAAGAAAATGAGAGTCAAGAAGACGTGGCATACTTTTATAGATATAACTTGGTGAACAAGTTGCTCTAAAAAAAACAGTTGATAAGTAAACGCCTGGGTACATGTTTTGTTGTTTTGAGAGACATGAATGGGTTCAAAGACTAGATTTTACAAAGAAAAACACATGCACGGCTATGTTTTATTGTCAATAGCTAGTATTCACAAGCGCAATGTGCACATCCTGATACTGTGTTAGTACAGAAGCTTTAGAAGTAAATCAGGAATATAATCACAGATATTTCTATTTACAAACGTAATTTTTCAATCACAACTATCAATGTTGTTGGCAGCGCATCAAAAAGACAAATATCTGATATCAAACAAGGAAGTCTTGCTTTCAAGTATTTTGTGTTGGGAGTCAACAAAAGTCCACAATCACCATGCACATCGCAGACAAGTCTAACAGTGCTTTGACCTGCGCAATCTTTAAATCCATATATTGCACATGAGCCCTGTAAAGTATGCGGATGGAGTTAAAATCAGGAGCTCATTCTGGAGAAAAAAGACATGAAGGAAAATATACTTTTATTTAAATCCAATCATTATTTTTGAGAGAGCGGACGGCAGTGTAAATAAGTTAAAAGAAAAAAATATGAGCCCGTCAGTGACAATGGGTAATTGTTACTGAAACTCACAAAACCCCATCTGCCAACTGCTAGCTGATGAGGGTGCCAAGCACTCTATATAGACTAATAAAAGCCGTGTCCTTCTTTTTTCTTTTTTAATACCAAACAATTGGTGAATTTACATATATGGTGATTTGGTTGCACCGGCTGTAATAACTTTAATCCACAGCTTTTGAAATAAAATGCAAACCTCCATAATACCTACAAGTAAACAACAGCTGGTACAGTTTCAGCTGGCAGACAATGTTCTTCTTCACACTCAAGTTCATCTGCTCAAATGTGCGACGCTCATCCGAGAGTACAATCGCACGAAGATCTCGGTGTGCATGATATTGTCATTTACAATGGACTTTTCTCAGAGACTGACATTATCCACAGCCATTAACACTGACGTTGTGCAGAGATTTCAAACACATCTCTCGGCGCGTAACCTGAAGCAGCATTTGAAATCCATCTGAACACGTGTAGTGTTTTCTCTTGATCACAAGTGCAAGTGCTTCAAATAATATAAATCCTGTTTATATTATGCTGCGCTTTTGCACCATTAGTATAAATTGTCATGTATGAATCACTGTAATACAGAGAGACCGCAAGAGGAAAGTGAGACTTATTTGGATTGAGAATTACAATCACAAATGCATCAAACATCACCTTGAAACATATTATATATCTTCATTTCATTTAAATTATGAAGACAGAGGATGTTGATCTAAAAAAAGAAGAATTAAAAAGATTGTTATTTTCGCCTCTTGGCTGCTCTGTCATAAATATTTTCAGAAAAATAAAATCATCTTAATTGCCTATGAGGTAATTCTCCATGGGGTGAATGCTCTCTTGTGGCCGAACTGAGTATTACAACAATAAATCAAATAAAATGGAGCTTGAGGAGTTCTGCCCTGCTTTTCAGGGCCTCTTCAATAACATATCGGAGCAGCATGAAATAAACATTCATTTTACAGACTCCGCAGTTAATCTGGATTTCCCAAATCAACTTCATGTCAATTTCTTTACTTACAGGACTTGTTCAGAAATGTCCTGAAAACATGTCAAGTTTCTACAACGTGCCCAACGACAGCGCATTTTTTTGGTCTGTTTAGGAATCAGAACGTCGATCTGATATGCGGAACAAGAATAAACGGTCTAAAGTCATTCAGACATCGCTCGCCTCGTTGGTACAGTTTAATAAGACTTTTCATACCATCAATTCAGGTAGAGTTCCATGGGTTTGTGTGGGAGCTCTCATGTACTGCGCAAGGTCATTCCTTTGGACGAAAATGAATTAAAACAGAAACAAACAAACAACCAAACAAACACTGATGTGCTGAATCTAAATCAGAAGACACTGTGGATGATAAATGCCATTAATGCCTTTATCCAGAAAAGGAATACCAGGAATTCCGTGCATTAATATCTATATTTTAAAGAGCACATCTGCACATAAATATGGACTAAGAGGTCATTCAAGTTGAACTGTCACTGCAATGTTGAATAAAATCCAAAATATAATCCTATTCTGCGCTCTTGCATAAGTTACTCCTTCTACAGTGTGATTTAGCATGAGCACAAAGTTGGCAGGAAGTGTTTTAGATGTGGATAATGTAGTACTCAACGTATAAATACATTGGAAATATTCACAACCTTTTATCTGATCCTAAGAAAGACGTGAACATAAAATATATAAAAGAAAATAAAAAAATTAGAAAATGAAATAAAATAAAGGAAGGAATGACACTGTATGCATGTATTCAGTATGAGAGCTCAACCAAGTCTGAAATAAAATAAGAGCAGTCCATCACTTAAAATCCCCCGTCCACTCTGCCGCCACTCAGAGTTTCCCAGCGGCCCGTTTTTTTTTTAGCGTGGAACGGCAGGGCTGGGGATGTGGCCTCGTCGGTGTCGGTGATCTGAGCGCGTGTTAACCCGCAGACTCAGAACTGCATCGGGGAGAAGGCATAAAATGGAAACTGGGCCTCATCCTCGTCCACGAAGAAGCACTGGAAATAGGGCATCTCGTCTTTGGAGGGGAAGAAAGGATGGCACATTTCAGTAAATCCAATATGAATAGTCATAAGAATACTTGTAGTCTTCTTCTGAGAAGGTTAGATGTACTCACCTTCCACCAGAACGCTGTCTGATACAGCAGGCTCTGCTGAAACAACAAGATTAAACTGTTTTAATATGTTGATACCTTTAACACGGAATAAACAGGAAAGTTAATGATATGAGGAAAAGTAATTAGAGTATAACAGAGAAAGTGTTCAATGAGATGAGATGAGATGAGAACAACTTTATTAATCCCGAAGGAAATTGTTGTGCCAGAGTTTCAAGTAAAAAACATAACAGTAATAGATAATAGTAGAAAGGAGAAAGAATAAGAAATACAATGAAATATGAAAAAAAAGGAGAAAATCTGCATTTTCCTATTGACAAATCCATTTGAGAGGATTTTACTGTTGCAATCATTTTATTTGATTTAGTGAATGCAGTTGTTTGGCACTTTTTACATGAAGTACACTAAAATGTTTGTTTTCTGTTTTAAATAAAGTAGTATAGAGTGTGATATCGTTTTGAGCAGCTCAGAAGCACAATCGTCTCCTCCTCGGTTTAAAACGGGAGCCTTAAAACAGTGCTTAATGTCAGCAAATGTTGAGCAAATGTTCATCTCAGCACAACTAAAGTACCTTTTACTTTCTTTTCCTTGGAAATCTTTTTCTCTGGAGACTTTTCTGAAATGGGAAAATAAGATCTTTTTGTTTAGTTATTTATTTTTATAAATGCAATTAATAAATACCTGGTGGTGCATTTCAAAAACTAAATTTTTAAGGAAGGATACCTTTTTCTGCAGGCTCTTGTATCTCTTTAAGCACCCTCTCCTCTGGAAAGAAGAAAGAAAATAAAAAAAAAAATGGGATTGGAATCTTTTTATTTCAGAAACTGGGGGAAACCCTCGCAGACACGGGGAGAACATGGAGACTCCACACAGAGCCTGTCTGAAAACCAGGAACCGTCTTGCTGTGAGTCGAAAGCACTGCAATTCTTGCTCCTACCTTTGGCTTTTTCTCGTTGGGTGACTCTCCTCTCTGCAGTTTTCTCTGAAAATAAAGATAATAAATGCAATCTTCAGGAACCATAAACCTTGCTTGTCTTTGAAACTTTTTTTTCAAACATTGAGATGTACATGTTTTTGCCAGCTTTTATTTGAAGAACGAAAATCCATTGTTCTCATGGAATGCAGAAAATATACAGTATATACATTTTTTCGTCCGATTGTCTTTTTGCCAATCCCCCTCAACCGAACCACCTCAAATATACCTTTTGTCACATGGACTGCATTGGCCTTTGCCCTCGAAGTGGCTGAGCCATGAGGAAGAAAATAAAATCAATACAAGTTTGATGACAGATGTCTGGTGACAGTGTGTTATTCCTGTCACGCGTGTTAGCGGCCATTTTTCCATTTTTCTGATATGTTCATCTATACAATATATTTGTTACCAGACGCAATTTTACCTTTCTCCTCCGCGGCTGCTTTGCCTCTTTCTTCAACAGTCTCCAGCTCTGTGAGAAGAGAGGGTGAGGATCAGCAAAAAAAAAAAACAGCGATTGTCTTGTTTTCCAACGGTCTCAGTTGCAGCTTGAACCGCAGCCCAGTTAGAATTCAAAGACGGAGGCGTTTTGCAAAGCGACAAGCACAGTGGGTTTATTATGTGCTGCATTTTAAAGGCCAGAGATGAATACCGGAGACAGGAAGTAGCTGTTAGAGGCGCTTCTGCAGAAATCAGCCTCCCCTTATTGTGTTAGATGCTCTCTGAAATTAATCATGTGATGTTTTAACTTCAAATTTCAATCCAGTCAGGGCCTTTCAAACTATAGGTACCCACATTGCATGGCCAGATTATAGTAATCACAATCCTTCATTGTCTTTTTGGATTTACGTGCTGCCTCTGCGAAACCATTGCATTTGTACCTTTCTTCTTATGAACCTTCCCGGCCTTTTCCTTCAGCAGGACTGGGACATCAGGGGAGAGATAACTTTTATAAACACCTATTTATAAGTCATAATCACAGCAAATTCATGGATCCGGTGTTATAATCATAACTTTAAATATTCCCTTACCTTTCTTTTCATCAGCTGGCTTTGGCTTCTCCTTTGTGACCTCTATTTCTGAAAATAGTAAAAAGGACATTTTCTAAATTCTTGCACAAAATATATTTTTCCAATCAAAAACTTGCTGAATTCAAATTTGCGTCACCTTTTTTGGATAATATAATATAATATAATATAATATAATATAATATAATATAATATAATATAATATAATATAATATAATATAATATAATTTGCACAATTCTGTACATTAATGTATTATACTGTATTATACTTTATTTTGATGTTCATACTTTGATGCTGTTACTCCATTTGCCCCCAATTGCCCCTCAGGGATAATTAAGTTCACTCTGATTCTGATTCTGATTCTGAACATATGTACATTTAATGGATGGATTTGGTATTTTGTCAATATATGGATGAGTTTAATTTTTTTGTCATTGTATGGATACATTTCATTTTTTAGTCAATGAATGGATTAATTCATGCTTTTTGTCAATATCTAGATGAAATTAATTTTCTGTTATGATATGAATCAACTTAATGTTTCAATCAATATATGGATGAATTTGATATTTTAGTTAAGGAACACAAACATTTAATTTTTTTGATTTTTTTTTTGTGTCCATGGGACTACAGATGGGAATCAGAAATCAAGAGCTAAATGTTTCCGTACACAATCACCTGATAAATAAATACGTACAAAAAAGAAAAAAAAAAAAGAGAAAAGTTGTGTTCCTTTCTCCGAGTCCACAGGAGCACATTTTGCTCTGCTAGCGGCTGCTAGAATGACAAAGACTCCAGTATATATCAAGTGAGAAATCACAAAGAATCCGCATTTTCTTGACCACATTATCAAACTGAAAAAGACAAAAAATAAAATAAAAATAAAAAATAACAGGCTTGAAAAAATACAAACCTTTTTTGGACGTTGCCAGCTTGACCTTCGGCTCCTGGAGAACTTCAGCTATACGGCAAAACGGCAAAAATAATTCCAGGATTGCTTTCAGGTGTAATAAATATCTGTGCAATGATTTAACATCTACATACAGATGTACGGTATATAGGTGACTGCAGCTATAACACATGAATATGTACATAATCAGTGATTATATATAAGGTGGTTCCATGTCATTTCATTTGGCATAACTTAGTCAGTGCCAATTTTTATTTGTTAACCTTGACCTGTGCTGAGACATTATAAGGTTCTTAGAGGTTTCTATGTGCAGCAAAGCCTCTGAAAACAACTGCATGAATTATTACATATGAAAGACAAACAAATATACCTTTCTTCATTTGCATGGCCTTCTCTTTGTCCTTGGTCAGAGTAGCATTTCTGTGTGGGGTCTCTGCCTCTGTGAATACATAAAACCGGTGTGAACGTACGTCTCTGACCTTGGCCGAGGTGTGTATTTGTGTCTTCTCACCTTTGACAACCGGGGCTGTTTTTGGCTTGAGAGGTGCAGGTTCTAAGGAAAAAAAAGTTTTATTTTGTCAATCTAGAAAAACAAGGGGATCATTTACAAAGCTCTCAAAATTAAATCTCACCCCTTATTGCCAGAACTGGTTTGGGCTTTGCGTGAGAAACTTCAACAGCTGAGAAGATAAACAAGTCACCATAAGACCAATGTGAATCAGACTCTAAAATGCAAAGATATAACACGTGAACGATGAGGTGTATCACCCTTGCCTTTTTTTGACACAACTTCAGATTCAGGTTCCTCTTTCGGAGAAGTCGGCACTGTTTTTTTTGAAGATTCAAAATGAAGTACATCAATTTTTGCATCTATTCAAGCGTCATTGCTTTAATAGATTCTGCTTCTTCTTTTCTCTCGGGCTGCTCCCTTCAGGGGTCGCCACCGCCGGTCATCTGTCATCTAACCCTCTCCCCTGCATCCTCTCCTTCCTCTTCATGTCATCTTTCCCTCCACCCTCCTGCCCGGCGGTGCCGGCCTCAGCATCATTTACCCAGATCTTCACCATCCCTCTTCTGTACATGCCAAAACCGTTTCAGTCTAACATCTAACATGTGCCGTCCCTCTGGTGGAGCTCCTGCTCCTATCCGTCCTTCTCACTCGCAAGGAGAACCTCAACAACTTCATCTACGATTGCTGTATAATAAGTTACATCTATGAAAACCAATAAAGTTCAGGTTACCTTTCTTGGAAGGAGCCGATCTCTTCTCCTTTGGAACAACTGTGTCCAAAAATAGGGCACAAATGGGATTTAACATTGCCTTTTCAACATTTTTGGGGGTAAAAATGAACATATTTGTGTCAGAAACTGGAAACTGTGCAATATTTCATCTCATAACAGCTACACTGTGCAATTTTTCATCTCATCTCATAACAGCTACACTACAATTTTCCCTTCTATCATACTATTGTGCACTCCTTACCTCACTTGTTACTAAGACACTTATAGTTTTATCACTGCTTACTAAGTCAGTTTATAGTTTCACTGAGACACTTCATAGTTTATAGTTTATCTTTAAATCTAATTCTGCCTTTCTTTTATTATTTATTACTGTTATATTTTCTGTAACTGGCACAGCAATTTCCTTTGGGATTAATAAAGTTGTTCTTATTCTTATTCTTATTCTTAAAATCTAGTCGTGCTATGAATAAAAAAAACGCTATGACATGAAAATAAGATATATCAGCTAATTTCATAAAGATGTATTTTTACCGGAGAAACAGTCATGCGCTGTGAAAGCATCACCGTTTACCTTTCTGCGCGAGTGTGGGTTTGACCTTTGGCTCGGAAACAGCATCTACGGGAAAAATGAAGTGATTCAGCTTCCCGTGGCGCTACAATACCATCACGCGCGCTTCTGCTGTGCGGGATCTTGTCTGCTTACCTGTTTTTGTAACATTCAGACGTTCCTTTTTCAGGATCGGGGCGATGCGCTGTTTCGAAGCCCTCAGCAACCTCACAGGCTTCTTCGGCTCATCGGCTGCAAAGAGAATTCAAAAAAGTCACGTGGTTGATGTGGTATCGTGATCTGATGCTGTTTCTTTCATTTAATGAAACTACAGTGGATCGGGACGTTTTACCAGCATATTCAAACACAATTATTTCTATGAAAGTATGAATGACAAAATGCTATAAAAAAATAATATGTTGCTCATAAGTCATCTGATTTTGTCCCGTTGGTGCTCCGTGCTGTGTCATGAAGAGTATAAATGTTTCAAGTAGAATACTGTTTTTATAGGCAGAAATTATGATCATTTTTAACTGAAGTTTGAAGAAACACCAAGTGGTCGATCGGGATGCTGTTTGCAGATGATCTCACCTGCTTTCGTTACGTTTACGGCTTCCTTCTTCGGGACGGATGAAATCCTTTTGGCTACAAATGTAATCTTCCTTTCGGCTGAAACCAAACAGGTCCATAAATTTCATGTGAAATATACCGCAGAATAAATATATGTGTAAAGTCTGGCCTCTCTGTCACAAAAATACAGGTTACATATAGAAAATTTACAGTTAGAAAACAGCAGTTGAGGATGACGGGGCGCTGTGTCCTTACCTGTCTTGATATTCGTCTTCCTGACAACCTCCTTGTCTTCTTTGCGAGGAGTCCTCTTGATCTCTCTCTCTTCTCCGGAAGGTTTGGCTGTTCCAGTTTCTTCCTCAGGGATCTCCTTGTCTTCTTGCCGTTTGGGAATCCTTGGGACCTCCCTCCTTTCTTTGGGCAGCCTTTTTGGTTCCGTTTCTTTTTCGGCAGCCTTTTTTGTTTCTTCCCTCCTTGACAGCATGGATGGTTCTTTCTCTCCCTCGGAGGGCACCCGCCTCACGCCATCTTGCATTTCTTCTGAAGGTTTATCTGACGGTTTCTCGCCTTTGGAGATCTTCTCTGGTTTTTCTTTCGCAGGTTTGGATTCTTCTCTCTCCGCTTTGGATGGAGCTTTCTCTCCTGTTTTCTCCCCCAATCCTTCGATCCTTTTAGATTTCATCGGTTCTTCTGCGGAGTCCTTCTTCACTCTTCTCTCCTTGACGAGAGACCTCCTCTTTTCCTTCTCCTCTTTCGGAGATTTCTCTGCCTCCCTCGCTTTTTCGACAGCCGCCTCGTCTTCCCTCGCTTTCATATCTTTAGGTGTTTTTTCATCTTCTACCTTTTCTTTGGAAGCCTTCTTTACTTCTTCTCTCTCCACCGGCTTCTTCTCCTTTGTTTCTTCGCTGTCAGCCCTCTGTTTCTTGGAGGGCTGGACTGGTTTCTTTTCTTCAGATGGCTTCTTTACTGCTTTTTTCTCTTTCACCTTTGGAAGTTTATTCCTTTCTTTTTCCTCCACAGTGGGTTCTATCACTTCCTTCTCTTCCTTGGAAGGCTTCCTGCCACCTTTCCCTTCTTTGAGGCGTTTCTTTACTTCTCTTTCCTCTTTATGAGGTTTGCTTTTCTTCTCTTTCACTTCTTTGGGAGACTTCTTCTCTTCTACCTCTTCCTCTGGAGGTTCCTTTTCCTTCTCTTTGACTGGTTTCTGGACTTCTTTCTCAGCTTCCGGAAGTTTCCTTTCCTTCTCCTCTGGAAGTGGTCTCTTGACAGATTTAATCTTTTTGGCAGTTTTTTCACTCACTGTCTTCCCTTCTTTGGTTGATTCCTTTGCTTCTTTGACCTCTTTCTCTTCTTTCGGAAGCTTGGTGTCTTTTTTGACTTCTTTAGGAGGTCCTTTGACTTCTTCCTCTTCCTTCGGGTGTTCCTTGACTTCTTTATCTTCTTTAGTTGGTTTCTTGTCTTTCCTCTTTTCTTGAGGGGGTTCTTTGACTTCTTTCTCTTTTTTAAGTGGCTTCTTGTCTCTCTTGACTACTTTGGAAGGTTCCTTGACCTCTTTCTCCTCCTTAGGAGGTTCCTTGACTTCTTTCTCTTCCTTGGGAGGTTGCTTGTCTTTCATTACTTCTTTCGAAGGTTCTTTGACTCCTCTCTTTTCTTTGGCCTCTGTCTTCTTTCCCTTTTCTGCTTTGGGTGGCATCTTGTCTTTCTTCTCTCTTTTGGGGGGTTCTTTGACCCCCTTCTCTATTGTAGGTGGTCTCTTACCGTCTCTCTCCTTTTTGGGAGGTTCCTTTGATTCTACAACTCCTCGAGGAGGCTCTTTGAATTCTTCCTCTTCTTTGGGAGTTTTCTTGTCCTCTTTGGGTGATTTCTCGAGTTCAATCACTTCCCTTTGAGGTTCTTTCCCTTCTTTTTCGATTTTGGCTGGTTTCTTTTCCTCTTTCTCCTTTTTGAGTGGTTTCTTTGGTTCAACAACTTCTTTAGGAGGTTCTTTGACTTCTCTCTTTTCTTTAGGAGGTGGTCTGACTTCCCTCTCTTCTTTGGGAGGTTTCCTGTCTTTCTCTACTTCTTTAAAAGGTTCTTTGACTTTTTTCTCTTCTTTTGAAGGTTCTTTGACTTCTCTCTTTTCTTTTACCTCCTTCTCTTCTTTTTCTGCTTTGGGTGGTTCCTTGCCTTTCTTATCACCAGGTTCTTGGACCTCCTTTTCTAGTTTGTGGGGCTTCCTGCCTCCTTTCTCCTTTTTCGGAGGTTCCTTTGGTTCTACGACTTCTTTGAGAGGTTCTCTGACTTTGTCCTCTTCGGGAGTTTTCTGGTCCTCTTTTTCCTTCCTTGGTGTTTTCTTTGGTTCTACAACATCTTTTGTTGGTTCTTTTACTTCTTTCTTTTCTTTAGGAGGTTCTTTGAATTCTTTCTTTTCCTTGACCTCCTTCTTTCCTGCTTTCTCTTCTTTTGGAAGTTTCTCATCTGTCTTTGTTTCTTTCGGACGATCTTTCACTTCTTTCTCTTTTTTGGGAGGTGCTTTGACTTTTGTCTTTTCTTTGATCCCCCTTCCCTCTTTCTCGTCTTTGGAAAGTTTCTTGACTTTTTTTACTTCTTTAGGAGGCTCTTTGATTTCTGTCTCGTCTTTGGGAGGTTTGCGGACTTCTTTCTTTTCTTTGGCCTGTTTCTTTTTCTCTTTTTCTGCTCTGGGTGGTTTCTTGTCTTTCTCCTCTCCTTTGGGAGGTTCTTTCACCTCCTCTACTTTATGTATTTTTTCGTCCTCTCTCTCCTTTCTGAGTAGTTTCTTTGGTTCTGACACTTCTTTATGAGGTTCTTTAACTTCAGGCTTTTCTTTGGAAGGTTTCTTTGGCTTTATTACTTCTTTAGGAGGTTCTTGGACCTCCTCTTCTTTGGGAGGTACTTTGACCTCCTCTTTGAGAGTCTCTTTGACCTCCTTTGTTTTGAATGGTTTCTCATCTATCTTTACTTTTCTAGGAGGCTCCTTGAGTTCTCTCTTTTCCTCAGGAGGTTTCTGGACATCTTCCTTTTCCATGGGAGGCCTCTTGACTTTCTCTCCTTCTCTAGCCTGTTTCTTAACATCTATTACCTCTTTCAGGGCTTCTATCTTTTCTTTTCCTATTTTCTTAACCTCGGTCTGGTTTTTGGCGAGTTGTGTTGCTTCCACCTCTTCCTTATAGAGCCTCTTTGCTTCTTTCTGTTTCACTAACTTAGCAATTTTCCTGACATTTATCCTTTTTCTTGGATGCCTCGTGACTTCTTCATCTGCTCTAAGGTGTTTCTTGGCCTCTCCCTCTTTCAAGGTCTCCAGCTTGTCTCTGAGATGTTCCTTCAGTTCTTTTTCCTTTTTCGGAGCCTTTATCTCATCTTTTTGGACTTTGGGATGTTTAGAGGTGACATTAACCTCACTGAGGGGCTGTCGTACCTTCTTCTTATCTTCTCTCTCTTCTCTTTGCGACGCCTCATCCAATGTCACCTGTTTTTGCTTTTTCAGTTCTTTGGCAGACACCTTTGCCTTCTCTCTTCTGGCAGCTGTCTTCATGTCTCTCCTCTGCTTGGGAGGTTCCTTTGCTTTCTCCAAGCCCTCAGATGGTTCCTCCTCTTCCTTCTTTGTCGGTTTTGAGACTTCTTCTTCTTGAAGCCTTTCCACAACTCTCTCTTCGGGGGTCTCTGACTCTCTCACCTCCCGAGGCTCTACTGAAAACAATACCAAAGCGTCACTAGTGTTCTTAGCAACCGCTAAACGCTATCTTTGTCAGGAGATGTTAATGCTAATAGAGTCCAATTGTTGGTGTTTAAGTTATTGTGTGACATCATAGGTTTGCTTAAATTTCGCAGTTTCACATGATCTATTACATTGTCGCAAAAACAGAAGGCCAATTTTGACTCATCATCGTCACCCATCACCACAGCGTCAAGCACATGGTGTTGGATTTATGGGTAGCCGGTCATTTTTGTGGTAGTGCGTTTTGTCGCAAGTGACCATAAACACACCCTGGACACACCAATCTTTCCCATGCTCAAGCTTTGACCTTTTAAAACCACTAAAGCAACAGTGCAGTTGTTAGCACTTCGCCTCAAAACCAGCTAGAAGGTCCATGAATTGATTCCAGCAGGGGGCCTTTCTGCGCGGGGTCTCTATGTTCTTCTTGCGTTTGTGTGGTTTCCTCTGGCTTATCCGGTTTTCACCCACAGTCCTAACATGCAGAAAGTGCATTTGTGTGAATGAAAGGGTGAATAAAACAACATTCCACCATTGGACCAGTTGCTTGGCTAGTTACGCATAACTGACAGGCTGTAGAGGTGAGAGAAAAGCAAAACATATTTTGGAGATAAAATCGGAAGAAGTAGCACAAAAGAATTTGAGAGGAGATGCAGAATACACACATTACAGGGGTCCTAATAATGCAAAACATCCAAAGAGAGAAACTGAATATTGCTTGAAATGAGTTAAAGCCATTGAGATAAAAGCTATAAATAATAATGTATCCTTTTTTTAATCCCCATGGGGGCATTTGTTATCTGCAATGAACCAATCGGATGAACCATGAGCAGTAGGCTGCTGTCCACCAGCGCCAGGGGAGCAGTTAGGGATTCAGCGTCTTGCACAACAACACTTTGGCACACGAGGAGGAGCTGGGAAACGAACTGGAAACATGATCGCCGTACCCTATTCTTGAGCAGGTAATATTAAGTTATTTGCATATTGACAGTGGACTCAGCAAGATGTTCAGAAGGCGGCAGAAGGCTTTCCCCGTCGTAAAACCGAACCCTCTCAGTGGAAAGCTCGCTGAGGATCAGATGGGTTGGAAACCAATCAGGAAACCAGGATCAAACTGGCATCTCATTGAGGTTGATTTGGAGTCCCTGGGGACTAAATGGTCAACCTCTGGGCCCAGGCAGTTGAGGCTTAAGAGATGCTGTGGCAGTAAGGAGTCACCAAATGGACCCCTCGCTCGGATTGGCTGGCAATAAATCACTGCATACAAAAGGAGGGCAAAGACGTCAATAATTACTTTGTTGGATGGGGATAAACTTTTGATGCACTAAATTATTTTTTTTGATGCCATTTCATGAATAGAAATGTAAAAAATACCTGTCAAAAGGAGCCGGATCAGCAGCAAGGCAGAAAAACTTGATTCAGTATTAATTGAATTGAATTGAATTGAATTGAATTGAATTGAATTGAATTGAATTGAATTTAATTGAATTTAATTATCCCTTGATGCAGTAAAGAATATGCATGGCGTGTACAGAACCACTTCAATAAAAAGAAGACCAAAGCTAAGGCTCAACCAGGGTTTGTGCTGAGGTCAGCCCATAGGGCAAAAGATGTATACGTAGTAGAGGGAAATCTGAATAGCTCTGGAGGATCTGGAGGACAGAAAAAAGTTGAGGAAGAGGAGGACCGCAGCGTGGAGGCCACATCAAGAAGGGGGATTGTCACTATTTTGGAGAACTTGGACACTGGGCTTGTGATGTAGCTCTAAGTCAATATAATTCAACATGGCTAGTTGAGAAGAAAAAATAAAATAAATGGAACCGAGACAGGGATTTAGAAAAGAAAAACAAGAATTGGGTGCAACTTCTGAAGGCAGAGAAGCAATGAGGGGGAAGAAGCGTTACATTTCTGAATCAGCAAAAACATAAAGGTTCTCGATGGAAGACCAGAAATAACACTGACTACAGCCGGAAGAAAGATCACCTTGTGTGATACAAGAGCATCTAGATCTGTATTATACTATTGAGAGTTACCTCAGGTTCCGAAATCACAGAACAGCATTTTTATCTAAGCTGCTAATGGTGAAAAACAAACGGACCTCCAATCTGACATGATCCCCTTGAGCGATCCTGACGCCAAAAAAGGAAAACCAAACCCAAATAACACTCTCAAGATGTTGTCCATGTAATGGACCGTTGGGCCGTGACCCGCCACAGTTTTTTGCAATAACTGTAATTCCCACTGACAATGGCCTTAGAATTTGTCGACGGTCAAATACGTTTGTCCAGACAGGACAAGGATACCTTGTATTGGTATAGTTTAGATTCAATTACGGCGGGTCATTGCTCAAGCAGGACTGAAAAAGGCAGAAGAAAAATGTGCTTCCAACCCTATCAGACATAGTCCAGAAGACCTGCGTTGCACCATGTATTACAAGTATACTAAAGGCTGTGAGCCTATGAGGAAATCTTTTTTCCGGAAATCTGGCACCAAATTGATTCTGAGACACTTACATTTGAACAGGTTATCACCAAAAGTGTCGATCCGCAAAATTGTGTATCTGACAAAATGAGATAAATGAGATAAAGCGATGGAAATTGGATCTACCCTGACATTGCCTTGAGTGAGCTTTCCAACGGCACCACTCCAAAACTTATCTGACTTTCGGTTCGAGAGTTAGGTCTAGCGTTAGGGTTCAGGCTGGAGCTGGGACCGCCTTTATCCCGAACGACACGGCCCCGTGCTTTTGGAGGGTTAACGCCTCCATCTGAAGAATTGACTGAAAATTTTGGGACAGACGACCCTTTCAGTGGAAAATGGAGCACCTCGATTTATTGACTCCTAGTCTCCGAAGGGGTGATGTTGTGTGTGGGTGTTGCTGTGTCCCCTGCACCAGAGGACTGAGGCTGACTTGGATCTCCACCATGAAAACCAAAACTACATACCAAGGAGTGCTACTAAAAAAGGACAACGGGACTCTTATCTGAATTCACCAGACTACGTGGAAGTGAATCATCTATTATTATGGATGAAATTATGATGGAAATTGCTCGTATGAAATTATTATCCATTATTATGGATGGATTATTATTATGAAAATCTGAAGTGTAATTTGCTAATGACATTCAAGATGCACGCAACTTTATCTGTTTCTTTTCTTATGTTTATTCCTATAAACACGCTATAAATGTGTTTCTCTAAATGACACGTGAATGAGAGGGTGAATAGTTGCATGTCCCCATATGTGGCTCTGTCATAGAGTGGCGACCAATTCCGGGGTGAACCCAATCGACCAATGACAGCTCACCTGCGACCCTGAGCGTAGGGCAAGTAAGGTATAGGTAATGAATGAAAGAATGAATGACTAAAACCTCCATGTTTGGTGGAAAAGACCCATCAAAATGAACTTGGGCCTCCAGAGTCCGGCCCCAGTGACATCAGCTCCATCTCCAGCGGGTTAAGCAGACGACATTCATCACGATGAATGTTCACATTCCACCACAGACCTCAGAACTCGGACGCTCTTTCATTGTCGGACGACGAAGAAAACGATGAGAGATTAGTGATGAAAATGGAGAACGTTGTACCTTCGTCACGGCGTCCGTGAGGAAGACCTTCTCCTCCCTTCGCGGCTCGGGACCCGAGCTTTCTGACCCTCGGCAGGGGGATGCGGACCCTCCTCATCCGACGCGGCCGGGGTTTATCGCTCTCGCTGTTGTTGTTGTTCTCATCGCGGCCGTCGATCGCATCGGCCACTTTGCCGAGGTGGTAAACAGGCGGAGGTGTTTCCACTTTGTCCTCGTCCGCAACTCCAGGTACGATGCTGCCGTCGCTGACATTCTCCTCCTCCGATTCATCTTCTGATTTTGCCGGTCCCTGTTCTTCCCCCTCCTCCTCCTCCTCCTTTTCCACATCATCTTCTGTTTTTATTTCCTCCTCCTCATCATGTTGTACCACTGTTTTGACAATATCAGTCTCCTCACTCACATCGTCCCCTGTTTTTATTTCCTCCTCCCTCTCCGCTACATCTTCTGGTTTTGCTCGTTCCTCCACCTCCACCTCCTCCTCCTCCTCCTCCTCTTCGACATCGTCTCCTGTTTTTCTTTCCTCCTCATCATCACGTTGTACAAGTATTTTAACGATATCGGTCTCCTCTTCCTCCTTCTCCTCCCCTTGTAGCGATGATTTGACAATTTCAGTCTCCTCCTCCTCCTCTTCTGTTTCTATGGTCTTGTCTTCCTCCTCCCCCGCCTCCATTTCCTCTGCCTCCTCATCCTCCACGTCGTCTTCAGTTGTTGATGACTTGTCTTTCTTGTCCTCTTCATCTTGTACAGAGGTTTTGATGATATCAGTCTCCTCCTCCTCCTCTTCCTCCTCCACTACATCTTCAGTTTTTGTTCCCTCTTCCTCCTTCTCCGCCTCATCTATTGTTTTTGTTGTGTCCCTTTCCTCCTCAAATTGTATTAGTTCTTCACCAACATTGGTCTCCTCCTCCTCCTCCTCCTCCTCCTCCTTCTTTTCCCCCTCTTCCTCTGGTTTTGTTTTCTCCTCTTCCTCCTCCTCTTGTACTAACTCAGCATCCTCCTTCTCCTCCTCCTTCGAGCGAACCTCTTCAGCTCTGGTTTCTTCGCTCTCCTCCTGATCCTTGTCATCATCATGCGGAAGGAATTTTGTAACGCTTCTCTCCTCTTCCTCGCCATCTTCTTCAATCTCATCTGTCTCTTCATCCACTGCCTCCTGTTTCTCATCTGACTCCTCTGGTGTATATTCGTTCTTTGGCTCCTCCTCTTCCATCAACTCCTCAGCATGTAATTTCTCCCCCCCTTCTTGTTCTTCTTCCTCCTCTTCTTCATCACTTATGACTCGTGGCACACTTTTAGTCGCGTCTCCCTCCTGCTCCTCCATGCTTACGGCCTTCTCTTGCATCTCCTCCGCCGCCGGTGACTCGGGTTGTGTCTCTGTAAGCGCACCAATGACCCGTCTATTTAGCGTTTCCTCACACTTGCGGACATTTTCCACGAGGGCTCAAAACTTTTTAGAGGAACACCGGGGAACGTGACGGGGTGAAATGGGAAATGTGATGAGACATGACATGACATAATCTCATGCCGCATGCTGCACTCTGGATGCTCAACAATATCAAGCCATATTATTAAATCCAATCAAGATGCATTTGATGATTCGAGACAAGAGATTGTCAATTGTTGAAATCCAGTTTGGCAATGGAAGATGTTTGAAACCATGCAGGACGAGGCAGACAGCAAGAAACACTACTCTGTGGAACTGCGTTACAAAACAAGATGTTTAACATGGAAACAAATGAACCGCGCGTTTCACTTCGGTTTCATTGTGTCCATTCAACGACCCGCCATTGGGACATCTGATGCCGCCGCCAATGCATGACAACATGGTCGAATACAAACACTGATAAGACATAAAGTGGTAATGACACACATTTCTCCGTGCACGTTTACGGGCGATTGGATAAATGCGACGTGGGCGTGCAGATTTGCGGTAAAAACGTCTTGTCCGTGCATGAAAGAAGGAAAAACACATGAGAAACATATACTGTGCACACTGTCTGCTGCAAACACACCACGAGCACCCAGAATACATTTCTTACCCTTTTCCGAAGGCGGCAGGAATTCACCTACATTCGACAAAAGATAGGAACCATTTTTAGCCTTTCTGTGTGTAGCAACGATGAAAAAAAGAGGAAAGAAATGAGCGACTCACCTTTCCGTCTGACCAGGTTTATGTCAGGTGAGGGAGCAACGGTTTCATCTAAAGCAAGAAATAATAAACTTAGGCCACATCAAGATATAAGATATTGTGAAACCTAAGGCAACCTTGATGTATTGAAAGCGGAAGCCAAATAAAACCAGTGAACATTTTTCTTCACAATATTTAAAAGAAGTCTAGCAACAGGCTTATTTAAACACGAGAAGGAAACATGTTATTTTCTATCCGATATACCACCGGCATTAGCAAAGGTCCTCACATTCTGGGAAACCAACCTTGATCACCAACAACCATATTGGACATGTAGGCCAGAAACAAGTCTTTCTTGTCTGTGAACTCCAGCAAAGCGTCTTCGACGACTTTCATGGGGTCGACGGACACTTCAGGCAGGATCCCTGAAAAACCAACGCCCAACAGCGGGGTTTAAAAACTCCCCATCAACACCTCTGAATCAACAGAACCAAAAGAAAACGAAACAATAAAAGAATCCGGCGTGTTAATTTTCCATCACGTACCTTGTTCGCCCATCAGGCCGGTTGAAAAGTAGCTCAGAAGCATGTTAATTTGCTCAGTGGCGATTTCCACTGTTCTGTTCAGCACCGCCGTGGGACTGAATCCCAGAGCCTGTCGGATATCTGATCGACAGAGAAAAAAAATTAACCAAGTTCTGAGTCACTGGTGTGTCGATTGTTGCAAGGACTGAAAGCCACAGTGGATAATCAGACGCTACCTCTCAGCGTGTCCAGTATAGCATCCAAAATTCCGCTTAGCACACCCTGGATATATTCCGCCGCTCCGCTGATGAAATCGTTGGTGTAGTTGAAGACATTTCTGCCGAATACCACGGGGTCAATGAAGCTGAGGTCGGTCGCTCCTGAGAAGAACAATGAACTTTCAGGTAAGAGTTATCTTATTCAGTAATTTCACCCCAAGACTTACTATGGGCCCAATGTTGAAGGATTCTCACCCTTCATTTGAAAAGGTTGTGCTTTAGCAGTGTGTTGTGACATCCATTGAAACCGTCAGTAACATTAGCCATACGTTTGTAATAGAGCTGTTCTGATCATAACAAAAAATCATAAATTTGCTGAATTTTGACTGAAAGATAAATGCAGCAATAGTTTGAATGTCTCTAAGTGCCTTCCTATTTTAATGTTCCCTGTGCTCTTTTTTAACGGTATGTTGTGCTGGCCTTCTTATTTGCAAGTATCTATCTATCTATCTATCTATCTATCTATCTATCTATCTATCTATCTATCTATCTATCTATCTATCTATCTATCTATCTATCTATCTATCTATCTATCTATCTATCTATCTATCTATCTATCTATCTATCTATCTATCTATCTATCTATCTATCTATCTATCTATCTAACAATGACAATGATTATTCACTTAAGACTGCATTCATGATGATCGATCGATTGAATGTTCATATCAGCCAATAACGGTTGGGCTCTAATATCTGGAAAGGTTTGTCACATATATGCGAGCAACGAGCAAATACAGAGCTGGTACCGTTGACAATCTCCTGGATGCTGTCTGAGATGACAGACAGCACATCTTGGATGCAGCCTGTTACTGCCATGATGTTCCTTCCCCAAACTGCGGGATCCATAAAGCTTATATCGACTGTACCTGAGGAAAACCCAAATTTAGAACAGACCAAACGGTTAAAAAGCAGTATACCATTGTTGCAAAACCTGTCATCATCTAGTCATAATATTTATTCAAAGTGAGAAAGTACCTTTAACTGTGTCGATAATAGAGTCCAAAATGCCACAGAGACCATTCTGAATATTGCAGGCCACGTCACAGACAAAGTCATTAATCGTTGTGAAGACATCCCTGCCTATCACCACCGGATTGATGTAGCTGAGATCAATTATCCCTGAGAAAAACACAGAAACCGGCGACGGAGGTCACGAGTTGATATCGTAGCAGGCAGTCAGGACAGATATAGAAACTACTAAGAATATAAGTAAAATTTGATCGTTTTTTCTTTGAGTGAACAGGATTACCATGCAATCTTAGCACACGGATTACCAACCTTTATTTATATCTGATAAAGTGTCGAATATCGCATCCACGGCAGCACAGAGCGCGTCTCTGAGGGGTCCCACCATCCCACGTAGGAAGTCGTTCGTGGAATGGAAAGCTTTCCTGCCGATGACCACGGGATCGACGTAACTCAGGTAGAAGTTCCCTGGGTTTTTGCAGAATGCGACAGAATCGTTACGTCACCGTCACCCGAACACTCTATTTCCGATGAGCGTGCGCCAAAGTCCCTTTGCGTACCTTCTTCATCGGAAAAATATCGCACGAATCCGTTCTTTGCCGCTGCGATTTCCTCTGCTGCGTACACAGCGGCGGCCCCAGGGTCGCTTAAATCTGGTGAGCACTCTGTGGGGGCCGGGAGATGGCGATTTAGTGGCCATTGCAATCGAAAACAAAAAAGTGGCTCGTGCATGGCGGGTTTTACACAAGTACCATGGAACTTATTCAGTAGACTGGTTACTTCATCGACGGCGTCATTTACTGTTTGCGCCGGGTCCGTTATTATTTGATGGATGTCTGAGCAACAAAAGATATGTTAACTTTCCGCATGAGATGGTTTTGGACAAATTTTGACAAATGTTTTTGACTCACCGGGAACTGCTTTGTACTCCACAAAGTCAAACATCACCACTCCCACCACCAGCCAGGACAGGAGAGCAGCCAGGGCCATCAGCAGCTCCACAGACACTCGCAGCTTATTCAGGAGCCCCAGACCTTTGGATTTCAGGGATCCGGGCGGCCCGTCGGCTGCAGAGGCGGTTTTGGCCCCTTTGTGGAAAAAAATGCAATATCAAGAATTCTTCTCTTTTAGCCAAAGCTGGTTGCAAACTTGTTGTCGGTCTCGCATTTTGAATGTAGATCAGGATAAAACAACATGGATCTTGATACAAATCCGGATTTGAAGGGTAGATCTGAATCTTTTCCTCATCTTTTCTTTTTTTTTTTAAATTTTTTTTTTAAGTTTGATAGGTCTTTTGAATTGTTTCTCCTATTTCTTATATCCGAAAAATAAAAATGTAAACTTATTCACATATGATTTCTTTTTTTTTTTAAGTCTGATAAGTCTTTGGAATTGTTTCTCCTATTTCTTATATCCGAAATATAAAAATGTAAACTTATTCATGTATGATTATTATACAAAATTGTGTACATATTTTTACTATAGCATAATTTCAAAATCGGAATAGATAATTATGCCATCAGTTGACTTTAACGGAAAGAAAAACCTCAATATCATGATTGCCTGTCTCGGTATCGTTTTGTTGACTGGAGAATCAGAGATCTTCCCCGAAAAAAAGAAGTTTGAAAAGCAGCAAAACGGGATCACATATTGAAGAGGCGGAATGCAGATGGAGTGTCTTAAATACGCAGCACTGGTGTAACAATAAAAGCAAACATTCACAACAATGATTTTTGACAATTGAATTTTTGACAATGATTCAATCCAATTGAAAAAACGTACGTGTATTTCTTACTGTACCGTTCACACTTACTAGATTTGAGACCAAAATATTGTTACCTATTTGTTTCTGTTCCACAAAGAAACATGCGGTTCGTGTTTCTCTGTCTGTGAATTTAGATAATGATAATAAGAAATAATCTCAGATCCTGATGTGAAGCTGCTGACACTGAATGCCGCCTCTGAGCATCACATTAGTAAAAATCCCTTAGAAATGTACATTAACCTGCCACGAGACTCAGGTGTTTTTCTGAGGCTCTGTCACCTTGTCAGATTAAAAGCTAAGATTCTGCAGAACATTAATGTATTTCCACTTTTATTATACTGCTTATCAACACAAAAAAGTCACATGATGGACTTTTGACAATCTCGTTATGATAGATAAAATGTCTCTGTCCCCTCTGAACGTTTTCAGCCTCAACAAGTGACCGTGTGAAAGACGGTGATTACATGTTGGAATTAACACCTTGTGAATGAAATCTAAGCTTAACTTGCTTTTGATACGCTCGCATTAAAAACAAACAAATGAACAAGAGGAAAAAGACAGAATTTTTTTAAAAAAAGCTGCCGTCACTCAGGTAAACTATTCAGGACAGACAGCTGGTGCCGCTATTAAACACAAATTAGATTTGAACTAAAGGCTTGTTGCAGACGGGACACATTTGCTCCCTGAATCGTCATCTCACTTTTTATAGCATTTTTTGAAGACCACATGTAACAAGCGTCTCTTCCCTGCAGGACATTGAGAGGCGGGTCTGAGCGGTGGCGGCGGCTCATGTCACAGGAGCGCGGCGCTAATACTCCGGCCACATGATATCTTGTATTTATAGCATCCAACTTTCAACACATTTTCCCTGAGAGGTCACAGCCCAGCAAAACACAGCCGTTGACTGAAAGCACAGCATTTACTGTGGACTGAGCGAGCAAAAAGCGAAACTTTCACTTATTACAACAAGTAATGCAATCGTAGCACCCCTACCTTCAGCCATTGTGATTTGGAAACTATCTCAGGTACGATCCTTGGACGCTGAAGGCAAAGCTTCCTCGTGCACAACTGTCAGAAAACCGACAGCAAGAGCGAATCCAGACAGCATTCACTTGCCAATGAAAAGCTACCGGGTTTGTAAATTATTCCATTGTTACTTGGTGGCTGCTGGCTTCTTCCTTGACCTAAATAATCCAAAGAGGGGGAAAGGGACAATGGGGCACCCCAGAGTAAACAATCAAATAAAAAAAATTAAAAAATTGAAAAAAAAAAAAAAAAAAAATTTACGGCTGCTGGTGAATGTGGAGCTGCCAGTGAGGCAGCCTTGCGGAGGGGGGGTCCGGGAGGAAAGTGTAGGGCAAGAAAGCAACCCAAGAGAGAGACGAGCCAAGCCGAGAAGGGGCTTGTTGGGGGGGGGAGCCGACGGTGTTATTGGTGCCTCACATGGGTGTAGGTCATTGCAGTGCAGAGAGGCTTTGGCGTAACTTTATCCTTCGGAAGGTCCCGTTTATTCTTAGCTGATCTCTGGACACCAGGCCGCTCTTGCAGGCCTTTTTTGGCCGTCGAAGGGGTCGCATGTCGGGCCGAGCCGAGCCGAGCCGAGCACCCCTGCTGGCGGGGCGCTGATCATCGCGCGGAGTTTTGTCGGCGAGACGGCTTTGAAAAATCCCTTCGATTCAGGGAATGTCGCCAACGTGACACTTAATTCAACATTGAAGTACCTGTGAACAAAATAATTTTCAAAAGGCCAAATAACTTTGGCAATGTACCAGGCCCATGGGGGCGGGCTGTCGTACTGGAGATAAGAACGGCTTCCATCCGCCACATAGAATGAACTACCATACAGGATGTGAAGTCCCATCAAATTATTGCTTAATGTCTGGAACTGGAGGAGATAAAACTTTTGAGAGTAGAAAATCTATGTTTTAACATGGAGAAAGGTATCCGGGAAGATTCAAACGGATTTCCATTTAACATACTAACGCCTCAAACAGTGATAAACAAACAGTGATTGTTATAGATAACTCAGGAAATGTCAATTCAATCCAAACTTAATTCAACTTAAAATAGTTTAAATTTCTCCAAAACAGTTACCTTCGTTCAGTACCACGGCCGACAATACACACTAAGGACCCGTAAATATCCTTCCATATTTATGTTAGAAGAATACTTTTATCTACAAGAGCAATGCGGATGCATGGCGATACGTTTTCAAGGATTTCCTTTCTCAAATCAGAAGAATTTATTCATCAGTCCAAGAAAAACCTCTGTCCACCATGGACCCCAGGATTTTCAATCACTGGTCACACCAGAGGAACTTACGTCTTTGACTTTTGCAAATTTGAACTCATATAATTAACATAGATTACTAATATATTTATGAATGAGTGCATTCCACTTATCTTACAGCAGGAAACATGGGGAGGAACAGCTTACTTCTTGATTCTTTGTACTCACCCGTGAATAACTTGCATATTAGTATGTTATTACAAGGGAAAGGGAAAGTTCGCTTGACACAGTCTTGCTCGGCTTTAAGAATTTTTGTCTTCATTCATGGAAACGAAAACGTCCTGTTCAGTTCATCTATAATCCATAACATTTATTTATTGACCACATACAGAGACCCACAAACTATTCACCCACCCTCAGCATGTACCGGATATTTAATTGCAATAAATACAAACATACAGACTATTCACATTTCTTTTCATTTCTTGCTCTGTGTGTGTGTGTGTGTGTGCGTGTGTGTGTGTGTGTGTGTGTGTGTGTACATCTGGTATGTATGTATGCAGGGATGACGTTGTGCCTTCATTGCATGGCTCCAGTGGTGTGGGTCACAGATCTGATGATAAGGGTGAGGTCCATCGGTACCGGCGGGGGAATAAATCTCTCTTCCCTCAGCAGTCGCAGTAACAAATCCTCCTTTTCCCACGGCCAACGGTAAATCTGTGTGTCCTGGAGCCACGCCGGGACGTCACTCTGTTCTCATTGTTTCCGGTGGGATCAAGAGAGGAGACAGTTATTTGAATGAAATACAAAATGAAAATGCAAAAAAAACACCCCTCCGGTCAGACAGACCTGGGTTGCACTGGGGAAGAGAAGCGGAATGAATCTGAAATTCAAGCTGCCTTGCTGAATGAATTCCTGTTGCATCTGATAGGAGGTAACTGCAGTTGTCACACACCACAGCAAGTGAAATCACAATCATGTCCCATCTTCAAGTACCGTCCTACCATGGAGTGAATATATTTGGTGTGCAGCCCGTGATTGTCCATCATAAATCCCTCCACATCGGCCTTGTACCTTGGGCTGATGGCAATGATAATCAAGGTTGAGGGCTGTTGAAGAAACGCACACATTTTATATATTGACAGTGAAATGACCGTCCAGTATGGGAGAATTTTTGTGTTTTAAAATACGACTGCACCCCAAACGACAAATATGTGCAACAACTGTTGCTACTACACTATAATTACAGACAAAGCAACAATAGGACATTTATTGTTATCTTGGATTATTTATCAAATTACAATGTTGCATTGGTCAAAGGCTAATTTTGCCATTACAAAGTGAGATTATGAACAAGGAGTGAACAAACAGCAGATAAACGTTTGCATAAATCACACACGTCCTTCAGGTGACTGTCCTCCCACCCCGTGATATCCATACTTCTGACGGGGCTGTCGAATATGTCACTCTGTAAAAAATTACAAATTATCGATGACTCCAGCAGCCAGAATCTACAATCCACATTTGGATATGTAAAAAAAAAACAAAACAACAAATAGAAAAAACATACAGGTGCATGAAACCCATGTTTCCTGAGGAACTCTAGCAGGGAGACCACCTCCGAAGATGTGTCTGAGGAGTGGGTTACAAAAACCTTCCCTGTGAAGAAAACGAAGACATTATGAAACGCTGAAGTGTGAATGTGATCCCTTAATGTGCCTGGGGGAATTTAGTTAAGAGGCTGCATTCCAAACCCAGGCCTTTCAAGGATGGTTGAAAAAAGGGGACTCACGGCACTCGTCGGGCAAACTGGAGGTCCGCCTTTTTTGTTGCGGATGCAAGGAAGACGCCTCAGCCTCCGATGGGGTCGCCATCGTCACCCTGACCCGAGACACGACGTCTGCGGGCGGAACGGAGAACTGCGGCACGTTCACTGAGACGGCGCTGAGAGGTGCGCAGTCATCCGCGGCGCCCGGTGGAGGACGCCTGACGTGGAGATTGAAAAAAGTCTCCTAAACCATTCTGAAGCCAGATGCATGGGAGTAATAACAAGATGCAGCCTTCATAAATTATTTAAATAGCAGGTTTTGAGGATGTTGTATGTCGCCTGTCTTGACCCGAGGTAAAGCAGATTTGCTCTCACCAGTGAGAGGAGTCAGCCCAGGAACGTCCATGCCGGCAGGAAAGTGAGTGCTGACGCAGATGAGGTTGGTGTGGGATGGAGCTCCACAGCTTTTTTCCCGCAGAATGATGATGATCAGCGTCTGTGGACAGAGAGGTGGGGTTGGTGGGCCTGCAGGGCTTAAGCGGCGGGAAAGCAGAAAAACTGGTGAATTGATTTTTATTTTTATCGTTATTCTTCTCCACCTGTCCATCCGAGGAATGGCAATTAGACGGTTTTACACGTGAAGCCAGCAATAAGAGCGGTAAATATCAACAATAAATCCACATTAAGTGGTAAGCGTAAGTCTCGTGAGCTTTTACACGTAATATCCATATTAAGTGATATCTTAACATCACAGAAAAAAATCTCTTAGTGAAATACATCTTGATTATAGTTAATCATTTACCTGTAGGATTAGACAGCTCTGATATTTTACTTGCATGGCATTCTTGACTGTAAGTTTCATAATGACTAATGACCATAAATGACACTAACTAACCGGGTGTAGGTTAAGTTGTGTCTGTCAGAAAATGTCTTGTCTGGGAGGAGTCGGCTGTTCGCTGCTTACCTTTGCCAAAAAGTGTTTTGTTAACAGGCAAGCAAGAGCTTATTTCTTAACATAACTGATTCAAATATATGTAATAATTGTAAAGCGATCATCCCAAACTTAACCACTAACTTAACCAGAACCAATTACTTTTCTCATCATAGTTGTGCATGCAGTGGTGCGGAGGTAGAAAAGGGCTGAGATGTTGCAGTTCATCGTCAGATTTCAAGGGCAAAGGCAGCTCGAGTTCGTCCTCTCTGTCACTCTGACACCAAAAACTGTCTTCATCATCGCCTCTGCAATACAAACAGAACTGCTCCTCAATTCATCCTTGAATCCATCTGGTTTACACCCAAAAGCTCTCCCTTGCATACCTTTGTTCATTCCTCAATGCAGGACTCGTCGCTCCCGTCCAGTCGGGTCCAGACTCCCAACTTCTCCCGTCCTCCTGCCCTGCGTCTGCAGCAGGACGCGGGTGCCAGAGGCCGGGAGGCCAGAAATGGATATTCATCCTTGAAGCCGTGGCTCCTCGGCCAGATGCCTCTTGAACTTTTATCCCAGACAAGCCAGACGAAATCCCACCTTAGCTGTGCTGGAAATGATCCGCATCCGTGCAAAAGTTTGTGGTGAATATAATGCAAAAACTTGAAACAGCAGACCAATCAAAAATGTAAACTTCTGAGCGAATCAGTCTCATGGAACCATTTAATGCTTCGTCATATATGAAAATTAACTTTCTTAGCCGTCGAAGCGGCGACAAATTGAGCATAGACACTAAGCGAGACCTACCTGTCATTTGGCAGATTCCTGTCACTCCTGTGGGTGTAGAGGCTTGCTGGTGTTACAGCTTGCAATATGCAAATCTGAAAAGCTTCACGCCCGCATCCAATCAGAGCCGGGCGGCCTTGTGTTGCTTAGCCAGATCGTCCGGAAAGGGACATTTTAGACAGAGTGTACTCGAATATGAGTGTCCTGCGGGCTTAGCCTCTTGTTTGTGAACCCTTTTGCTGGCAGCTTTCATTAAGCTGAGGGAAGGTAATGTTTAAGTCAGGGAAAAAAACTCTCCAGAACACGAGCACGTGCGCGCACACACACACACACACACACACACACACACACACACACACACGCATTGATTTGCATATAGCCTGGGTTCAGTCATGTTGTGTGTAAGCCTGAGGGGAAAAACAAAACGTCCGAAGAAAGACATCTTTCACTTCATCGCCACGCCCTTTGTGGTGGAATCCTCCTGTCAAGACAGTTCTTGCGGCAGTGATAAAAATGAAGCCTGAGGGGTTTCCCGTTACCCGCAGAGTGGCTGGAAGTAGATAGGTCACCGGAACGATGATGGCAAGACTGTTTATTTTAAAACCAGTTGTGTACAAGTAACAGACAGAGACAATAAATAATACAGAGACCAAAGACATTTCCTGTATATCTACTGGATTGGGGCTGACCAAGTGAGTTTTGCTCACTTTTCCGCCCCCTGGGGAGAAAAATGAAAAAAAAAAAAAAAACAACAAAAAAACAGAAATACACACAAAAACCGGTGTAATGTGATGGAATGCATGTCCTCAACCCGTGTGAGGAGTTGGAAAGTTGATCATGATACAATGCAGGCATCCCTGAAACATCTCATATGCAACCTTAAAGAACACGAGACTGTCTGAAATGTTGAGGAAAAACAGATCAAATAAATATGTTTGGTCTCAAAAATACATAAAATGGAAGGACAAACACAGGTAGGCATTTTTTGTTTTTGTTCATGTAAGTGGCGGGTTTTTGCTTGCTTGGCTCATAAAATATGAAAAAAATAAAACAGAATTCTTACACAGCCTTTTGGCATATAATAATACTTAAACAAACAAAAAAAAACAAACAAACAAAAATAAACCAGGCAGCTCGATAATGGCTGCCAATGGGTAGCAAGGAGCTGAATCTAAATCTAAGCTGATCTAAAAATCATTGGCTGAAGCTGAAATGCGATGGATGCGCTTACTGCCAGTGCAGACGCCGTACACGGTTGGGTGGAGGAGTTCATGATGCGTTAGGCAATTAGTAGGTGTGTAGAAAGCATGAAGGCATTCCCTTACGTTATAAGAATATTACTAAACATGAAAAGGCAAGAACAGGTGTTTTAAGTACATCTAAGTTCCTTGAGAAGAGGAGCAGTAGCGTTATACATTATTAACTTAGTAAAAAAAAGGTCAGTGGACTCCCAGAAAAAACTTCTGAGACGGTTCAGTCCGTAATATCTAATTATTACCGTTCTAGGATGATCGTGTCGTGGTTCGTTTACCGACTGGGAGCCTCACGCGATTTCAATGAGCCGAGATACCGCAATAACTTTGACCTTAGATTTAAAAAGAAAAACAAGGAAAAAAAAAGAAAAAAGGAAAATAAATCCACACGTCTCCAAAATATCAAAAGTAATGTAAAATGAAACAAAATAGATAAGTAAACAAGCAATTTATATTTACACTAAATACAAGTTACACAACTCATCTCCATGGCAGTCATTTCCATCTCTTGATTTGATAGTCAGCTTGCTGTTATGGCATTCCGCCACCCGTCTCTGTGTGTATGTGTGTGTGTGTGTGTGTGTGTGTGTGAGAGAGAGTAGAGAGCGAGAGTGAGAGAGAAAAGGAGAGAGAGTGAGAGAGAGAAAGAGAGAGAGTGAGAGAGAGAGGCTTTCAAGTCAAGATGTCAGTCAATGAGCTTAAAGATTGTTAGGACCACAAAGATGAGAGAATTGGTGATGACTGGCTCCTCCTGGTGGAAGGCCAAGGAACAACACGAGGTGGAGGCAGCGGCACTCAGAGATTATCCCCCGGCTGGTACTGAGGCTCAGTGGCAGTGAAGTAGTCCTCCAAAAAGGCCTGCAGATACTCGAAGGTGGGTCTCTCCTCCGGGTCCTTCTTCCAGCACTGCACCATCAGCTCGTGCAGGGACGTGGGGCAGTCCTGCGGGCACGGCATCCGGTAGCCCCGCTCCACCTGCTCCAGCACCTCGCGGTTGTTCATGCCTGGAGAGAGGAAGTGGCGAAATTAGCGCTGTGTGTCAGTGTAGTTAAATAAGACTATTTTAAATAGCTCTGCCTTTATCTCCCTCTCAGTGCCCCCCATCCTGAATGCAACCCTAATTGTCATTAGTATGTTAATAATTAGGGTTTCTGTTTCTCATCTCCATGAAGATATTGAGTATTTTTGAGCACAAGAATATTTTCATTTTGCCCTCTTCAGAATACAGTCACTGTGATAGACCAGGACATTGTTGTTTTCATGAAAGATTGTTTTAGAAAGCTTGTGCATTACACTTTTTTTTATATACCGTGAAGAGTGCAATGCATTCTGGCTGCGGTTCTTCAATGTGACCTAAACAAGACCTTCCAAAGTGACCTCAGCTGCACTGATTCTGATTGGCAGATCCAACTTGACCAAATGGAATACGTCAGAATTTCTGTCCGTGAAGTCTGATCGCAACTGCCCCCTCAGAGACACTTTACACCAATAGATTACCCCAAAGGAAAACTGACTCTACGGTTGTGTGTAAGCGAGGCTCGCAAAGATAACCAAAGCACAGTGCCAATGCAAGAAATGTGGGAACGGCAGTAGGAGCGCAATGTCACTGCTTCCCAAGCATTTCTTTTTCCAGGTTAATTTGAGGATTCCTTTAACA
The DNA here is from genome assembly GCF_037954325.1 of Fistularia commersonii. NCBI lineage: Eukaryota > Metazoa > Chordata > Actinopteri > Syngnathiformes > Fistulariidae > Fistularia > Fistularia commersonii. The sequence continues at coordinate 23,409,276 of NC_141284.1, read as the reverse complement.
ATGCACCTGCTGTAAAGCAGGTGTTTGTGCTTATCTCACCTGACAAAGTCACACACACACACACACACACACACACACATGCACATATATCTATCTATCTATCTATCTATCTATCTATCTATCTATCTATCTAAATATATATATGTGTGTGTGTGTGTATATATGTGTAAACATCCATCCATATATATATATATAAATATATATACACCCACACATATATATGTATGTATATATATACATATATATGAGTGTGTGGGTATACATATATATGTATATATGTATACATATACATATATATTTATATACACACACATATACATATATATATATATACTTACATACAAACATGTACATCTTCTTCTTCTCCTTTCGGCTTTCCCTTTAGGGGTCGCCAAAGCGAATCAACTTCCTCCATCTAACCCTATTCTCTGTATCCTCCTCTCTCAAACCAACTACCTTCATATCCTCTCTGACTAAGTCTATAAATCTTCTCTTTGGTCTTCCTTGAGACCTCCTGTCTGGCAGCTCCAATTCCAGCATCCGTTTTACAAATATATTCACAATCCCTCCTCTTACATGACTGAACTATCTCGGTCTGGCTTCTCTAACCGTCTCTCCAAAACATCTAACATGTGCTGTTCCTCTGACAGACTCGTTCCTGATCCTATCCATCCTGGCCACTCCCAAAGAGAATTTCAACATCTTCATCTCTGTGACCTCTAGCTCTGCCCCCTGTCTTTTGGTCATTGTAACAGTTTCTAGGCTGTACATTCTGGCCAATAGTCTTCTATCACATGGTATCCCTGACACTTTTCTCCACCCATTCCAACCTGCTTGAACGCGTCTCTTTACCTCTTTTCCACACTCTGTTGCTCAGGACTGTTGACCCCAAGTACCTGAAATCCTCCAACTTCTTGAAACATACATACATACACACATACATACATTCATCCATCCATTCATACATACATACATACATACATACGTGCGTATATATACACATGTTTTTTATTTCATTGTTTGTCTGAATTTTGTATATGTCTGTAAGGTGTTCATTTAGAGTCGAGTGAGGCACTCAACACTAACTTGTTCAGACTGTTACTTAACAGATTTCATACATGATGCTGCTGTATATAAAATATAATTAATAGCATTCTGCCAGCTACCACACTGTTTCTTGCCGTTCTTAGCAACCTGATAATGACAAATGTTAATGGTAGATGAGCGGTGGGGGTGGTGAGGGAATACAAGAAAGCGGTGTATTATTTACATTCACTAAAAGGCTAAAAGAGCGATGCCCCCCAGCACTGAAGGCTCAATGTGGAGAAAAATGTCGCCTGGCCTGCTCGGCACCCTGTATCTTCATATCTCTCAACTTTCCCTTCAGCACTTCTTCAATTGAGGAATTACTTCATTTCATTATGAAGACAGAATTAGATCTGGATACATTTTCTAATGAAATAAATTCCCATCCCACAACTGCTCAACTCATATATATGTATATATGTATTTAACATTTAGCATTTTTCTACATAGAGCACAAACGTGCTCTATATTATGCAACGTGCTGTTTTTGTTTGTTTGTTTTCAGCGCTGCAGCTAAAGTCTCAGTGGACCCAGACACTCACACACTGCATTAATCAAACCAATGCTCAACTGGACTCGAGAGGTTAGTGCGACACACACACACACACACACACACACACACACACACACACACGTATAAACATACACATACATACACACACGCAGGTGGGGGGGGGGGGGGGGGGGCTCTCACCAGGGTAGGGCACTCTGCCTTTGGTCACCAGCTCCGTCAGCAGGATGCCAAATGACCACACATCGGACTTGATGGTGAATTTCCCATAGAGCGCGGCTTCAGGTGCCGTCCACTTGATGGGGAACTTTGCGCCTTTCAGGTAAATGAGGAATTCAGACAAGAAAAAGAGGAATCAGTGGCGGGAAAGAAATGCAGTTATGCAGTTTGAGTACAAAACATAAAATACTACAAATACTTTGCATTATTACACTGTTTTCATGATAAATCATTCATGTAATGGTGTTGTATTGTTGCTGTTTTGGGTAATCACTATAATATACTTTGGATAATAAAACTGTATTTAACATTTGTGTCATAAACACAGCACATCACTTGCCTCGTGCGAGCAAGACATTTTTAAAATGATGGCAGTAAAGACAGCGAATATTTACATAGCAGCAGATCAAAATGCCATGTTGCATAGGATTTTCATTTAAAAAACAGCGGGATACAAGTCAAATGTGCTTCGTTACTTTCTCGCAATCTGAACTATATATCAAAAAAGGGCTGAAACATGACCCTGAGATCACAGGATGGCCGCAGATCAAAAATGTGTCAAAATTGAATCGACAAACAAAGGAGTGTGTGAACATGCTGACAGAATGATGGAGGGTCTGGACGTGGTGTGTTCAAAGTCGGGAGGGAAAGTCACGTGACTGACTCAAGGTACACCTGCTTGTTCCTACACCGTCCAGCGAGGCAACCAGCGATAGATGGATATTCGCCTGCTTAACCCGATACCTGCAGTCTTGAACCCTGCACTCTGCCCGCCATTAATGAGTGACAGCAACGTGTGCTGCACGCTGAAGCAACGCGTGCTGTCTGATTTCCAAGAAAAATTACCGCTCAATTATGTCGGCCTCTCCTCCGTGTGTAAAAAAAACCTGGGTACGTCGAAATGGAAAAAAAAGTCCTAGACCTGCACAATCTATAGATGTTTTTAGCAAATGGCTTTGGGAGTAGAGTGTGTCCCACAGCCACGTCCCCGCTCTAAAGAGTCACAGTACCTTGTCTCGCCGTGTATTCGTTGTCCTCGATGAGCCGGGCCAGACCGAAGTCAGCAATCTTACACACCAGGCTGTCTCCGACCAGGATGTTGGCGGAACGCAGGTCTCTGTGGATGTAGTTCATTCGTTCAATGTACGCCATGCCAGCAGCCACCTGGGAAATAAAGTTCATTTTTTTTTTTTTTTTTAGAGAGAGAGAGTGAGAGACGGAGAGAGACGGAGAGAGAGAGCGCATCATGTCAGCAAGCAGTTTCTAGGGGATTAAAGCTGTATGAGGCTCAAGGGGTTTTACTAGGTTTGCAGCCATTTTGTGAGCGTAAAACACAAAATGGGGACGTACTGTCTCTGATCATTTGTCCATTCCAATTCTATCACTCTGAATTGGGAACGCGTTTCATTCAGTCTCAATAATTAGAGTTATGCTAGAATAATTCAACAAAAAAAGTTCCAGCGAGGTGCGACATTACTGAGCTGAGGAGCAATTCTTCTTACGGTCCTTTGTGTTGACAAGATATTATCGTATGACGTGGTGGGATGACCGATGCTGCCTCCATACTGCTTGTGCTGATTTGTCAGTCTGCCGCCCCCAGGGCCACCATGCTTGCTACTTAGCAGAACATCGCCCTCCCCACACTGGAACCAGGTGCAATTCACCACATTTCCCCTGCAGGAGGCGCAACGTCCAGCGGACGAGACTCATTTCCACCCTCCCTCAGAGAGGATGGACAGCATCGCCTGTGTGAGTGATGCTTGAATGCCGGCACATTTGGCAGCCCGAGCTGCACTACCGCAATCGAGAGATGCCGGGACGCCAATCAGATGTGGAGGCATGCCTGCGAGCGGAGGTCAGGTCCCGGGTGACGTACGGTGAGACAGTGGATCAAGCATGGACGCTCTGATGGGTGAGCTCAACAGGCGGATTTCCATGTGGAGGGAGGAAGAGTGATGGATGGGGTGAGTGAGCTTTTGTGCAAATGCACTGAGAAACACAGCACTTGAATATGAAGGGCGCCTTGAGTGACAGCTGCCCCGGCAGTTGCTCTTCAGAGCTCGCGTCCCGATCGCAGTCGCACAAATACACTCGTACGGCTCTCTCCTTGGGAGAAGCTCGAGTCAGCTCGAAATAGGAGGGGGTGCAGTGACAACCTGAGTAATGGGTTTGTAGGCAGCGGCCTGCAGACGGCTGCATGCCATCAGAGCTCTCTGTGATCAGGGTTACGGCCCCAGCTGAAATAAATCATCAAAAACTATGGATGCAAACTAACCTCTGGGGCTGTCGGCATTTAGAAATGGCATTGGTGTTAGCATGCTGAACCGGAACGTCAGCAGATACGCGTAGCCTCTTCAGCTATGAAATGGGGAGGGAGGGAGACTTTTACAGTTTGTCTTTTACAGCTTGGACATGCTGCAAAAATGACTCTTCTCCAAGTCTTTCTGCAGACTTGTTGATAACCTTTTGCTCCAGGACCAAGGAGCCTGGTACTTGGTCATGTACTAAGCTAAGAGTGAAGCTCCACAAACATCACTGGCTTTTAGAAGAGAAGGTGTACTTGCAGCTACTGCAATAACATCTCGAACATCTCTATGATGCAAGATTGTCATAGGTTGTGATCCCAATAATATCTGGAGACATGGTGCCACAGGGCCCCCCTTCCACGGTCAAAGAGGAGCTGTGCAAAGCTTGACACATAGTGGATGAGATCCACGGTAGCTCTGATCTTTGTAATGAGCGCGGTGAGGGGGGAGGGCACTGTCACAGGCTCCACCAGATGGTCACCTTGGTCTGTGTGCGGCACAGAGATGGAGCTCACAGCAGCACAATTGGTGACAGCTTGTGCCTGGAAAATGTTGAGCTGAGAAACTGAAAAATTGCACGCTTTGACAGGAGAGCGGGGTGGGGTCAGCCACGTGGGAATTTCGTTATGAAGCCAAAGAAACTGCAAGAGGTGGCCCGACGGGTCGGGGCCACACAAGACCAGCTTCCTGATCCAGATCCATATAATAATGAGACGTCGGTGGAGTGGGGCTGACAGAGAGTGCATCGGACGATGATGAATTTTTCGATGACATTTCTAGACACCGAAAGCTAGGAATTTCTGTCGTGGACTGCAACATGATGGAGGGCTGATGTACAAAAGGTTAAAGAGAGAAAAAAGCATGGCATGTGCTAAGAAAAAAGCAAACAATAAAAATAAGTTGCAGTTGGTCGGTCATAGCGACAACAACGCTTACCAGCAAAACAATTAGACTCGGTCCTTGAAACAACACAAACTGAGACGGTGATGAAAATCATGACGTTCTTGTATAAACAGTATCCACCCACTTTAAACTGTGAATAAAGTCCTCAGTCAGTGGGAGGCTTATTACATAAATGTGTGATGATCCTTGTGAACCAACTCCAAGGTAACTGGTGTATTGCAAGGGCCTAAAGCCAGTCGCACCAGCAAGAGTGGCACGATTAAACATGAATTGATTTATCTATGTTCGACTCGTGCTCAGTAATGGTACCGAAAGAAATACCTGAAAATACATACAAACACCAAAAGAAAATGACAAACACAAACTTCCATTTCAACTGTCACCACAAATCTGTTACAGTGTCTACATTTAATAAAAACTGATCATGTGATCCACTTGGGCAAATCCACACTACTAGCTAGCAACAACAACATGTTCAAAGCATGGCTGTCATCATCATCACCATTATTATCCTTTAGATTGTACCTGAGCCGCCATGTCCACAAGATTTGGAAGTTTCAGGCCCCGTCCTTCTCCATCTTTGAGGAAGTCAAGCAAACTCCCTGAAAAACAAAAGTAGATTTTAAGAGAGAATTTAAGAAAATGATTAATAAATGTGTATAAACAGCTGGCTTCTGAATAACAAAGTGTTCCCTTTTTCCTGGCCGGAGCACATTTGAAGTCTCCTTAAGCCTTTTGGTTTGACTTTAAAAGAACAATTGCAGATGGAATGTAGGATGTTATTTACAGTATTTGAGCATCGTGGGGATCTAAGCATGTAAACAATGATATGGGGAAAGATCGAAAAACGTGTCTTCCATCTGCTGCTTCTAAACTGTTGCTGTCCTTTTTTTGACAAGAAAAATAAAACAAAGCAGTTGAAGCTAAGGTGATGTCACTTCTGGGATTTCTTGCACACTTGTTAGACTTGGCTGGGATTTATAGTCGTTAGTCACCGCCATGTTCACACAAGTTTTCAGTAAAACCCCGTTTTATTGGTGGGTTCATGGAAGCCACTCGGGTTTCGCCTCAGCACAGTTGTGGACAGGGGCCTGAAAGCCCCGCCATGACGGAGGATGCACGCTGCACTGTCCATGCAGAGGCATGAATTATGCAGATGCTGCGTGGGCGTGAGCAGAATACGTGTATGTAATATTCATAGCATCCTTCTGAAAGTGTCCTACCTTTGCTCATGTACTCTGTCACAATGTAGATGGGTTCTTCAGACACCACGGCGTAGAGCTGCACCAGTTTGTCGTGTCGGAGTTTCTTCATGATCTGGGCCTCCTCCAGGAAGGACTCAGGCGACATGGTGCCGGGCTTCAGAGTCTTCACCGCAACCTTGGTGGTGCCATTCCATGTACCTGAAGAGACAGGCGGTTCGTTCAAGGACAGTGAGGCCACAATGGGATCTACTATCAAAGAGAGTTACACATTGGGAAAAGAGGAATACAGCACAAAGAGTAAATTGTTTTAATATTCATAAGCTACTTTTAAATTCATATTTACAGTCATCTCTGAATATATTACAGAACAAAGAGCGGGAAACAAACAGAGGTTAAGAAAAAGAAAAACAAACAGTATGGGTCAAACTTTGGGTATATTATGAACGTAAAAATATCTTTGGATTAAGTTTTAAAATGTACTGACAACACAGACATACCTCCTCGCCCCAAAAAATACAGGCTGTGACCGATCTTTTAACAAACAAGGAATTCTACAAAAAAAGAAACCCTTGCTTTTGCAGAAGCAACAGTGACCACTGCTGCTGCAACTGGCAATTACATGACACCGGTGCATTATGTTTGTTATGTAAATATTTGGGTGCCTGGAATTCCACAACAGGAGAAGAACAATGTTTGAATGTTTGAGGTGAGATCATTATTTATTTACATTTTACATTTTGAATATCGTGTTTATAAAAACACAGTGTCCATCCGATTTTAATGGAATTTGCTGGGAACCCACCAAAACAATTGTGATTGTGTGGGCAATTCAACTATGCACCATCACCGTGAGCAGCAAATGCTCTCACTCTTGTGTCAGTTGCCATTACTACTGCAGAAGAGGAGGGTCCGCACTCATCAGTTGATCTGTCGAAGTACCTATGTTTATTTTATGTAAATAATTATTAAAAGTTAGGACGTGTTTTAAAAGGTCTGCTAAAATCTTGTAAAATTGAGAAAATTTGAACTCTCAACCACCTATCGAGAAGAAAATGTTAAGACGTATTTAGTCAGAGCTAAGTGATCCAACATGTAGCATTTTTGCAACTTTAGCTCACAGCTGTACATTCTTCACCACTGCCAAAAAAAGAAGACGCCAAAAAAAGATACGCACCCATCCAAACCTCTCCGAACTGGCCGTTGCCGAGACGTTTGATGAGCTGCAGCGACTCCCGCGGGATCTCCCACACGTCTTTGGTTTTGACGGATAGGTCGGTCAGACGAGGCATGCCCTTGTGGCATGGCACGATCAGTCTGCAGCACAGTCCTGCAGCCCTCGCTGATATAAAAGATATGCAGTTTGAATTAAAAAAAAAAAAAAAATCAGAATAAAGCAGTCCATTACGTTCATTTCGTACTTTGGGGGGGAGAGAAAACAGGACATAGGCCGAGGACTTCTTACCAGAGTAGTGCTGTACCAGCTGCTGCAGTGTTTCAAACTGGGCTCTGGTAGTGATATAGTAACCTCCGCTGTCCAGCTTGCGGATCTTATAATGCTTGACGTGGTCTCCCTTGATGTCATCCCAGTCCTGGATGGACAGAGAGTAAGCCCCTGGAGAGGAGACAGAGACAGCGGTCTGGACAAAAACTGACTAAATCATCAAATTTGAAATATAAATCTTGAACTACATTAACTGTGCTGTATATGAGTTAGTGATTAAACACTATAGTAGTTTATTTTGCATTTTACAGCTGACAAATTCAGTACGTATTGATCTGATAATCTTAAGAAGTTTGTGTGACGATTTCCTCGCAGTTTTGTTCGGGGAAAAAAAGTCTTTGCACTTCCCCACCCTCCACAAACATTTCAAGCTCCTTAAAAGTTTAAGAGCATGTTAAATGCACCACAGCACCTTTGGTTGTTTCACTCTCACGGATGAGGAAAGTGCCCCTGGCGTTGCCGTTGGAGAGCAGTTGCCGCTCCGCATCCTTTCGGCCCAATTTACCAAAATACCAACTGCAAAGGACGCAGAGATGAAGAACGTAAATACAAAGAGGTATTGGCGGTATAATTCTATTCAACATACTTTATGTCCTTCACGCCAAACTGTTCATGTTGCAGGTTAACGTTTTCGATGAACCCTCAAATATTTATGAAATGCTCTCTACTGACAATTTTGCCATGCCTGCGAGACTGTGATGTGTGAGTGCTCATATGTATAAAAAAAGGGAAAAAAAATAACAACTTTAACTCACTCCTCCGCTTGGATCGAGTCCACGGGAGCTACATAATTGCTGGGAATGTAACCAGTTCCACCTGTGGTAAGGGAGCGCGCCTCCCACCAGTCTCCCTCACTGGGGAGAGCAAAACAGAGCGACGTGAGACACGGCGAATTAAAATAGACAAATGTGGACCAACAAATCATGCTTAATGGCAAAATAAACATTTAGACATTTCAGAATCACTGGTGATATCCTTTCAAAGATGTATGCCAAGTGTTTAATTGAAAGTGCCTGGAGCTTTACTTCATATCTGTAAAATAAGAAGGTTAGGACGTTCACTACAAATGGCACGGAGTGTAGCTAGAGAGCAGACACCTAATTGATAGAGACCGGGCACCTTTAAAACCCCCACCCGTAACAGCGTGGATCTGGTAATTTTGCATCGTTCGTTGCTCTGAGTGCCATTAACATTGTAAAATGTTCAAGACGAACTGCTCTAAAAATCAACATCGATGCAACAAAGATGTCTAATAACCTTCTTTATCATATTCAAGAGCGAGAAAGTCCCAGAGACCGGTCAGATGTGTCGGACTCTATTCACATAAATATATAAATAAATACTGCAGCTCTGATGAACTCCTCTAAAACTGCACGTGTTCCTTTCTCTGCCTGTGGAACGACATTCATTCCAGAATCATCCCCCAAAACAGCCTGCGCCGAGGGGGTAAAAACCTCCCGACCCCCCCATTCCGTCATGCATGCGCTTCCAAACATACGTGCTGTTGAGGATCTGGAACCGCTCCCCTTTTCTGAAACTGAGGTCATCCTCAGTCCTGGCCTCGTAATCGTAGAGAGCCACGAACAAAGTCACACCTGTGAGAAAGCAAAGTTGCATGTGGGGCTCAGCGGGGGCAGCTTTAATCATCAAATAATAAAGTGTCCGCTGGAAAATGGCTGCTTGCTTCATTATTCAGGGTCATGATCACGGGTGAGGGTAGGATGAAGTATGAGGTCAATGGGTAGATCATAATATATCTCATCTGGCCTGGGAATGGAGGGCGTTGCTGGGGAGAAGGGTGTCTGGGTTCACTCGGCTGACACTGTGACTCCGTCCCAGATAACCAGTGGAGAAGTAATGGATCTAAGACGGGTCTTTCATGTATATGTCCAACATGTGAGTGCTTTGTCGCTTTTGTAAAACAATCCTTAATCTCGCTTTCTCCTTTATCTGAGAAAAGTTTGTTTATATTGTTTTTGATTATACAGATTACAATAAATCACCGGGATACTACAGATTTCATTACTATTCAATAAAAAATAAGCACAATAAAGTTAAAATGGAAGTTCCAGCATCCCCCGCGACCCTGAGCGCAGGATAAGCAGAAAAAGATGGATGGATGGTTGGATGTTATAGTTTGGAGATATATATATATTTTTTTTTTATCATTTCTTTTTTTTTCTTTAAAAATTTCTTGCATTAAAATGCAACACATGAAATATAGTCTTCATCCGATGTCCTTTAATGCTGAGCACTGAATCTCAGGATTATGTAAAATCACAAATTACACATTAATGGAATTCTATATAATCTTAAAATGAACAAGGTCAAAAAAAAAAAATCGCCTGATATTTTCCTGTCAATACATATCAGTGAACACGGTTGAACAGAAACAATAATGTGATTTATCTCTCAGCCTGAAGATAGATGCTGCTCCTAAGTTTTGGCCGCCAGATGTTGAATTGTCACATCGCCCCTAAAGATGTCCCTGCAAACCGCTCAATGCTGTCAGTAGAATACAAAAAAAAAAACAAAAAATCAAATGTATCTGATGTGATTTGGCACGACCTACCCTGGGTCTCTCTGCCCCCTCAAAAAGTCTGCGTGATTTCATTTTCTGATTTTAATGTGCTCATCTCTGGAGAGTTCGGCTGGCCACGTTTCTTACAGAACGCTCGAAATATGCTGTTCAAAGCCCTAAACCCTGAAGTAGACCGCGTGATGTCAACGGGTTGGATAAGGTTTCTGCTCTACTTCTGCACTTTTACTTGATGGGTTATTGCGATCTTGTTTACGCCTTCCTCGTGTAATGTCGTGTGACGCTGAGTCCACAGATGCTGCGTGTTTATCTGCGCTGGGATCTACCTTCCCTCAGAGTGGCTGACATCAAAAGCAGGAGATGCTGTTTATTTATGCCCACCGCACTGTACGTATCTTTAAAATATTAAGTGAGAGTCTACAAACCCCTCACTTTTTCACTATTCAAGACAACATTTATTCTCTCCGGATGTCAGATGTATGTCTCGGAGCGGCAGCATAATTTAGGTCACCCTGTTTTCCATTAACGTGGGGCAAGGGGACATTTATCTTCTGTAGCCAGGAGAATGGATCATAGCATCACAATATTAGTACGTACCGGCAGAGAACATCACGTTTCTTTGGGATACAGGGAGAGAATAATAAGGTGGAAAAAAAAATGACACTTCAAGCTTTGATGCGGCTCATTTGAAATCATTTATAATCCCACACAAATCCAGCAGGGAATGTAGGGCAGAGTTCCTCCCCTCAGGACTTTCAGTGGCATTAATGTGTGTTTGCTATGAAAGAACCACTGTATCATATTACCTGCAAAAATACAGCTGTCAACTGTGTAAGCAAAAATGGAGTGAATTATGAAATGAAGGTGGATTAATAAAGTATATAAACAGTCATGGAAATTATCATACATTTAAAATATTAAATGTAAAACCCAATATCATATTAGCCTAACATGATACACAGTTTACATTCTATATGGAACCACATTAATGTAATTTACCTTAAATGTGTCAAATAAATAAGAAAATCAAAATATATATTTTAACAGGATATCTGATTTAAAAAAATAATACGGACAATATTTCAAAATGGCCTCACCCACACAAAAAAAAACAAACAAAAAAACACTTCTGGTCTCTGATTTTTTTTTTGTAGTGTTTTGGACTCTGCTGCGTTTGAGTGATGCCTCTGCCCCTGCCTGCATATCCTGGTGTGGCTTACTGAGCACCTCTGTGTGCACGGTTTAGCGATCGAGGAGGCAGCCAAGTAAACTGGCTAAATGAAATTTTAAAAACTTGCATATAAAAATAGACAAAATCATCATCAACCAGCAAAAGAGAACTGCTGATAGAAATGTCTGTGCTGTATATAAATATTGTTCCTGGCATGTGAATAACACTGTAAATAATGAACATTAGTATTGCTCTTGATGCCTATGACAACTTTGCTATGTTAATATGCTAACAATAGCTCATCTATGTTAAATATTTAGCCGTTCTCCAGCTAAATGTAACATTTCATAATGTCAGTGTGGGTACTCCCGGAGCAACAGTTTCACTTGTAGTGTTATTTCGCCGAACGTAAACGTGCTTTCTGCGTTAGTGCAGTGATCAGTAACACACCTCGAACTGGCACTAAAACTAAATACATGTAAGTGGATGATATCTATTATTGATGACTGTTATAAAACGCCTCCTCAGCAGAAAACAGGGGGGCAGGCAGCAGCACTGGCCCAGCTGCAAACAAAGTGTGTGTGCATTTGTGTGAATACGTCAGCGTGCAAAATGCAACATATAAGAAGTGATGCACCGAAACCCAGGGAGTGTGAATTGGGTGCAAACAATCGAACACTCTCATGGAAACAGCACTTTCTGACCAATCCAGCACATTGGGGTCACAGTCAGAGTAAGCGATAGTCGAATTAAGAACTGTGGCAGTATTTACATGCATAATTGGAATCCATCGTAAAAATGGTATTTGCTGGCTGCAATTGCACTGCAATGGCATTTTGGAAACATTTTCTCCAAAAAGTTTTTTTGCTGGACAGCTCTAAGATGCACGCCATGGCGTGTAAGCTGGCTTGCAGAAGACATGACAACTGCTGACCTCACGTATTTGGAGGGAAATTAATGTCACGGCATTTTCGTCAAATTCTTGAGACACGTCAGACATATGACAAGGGATAGGGGAACGCGTAAAAGGGAATACGAATAGCGTATTCAGTAACCAGCTCATGTAAGCATCTTCATCTAAATATTGTTTGCTTGGGGTGAAAAATGAACAATCCACAGTCCACCTTAAAATCGCCATTGTCCCCGTTCAGGACTCACGGCCTGATTACTCCCGATAATCCACTGACACTGTTTGCGAGTGATTTCATGTGAAAATGTTTCCTTCCGCCTGAAAGACAGTCCCAACCCCCTGAATGAAACCGCTCACAATGAGGTCAGTGGATCATCACGCACACAAGATGGATAAAAAGCACATAAATTTCAAAATTTAAAAAATAAAAAACAAAAAATTACATTTTCTGAAAGTTGGAAAGGTGCACAGATTTATCCACACTATTTCTGAAAGGTCACCTGTTCCTCCGCGGGAGCGAAGCGTGCCGGACTGCGAGGATGTGTGAACTCCTCCAAACACCGTCACCCCCTGTGTGGCGGCGCTGTGGAAGTTGTTGTAGTTGGGGATGGTGGTGACCCCAAAGCTGGGGTAGTGTTGCGGTGTGGGGTCCGAGCCATAGCGGTATCCCGAGTTGTGCGAGAGGTTGGTCTCCCGGTCATCGGTGAGTTTTGCTGCTTCTTTATCCTTACATTGGACACAGCCCATCCTCTACTTTCTGCGGGCGGAGGGGAAGAGACGGAGACGGAGACGGAATTAATAGGTGGGTAAAATAATAGCTCCAAAGCTGCCTCCAGTGGGGAAATTATGATTCAATGTTCCATTATTCCACTGCTTCCTCTGAGGGTTATGGGAAGCCTTCAGAAAATCTTTCAATTAGGGCTGAAATTAAACAAGATACTTTAAACTCCATAACTAATTACACAGAAGAACACGGTATGACCGAAACGAAGCGCGTGGCTCCTCGATGGCCGTAGTAAATATCCGCACATTGATACGGACGGGAAGAATTCTTTTCCTAGACAAAAACGCGCAAACCCACACATGAGAGGAATCTATGTTTAAGTTTAACCATCGCATTTTCGGGTTGGCAAATGATTTATTTTTGTTTTCTTTACAAGCAACCACGCAACCATCGACAGAACTAAGGCAGTAAGAAAGAAAGGGAGAGAGAGAGAGAGACCCTAAATGGCAAACCGCTCCCTGTCTCTCCACTTGGTCTCATGAGGGAAACTGACGGAGCATTTGGCCTCACTGAAGCACAGCTAAACCAGATTCTGTAATGAGTGAGGCAATCTACTTTGCCAATTAGAAAAAAAAAGTGCCTCAGAGCCACCATCTTTAAAAATCCAGTTAAACAAGCGCACGTCTGAGCTCCCTGCAGCCTCCTTCCAACCAACGCAGCCGTGAAAGAGACCTCTGACAGCAGCGTTGTCTTTCATCAGCATTAATGGCCACCCCCTTTGAATAATGCTTTTTTTTCCACTGAGCCATAAAAAAAAGAGGGGGGGGGGGGGGCAAATACATCAGCAGCATCTGCATACTTTTCTTCCTCTTTTTTTTTAAACTTTGGAAGATACTCTGAGTCATTCCATCTTATTCTTGGCACTCTTCAACGCTGCTGAGGGATTAACGCAGCGGCTTTCCGTCGCGAAACGTGGCAAAAACAAGGACGTTAGCACACATGGTGGGCCAATGTTTTTTTTTGAAAAATCGTTTCTGAGGACACCCCCAACCCCTTACCCCCACCTCGCCCCAACCCTCCCCGCTCCTAAATGAGCTAAAATCAAAGGCATGTCCTGAATGACACTGGAGCCTGATGGTTATAAGGAAAGCTACGCAGTATGTGACTAAATTCCATTCAGGCCTGTTGAGCATTTACAAGCGAAAACCAGCCAAGAAGCCGACGCGGTCTCACATGGGAGCAACAGGCTACAAAGCTCAGTGGAGGATCTACTGGGAGGCCCTGCAACGTGGTGAGAAATCACGTGAAAGCGCAGACGTTTCAAGACTCGCGGAGCGAGGGTGTTACGGTACAAACAAATACATTTTTGGATCTGTACATACCTCGGTTTTGAGGTCACGGTTCCGTGTATTTTCGGTAAAGCAGAAATCACAAACACAAACCATCAATGACTACTTTTTTTTTTTTTGGCGTGTATTTTTACAGTTCAGTTTTACAACTCCATTAACTACCCCATGTTAGAAACTAAAAAAAATAAAAGCTATTATTCTAAAGAAGTGTACACATCAAGAGTGACGATCATATCTGGCATGCGAACTGACACTACCTTAAATAACGTCCATCGGCGACGAAAATAGAAATCACACAAATTCATCACATTATGCCCTCCTCTAACAACTTTCTCAGTACTTTCAGAGGTCCTGCTGTCCTCAGTTTAAACAGCATGTCACATGTAAATAGTAGCGTGATGACTAAACACACTGTGTTTATGGGGGCTTTATGAGAATCTAGTCTAAATCAAGTCTAGGTGCCGCTGAGTATAGAAGGGCCAGACAATTGTGAAAACAAAACGTACCGAGCTATGGTCATGTGCTTACTATACACATGCAATTCGGTGCAATAATCCAGAGTAGCCCCTAGCCAGGTCCAGTAGCCGTACCTCTATATTGGTTAATACACTTCCGGTCTTAAATACATAAATACTCACTACAAAATGTACTGCATACATTAAGACTATATATAATACTAATTAACTGTGTTAATTGTGCTAAATGACATTTGAGCAGTATTATAAATGTTGCTATTAAACCAGGCTTAAATATATTGCTGTAAGCCAATGGCAGCACGGTGGCGCGGTGGTTAGTGCTTTTGCCTTACAACAAGAAGGACCCTGAAGGAGTTTGCATGTTCTCCTCGTGTCTGAGTGGATTTCCTCCGGCTTCTCCGGTTTCCTCTCATAGTCCAAAGACATGCAGGAGGTTCATTGGAGACCCAAAGTGTGCCCAGAAGTTTCAATGAGACTGTGATTGGTTGCATGTCTCTATATGTGGCCCTGTGATTGACTAGATTGTCTGGATTGAACCCTGCCTCTCGCTCAGTGACAGCTCAGATAGGCTCCAGCACCCCCACAACACAGGATAAGCGGTATAGATAAAGAGAGAATGAATATAAGCCAATATCAGCTATTTCAACCAGACATTGGACTCCAAACATACATACATACAACATTATTCAATGCCAGTTGATACTGAGCTGTGCCTAGTTAAAACAACAAAGTATCAGCGTCAGCTATTGTTCGTATTCAAGATTCGGCCGTGGGCATCAGATGTCTTGACACTGAACTTCAGCCAGCTGACACCCAAAACCAGCACAGAACGACATCGGTGTTCAGACCTCTATTCTCCTCACATGGCATAACAAGAGATGGGAGGCGCTGCAGGGGAGAAAGAGATCACTGTGATTCATCACTAGCTATAAAACTCCATAAAACATCCAGAAGAAGAAACACGCCCAGGGGTTGTTTTACAACATAATCCAGGACCAAAGCAGAGGCCACAAGTTGAAATCCAAGAAGGTGGGGGGAGGATGACTGCGGCTTTTCAGTTGGTTCCCGACATATCAAGTAATCTCTCTTGACATTTATATTTACCTATCCCATTCCTTATACTTACAGCGATCTCTATCAATATGTTTGTATCAAAGGTAAAATCCATCCTCAAACATTGGCAGTTGTATTTGAGACTCTGCAGCACAAATGAAAAAAGGATGACACCCGTAAAAGGTGTGATTTGAAATCAAGAAATCAGATATTTATATATCAAACTCAACCAACTGGGATGTGGTGTTGCTGATAGGTTTACCCTTATCTGAGACTCCATAAGGTATGGAGAGCACGACAATAACACTTTTATTTTTCCACTGTGGTTATGTATAACAATTCGTGTTTAATGGAAAGTAACCTAATGTTGAATCACTGCTCTGATCTTTCTAGTATCATTCATTTTATGAAAAAAAAAAAAATTACTCAATCGTACAGATTTACCAGTTTCTCTTATCAAAAAATGTATTATACAATATCATGGTTATTCAATATTTGAATTGATACGTAAACAACCCTGCCTATTTTTTTTTTTTTCTTCACAGCCCCAAGACGACCGACGATAAATAATTGTAATTTGTTGCCCCTTTTCAGTTTGGGGAGTTCTGTCAAGTGAAACGACAGCTGTTCAATCCTTACAAATCACATTTGAAGTAATTTCTGAGGCAAAAAAAAAAAAAAATTGCCCAGGGGGGTTACTGCGGCTAGTGACCTTTTATTTTGTGACATTTACTGGACTAACAGAATTTTGTTAAAAAAAATAGATGGGGAGAGAGAGTGCGGACATCAATCCATCACTGCTGAAAGTTGTTGGCAGCTGTAGCTCTACAATAAGCAGTAACGTGAGCAGTGAGAATATTCCACAACTACTGACATATGGTTAAAACCTGTTGATCAACGGGTAATAAAAACATATTATGGACATCTTGCATTTCTTTCTCCAGAACCGCGGAGGCTGAAAATAGCACTGCATGCACCCCGGAGGATATCAGAGTAAATGAAGGAAGATCTCACATCGTAGCTCTGCCTGTGGGGATTATGAAAATCTTTGTGCTCTTGATGTAAAAAGGCCAGGGACTACCGCAGCTCTAGGAGATCTGTAACCATCCTGCTCCACAGAATCTGGGCCATCCACTATTGTTTGCATGCCTAAGTCCCCGTGACATTGTTTTTCTTTTTGCCTCACTGCTTTAACATTTACATATGAATAATGTCTGCGTGCACGTTTATGGCTTAAGCTATTAAATGTGTCATAGACAAACAGGTATCTTTGTCTTTTGAGGAGAAAAGATCTATCAAGTTAAGCCCCTCTATTCATGATGACAGAAGAAGATGTAATACTTTCTTACTGCTGAAATAATAAGCACTAACAATGCATTTATCACAACTGGCTCTCAGTTTCACAAGACAACAGTATGGGTCATAGTATATCCATGTAACCTAATGACTCTAGGTGTGTGTTCCCCCGGTATGACAGAGACACACACTGGCACATGCTGACCCGATCCTCGCCTGACCTGCGGCGCATCTCTCACACCCCCAAGAAAGGCAGACGGTTGCTACAGTAGTCGCAGGGCTTGTCCCCTCCTGTGGCAAGGCCTGGGTATCGCACGATCACGTCAGCCTGCAAGATCACCCATCACGCAATTTTCATGCCCAAACGGTCTGCCTGGGAGCGGGCTGTGCTAGCGTGTCATAGACAGTCCGGTGGGGGCAGGGTTGTCGCAGCGCCGTTTTGTGCCGTAACAGTTAATAGCACATGGCAGATAACGGGAAGGCGTGAGTGGGAGGGCTTCCACACACAAAAAAAAAACACACAGGAGAAGGGGCTATCTGATGGAAACTCCTCATCCTGATAAAGTCAAGATGATGTCTGAGATCCTGGACTGATGTCTGGCCAAATAAGTTCAATGGTGTTTGTCCATACTGGATTCCTTCACTGCAGGAAGTAATGAAAATATATATAAATGAAAGACACGAAGGAGCGGTATTATCATGACAGAGTAACAGCAGCTGCACATTTAGGCCAGTGAGCGTCAAAATCCCTGTTGACTTTTTATAATTTATTTTCTATCGTCAACTAAAAGTACTGCTAATTCCAGATGTTTGCCCGCCCCCACCCATTCTTAGTTTATCCTTTGGAGTTTTCTGTCATATTTCACCAACTTTAATTGATATATTCTAAATTTACAATAGTTTCCAACAGCATATATTGGCTGAAAAAATACTAAACAGTATATAAGAAAAAAAAAATGGTTAAATAAAATTAATAATCAGTTAAAAAAAGAGACAATTAGCAAAAATGGTCAATTCTTGATTGGAGGGAATCTGCAGAATGCTCATGATCTATTTAGACTTTTTTTCATTTCCAGACATCATTCACAAGACCCCCTTCCACGTCTGTGCTCTGTGAAGCCGCGGATGGTTTTGAACCTTCACTTTGAAAACACTTGAAGTAGAGCAGATGTTTTTTTTCTACAGTTTGAATGGAGGGGGGTCTATTATATCTTATCTCAACACTTAGCATTCGGAATGTGACAATATACACCTGTGGCGCATCAGCATCAGCGGATCCCCGTCTTTTTGACAGCCATCTGCCAACAAGGTGATGCTCGGAGCGAGGCTGACAAACATCTGCTGATGTGAAAGCCTGAAAAAAAGGTTTCAGTTTGAACTTAAAGATGGCAAAGCCACTTCTCTAGAGAATAGACATGTTGATGGCAATCAATGCAGACGCAATGACGACATTCACAAAAACAAACAAACAAAAAAAAAAAAACAATAAGGAGAAAAAAGCAGATAAATAAAATTGCATCAGTTCTTGCTCTTGGAGTGGTTACATCACAGCGTTGTATCCATTACAGCATTTTCACATGTCGCACTCAGCTGGGAACGAATTTACTTGAACGACTGCCCTAATTTGAATTGTACAAGAGCATCATATAGCTGCACCACTAGCATGCACACAAACAAAACAACAACAACGTGACACACTACTGGTTAGCCATAATGAAATACACAACCATTTACAGGGAAGCAGCAAGATCAATACAGTAAATTAAAAGGACAGACATGTCAGGGTCGTGCAGACTAACTGATGGATTAAACCGTGGAAGTCATTCAAGCCCGATGAGCAAACGTGCCAGTTCGGATCAGAGCAAACAAACAGAAAACAGAAATGACCACAGGATGCTTGTGTGGGAAACGAATGTCAGCAATGACGACATACCGAATAAAGAGATGGTCATTATGCAATATGGAATAAAATGTGGGCATTTCTTTTGTCTAAGCTCTTTTTAATGGCATTCTTTGTTTCTATTCCTTTTTTGAACAGCTTCCAACAATATCTCCTGTTTTAGAATTTACTACCCAATCTTGCTGCCGTTGCCACAGAAACTATGCGGCTAATGAATATTTTCACTATCAGTTCATCTGTTGATTACTGTTTTCTTTTTTTCTTTCTTTTGGAGAGGGGGCTGGGTATTAATCTATAATCTTCTTGTAAGATTTGCCAGAGGTTAAGATCATCATATTCATTGTTTCACACAAGCACATTATTACACAGGATCAAAGAATAGAGAAGCGGTGGAACAAATCATCAATCTCTTATGTCAAATAAATTATTACTTTTTTTTTTCTGAAAAAAAAAACAAAAAAGGAGGAAATTGTTGCTGTACTTTTGACATTATTGCCATTACTTTTGCTATTATTTAGATATGAAGTGATGACATAATAACACTTTCATTTGGTTATTTGTTATAATGGTGGCGGTACTTTGTCACCTTTCAAGTAAGTTAAACACTCTAAAATGCAGAGGAAAAAAATAACCTATGATTAAGGATAAAGTTTATATGAAATGATTAATTCATATATTGTCTTTTTAAAAATTCCAGCTGAGAACGTGTCATTTCTTTTGGGCAGTGGGTAGCAACATGCAGGGCGTAACCTTACTTTTAAATTTGTCATTTAATCATATAATAAACTTTTGTTTTAATTTGTTGTTTTGGGGGGGCTTTCATTTTTTGTTTTTTTTTAACACTGTTTTTATCATGCGACTCCTACTTGTTGATTCCCAGCATCTGGCTGGTTTATGGATTCAACTATTTGTCTTACAAAGATTTTTATAGCCATTTTGTAAATTATTATTTTGTGTCTGCAATGCTGCACAAGGGGCTGAGTATAAAAATGAGTCGGGGCCGCAGTAGGGACAACCACAGCGAATCAGTCACATAAGATTGTGCTGGACCTTTCAGAGTGAAACACTGAAAAGTTCCAAAAGATATCGGGGATCGATCTAATGGAGCTGTAATAGGATCAACGGGTTCTCTCTTTCTTGGCTTCATTTAAAAGACAAGCAGCGGAGCTCTGAATTAACTGTAGTTTCTCTGTTTACTTTTTGGACCAGCGAAAAGGGGGCATTACAATAGTCCAGTCTACTTGAAATAAAAAAGAATGAGCTTCACACCAGCACACTCATAAATCTGTGGAGAACACAATTATTTTGCAATTTTGACGACAAGAGAGCCCTTTGCTGTTTCAGTTGGGGGTCTCCTTTCCCGCAACAGAGGTCAAACTTCCTACACACGTTCAGCTAAAGTCCCCATTCAACTGGAAAATGGGAATTCTTTGAATAAATTAACAACATCAACAACAACAAATGGGAAAAAAAATCAATTGGTTGTCATTTAAATGGATTGAAACTCTCTGGTGTGTTTTACTGAACGTAGGACAGACAGCCTCTCTCTTATGGGTGCCATTCACTGAATACTTACAATATTTGCTTGTGTCAGACAAGTGAGTTCATTCAGTGTATCAACAGCAAGACAATGGCCACATTTCAGTCAGCGACAAGATTATCTGTACAATGCGACAGTGTTGTGCTTTCAAAGCATTCTTCACATGCTGAATGAAAAGGGCCAGTTAGAAAACCCACAGCTGAGCTCCATGCAGCGTGTGTGGGTTCGGCCTGACTGTTTCAGTGAAGCCATGTTCAGCTGAGTGCGTTGAGTCATGTTGTTAAATCACTGACACTCGTTGTAAACAAGAGTTCGGTCAGTCGCATTTCTGACTAATAGATTCTGCAAACGGGAGGGACGGGTCGGCGGAGGAGAACTTTATTTTTCCAGATACGGGAGCAGATTCTCGCGGCTCCTGCTTGTTAGTTTGTGCCAGGGAGAGCGGGAGAGGAAAGGGGTTAAAATGGCTCTTTCCGAGTCTTCTGCCAGTAGAGGGCAATGGTCAATGTAAGAACCCATCGGAAATAATGATGTGGTTCGTCTTAGTCGATGTAGGTCAGAAGATTTCTGGGACAACTCGATCAAGCTTGAGTTGATGGAAAGTGCAAACCAAATCACTGACTATGTGCGAGGACATCCGTACATTGACGGTCACAGACAATTAAGTGACAGAACCATCAAGTACCTCACATTTGCAAGAAATGACCTAAAAATCTATACAAACTTGTTAAAAGATGTGGATTAAGCCATCTAAAAATCTGCGATTGCTGGGGAGAAAGTGAGAGAATCTTGTCATTTAAGTTATCGAACGTAAAAACTACTTTGAAAACCAGCAAAACAAAAAAAGTGGACAAACTGCTTCTCAATTTGTCCAAGACTCTCAATGTTTGTTACTTTTATTTTGTTGCCGATCTGATTTGACTTTCCACACCTCCACTGAGATGGCGATAAGGTATCGAAATATGACTCCTGAATATTATTATTTGCGTGGCCGCGTATTGTCTTCTATGTGCAGTTACAGCCCGGCTTAGATAAAAATCACTGTGGACCACTGGCAAATACAGAAAATGAGGGGGGAGAAGTCATACAATTTTTGGAAAAAATTCTTTTTTATGATGTTTTCGATCAGAATGGAGGATATAAAGGATATAAATGACCGATAATCCAAGTAAAACGGTTGTTTGTTTGCTCGGGCGATTTCATCATCTCATACTTCTCCCGTCAATCAAAAATATGGCCTCATATAACGCTTTCATCACCTTGCGGTCTCGAAGTGCTTTACACTAGATTACATTCACCCATTCACACACGCACGCACACACTGACGGCGACAGAGCGACCATGGAAGGTGCTAAGCAGGCCATCTGGAACCACCAGGGGTTCGGTGTCTTGCCCGGGGGCACTTCGGCACGTGGACGGGGGAGGAGACAGGATTTAACTGCCAACCTTCTGGTTGGAGGTTCTACCGACTGAGCGACAACCGCCCACAAAAACATGCGCTTAAAAACTACACAGGTCACCAGTCATTTAGGGACAGGATGATGCTGAGAGGAATCAGGTTCCTTATATCTTAATATCAGTGTTGGAGCAATTCACAGCCATTATCTCATGTGCTAAAAATGTCTGATAAGCAAGAGCAGAAGAATCTGGGGCAAATTGTAGAGTTTGTCAGCTACAATGTGCAATAATGTGCCTTTCGGTTATCACTCATTTGTGTCACTCACTCAGATTTTGCAAATTTTCCTCAAGCCAAGGACAGATTGTGCGAACGGGCGCGCGCGCGCACACACACACACACACACACACACACACAACTTCATAGTTGTCAGTGATCAAACTACTAGATGGATGCAACTTGTTAAATTCCCACATTATCATCTCTGGAGTTTGTCTGTGAGATCTGAGTCTCCACGCCTGTCAGATTACCCGAGCGGGGCAGCTTTCACTGGATCTGTTGCGATTAGCTGAGACAATTATTGCTGGCTTAAATCAACAGGAGGCTGATGTGTGCAGGCCTCTCGGTGTGAGCGTGGCCTCAGCGGTCAACCCTGCTCTCTGCAGCGCATCCATCCCTGCTGCTGCAACACGGGAGCTCCCATCCTAGGACCACACCGCTGCAAAACATCAGCCACAGTCACGCGTCCGACGGCCCTGCGCCCTCCCTTCAAACCATTCGGAGGGCAAAGTTACCCCACACCGAATGGATCCACCGACATCTGCGGGGCATGTTGAATGAATTCTGCCTTGAACGCAGCGAACCACAATGTGTTGTTATTCTCTCTCTCTCTCTCTCTCTCTCTCTCTCTCGATGAATTCATCTTGCTGTCTAAAGCGCATAACAGGGGACGAGGCGGGTGCACCGATTGAAATTCAACACATGAAAAAAGCGGGCTTACCACAGAAGAATCAGGCTAATCCATCGGAGTTTCCAGGGGAACTTTCGCGGGGAAAAGTCGCCGGTATTTTCCTACTCTGTGTTAGTGCTGTGTATGTTTTTTTTCGCCTTGATAAAGGCAAATAGCGGTGGGATGCCCGTCCCTGCCGACTCCCGAGCTCCTGTCGCCGCCGTGCGTACAGATTATGACGAAGGCGAGGATGCGGTCAAATGACCGATGATTAGAGACTTAACTTCCGGTTTCCTTCTTCAAAGTAAAGCTATTGTTTCACAAACTGTCTGATAAAGTGAAGCATGGAAATATCAAGAACGGTGTTTTGCCTTCGGTAGGAGCGAATATTGAATCTTTGTCTTCATCCGAGGGGAGATGAGCGAAAAATGCATATATAATTGAAAATTAACGTCACACAAATGTCGGTATCATACGCTTGGTTGTACTTTTATTTTGTTAGCTTCGGACGGTTTGCTTTTCCGGTTTGTCCCTCGTTGACTTGCTGCAGCGATGAATGCGGATCCACAGCGAGCAGGGGCTTTGATTGACACAGATTTCCACCAATGAGAGCTTACAATGTGTAGCGCGGTACCTCCTTGTCTTTGGAGTGACTGAAAAACAGGGCAGGGTTGGCAGATTGTCTGCTCTTATTTAAATGGTCAAAGTCTTCTCTGCATCTCTAGTTTCTAAGTGGGATTTCCATTTAGCCTCTCACACATTGAAAATACCCACGGATTCTTATACATGATACGATTTATGATGCACTCACAGATTTGACATGTCAGTTATTGAGCCCCGTGAAATTGTTTTGTTTTCGGTAACTGAATTGCGGAGTTCGTCTGTCCAAACGTTGCACTGTTGATAATCGTGATTCTATTTGGCCCACTCTTGTCACGACTAAAAATAAAAAATGAAAAAACCTGTGCAGCTGCTTCTTCCATGATTGTGTAACTATTCTTTGGCCTTTTTCTGCCCACTAATCAGTTAAACCTGTTGTTATGACTACAACTGTGCACTTCTTCCACTGTTTTTGCTTATTGTTGTCATAGCGAATCTTAGTGTTTTTTATTTTTATTTTGTCTTTTGTGATTATTTGTTGTTCCTTGTATTGACCTTTACTCTATCCCCTTGCATATTAACATTGTGGTTGTCATGCTGTATTAATTCAAATTAGCATTTCAAGATATCATTCTTCAGCATGATAAACCCTTTGCCTTCATGCCAGTTCATATATGATAAATTATGATGAAGCAGGCGTAGAATTTAGCAGAATGCACAAGAATTATTCATGTGAAATTTTGTTTTGTTTTTGATTAAAGAAAAAGATCCAGTACCCATGCTCAAATCAACAACAAGTGACATTTTGTTCTTTAGGCGGAAAGAGCAGATCAAGGACATTCACCAGCCAAACATTCGTCTCAACAGCCGCCCCCTACAAGCACAGCAGAAAGGACTGGCCCCATTTCTTTGACGGATGAAATGAAGACTTGAAAATCTTTATTAAAAGCAAAAACTTACTGCTGATTTCCAGCCTCATGTGACACAAGCCTTACTTGAGATGTGGGACTATATATTTGTATTGCTATTTGAATTAATTTTAGCTTGATGTATTTTTTTTTATCATCTTGTGTAAATTTTGTTTATTACCTTAACATCTCATTGTCTCTGGGCTCGATTATCCATATAATGCACTGATTGCGATGACCCCTTAAAAATGTTGATCATATTTTTGACAGAAATGTAGTTGAAAAGTGCAAACAGGCGCTCAATAAGGAAATGATCAGACAGGGGTTAAAAATACTTAAGGCGCTCACGAAAATAAAAATAAAAGAAATTGCACATTCAAACTGCAGATCAGTTACACAGTTAAAATCAAAGTTGAAGAGTAAAGGGGGGAAATCCCAAAACAATCAATCTGTATAATATAGCCTGAAAGTCAAAAGACATGGAAATGAGTAAGGATCAGCAAAAGCTTTAAAATTGTCTTTTTCCAAAAGAGGTAATGGCTATAAATCAGGCAAAAACACTGTCATTTGAGTGAAAATACCTATCATTACAAAAACAAAGAAGTTGAAAAAAAATGAACCAGTATCAATAAAAGTACAACAATCGTTTCAATACATCAGAAAGAGATGCCCGGATATCTGAAAGAAGGATAGTTTGTTTCCTGTCAGCAAATTTTAGTCAAGACCTGAACAGTGCAACTTTTTTAGAGTAAAAACATTAACAGCAGCCCTGGGTCTTTGTACTGTATGCAACAATGATGAAACTCAAGACTCTTTCAGAACAGTTGCCAATAGGTGGAGCAACAACAACTGCATGATGCTCACAACAGCAGTGTAAGTACTAAATGCTATGTTGACATGAAGGCCATGCTGGCATGAAGGAGAAAAACTACCTCTGCCACTTTACGTTGAACGCTGGACCCACAGCACCACCTGGGCTACAGTCAGAACAGAATTATCCAAAATTCAGCTTATGGAAAACAGTTATTTTCATTATGATTTAATCATACTGCCAAACACAGAACCCGTGTCCTTGAATGTCTTGTTTGGTCTAACTCTCATTCAAAGTACATAATTCATAGATATAGTGCCCTGGCGTGTTCTCCGGATCACATCCGAAGTAATTAATCCATTTAAAAAAAATCCACTTCAAAGCTTAATGCTTTGGTTTTCTGCTTTCACGTTCATTTGAAACAGAATCACGAAAAGGAAACAAATGTCGACTCTTTGCATCAAGCAACTGGAACGAGAATATGTTCACAATGATTGAGCTTTTTCGGGTGATATAAACAAGTAAAACATGCAGGTAAATTCCTTGACTTGAACATTTACAAGAACAATTAATCAAGGAAAGTGTCGGATATGGATTTTTTGAATACATCCTAATAGCAAACATAGAGCACAGACGCGCGCGTGTGTGTGTGTGTGTTTATATTACATATATGTATTTAGCAATTTGCAGAATCATGAAAATTCCTTGTCCTCTCACTCAGCTGCACTCATGCACGCACACTCACATACAGACAACTCTCTCTCTCACACACACACACACACACACACACACACACACACAAACACATACATATATGCACACACAGACAAGCTTGACAGGTGAAACCTTGCCGTCTGAATGCGTTGGTGCTTTTTGAGAACATTCAATGCCCTGCTGGCTTTGTCCTCCGGTTTACATATTCATGGCATCTCTCCGTAGAAAAATGGCAGCTTTGCATGTAATCAGAATATCACAACAATGAGCGTGGCCTAGTTAGCCCGATGAGGGGAGGGTGGGTGAAAGAAGTCACCCTAATCCTCAACTGCTGTCTGCGTTTCGCTCATATTAAAAACTCACTCTCACCTCACTCCATCATAGCCGGGAGTCACAAGAGCTCGAGGCTGCGTCGTGCAGCTTCATCCTTAAAGCCATTTTGGACTTGTTACCATGGAGATGTGGGTCACGCATTGATGGGAGAGAGGAGACATGTGGCTGCTGGTCGAGTTAGAGCACTGCAGGCTGCAGAGGGCCATAAACTCTCATTATATCTGGGTCACTGGGATGCTCCAGCTGTAACAAGCAGACAAGACGCTATTATGCAAGAAGAGGGATGAAGGAAGTTGTGGGCACAGGGGCTTATATTTACAGGGGATGTCTGTTTTCTGAGTGAGGCATATGTCGGAGGGGTGCATGATGATATAACATGTCGAGCAGTGGACCAGCTGAGCGCTGCTTTGTCAGCTAAGCTTTTGGTTGTTTTGACACATGCACAAATTAATTCCAACGCTGCGACAAACAACATCCCAGGTTTTTTTCACCGCACCATTGTTTAGCAATAAATACAATTAACTCTGGAATTGGGTCTGAAAAAGGGGTTGTGTTGCACCGAGCGACACAATGCAAGCGGCATATTAGACCCTATTATTGCATGTAAATACAGTCTGTTTTCACCAGCCTTCATTAGTTTGAACGCTTCATCGACTTCGCACTTGAGCGACTCATCTAACGCCTCTGACTGCGAGGAGAATAACCATTAGTTACTAACTACAACTAACCATCTCCTATTCCCATAATTGTATAATCCGCTCGAGTCATTAGGAAAGAGAGATGAGAACTCTCCAATCCCAGCATTACATTTGAAGTGTTTCTACCTTTCCTGGCTGTTTCACCTTTTTATTGAAAATACGTGGAATGAGTGAAATGGTTTGAGAGTACCTTGTTGGAAAATAGTAACCTGTGTCCCCCACGCCCCGCACACACATTTTCTCTGAATATTTTGAGAAAAAACGGTGATATATTGAAATGTAAATGGTTTTGCATTCATGCAACAGCCTACCTGTCTGTCTATCTGTCTTTCTATCCTTTCAAACTCGGCCGTTTTGGTTGTTTTTTTTTACATTCGAGATCAGCGGATTCGGGCCTACTCGACAAATCAACGATCATTTCTTTTCCCAACGATCGAACGACAGCGATTGATCGGATCGAACAATTCATCCCGGGGAATCAAACGCGGCGTCTCTCGACCGCCCGTAAACATCATCAAGATTCCCCGCTCGCCGTGTTTTTTTTTTGATGAAAGGGGGAGAGGGGGGTTTGAAAGAAATAAATCAAGTTTTTGGATTCTGCCAAGTGGATATAAAAACAAGTTGTTGGCCATGTTGTTGTCTCGCTCCCATTGTCCTCTCCCCAATCCCCCTGGCCCCGCCCTCCTCGTTGGAACGGCGACTTGTGATTGGTCGAGCCGCGCTCCCTGTGTCGTCATAGGCCCGGCGCCCATTCATCAGCGGACCTGGGCGTTGTACT
Source organism: Fistularia commersonii (assembly GCF_037954325.1). Lineage (NCBI taxonomy): Eukaryota > Metazoa > Chordata > Actinopteri > Syngnathiformes > Fistulariidae > Fistularia > Fistularia commersonii. The sequence continues at coordinate 23,381,400 of NC_141284.1, read as the reverse complement.
CAGCATCTCATTTGCGGCGGGGCCAATTTCTCTCGCTTACAAACTCCGGCTCGGGGGGGAAGAGGAAAAAAAATTGAAAGAATTCGCGTTTCTTTTGCGTCTTCGCCACATTTTTTTTTGGTCGGGGGGCCGAATTCTCGCACGTCACTTTGCGGTCGTCTGGGTTTCGGGCTTGACTCCTCGGCGTCGGATCGGAGAAGGAGGGTCTCGGAGTTCGGCTGGGGGGAATTCGGAAGGAGGCTTTGCGGTCTTTGTTCATTCATTTCATCGGTCGGGGTTCCTTTGTTGGACCGGGGGAGAGAAAAAAAAAGCATGGGATCGCAAATCTCCAAAAACGCTGGGAAAGAGGAGGCGGCGGTGGAGAAGCCGGTGGAAGGCGCGGCCGCCGCGGCCAAATCCAACGGGCAGGTAAACGGAGTTTGAATTATTCGCTGTTTTCCTCTTCGAAAGAGAAACCTCAGGCCGGCAATGTGTTGCGTCAATGGCGAGCTCCATGTTGCGCGGCGCATCTCCACGCACACCGGCGCTCGGAGAAAGTGCCCCCCCACCTCATGCATCCATCTTCCCGGCGTGTTCTTTCGCCCCCCCACTCACCACCGCCTCGCGTGGATTTTTTTTTCACGTTTTCCCCACATTTATATTTACACTGAATCATTTCCCTCCCCAAAAAAGCGTTCAGTTTCAGCACCACCTCGTGTTATATTGATTTCTTTTTTAACGCGCACTAATTTGATTAACCGTTTTTTTGCATTCTCTTTTGAATATTTTATCTTTTGTGTGTGTGTGTGTGTGTGTGTGATTTTTTTTTTGTCTTTCTTTCACCATTCCCTCCTCCGCTCACTCTATTCATTTTCACTCTCTTCATTTAAAGGTGTTTTATTTTTTGAGTGGGGGTCTGTGGGCGCCCTCGCTGTGGCTGCATGGCCATTTTAGAACCGCCACGCCTTTGTTGCCAGAGTCAAGAAAAGAGACGGGTTTTGTTCTCGTTATACATTGCAAAAGCCGAGTCAAATTGAAAGAAAATGAATGATTAAATACAAAAAAATATAAATTAGACGGTTCTTTCATAGATGTCGATCATTTAATGAAGAGGCTTAAAATCCCCCAAATTCCTGTTATTTCCATTACTCCAAACCTCACGCCATCTAGTGGATTTTGTTGATATTACAGTCTCATCGACTCTCCTGCTCGCAGCCAGATCTGTCGTCACTCTCCTAGCAACAGATGTTGCTGCAGTTTTAGAGCTATTTTTCAATTGGCCACCGCCGCCCCCCTAATCAGATTAAATTTATATAACAATTAATTTGAGGAGTTCTCTTAAATATGTTAATTAAAAGCGACCTGAATTTTTTTTTTTTTGCACATTAATGCCGAACACGCTCAAAATCATTTGTCTTCCTCCAGGAGAATGGTCACGCCAAGACCAATGGAGATGCCTCTCCAGCTGCAGAAGAGGCTAACAAAGCTGATGTGCAGGCCAATGGCAGCACTCCTACAGAGGAGGCACCCAAAGAAGACGGAGAGAAAGTAGAGGGTGCTGAGGCCAATGGAGAGCAAGAGGCTGCTGCTACGAACGGAGAGGCTTCAGCCAAACCGGACGAAGCCACCCCGTCCACCAGTGAAGACGGCAAGCAGAAGAAGAAGCGCTTCTCCTTCAAGAAGCCCTCCTTTAAGCTCAGTGGCTTCTCTTTTAAGAAAACCAAGAAGGAGTCCGAGGAGGCGGCGGAGGAGGGAGCCGCTGCAGCGGCAGAGCCCGCGGAGGGAGAAAAGCCGGCGTCTGACGAGGCGGCCGAGGAGGAAACCAAGCCGGCCGAAGCCGCCGAGGAAGGAGCCGACGAGGCCAAGGCGGAGGAGCCGAAAGCTGAAGAGGAGGTGAAGACAGAAGCGGCGGCTGCCGAAGTCGAAGAAAAACCAGCCGAGGCTTCACCTGCTGAACAAGAGCCGGCAGCCAGTCCAGATGCCACGGCCGAAGCCGCTGCCGAGTAATCCTGCTGAATATGACACCGGAATGAAGGAGACAACGGAGCCTGTCTGAAGGAATGCGAGGACTTGTCTGAAACCAGGGATTTTTTTTTCCTTTTTGTTGGTGTACGTTTACTATTTTGAAACCATCTCATCCATAATGACTGCAATGTCCGTGGCGGTGATGGACCGGAGAGTGTGCTGCTTCCTCACCGCTCACTGGTGCTTGCATTTGTGACGTGGGTGAGTGTGAAGGTGCGAATGTGTGCGTGAATGCTTTTCTACATGAAACCATGACTGTGTTGACACAATGCTGAATCTGACATATTTAATTGAAGTCTTTGGTGCTGGGCAATTGGATGTAGCAGCTAAAGCTGTGTCTGCAAGATTTGACACATGGTGATATTTAAAGGGAAAGCCCTCGACCAAGTCTTAAATGTTGTCTTTGCAGTGCACTGTTGTTTACAACCCTTAAGCTCAACACTCCTGTGGACTCAACCATTCCTGAACAAACTAGATTTAGTTACTCTCAAAACAATAGGTGCTCATCATTTTCCATTAGAATCCAACATTTTCAAACTCTGTAGTAATGCACGTTGTATAGACTTTGATATTGCTGGTTTTATGACTGAAATGTACCTAAATGACATTTTTAACAGATTACCCATTGTAAATGAAGTTTTGCTTGTTTTTCACCATTTGTAAGATTGAATAAAATTGGGAGATGTTTTAAGCAAATGTCGACGAAGCTGTGATGACTACAACTCTTTCAGATCCTGACTAGAACATACACAATTAAGCGTTTAGGGTATTTTTTTTTTTCTTTGTCCTTTGTATATAACAAGGCTTCACTTCAATATGGAATGTAATATTGGCTTTGACATGGTATTGAGGTGTTCAGTTTATTTTCTGTGAGCACTGAAGAATAAAGAAAAGTGTGAATTGGCCCTCTGAGCTCATTTATTCAGTGTTTCAATGCACAGCCTCTGTCGTGACGCCTGACCAGCCACCGAGAGCCCAACCTGATTCAATGTTCGGACACTTATGTTACAGCGCCCTCGTGTGGCGCCAATATATATAAATATTTTTAATCCGGTTTCAGATTAGATTTTTTTTTTCCCCCCAACCCCCTCCAACGTTGTAGAATTCGCAATCCAGATGATTTTCTCTCACTGCAGGAATTGCAATTCAGAGAAAATATTTATATTAGGATGGGGTGGATTAAAATAGTGCACAAAGACGATCAGGAATTGGAAGCATAAATTCTTTACATTGAAGGTAGGGTATGGCATGTCAGAAACTGACATTTGAAAGGATGGAACTAGATGACTAGTTGTTGCAGAAATCATTTGTAGAAGTCTTTAAAAACACTTAAAAGCTTAAAGATTGAGACATTTGACTGAAAATACACACCTGAAAGTCATGAAGTACACTAAATGAAGATATCCGTGTGACAGAGCTTGCTATTCACATCACGCATGGTAAGATTGACAAATTATTCTCCAGTGTTAAAAAGTACTCCCTATCAACTCTGGGACTTCAGTAAACTGTTTTCTTTTGTAATGTGTTTTCATCGCAATAAAGCACCGAGTGCGACATCCATCACCCCCTCAATTTTACTTCTAGGAACAACCACAATGTGATTATGTAAATAGACAGGGACAATTATTTTTATTCAATCGCATAACCTTCGCTTTTGACTTTAAATGATAGTGTGTCAAACATACATTTTTACAATGTCTGAAGTTTAAGTGTAACTGACAGTTGGACTCGCCGCCGAAGTGTCAGGATTCCTTTTTATAAACACGCCGGAGCTGCAATAAACTTCCCCCGGGGATGTTTATATCCACCCAGAGCTGCACCAGCGCTCATGTCAAACCATCTATTTCCTTTAAACCCTGCTTTAGTCACCACAAGAAGGGTGTGTTTAACACATAATATTTCTATTTCGGCTTCTTGGTCTGCATGTCCATCTTGGTCAGGTGGTTGAGGGATATGCTGCTAATTTCAGCTGGTGTTTGTCCCACATGCTAAGAGTCATGAAATACCCCGGGAAGCTGGAAAACCTCTAAATATTTTTAAGTTCCTTCATTTGAAGTGCTTTAGTTTTTTTTTTTTTCTTTTCTTCAAGACAGCCCCATACAAATGAATATAGACAGTCAAGAAGTAAATAGGTGAGATTAAAAAAAAAAAACAAAAAAAAAAAAAACATATATTAAAGTGAATTATTGCAGAGGATTATTTTGGAGTACGGTTTGTGGAATGAACCAGAGGCTGTGCCTTGTCTCTCTTCCTGTCTGACCCGTCTCATGGGGCAACCGCCAAGTGTCTCTGAATGGCGTTTCCCTCAACCCTTAGCGGTTTCCACTTCAAGCTTCCCCTCTGTTCTGGCCCCAGGGGCCCCCTCACCTCACCGCCATGTCGCTTGCTCTCAGGGAAGATCAAATAGACTCTGTGCTGCCAGAGGACCATCCCTGTCCCAAACCCCACATGCTAACTATTTCTAGCAAAACCATACTCAGGCCTGCACGGTAGAGTAGTTTTCGTAAACTATGGCCGCCAAGTTGAAATCCACTGGTCCCTGTGCGGGAAGCGATATCATTCTTTACGATTCTCGTCAATCTCAGCTATCACGCCAGCGATGGAAAAGTACATTTTTTCAAGCCCTATACTTATGCATTTCCATACATCCAATAAATCTTCTCAAATCCTTTTTTTTTTAAATTAATATGGCTGGTGCTCTTCCACTACCCAGTACCGGCTACGGCCTTACAGCGGTTGCTAATTTTCATTTGTTGCCCTTCGTTGAGGGCTTGACATGTACCGAGCAAGAATCGAGATTCGCCACGGCGACAGTCAGCCTGTTTGAAGGGCAGGAACAAAATCATAAAAAGGGTGTTGGCTTGTTGCTTTAGGGCCCAGGAGCAGCACTTTGTTATCATTAGCCCACGGAAGGGCACCTTAGAGAGCACTTGATCACTTCGTCTATCTGGGTCAACCGAGAGGGCTGTATAATGTGTTATCCTGCCTCCCAGATGCCCCCGAGAGGGCACTTTTACTGCTTCATTTAACTGCGGTAGAATGAAGTGACTCTTCTGCGCATCTATTGTAGACATAAGCTGTCATATCTACAATAGATGTAGGAGACTAATGTAATAATACAGTATGTCAATAATTCATTTGACTTCTGTCCGTATTGTGTAGTTATTCTAATACTGACATAAGTGATGATTGATGATTGGGAAAAAAAAATCGGGCTCAGAAACTGATCTGATACTCTTTTCATTGTATCCCAGCTACTTCAATACGTTATGAATATAAATTCAAAGTCTTAATTATTTCTCTATGTTCCCAGATCTGGGTTGCAAGTTTTGTGGTATTGTCATGGTTTCCCAAGAAACACACCATCGACGAAGAAGCTCAGTGAACAGGATGTCGATATTCTGTGTTTGAGCACGTGAAAAGTAATGTTCTTGACACAGAAGGTGGTATAGCTCTCTCAAAATTATATTTGTATTTAGAAGTATTAGTGAGGATGTTGGCGAAATGCTGTGTTGCTTCGTCCCCTTTTCTGTAAATAGACAGGTACAATTGGGAAGCCACAAACTACATCCCTTCTCTGATTTTCTGTTGCGTGTCTGGATGCCCCCCTCTTAGTGATGGGACACGAAACTCCTAGCAGCTATAAAGTGGCCATTACTCTGCTACTCCGACCCGTGACCTCTGACCTCTCGGCATCAGGTTGCAGCAGTCAAAGAATTCTACAGCTGCAACCCGACAGAACACGACAAACCCTCCGAAAAGGGGGGTCGCCTCGAAAATTCACAAAATTTCCAACAGCTTCAGCCATCGTCGTCAAGGCAACACAAAATAAGAAGGTAAATTATTATCAATATGTATTTTTAAAGAGTACTTATTTGAATCGTACCATGATTTGAATCTTTGAAATTTTGTGATTTTCTCTCCATTTTAACATATACAGAATTGTAAATGCTGGCGTTCCCTGCACTTTAAGCCGCGCAGGCGCCGTTTCCAAAGCGTTGTGGTGTTAGTCTGATGATTTATCAGGATTAATGTATTTATCTTTATTGCTGCAGTGAGAGCTGATCTGGAATTTGACCGTATGATCTTATGAAGACTTCATCTACGATCACGTGATACATCTCTACACATGTTTTGGAGTACTCTCGAGTACGTTGTTAAAAATGGCGCCTGGCACAAAACATTTGTTTAGACATCTTTTATTTTAGTCATTTTGTTTTCCATGACATAATAAATGTTCAGGGATTATGATGTTGCTGGTAAACAGTTTGTGTTTCCTTGACAATGATCTGGTAAGTTATTGCATTATAATGGTCAATTTGACCATTACCATTCACAATATTCAAGTCACATATGAGGACGACAGTTACAACATGTTGCACAGACAGTATTTGTATCCTTTTAATAAGATTATTGGTCACCCAAACAAAAACAAAACAAGGTTGTACAAAAACAAACAAAAACAGACAAACACGTAATTAAGAACCACCAGATGAAGTCATTGTAAAAGGAGATTTGAAAAGAACAAGTGAGGACATGACATAGATATTAAACCTCAATTTCACATGCTGTCCAAACCTACTGGTGATTTTGCGAATTGCTTTCCCCATCCCTGATCACCTGTTTTCATAAATTAGTTTTCCTTCTTCTAAACACCTATTTCTTGTCGATTTCAAGTCGAGATGCCACTATTACCGAAGTTGAGAGTGAACTGCCTGTCAATTTATTTTGAGGCAAATGAACAGGGAGTTTACTTCAGTTCGAGAAATAGTTTGCTAATTTAGTTGGTTGGCTTCGGGACACTACCGCATTAACGTATCACGTTGAGGCAATGAGGAACCCGGAGAAAGAGCAGTGGACATTCTCGGCGGCGAAGACGGCATTGGCCTCCTCGTCGGGAATTTGGACGTAGACTGTGTCCTGCTCATCGAGCAACAGCACAGCGCTGCCGGACATCTGGTCCAGGAAGCCTTTGTTGTACTCGTCATAAGTGAACATAACGGGCTGGTCGTTCTTGTACAGAGCCACCAGGGCATGAGCACCATTCACATGGATGCTGTATGAGAAGTAGTAAACTCCGGGAACCTGGCAGGTGAAGATGCCTGTTTCGGGATCATAGTGATTCTCAGCGTTGTACACTATCTTGTCAAACTTGATGGGAGAGCCGGCCTCGGGGTAGGGTGTGGCCAGAGATGCAGTGAAGGCAGACATGGGGGACTTGACCATAACCTCGCTCATGCCAATGCCCATACCTTTCTCAAAGACAACCTCACCAGGGGGACCGGGGGGACCGGGAGGGCCAGATGGACCGGCCTCTCCATCAGCACCAGGCTCACCGGGCAGACCAGGGGGGCCCTGAGGTCCAGGGACACCCTTAGCGGCCAAGCCAGCGGGGCCGGGAGCTCCAGGAAGACCTGGGTGTCCCTTGAGGCCAGGAGCACCAGCGGGACCTTGAGGTCCAGTAGGGCCTCTGGCACCTGGGGCGCCATCAGAACCAGCGGCGCCTGACTCACCAGCACGGCCGGGAAGACCCTTGGGTCCGGCGGGGCCTGGAATGCCTGGGGCACCTGGGGTACCTGGGGCACCTACGTTTCCTTTTTCGCCTGTAGCACCAGTGGCCCCTCTGGGTCCAGCAGGACCAGCGGCACCTGGATAACCCTGCTTGCCCTGGAAACCTTGTGCTCCCTGATCTCCCTTGTTTCCCTTAGGTCCCTGAGCTCCTGTTGCACCTGTGTCACCCTTAGCGCCAGCAGCACCAGTCTCACCTGGGAAACCTCTTGGACCCTGAGGTCCAGCAGGACCAGTAGCTCCAGTAGCACCAGTAGCACCAGTGTATCCTGTTGGGCCTTGCTCACCCTTTGCACCAGTGGCACCTGTGCTACCTGTAGCTCCCCTCTCTCCCTTCTCTCCATTTGCACCTGGCTTTCCATATCCAGGGACTCCAGGGGCACCCGGAGCACCTGCAGCTCCCTGGCTACCTTTGGGTCCAGCTGGACCGGGCAGACCTGGGGCACCATTCTCACCTGGTTTGCCTGAAACACCTACACCAGGGGCACCAGTGTGTCCCTTGGGTCCCTGTGGTCCCATGGGACCGGGTGCACCATCTCTACCTGGGCTACCTGACTTTCCTGGTTCACCGGGCATACCCGCTTTCCCTGGCTTGCCAACTCCAGCCTGACCTGGGGCTCCAGCAGGGCCCATAGGCCCAACGGGTCCTGTGGCACCTTGAGGACCAGCAACACCTACCCCTCTATCTCCCTTGGCACCCGGCAGGCCAGGCACACCTGGATGTCCTTTCAGACCGGGCTCGCCTCTGGGCCCCATTGCGCCCGGGAGACCTGTAGCTCCGGGCTTGCCAGTGGCGGAGAGGCCAGCGGGTCCAGGGCTGCCAGGAGCTCCAGGAGCCCCGCGAGGTCCCTGAGAGCCGGTAGCACCAGTGTCTCCTTTCTCACCAGGAGCTCCGTCAGAGCCAGGTTTGCCAGGTCCACCTGGAGATCCAGGTTTGCCAGTGACGGAACGTCCGGGGGGTCCTTGGGCTCCGGGGGGTCCTTGGGGTCCGGGTTCACCTTCAGCACTCTCACCTGGGGGGCCAGGAGGGCCAGCGGGGCCCTCAGGGCCGGGCTCACCTGGGGCACCAGGCTCACCTGCCACTGACACCACTGTGAATATTCAAAGAGTGATCATGGTTAGTGAATCAAGTAGAAGCACACCTGATGGATTTGCTGATGCATTTTGCTTTAACTTTCAAATGTTTACTGTAATGGTTTGCGCTGAAATAAAAAAAAAAAGTAAACAATTACCAAATGGTGTTGGTCATATTGTAGCCAGATGCTGTCATTTGTGAGACATTTTCATGACCATTTTTCTTAAACAATAAACTCTGTGATCTCCAGCTCCTCAATATCATGGCTGCACTGACCAGACAGTCACTCTGACTTAGCATGATGTTTCAAGTGCTATATTTTGGAGAGGGTGCACGTTTTATAAAAAAAACAGGTCAGATGTAAAAAAAAACAAAACAATCATTGTTTTGTCAAATGTGAATTAACAGGGATGTGGCATGGATGTAACTTTAACCTACAGATCATTTGCTTGGATTAAAAGTCCAATTTGATTTGTATGTACAAACATCGTCACATAGTCAGGCAATAAGGTAGAATAATAAGTATTCTATAAATTCCCTCATATTTGAATAATATTAATCAATGCTACTCAATAAATAACCTCCCCCCGGTAAAACACAACAGAATTGTTTGAAAACAGTAGGCCATTACTTCTGGTTTAATGTGGTCCCATATTTTGTTTTAAAGATCTTGTTCCTGTAGCTTTGAGTGGATGGCACTGAACAGATGTTTCTACTTCTGTGTGAAGCAGGCACACCCAAGAAAACCGCACCGCTGGGTGACTGGACTGTAATTGTCAGGTTCCAACTAAAAATAATACCAGTTATGTTCAAAGAAAATGGCAATAAATGTTTTTTTCCGTTGTATTTCGCAAGCCTCTCGAAATACACACCAGAATTGCCCGTTTTGTATTTTTTTAGACGTGAAACCTCAACATAAGTCAAAATAAGATCAGTTCCACAAATGACGGCATCAAGTGCAACGATAATACCGTGCATGTGATTAAGGCAAACATTTGGTTTGTATACCTATTATAGCAAAGAACATGAACATGAATCTGTTTACCTAACAACTGTCATTTTGACTGTCATGAGCAAATAAAAAAAGGAAAAAAATTAATGGAGAGACTGAAATTGCAAATTTATTTTCTGAGTAAAATATCACTAAAATGTCATACAGCACTGAGGTAAGATGGAAAAACCGATGTGTCAAAAATACAAGTAACTGAGTTGCATGAATGCGATGTGTAAAACTGAGATTCAAACAGCTCAGTGATTGGAGAAGAGTGCGCAGCGATGCAGCCAATCACAGCGCGAGACGGTACCAGAGTAAGTCCGAGATTATTTTACCAAGTAAACTACTGCTGCATCTCTCTGACAACTGATGCTGTTTCATACGGTCACAAAAAGACACATCTCCCCTCGCTGAGGATTCATCGGTAAGAAGGTAACCATGGAAACTGAGAGGAAACTTTCACTCAGAATAAGCAGAAACTAAACTGCTGCCTGCCCGGGCTGTCACAAGAAACTGAATGAGTACTTGGTGCTTTCCTACCATGGCTCTTCACGGTGTGGTACTGCGGGGCAGCCTTCACCATCTTCTTCATCACATATCGCTCCCCATGGGCTGCTGTCAACGCCACCATGAGGAGGAGGATGCTTGCTACTCGAATGTCCATCTTCCAAGGTCAAACCTGCAAGAGGGAAAGTCAGCAAGATCAGTCTGGAGGCACAGGGTGTGAAACTGCTTAAACTTCTCATGTTTCTAGTCAATTCAAGGTGATAAAGCTGTTTTGCCAAAGCTTTTATTATTTATTAAATTACAGCAGAAGTAGCAAATGCAATCAGATCCCCTGTAATGTAGATTTCTGGCTTTCTGCGGGGTTCCCAAGTATCATGAAGCTCCAAAGCACCCAAAATCTATTCTCCTCTCCAAAGGCCTAGGTGAAGCCTAGATGTTGATTCCTCCAGAGAGGAAGCTGTCTAGAGAGGAAGAGAAGAAAACACACATACCAGCATCCAATGGGGGGAAAAAAATCTCTTCAGCACCAGTGCGCCCCTGGTGCTGCTGTATATCCTTGGGGTAGGAGCACAACTGAGGATATGCTGCTTTCTAGTACAAGGTTGTGAGTATTTATACCATATCTACCCCTCACATCATTAAAAAAAAAGAAAAGCCCCCACCACACAAGTACCTCCCTCCCCAAAGCTAGGCTGTAATTTGCAGACAGATCTGCCCAAAGCGGGCATGTCGCATCAGGGTGCCTCCATGTCTTGAAACATCCAGACACATGATTATCACGTTTTTTAAAAATCATTTTTCCTGAACTAGAAAATAATAATCTTCACGCAGAAAAAGAAAAAATGAAACTCTTTTTAAAAAGTTCTTTCCAGTTCCACTTTTTCATATATATAGTGGTAAACTCCTTCATCAGTGACTTTTTCTTTTTTTTTTCAGCTCAGAACACATGTTCATCAGTACAAGTTTTTCAGACCACCTGAACAAATATGACGTCTTCTGAAAATAGTCCCTACAGATCTATTTACAATAAATAGATAAATAAATATAAGCACCGGGTTGCTTTGTGGTAGTTGCACCTGTATTTCCCTACAAAGCCTGCATTGATGCTCAGAACCAGACTCTTCAAATCAACATCTTCAAATTTACACCTTGCCTGTCCGAGTTGAGGGGGGAAATTTGGCCCCCTCACCTATTCTGACTGTCTGACCCCCCCTGGGCTCCCCAGGTCAAGGTAAACAACAGGAACGGTGGTAAAATGCGGCCCGGTGCGTGCTGAACAAAGGATCCATGGAGGTGCCCCACATACAAGTTCAAAGTAAATAATATATTTCTTATTTTTGTTGCTTAGGTAACCGCACCGATCTATATTTCATGCATTCACTTTTTCTATATTCTTTTTTGAGTTAAAGTCCCCGACTTTATTTGCCCCCCCTCGGTGGCGAAAAGAAGACAGAGTGTCCTAGATTTCAGTCTCTATTTCTGGATGAACAGTGTCTCTCCCTCAAAAGCACTAATAAAGCTATAAAAGGAGTCACTGGAAAATAGATTTGGGTTTCTTTCTTTCAAGTCTTGTGAATGCCTGCCAGTGTGAGCGTCTTTTAATCATGCAGTAAGAGTGTTCAGACACCAGGTGGCAGGTTTTACTGTTTCACGGCGCCTCTGGCTGCAGAGGGGGCCATGCCTCTGTGGTCATTTGATATTTTTGGTCCTGACGGTGCATACATCATCAGAGGGTTAGAGCCTATTTCTACAGTTACAGCTGGTTTCTGTCATGATGTTGTATTTCCTCCATCAGCTTTGTCCCCCGGTATTATCCTCCCCCATCCTCCACCTTGTCTTGCTTACTTTTCGGTTCCCCCAACTGTAATTTCTCAATCTCAACCCCCGGCCGCATAGGAAATGCATACACCCAAATAATCACATGTTCTTAAACACACAAGTGGCCATAAGTGATGTGTAGGGGCCTCGAGATCCCATCCCGAACCTTGCTGAACACGGAGCCGTTTGCGGTAGATGCTCTCTGTGTCATGTTGTCATGATGGCAAGAAAAGACACATACATGCGTTGAAGTTATGCACTCAAATTAAAGAACATGTGACGACAGTTTCTCCCACTGTGGCCCATCGAAGATTCTCAAACTCTCCGAAATAGACCACCGCATCTACAATTTCCCACAGCCTTACCTTCCCGAACTTGTTTTCCCATACATTCTTTTAATAACATGGGGTATACACTGGGATCCTCTCCTCCCGACGTGTGAGATTCTATCCATAACTCAGACGGTATCAAAGATGCCGCTTGATAACAGAATTGCTCAAAATATTTTATTGCATGTGCATGCAAAGCTGGAGAGAGGGCTTCCTCCGATTTCAGTCTGTAATATAAATGGAAAGCAGTGTTTTCTCATTTCGATTCCGTGTGTTTGGATCTTTGCTTTTCAGATGAGTAAAATGAAACGCGTCGGAGGCGGATTAACGCGAGTGAGTGCAACACCGTGTTTTTCCCGCACCACCATTTTTGTATTTCTCAGTAGCACTGTATTATTTTAAAGCCTCCCTATGTTTCAGACCCAACAAGAGACCATTTTAAGTCAGATTTAGATAAAATGACAGAGCGAGAGAGGGTGGAGTTACAAATTTATATATTTAAAGTTCAAATCACTTCAGTTTATTTGTGTTTTCAAACATGGCTAAACCGCTGGGAAGGAGGTTCTCCCTTTTTTAGCTGCAGAACAATGATTCATCTTTTCATGCACGAAAATATCAACAATGTGTATCTACATGTGAGTGGGCGAGGAGGCAGGGACGTTCATGTACGTCCTGGAACCAGAGTATGCTACTATACTATACTACAGAGTATACTACTATACTATACAGAGCATACCAACGGATCCTGCACAGATGTTCACCTAAGGCAAAATGAAAACTTTCTCCTACGGATCCAAACGAAGCATGGGAAGTTGTGACTGGGCAATCCTTCGTTGCCTGAACCGCATGCAGACAATATACAGTGAGCTTACATCCTGGGGTCCTACTTGTTCGGACCTCAATCCGTTTAAACAGCCCTTAAATCTCCCGAGAGCAGTCGAACCCTGTGACTGTGATATTTGTGCTTGTACCCTACAATGAAAACAGCATTCGAAAAAACGGTTTATGCTTTTCGCCCTTTTTTTTCCTGCTCGACTCCGGCGCGCAGGAATTGATGTTTCTGGTTTCCTCGCCGTGCTGACCGAGGCCCAACCCACACCCAGGAGGAGAACATAATTGGCGGTTGATGTAAGGGGGACCAAACCGAGCACGTGAGTTAGGCAACGGCTAAAGATACACCATCATGGCTGGGATACAAATTTGATGTTTCAATAAAGTCCGTGGACCACTAAGAGCTACCTTAAACTTTATGAATGGCAGGCTTGACGAGGGCCCTTGTGAATGATTGGTGGGGAAATTACAGGGTCCTGAAAACAAACATGGACGACCCAAATGGAGCCGGAAGTGTAAAAGTAACTGAAAAGTAGTGGTGGCAGCTTAGGTGGTGATGTTTGGGAGGTCAAAATCCCAGAACGGCAAAAAAGCGAGGGTGGCCGGCAGCGGCCGATTTGACGTGGGCAGCGGCAACTCTCAGGTGTGAACGAATCTGCTGAGATTGCGACGGTTCTTTTGGAGGAATCGAGGAGGGACTATAACAAAAACAGAGCAACTAAGTTGGGTTGTTCATCTTAGCCGAACACTCACGCGATGTTATCTGATGAAACCGCCATACGACTCATTTCTAGAAGCAGGAACTTGCCTATTGTCAGTCATCCAAGTCAAGTGTGAGCTTATCTGTGCCGCAAAATCTGTTTCCATAGGTTTATTTCAGGAAAGCACTGACTCAGCTGCTGTTAGCCTATATTCAGCCAAGAAAATCGGAGTCGCAGCAGCCAAAAACCAATTACAGAACTGGAAATATTAAGCCAGACGGTTTACGAGGTGCTGAAAAGCAGCGGTGGTGCACACAGTGGGTAGAGAGGTAAAAAGGTCAGAAAAATGTATATTCATACTGACTGTAGGCTACTTTTCCTCCTGGTTAGTACAGCTGCAATCTTCATTTTCTCGCTTTACACAAAGTTTGCCACTACTTGACGGAATCTTTACAAGGTTAGAAACCCTCCCATCAAACAAAAGACAGACTTCTTGAATTAGTGTCGACGGTTTTAAAGGTATCAAACTCAAATAAAACCACCTTTACGGGATTTTCAGTGGACGGGTCTCGGTGCTGGAGTTATCCTGTATTTAAGAATAAAGACTAATCTACTTTATCAGGCTTGCGAGAATGTCAGGGTTCACCATCTGTATTGGGCTGCGTCAGTGATTTCTCAACCGGTGCTCAAAAAGAACCCTGTGAGGAGACGTCTTTGTTAGAGACAGGAAGGTAAATACACCCAACTGTCTTAATGTGGAGTAAATTGCATCCAAGCAGGGGTGGATTTATATTTGACATGTCATTTCATAATTACATTTGATTTCAGCACATACTCTGTGTGTGTGTGTGTGTGTGTGTGTGTGTGTGTGTGTGTGTGTGTGTGTGTGTGTGTGTGTGTGTGTGTGTTTTGGGGGAAGTGGCAAAGTTGATGCGAAGTGACAAGCAAGAGACAATGTTTACAGAAGACAATGTCACCTCTCTTGCAGGAGCAGACAGTTTGGGCTGCGCCATAATGACTTGTCTCCGCACACTATATTGACTTGCCTCCGTTCGTGACTGTGTGTTCGCACCACACGATTCACATGTATGTGCGCAGATTGTTTGCCGTGTAGTGAGACTTGGCCGCAGGGAGTCACATGGAGTTCAACGTGTACAGCCTCATCACAATGGTGGGGTCGAGCTCCATCCATTTTGGCTTTTGAGGTTTGCTCGGAGGCCATGTGGGGAGATGGTCTGGTCAGAGCCAGAAAGATTAGCTATGTCAAAAGGAGTCCACATTATATAGCCTAAAAAAATACATTTTGTTTAAGTAATATTGTTGTAATCATTATTTAAAAAAAAAAAATACAGTGATTTCAACATTGATTCTGAGTGATATCTTTGCTGAGCAAATATCTACCATTATTGTTATTATTATGGGTTCATATTTACCGCTTTCTGGAGTCCACCACCTCCGTGGGAAAAAAGCAGTCGTCTCTCGAACCAGAAGCGCCGGACAGTTACAACACTGTAATTCATAAAATGAAAAGAAAAAAAAAAAAGACATTTTGAACAAAATTGGACCTTTCCTGACACAATGATATGCAAAGTATTTGAGTTTTTCTGCTGCTATAATAAGGTGTTTACAATTTTGTTTTGGTTTGTTTGTTGTTTTTTTTTTTCCACAACGAATTCCACTGCCTGCAGTTTAGCCAAATATTCTGAGTTTTGGTCCAGGACTCTTGGTTTCAGCTGAGTCAATCAAGACTTCCCAGTGCTGCAGAAGAGGCAATTTTATATTTTGGTTTCCTTCTTTTTCCTTTCCTTTTTTTGGTTTTCACAGGCTCTTGTTTTGTCCAAAAGCTTTATTTTGGCTACTTTTAAACTAGGCAAAGTCATTTTGTGGCAATAATACAATTTTATGGTTAGATTCGGTTCTTTTTGCCCGTGAGGCTTCGAAGGATTTTGTTTTGCAAGCTATTAGCCACGGTCTGTGGTGACTTTGCCAGATTTTAAAAGGATAAAGATACCAATTTAAAAACAACAGGCGGCACAGCAATACACCGGTCAGGGCTTCTCCGTGTTCTCCACGTGTCTTTATAAGTTTCCCCCGGCTACCCTGGTCTAATCCTAAAACATGCAGGTGTTTCATTGCAGGCCCTAAATTGCCCAGACGTGTGAATACCAGGATGTCTCTATATGACATCTGAATGAGAGAGTGAATGATTGCTTCTACATGTGGCCCTGTGATCGACTGGCAACACAACGCATTGCAGGATAAGTGGTATAGATAATGGATGAATGGATAATTAAAAAAACATTGGTGGCACTGTCGCGAAACTGATTTGCATGAATACAAAGAGAACTGCAACCTGTGGATGAAAACATTGGTCCGCAGTCATGGGGCCAGCAGTTCAGCGCTTTTCCTTGTGAAATCTTTTTAAATTATTCTAAAAAAAAATAAACAGTCACACGTGTATTAATCTCTCGAACGCCTCGTGTGTTTTTCCCAGAGCCCCTGAAACAAAGCATTCAGTCGTTTCGATGTAAGGCTCACTGCCCGTGTTTTGGTGTTTGTGGACACAAAACATCCCAGAATAAGTCAGGATGGGAACACAAAGTAAAGGTCCATTCACTATGGTTTGCATGCTGACTTCTGTTTCCACAAGGGGGGGGTTCAGAGAAATAAACTTCATATTTGCCAGCTGCGTTCAAGGTACTGTTTGGCAGCTTGGAAGTGTTGCGAGTTTTGCTCGGACCTCATCAATGGAAAGCTGTCTGAAACAGCACGGGTCTGGGATATTTCTCTCTGTTTGACCTCCGCAAGGAGGCAACCATTACGCCTTGTCTGACCACAGGTACATCTCAGACTGTTAGTCCAGACCAAACAACTCTGAGGTTGAACAGCGAAAAAAAAAAAAATCTGGCAGGCTAAATAAATTCAGCTGTGCCGTATTTGCTGGGCATTTCCTCAAAAATGTAACTAAGTTTTGCAGGTTCCTGCAGACTTGCGTATGATTGCGATCCCCTTTTTTCACATGAAGTAAGTAATGGTTGAACAAGTGTTCGAAAGAGCTGAGCATTTATGTGAAATGAGCTGTGAGAGCCCCGCTCTAGATGGTCGCTCTTTTGTTCAGCACGTAAAGAAAAAAACAACATTTTAACGTTTAGATTTTAACATTAACATGCACTTTTTACTGGAGGGGACGTTTAAAGCTCAGTCACCTAATGGCCTGGATCCTGTCTGGTTTTTGTTAAATGGTGTATGCCTGTCAGATGCATTATATAGATTAAAGCTTTTGGAAATGCAACTTTATAAATGAAAATCTAAACCGCTACAGGGGAGGTCCATATTATTTATTTTAACGTCATAAATACATCGGCATAGCCTATTCCTTTTTTCGTCGCATTTCTATTCGTTGATCAGCCTGTAATGGCTGAAACAATAAATGCTCCCCGGTGGTCTGCAGGGCCAATGTTGCAAAGCAGAACAAAGAGTTTGTTATTTTGATGAGCCACCAATTTTTGTGTGGAGAGCCCGTTATGCAGTCCCGTCCTGAGCGGAGCCGAGCCGTCTTAAAAACAGAACGCATGTGAGTCACTGCACTCTGTAATTTCTGCGCACTGCAGCTGCCTTAAGTGACCACGGCTGCAGACCTGTTAACCAGGCTGATCCACATGTAAAACTTTCCTTTCCTCTTAACATAATAATTGTAATGTCACTTCCCTCCATTGCAGCATGTACAGGTTTAACTGAAATGACAGCTTGGCCGAGGAGCTTTCTAGGACGGGCACGATGACTATTTTGGGTCTCTGACCTTCTTTCCTGACAAAGAGCCTCTGTTAATCTCCTCTATAATTCCTGCACCAAATGTCCTTTTTACTACACAATGCAGATCTCTGAATATAATTTCCCCCCAGGTTACGGCCTTTGCTTTTAAAGCTCATCTGAAACCTCCAAGTTGGACGTCTTTCACCCTGGAGTTCGAGCTGGACGGAAAAGTCAAAACGGTGCAGCTAACTTTGCTTATGAGACTTAGAAGTGTTTCCAAATTGCTTTCCTTTTTTGAACCTATTTATGGTTCCGTATTTCAAACAAAATATCCAAATGTGGAAGTTTGAGGTTGTGTGGCGGGAGGAAGAGAGAGTCGCAGGGCTAATACTGGTACGCTTTTTCTACCGCTGTGTTTACATTGGTCTAGTCACAGTTTGGTCAGATTGCAACAGCGTGCGGTTGAATTAAAACCGTAGCTGCGGCCGCTGCATAGATCCCATCTTATGCGAGACAGACAGGTGGACTTAGACGGTGTCTGGAAACGTCTGCAATGAAACAAAAGACACATTTTGGATATCTAAGAAAAGGACGAGGTTTGATGCCCCCTGCATCCCCATTCACTGAGCTGACAGATGCTGTCACCACCTTTCTTTGGGCTTTGGGTGATAAATAATGTATTTCACGACCACGTCTACATCTGCTGTCAGTCGTAGTAAACACACAGCATTGCAAGTGCATTTTTATGATATGGAAGTATACACTTTTTAACGTTTAACGTCAAAAGATATTTCTAAAACAAATGTCAAAAAATTCAAGTCTGTCCTTTTAAGACCTGTTTAGATTGTGCAATCTGGCCCATTTCATCTGTTCAGATTTTCTTTGCAGTTGCATTTTGCTTTAGTTTACAGTTTTGAAGAGTGTTCCCTGTAACTTCATTCTATTTGTCGATTTAATTTCAGTTATTTCAGTTTTGTTTTTTTTTCATAAATATATCTCAACCACCATAAATTACAATAAACTTGGAGAATATGGAGTGAGGATTTCTGGGAAATGTCATATGCAGGGAAGCGCTGTGTCATACATGACAGAAAACATCATCAACTTCTGGGAAATGAACCAGGTTCTTTGACCCACCACATGATCTTTCCTTCAATCTAACCAAGTTGTTTTGGGGTTTAAACTAACCACAGTTTAACCATAGCATGCCTGCACCATCAAACAAATCTACTGTTTAGAAGGACGAGTAACAATGTGGAAAGCAAAAAAAGACGAGCTTGTCATCTAAAGGCCCTGTCAAAAACAAGGACAATATTTTCCTCTGACCAGCACAAGGGTCGCAAAACTAATCATTCCGAGGAACTGGAGAAACCAAGTTGAGGAGGTCTTTCAGGAAATTGGTAACAAAGCTGGCAAAAGGGGCCTCTCTTGAAAAAATTCTATCCCGAATGAGGAGAGGACAGGGAATGATGTGCTGAAGAGAGAAGATGGCATGCAATTTAAAGCCGAGGCTGACAGATTGTGAGGAAAAACACTAACCATGTGCAAAGTATGCATTTAAATTATGCATTGCTTAGAATCTCACTAGATAGACGATCACTGTGGAAAATTACATTTGATATATGTTGTACTGCATTGCTTTGTATATCTTTTAATCACAATTATGTCATACATGTGCATGCGCCTTTGTACACACGCATCTTGTTGGTTAAATCACCAAAAAGTATGTAATTACAGAAGAGACCTTTTTTTGATAGTTACTTTTAGAGTTCAGATGATACTGCGTCTTGGGATACAGTGCTGAACATATATCATTCCAACACCACTACACTTGGGAGAGGACAGTATTGGCAAGTGAAATCGGCATACTTTATGTAACTTGGGTCGTGTGTACTTAAACGTCATCGTGGAATAACCACCACTCAGACAGCAAGTGACTTCCACGAATTTCATTCATAAAAGCTCAAGAAAACGAAGAGTTTTCCCTGCAAATCTGTAATTTTACCAATGTTAAACATAAGATGAACGGTGGTTGGCGGGTTCCTAGTTGGATTCTGACGGGGGGTGGGGGGGACTCGCTCGTGGAGTCTACATGTTCTCCTTGTCTGCACAGATTTCCTTCAAGTTCTTCAGTTTCCTCTCCAGATCCAAAAACACGCAGTAGGTTCTTTGGGGACCCTAAATGACCCCTACATGTGAATAAGAGAGTCAGTTGTTATATGTCTATATGATGTGTGAACGCGACAATGAATGGTCGTATGTCTCTGTATGATGTGTGAATAAGAGAGTGAATGGTTTTATGTTTCTATACTTGGCCCTGCGATCGACAGGCGACCGGTACGGTCCAGGGGGAGCCCCGCCTCTTGTCCATTGACAGCCAGGACAGGCTCCAGTATAGATAAGGTGTGAATGAATACATATAAAGGGCGGCACGGTGGTGCTATGGTTAGCGCTTCGGCCTCCGGCAGACTGTGTTACTGGGTTTCCTCCCAGAGTCTAAAACCATGCACCAGGTTAATTGGAAAAAATTGGGAAAAGTTGCCCTGAATGAATGAGTGAATGGTTGTTTGTCTGTATATGTGGCCCTGCAATTGACTGGGGTCCATACCAGAGTGTACCCCAACTCTCACCCGATGACAGCTGGGACCGGCCCCAGCATCCCCCATGGCCCTGAGTGCAAGATAAGCGGCGGACGATGAATGGATGGAATACATATAATGCATTATAATACTGTGCAAGAGCGCTGAATAAAGCCCACAAAGTTACCGTTTATCTGGATGCTAAATGTTTGTAATCACTCTTAACACTGCATTTCAAATGACAGAGAAGCGTCACCCTTTATTGCGGAAAATGCATACACTCGTTCTCCTGACAGACCTAAATAGAAAGAGCTCAGACCAAACTGAGATCAGTGTTATGCTCTGGACTCTCAAATCAAAGTTCTCATCCACTTTCACTTCATACAGTGTGAAGCCCCTCTGCTATTTGGAGTGCGTGTTCCCCTCTGTACTTCACAGGCTTGCTTCATTGAAAACTTAGCTAATTATATCCCGTGCCTGTACACGTGCAGCCACTATAAGGTATACTTTCACCCGCTATTATCTTCCCGAAATTTCACGACTGCAAAACACCCTTTTAATTAAAGGTCGGAACCTAACATTATGAGCTGGGGAGCCTTTTGGCTGTGAAAAAAATTAAAAAAAAAAATCCCAGTTTCTCCAGTCTGTCAGTCTGTGTCAGTTTGACAACAGAGGGCTTAGAGTAAGAGTCAGTCCTCTTTTTCAGCTCATGCAGAGGTGAGATGAGGTACTCCAGACAGTTGCAGCTTTCTACTCTGTGATGAATTACAGCAATAAAGCGTCTGTCGGTAATCACCAGCTGATAATAAAAGACAGGTATGTGTGGAGACAGACGGTGGAAGCAGGGTCTGCCTCTGAGCAGGTGCTGTCACAGTGCTCGCAACTAACGTGGTACACCTCCAGTTCAGAACAGTTGGTCCACTAAAAGTAGCAAGTTCAATGTCAATCATCTGTTATCTATCTATATAATACAATTAACAAACATATTCAGTAACACAGCCTTTGTTTTTCCTCACAGATCAATGAAGCCAATACTGTGACTGCTTCCCATAGTTTAAACACAGCAGAGCATGAAGAGGGATTATGAATTGAATGCGTCATGAGTGACTTCGGTTTAATTTTATCGGTTGCCCACGACATACTGTGTTACATACAAGTGCATAAGTCGTATAAGCGAGTCAAACATTTGGCAGACGCTTTTATCCAAAGCGACTCTCAAAAAGTGCAATTCAGTCACCGAAGATCCAAAGCACCAGTAGTGGGAAGTTAGAAGTGACCATTCATCCAAATAGCCATCTCAGAACAATAAACATACATACATTCATTTTATGTTTTTTTTTTTTTTTTTTCGGGGGAGTTGGGGGCTAAATGTGATTAGTAGGATAGTGCTTGGGGAAGAGGGATGTTTTCAGCTCACGGTGAAAGATGGGCAGCAACCCTGCTGTTCTGACCTTTTCCGGGAGTTCGTTCCACCACCGAGGAGCCAAGACCGAGAAGAGCCGAGACCGGTTCGATCGGCGGCCGGCGGCTCTGAGTGATGGGGTGGACGGTCGCCGAGAGGTGGCAGATCGGAGGAGACGGGTTGGGACATGTGGCTTGACCATATCCCATTGTTCCATTCACAGCCCGGTAGGCGAGCACCAGGGTCTCGAACTTGATGCGGGCGGCTACCGGGAGCCAGTGAAGGGACATAAGGAAGGGAATTGCGTGGGAGAATTCGGGACGGTTGAACACCAGGCGGGCTGCCGATTTCTGAATAAGCTCCAGAGGCCTGACGGTCACCGCTGGGGCACCGACAAGGAGGGAGTTGCAGTGATTCAGACGAGAGATGACAAGAGCCTGGGTGAGTATCTGCGCGGTATAATTCCCCAATCTTTTGTTCATGGTTAATGAATGGTTACCACGTAACAGAGATAATGGGGAAACTTCTTCATAGTGATACTGATACTGATACTGTGCAATTACATTGAAATAATGATATCTGGTCTTTGAATTGTACAGATAGGGGTAGGAGTTTTGTGGGACCCAAATGCACAGGATCTTTTCAACAAGGTCTTAATGATTGTCGGTCCTAGCAAGTGGAGTCAGTTACCATGTGGGCCGGCAGTCCGAGTCATAAAACTGATGAGAGCAGCTGGTGAAGCAGGTGAGCGGAGGATGGGTCAGAACCAGGAGATTGGGCAAGAGAAGTAACGGATCACAGGGAACGAGGAACTAGGCTGGCATTGACGGGGATGACGATCTGGCAACCAGGGGATTCTGAGGCTGGTGATCGGGTTCAGGTGACATCAGGACATGATGTTTGCCATAAACTTCAGATGAAACAATATGCCAAACTTGTTGCTGTGCAACTTAACAACTCAACATACAAAAATGATTTTGAAATTTAAAGCACACGTTAGTGGAACACTTCATGCAAATGACCCCTGCCAACACCGCCATCTCACCACCACCATCACCACCGCTTTGAGAACAGGCTGACTCTAGTTTGCTTGTGGCTGTTTCCATGGTGGTTTGGTTGCTTCATTAAGCAACATGTTAAGCATACAGTATGTTATGTTACAGAGCTCGGAGTTGGTTTTGGGGTTTAGACAATGGAAAGCCAGAGAGCTTTATTTAGGACACTGTGATTCACTGCGCTGTCAACAGAGTAGCGACTGCTCTTTGATTCGCTGCTGTATCTGGTCCCACAAAGTTTGAATATATAGCTTGTTGAACACAGCACTTCAAGCCTCAGGACAGGGTTTCCTGCACATTAATCCTTATGGAGCATGTGTCATGGAAAGACAGCACAAATCAAATGAGCGAGGGAGACAAATATTACCTTTTAATGTCTATTTTTGGCTCGGAAAGAGCTCGTATTGCTGCAGACTTGTTATTTGCATTTTTTTTTTTTTTTTAGAGGCGAAGTGATGCCGGGGCACTCCTGAAATACCCTCAAGTATGGGTATGTGTCGGTGCATGAAACCACAAAGTGTAGCGTTGTCGTGCAGCTTCGCGTCAGCTGAGAATCATTCCATTCTTTTGTGCGTTGTTCGGGTTCATGAAAGATTTAATGAAAGCCTTGAAATAACCTTGGTATAATGCATCCAGAGATGTTCGATCTGTAGAAATAGAATTGTAATTCTATGCTAACAAATGATATACCTCTACTTCTCCTAACTCTGACTGGCGCTCTGATTGCTATATATAACTTTATGATAGATCATGGGACTTTTTCTGCACTAAAATACAGATTACTTAAGATTCTTGCCGGTGCCAGCTTTAAGGACAAATGCAGTGTTTGAGGGTTAGCATTGGATTTCAAGCCTCTACTATATGGGTTACAGTAAGTTCAGTCCCAGATAACGGTGAGAGGGCGTTTTTTAACCTCGGCGGTTGATATCAGTGGGCGCCGTGACATTTTTAACTCCTTGGCCTATCTGTTGTGGAGTGAAGGGTGTGTTCATCCCCGGGGAGGATTGGCGTTAAATGTCTAATTATGTCGGATTCTATGTGCTCAACTTTCCCAGGGTACAGTAAAAGTAACTTAATGTGGCACAACCTCTATAATCAGTGATGTTAAACCCCACATGAGACAGGTTCTCACACATGAGGCTAGGAAAGTATCGGGGACCCTGTGGTGCAAAATGTATGTCCTTGTGTTGTCAGAGCTTTAATTATGTTACTTTCACATGGGACGGGCCACAAAGCCATTTTTGAGGTAGCCCTACCACTCTGATACGCTAAATAGCATAAGGAAATGAGAATTTAGAAGTACCCGAAAGCAAAAGTAGGCTCGACTCGCATTGATGAATATTTTTGAAGAGATCATTTTTCATAACTGATGATGTGACTGCAGCAATGTCATCACTGCGAATAGATGAGCTATGTATATGTTTCATGGCAACAAACTTTTACCATTAATGCAAATTGTTATTTTCTATTTATTTTACAATTTTCTTGTGTTTACACATTTAAGTAATTTCCTGCTGATATTTGCATATGATGCGTGCACGCATTGCAGTTCTGTCTCCTGATACTTATCAAATAAAGTGGCCTCAAAATGGGCCTTGCAATGTGTCTGCCTGGTAAAATCTCTCTGTTTGGATCTGGGGCCATATTTTGAAGCAGACTCCATCGTTAAGAATAATTTTTAGATCTGAGACAATCGAGAACGACTGTTATTGCAATTCTACCGGGAATGAGGAGGTTTAGCATAAGTTGTAGAGAATGTACATGCCTGAGTCAGTGATAAGGGTTTTTATTAATTCTTTATAATGATTCAAAAATCCATAGGGCAGATATGAGTTTCTCCCTTAAGCTTGGCAGGCTTGTTTGGTCCTGTTCCCAGAGACCTAAATGGTCCAGAGATGAGAAATGCTAGACTGAGAAATGAGACCGAAGAACGTGAGCAGGTAGATGACCACAAGCAGACCGCAAAGGCAAAGTGCTTAACTCTCAAACTCAAATTCACTGATTAGAAAGGAGCTGTGTAAACACGTACGGCCGCCAAAAAAGCCTTGCCTGCAGGAGAAATTTAGTTATTACTTGTGCCCGGCACAGGTCATTAACCTAATGCCACTTAATTTGTTTAGGAATTTTTTTATGGAGAAAAAGGGGAAATTAATGCATACATTTGAAGCTGCTTTTGATTTTTAGCAGGTCAATTTAGCCACTTAAACACTTTTATTTTCTGAACAAAAACTATACTTTATTTGCTTGAAGCAAATCTATTTTCATTTACCATGTTATTATTTTTTCAGCGGGGCCTCAGCTGTCCGTCGATATACTTTAAATGCAATAATGCAATATTGAGTGATAAAATTTTCCTACCTACAGTCAGATATCATCTGAACCAGATAATGGCCTAATTTGAATGAGACACTTTTTGTTTTTGAAAATTATTGGCTTACTTATCCTTCTTAGCAAATCAAACCAAATGTGCCAACATCAAGGATTATTGGGGAATTTTTTTCGAAGCATCCACAATCAATTAACTGAGGATGAGCATTTAACTATGCAGATAGAAAAAAAAGAAAAACCTAGCCAGAATGTGGTATGCAACAGTGGCAAGTAATTATCTGAGCATAACCAGAGAATAACTAAAGTAATAAAAAAAAGGATGGAATTAGTGTAAAATGAACAAAGACAATGAGACAGTTTGGAACACATCATTTACCCAAATCTGTTATTAAATGAAACGTTTCATTGACAAAAATGCTGGCTGAAATAGACATGAAAGGCACTTCTCATTGATCCACGGACCCACTCGCAGACGCGTTTGTGTACTTGCGTTGCGTGTGTGTGTGTGTGTGTGTGTACAAGTAGAAGGTGATTTGAATGTGTTTTTTGTTGTGTGATTTGAACACTGACCTGAACACTATTAACCTTCTTAATTCTCTTACACGGTGGGATGGAGATGGAAGCTGTCTCGGCGGAGCTTGGCAGGCAGGGTGGGTGTCTGTGGTCAGTGTTCCTGCCCTCTGCGTCTCCAGTGGCCACCCTACACATTTCTCCCAGTGGCATTTCCCTGAAAACCCAAGGTAGCAGGCCCTGAAAATGAGAGTGTTGCCTAAGGAGTTAAAAAAAGACATGTTTGATCATCCTCCTCAGCTACTTATTCCCATACTTGTTCAGCTATATCTATAGAATTTGTATTTCTGGTCAAAGTGGAAATTAAAGTTCAATCATTTAGGTTTTCTGCTACCTTACCATTATTGCTACCAAAGGGGCACCAAATTAAGATTCTTCTTGTCGCTCGTCAACCGCCAAGAGACTGAAAAATGCGTCATAAGGGACATGATACAGCAATTTGTGGCTTAACTATAAATATGATACATGATGCACAGAGAGTTATTGTGTATTCATTTTCCCATAGGTTTCACATTATGTGGCACCTGTGGCAATTTTCAGTAGCCCGAATAGGTCAGGGGTGGGAATGTTCATATAACAGTCATCAAAATGTCAAGGAAAACCAGAACTTGCATCCGAAATGTCTCGAATATGAGAACAAAAAAAAAAAAAAATAGATCAAACCACAACCCCATCCACAGGGCAAACACAGGCTGTCACAGCTCACACATTCTGTGAAAGCAGAAGGATATCTCAAAATGATAATATGAATACATAACTAGACAGTAAAACAAAATGTAAATAAATGACATCCTCAATGTAAGGATTTCAAGAAAATAAGACTGGAAAACAAGTATCAAATTAACATTTAAAGCAGCTAAAGTGGGAATTGGGTGGGGCCTAAACCGAGTCACCTGTTCCAAAAAGTTTAAATAAGCTCTCACAAGGTGAGGCCCAGAAGTACAGCACATTCATCTGGAAAGAAAACCCTCCACACAGATTGACATAATTACTGTTAATGCCAGCTATTTTTTCCCCGTAAAGGTCTGATCAACATCACCAAACAAATGAAAATCTAAGATAGTTTAAAATTTTGAATAAGAATTGAAAAGAAATAAGAAAATATGGTATTGTAAACCTTTTTTTATTGCTTCATAAGGGTTTCCTTTATTTTAAATAAATCTGGTTTGAATGGATTCTCTATATTGCCTGTGAGCCATCCATGCACCTGGCACTATCCTTCACGTGTAAACAACCGAAAAGCATAACAGCTCCGACAGGCATCTCCTTCAGGACCTCAAATAGAACGACGAGCTGAAGAAAATAAAAATAAAATACATGCATGTTTTATATACGGTACCTCGAGCAAAACAAAACTAAGTTGAGATAAAAAAAACAATTACACCCAGCAGCCCAGACAGCGTTCCTTAAATTTAGAAAAGAACAAGAAGAAACTGTGCCTGCTTCCCCTCCTTCTGCTGAGTTTGTGGATATTTATAATTGGACACCACGTCTGGAAACCCAAGATAACTGTTGATTTTTTTTTTTTTTTGCCTCCAATCCACTCCCTTCATGTGTAAAATGACCATCTGGTCAGCGGGCACAGACTCTGGGGACACTGGACTCCAGATTGTCGCAGGACAACAAGGACAGATTTGACATTCTTAGGTGAAATGTGTTTTTGACGCAAGTGTACCCAGGCTATCAAGAGAGAGCTAGAAAAGTTGTGTTTGTCCTTGCGTGTATTCTTTTATTTTATTTTTGCCAGTCAGTTACGCTGGCGGTTTTGGATGACATCAAAGATGAGAAAAAAAAATGTTTTTCAGTTGCAGAGTAGCTGCAAGTGTTCAAAACAACATTAATGCTCCCTGAGGAGGTCTGTGAGAGGGAAGGAGTGGACGAATCCCAGCCCATGTGCGCCCCGTCATCTGGCACAACCCAAAATTTGTCCAATCTCAAGGAGCGGCCTCCCAGCGTGAGTCTATATAAACTAAAAGATGATCCTTTTGCATCTCAAAACAAGTCCACACTAGGAGTTGACCCTTTGTGCTATTTTCTTCACAAGTTCAACATCCAGAGATATCTGAAAAACCTGGAAAAAAAGGGTTGCCCAGTTTTATATCCATGCTGTGGAGATGAAAAATCCAAG
Organism: Fistularia commersonii; assembly: GCF_037954325.1. NCBI lineage: Eukaryota > Metazoa > Chordata > Actinopteri > Syngnathiformes > Fistulariidae > Fistularia > Fistularia commersonii. The sequence goes on along the minus strand of NC_141284.1, from coordinate 23,353,758 downwards.
AGTCCTGAAATATTTTAGGGTATTCTTGAAAAAATGATTACATTATAGTGTCAGTGCCTCCTTCAACATTTCCCCATCTACGAGTGGCAAGTCACACTCTATTAGATTAAGATTCAAGCTGTGATGTTAGATTTTATCAATGAAACAAATAATCCAAGTGAAAAATACCCAGTGAAGAGTGCTTTGAGATATTCAGATAAAAAATGCAATACTTGAAATGATCATTTATCAAACTGTTGTTCACAAAAATCCACATTTTACTAAAGTAATTCATGTTGAATACTCAAGTGCAAGGGCCTCATTTCCTCCTAGCACCTCCTCAAAGGATTATGTTAGCGCCAACAAAATATGCTGGAATTCATTAAGTGGATGAAATGTATGCATTCATTCATTTATTTTTTTTCCCCAACAAAAGTGAACTCATTAGGTTTTCCTTGGGACTTCCAGGGTATAAGTAATATGTGTGAGCAGTTTTATACATTTATGGCAGGTTTCAGGTCACAATTAAAACATTTCTGACCACAGACTAAGCAGAGAGAACAAAAGCAATTTGTCGCAAAGCCACATTAGTAAAGAACATTTCATTTTATCATAATGCCTGATAATCCACTTGCTGTCATTTCCAATAGTCATCCCACGACAAAAAACAACAAACACATCAGTGCCGTTTTTCCCTTAAGTTTGTCACAAAGGAGTGTCATGGAGTTGGTCTTAGAGATGCAATTATGACAGATCTACAAAAATGTACTCAGTCCAGTGCCATTAAACTTAATGATACGTGTTTCGTTTTTTTACGTGCAATAGTCCCATTGAGTGGTAATATTTAGAAACTGTGTTGGTTCCTAATGATATAGGGATGGCGTTGGTCAAAACTGCTTCTGATTTCATATTCCATGCACAGCACAGACATATCATTTAGTTGCTTATAAAATTAGTTTATAACATAAATGGCAGAAAACACTGCACTTCCTTTGTGTGTTTATTTTTCATTCTGTAAAACCCATAATTATGCCCTCTTTTTGGTCATAAATGTACATTAATGCAGAGACGAATTTTGAAAAAACAAAAAACAGTCCTCTCACGTGCAGTCGCTCTGTTGTTGACATTCTATTTCCAGCGCTGTGCAGACAAATATACACAGTTGGTGTAAACCATGATAGTCGGGATGCAAATATACAACAGCATTGGCGGACGGTAAAAACCCCTTTGGTCGTCAGATTGACCACAGGTGGTTTCCATGTTAAACACCACTGTGTTTATATATTTATATATTGATGAATTTAAGCACAAACTCATATTTCACTTGGAAGCTATTGCTGTCTTCAGTGTCTCTGGAGCGGGTGGAATAGACATGGAAAGGCACACAGAACGCAGCTCTTTGCGCGATTGATTTGTGGTTTTCCAATCGGAAAATGTGGCTGTCAGAAGTTCCCGAGGGCAGTCTCTTTAGTTTGCAAACATGACACCGTGTAATCTGCTAAGATCACCTTCCGGGAAACATTTACGGTATTAAAGTAATTTACGGTCATTTTAAAAGCTCATGTATTTTTCATAAACAAACATTTTGGTCATTAAAGCGCTGGATTCTTAGTGCAGTCCGTATGAACTAGCTCACCACGCAGGTTGAAGGCAAACTTTGGTTCTCTGATTTCTCTGTGACAGACTGTACAGACCTGTCCCTTGTCCGCAATGAACTTCAACTTGGAGGCCTGCATCTGAAAAGGTTGAGTTGGAAAGGGCAAACAGAAATCAGTTGAAAACGGACAGGAATATACAATGGTGGCTGCAGCAAATAACCGAAAAACCCCAAACCTCACCCGAATGACCTTGTGCCTCAGGAGCTCTGCCTTAGTCAAAGCTTTTTGCAGCATCATCATGCGGCTCTGGTGTAAAGTTTCCCTCAGAGATGCAACAAGGAACTGGGAGATAAGTTGAAGAGACCAGGACTCAGGCAGAAGATGGATGACCTCCCCTGCGGCAAAGACCTGAGGGTTTTTGTTGAGCAAATCCACCGCAGCACAGACGAGACCCTCAGAGCGCACATAAATGTCAAGTAGGTCGAGAAGCAGAGCCTTCCTGAACTGTGAGTCCTGGCCTCTGGACACCTTGCGGCTATAAGCCTCCGCAACCTGGGGGTCTCCTGTTGCATGTACAAGCAACTGCAGAGCTCGGAAGTGGTCGCCAGTTTTACCGATGAGAATAGCTTTCTCCAAGTGCAGGGCTGTTGTCTTGATTCCCTCTGTGATGAGAGCACAGCAAGATTCATGCAGGGATGTTCCATACAAATTAACCATGATTGCACAGACTTGTTACACACAATGTTGATTTTTTTTTTTTTTTAAATGGTTGCACAAGACAGTTCAGTTCCATGTCACAGAGCTGTTTTGCCCCTAAATGCCGCCCTTCGTTCTCATCTTGTAAGATAAAATTTGTGCGGTAGTCTTTGAATGTCTTTGCTGTTATGTTTTTCCCGGTCATCGACGCTTGCCGTCGGTGATAGCAATCTGTCCAATGCAGATTCAATGAGGTCACTGTAACAAGGAAATGTAAGTTTAATATCTGTTTATGCAGCGCTTGCAGGGGGAGCGTCCTGCTGATGTGGCCTTGTATAAGATGGAGTTTGACAGAGCAGGATTATTTGTTGATTACGTAATTGATTTATTCGTCACAAGATGTCCACACACCATATACCGTCGAGACATCGTAATTTCTCGAGTCCCACAGCAGCTGCTGCAGCTTCCCTCTGGCCGCCATTGGGTCGGACGCTTTCTCCTCCTCCTGTTTCAGCACATAAGTAACATATGCCAGGGCCAGGTGGTTGTGATGCCTCGCCTCCTGGGAGCAGATTAGAAAAATCATGTCACAGTGCATTCAATAAAGAACACAGGCTTTCAGATTAGGTTGCTGCTGTCCCCACCTCACTCTTTAAGTCATGAATTAAGAACTCAAGATACAAAAGCAGAGCCAGCGGGTATTTTTCCAGGAGATCTAGGACATCTTGCGTCACGAAAGGATCGCCTGCCGGGCGCTCGGTGAAAATCCGCACACCTGTCTTTTTTCGAGAGAGGAAGATATATCCATAATCTTCATAAGTGAGTCATAGACGTGTTAAAAAGCTATGCACTTTAATTAATATCGGGAGGCCTTTGCGGCATTGTTTTGCACAACTCTGCCCTCTGCAGTTAGGTATAAAGCACGGAGCAATGAACACCTCTTGATTTCTTTGCAGCGCCCAGTCTGCAAATGTCCACACCACATCTCTGTTGTCCAGCTGACTGAGAGTCCACACTATGAGCCCATAGACATCTGTGCAAGAGGGGTCTTTGTGGAAGCCATCTGCAATCTTTACCCATGTCTGGGAGGAGAGAAAAAAAAAGGCTAAATACAGCTCATGTCTCCATGTTAATTGATGCACATTTGTAAATCTGGAAAAAAAACCCACCTTGATCCCATCAATGTGCAACCCATGGCTTTGATAGAGCAAGCCTAATGTAAAATATCTGAAAATAAACATGACATGAAAATGCATTTCCCTATGTGACCATCTGAACATTAAGCATATTTCCAAATGAATGCTTGCGATTTACGTCACCGATGGCGTTTTCTGTACCTGTTGTGTTGCTCCAGAACAGGCACACAGAGGCTCAGGCTGCAGGCGTTGGGGGATGCCACAAGCTGCTGCAGGAGCTCGGCGTCTCCCTGTTCTGCGAGCAGCCTCAAGAGGGTGCAGTCCACCTCTTTACTGTACTTCAGGCTTTGTGCCTTCCCTCTGATCTCCCAAAGAAAATGTCCAAGGAAGGTCAGGTAATGATGAAATGTGTTTCTGTCTGCCTCCCTCAGCGCCCACAGATCCCTCTGCTGCCGTGTTTGATTGTACAGTGACTGAAAGTCCTCACTGAGACAAGACTTCATCCCGGGGTAGAGGTGGATGATTTCTCTGGGGTCCAGTTCGCCTTTGCTGTGATTATGGGGAAACGCGTATTGATAATGATTGATTTGGTATGATTTTAGAGATATGCACCAGTCACACACTGTAAGTGTTTGGAATTTGTTATGGAGGTCAAGTCTCACATGAAGAAATCTGTCGCTTCGGAAAATGACTCCCGGTAAAAATGTTCAAACCCAGCCAGGCAAGTGATGCTCTTCTGCAGCTCCTGCAACTGAAAAGACATCTCCTGAGCCAAACACAAGCCTTTACATAATCATTGGGCCACGAGGCTGAGAACTGTAAGTATCCTTAGATTTAGATTTTTTTTTAGAAAACCAGAAAAACATGCATCAAATGAATAATTATTATTTTGCCACTCTCTTCATCAACTGTAATCTGAGATATGGGACAAAATCATCCGTATTCATCCATCTGGAACATGTACCTACATTAGCAGTTGACATTGCCTATAGTCAACACCTGATGTCTGTTGTGGAGACATAAATATTATGTCATCTTGAGAAGTGCCACACAGATTTATCTATTAGGTATAAAATCTTAAATGAAAAAAATTATTTCATGGGACATTTGCCACCTACAGTCACTTTATAATTGGAAAAATGTTCATTAATTTAATTCATTCATTATTAATACTGCTTATCTTGCAGACAGCTGGCATCTGGCCAGAGGAACAGTAGCTGGATGATCGCAGGTTCATGTACAGAGATATACAACCAGTCAGCTTCTCTCTCTCTCTCTCACACACACACACACACACACACACACACACACACACACACACACACACACACACACACACACACACACACACACACACACACACACACACACACACACACAATTTAGAGTCGTCAATTATAAAATTTTATGGGCGCATATTTTTCTGCACTGGCATATTCATTTTCTTCCACCTGTCTATAAATTGCAGTTCACCTTGCATGAGTCAAACTGCACACGGCTTTCAACTCCATCCAGCAGCGATAAGGCCTCCTCCGCCCTGTCGAGATCCACAAGCGCCTGGATCTGCTCCTCTAACGGCACCAGACGCAGGCTGAAAATGTCGCCGTCAGTGAACACTAACACGCCATCTGGGGGGGGAGATTTGTTTTGGGGTTTTTTGAAACACCCAGTATGTAGAGACAGTTGGTGCAAGACTGATTGACATGGATCCGTGTAAAGCGAGACAAAAGCAAAAGCAACAGTGTAGGGGAATCTGCAATTTTCCAGTATGAGGTGATGAATTGATGCCAGGTTTACCTGGAATAGACAGGAGACCCTTTGCTCCACCGAGCATCACAGTCTGTTTGAGCTGCTGATCTAACATGCTGTAGACAGACAGGGCTTGGGATTGTAGAGTTAAGACATAGGGGAAACATACTGCGACTGCCATCACCTCCTGAACCCACTGCAAGGGAGGGCGCTGGCAGATACCGGTCTTCATCACAAAGATGCCTGGGGGACAAGAATGGGGATATCAAGACAAATTTCCTCCGGCCAGATGACTGAATCTGGCCGGCCTTTCCCGGCCTTTTCCACTGTCAGCCTTTCCCAGATTTGCATATTGAGTGAAAATGCAAATTTTACAGAGCACCTTGAAAGGAGCTGATCGATTTGTTTTTATCATTTCCAAAATGGCACTAAGCCGGACAGAAATGTTATGGGTAATAATGATATTTGGTCAAATATAATCTGTGATTTTATCATCAGGCAGTCAAAATGTACTCTTCATGTAAGGATACAGACAGCAGCTTACAAACTAGGACATCCTCAACATAATGTCAACTTAACGATTTGTTATCTCTGAATTCATAATCTTTAATATAATGCGGAACTATGATCTGCATACAAACTACACCAATAATAAGTGTCTTCTATATCGAGTTATCAGTATCATCCCTAAAAAATGTTGGGGTTACATGCTGGTTTTGGAGAGGGACGCAGCATAAAACTGATGTAAGTGGTATTCAATAAGCTATGAAAGTCGGGAGAAGAAGGTGCAGAGTAACAATTATTAGGGAAAGGGGTCAGGTTGGTTGCTGCTCAAATTAAGAATAAAACAAAGAGTCCCCCTAAGGAGGACAATCCAATGGCATGGTGTCTGCGGGTAGGACGACAAAAGAGGAGCAAAATCTGCACTACCTGAAACTGGAGAAAGGAAACAATCAGCAGCCTCAACACCTTCAGTTGGGCTAGCAAACTACACAACAATTGGCCAAACAAACCAGACAGCATGGGTCTTAACGCCACATAGTTCACCAGCCACCACGTTGAACGGTTGTGCCCAATCAGCACATGCTGATTTAACACGGTTGATTTGCTACAGGTGTTGTGAAAATGAGTGCAGCTCTTACCCAAAGATCCAGGTCCGTTCAGGAGGAACTCCCCTCCCCCCACTGAGGTGACGAGAACACGTTGCGAGGTGTGATCGTGAGGAAAGAGCTCCTCAATGCTCCCGCTCTCGACGTCACATAGGAGGTACTTGTCATTGGTGGCGACACACACACATGTGCGGTCCATTGCAAAGGTCACAGAATCCTGGAACAGGGGGATCTCCTTGACAACGTCCCACCTATCCACTCTGACTTCGTGGATCCTGATCACCTTCTTGCGGCTCGAGGAAGTCGCCACCGTCACGCTCTCCGCGCCGTCCGTGTCACACACAGCGAATGAAGATACATGCTGAATCTTCTTCAGAGCGGGGACTGGGTTTAAAGAGAACATGTTGAGGGGACAAATGCTCCGGTCCCACAGGACCAGCAGGTGGTTGAAAAGTGGCAGCGTCCTCAGCTGGACCACTGGGCCGCCGGAGCCCAGTTTTGTCGCCCTGAATTCTCTGGTTCCACTCGAGCCCGCGCACAGGTCTTTGCTTCTGAGAGCTGGAATAATGAGCTGATGCACTCTGCCGTCCTTGGTTCCTATATATACATTTTGATCGTAGTGCTCAAGACACTGGATATAGGATGTGCCCTTTTCTTTACTTGCTGCTTTCTTCTCATAAATGCGTGTTTGTGTGAATGCTGTAAAAGCCATTGCAGAATGAATCGATGCCGGGTACTGTTTATGTTGCTCGAATTAATTATGACGATTATTCTCAAGCAAGTGACGGTCAGTTTTATGAGTTCTTGGGCCTGTAAACCGCGATAAGAAGGTATCCTTGAGAAAATTGCACAAAGCTTAGTGAATCTGTGTAAAAATAAAAAGGCCCTACCTCGACAACGCTCACTGTCCCACTTTGATTTCTTCACCAAAGTGTAAGGCAGTTTCACCTCCCCATGTGACCGTTTCCTGACAGGAAATCTTATGTCAGCGTTTCTCGCCGTTCGCCCTGCCCTGGACGGACACTTTCACAATTCTCCGAGCCGCCTCTCCAAGAACACCCTTTTACAAGCATCAAAACAATGAGTATGGCGAGGATATTTTCGGGCACCCGCAGTTACGGTCTCTTGCAGTCTTGGCTCGTGTGCAGCCCCACAGCGCGGTTTTGGTCTGCGGTCGGACTGTCAACCAAATATGGTCGTCCATAGGTTGTTTACAACCTGACTCATGAATGAAGTGGGTGTGATGAGGTCAGCGGGCAACATAAACACATTGCGACGGTGACAAAGAGAGACAATATGGTCATAAAAGATATATGGCTTTCGAACCAACGGCACAGTTAAATGTGCACCAGAGATGGTGTCTGATGGGAATTTCATGAGATCTCTTCTTCGGAATGATACGCATGTCAGTTTCACCAAAATAGAAAAAGGTTTATTGACGCATCTTGAGGGTTGGTTGCATTCTGGGTGAGGCCTCAATCGGGAATCCTTCCAAATGAGTCTTACTTTATCAAAACAATCCATGTGAATCATTGATTCCTTACAGCATGAATTACCCTGCTGATTAAATCAATATAAAACTGCAAATAGGGAATCATAATTTCCCAGCGCCAACATTGACGATGAGATACTCCGGATATATAATATTCAGCCTGATATTGATAATGAACGGGTAATCTTTCAATTACTGGCAAGATTTGCAAGGTTAGTGACATGACATGTCAGTTCTGCTTTATTTACAATATAACTTTGATACAGTGTGAAAGTATCATGCAGGAAAATATATATTTCATTTTATTTTTGTGTTTCATCATCACATAAGACAACAAAGATTACAGCAAAAAGAGAGCGAAATGCTTTCTTGGTGTTTATGTGTATATATATGTATATATATATATATATATATATATATGTATATATGAATACTGTATATACACATATATATAATTGCAATTTATTTCATCTACGTGTGTGCCAGCATGAGCAATGTGAGAGAATTCCTTTGTGGCAAACAAGCATTTGCTGCAGTCTTCCAGCCCATAAGCCGTGCTTATATTTTTAATGCTCAACGTCTGCATCCGACTACAGGCTCTGGATACAGCTAAGATACGGCTGCGACCCCTTCACAGAAAGGTCACTTCTCTCTCCCACAGTCAGTGCACAAGATGTTATCACGCTGGGTGAGAAAGCCGCGTCCCACCAGCGACACAGAGCACTGTGTGCAGGTGAAACACTCACTGTGCCACTGGCGTTCCTCGAAGGAGATGTACTTGGCCCCTGCCAGACCTGCAGACATCCGACAAAGACCCGTGTCTTTACATCATGCAGTGATGACTGGGCCGCAAAACAAATCCGTGCGTATAATTTGAGTCGAGAACCGCGCGCGTAAAAGTAAGTGTCAGAATGAATGAAAAGACAAGGCCAACATGAGGCGGTGACTCACTGGTGATGGGCTTTGTGCAGCCCACACACTTCTTTGCATAGAGGTCACTGAAGCACTCGATGCAGTAAGGGTAGTTTTCTCTGGAGGTGAAGCGCAAGCCGGACAACTGCCTCCTGCAGCCGATGCACAGGAAACACTCGCGATGCCAGGGCTTCTCTTGGTAGGTGACCCCGCCGGTTGTGATGGCCTCATCGTAAAAGAAACCCAATGATTCAGGCACGTAACACCACTCATTCCATTTCTTATTCTGTCACTGCTGTGTAAGTAATATTATAATTCCAAAGTCAAGAGGATTTGCTCATTCAGTCATTACACACACAGCAGGAAGCTGTAACCCTACCTTCTTACAAGCACAGCACTGGTAGGCAAACTGTTTCTCAAAGCAGGGCACACAGAAGTAGCCTTCATCTTTAGGGATGAAGGACTTGGTTCCTATTGGCTGCTGGCAGCGGTGACACAGGAAGCAGGTCTCATGCCAGCTGTTCCCCTTGTATTCCATTTTGCGGGAACCTGGCACAAGGTATGAGAGCAGCTTAGTCCACATATGGCACCTTTATGATGAAACAATGGCCGCTGAGGGGGGAAGGACAAGACAACCTTCACAATCTCAAGCGTCATTATTTTTCATTGGATGAGTACATCTTTTGAGAAAATCACTACAGGGACAAGTTTGTGGTCCCCAGAATATTTCAGCAGCATTAACCTTAGCAGATGAAGAGTGCTCAGCTGCCATGGAATAACTGGCTTACAATTTACAAGTTAAATAGTTAATAAGGTCCTAATAATCCTGTAATAAGACCTTATAATGTGCTTATTGGAATTATGCACTGATTGGTGCTAATGGAATCATCCAGAACACGCTCATTTTGGTTGGTTGGTGTCGCTGCAAGGTACATTAATCGTGGAAGCTGCTGTCTAACTGATTTTTTTTTCATTTTGTTTTGCCATTCATCCCTGAAACAGAATCGTTAAAAGATAACAAAAAGTACACTGAATTCTTTATCAACACTCACAAGATATGGTAGCCCTCCTTGATGGACATAGCATAATTTACAGTGCGCTTTAAGTCTGATATATTTCTTAACCTTAATAACCTTTGTTCACCCCAGATCAGGTAAATGCAGAAATACTTACTTTCCTTTTGTGGTAATATGGAAATGCAAAATAAAGTTACGATGACAACTTATACAACTTTTAATGCTATTTGATTAACAATGCACGGTCAAGAAGTGGATTTTTAAAGACTTAAGAATGACTTATTCTGTAACAATAACACAAATTATTATGCATTCACCAACTTTTGCCAGTATTAATAACAATCTTATGAAGCCTCATCCTGACCTTAGTGCTCAGCATCTCACATTTACATGACACCTGGCAAACACATCTGATGTGCACAATCATAAACTCACAAATGGGGTGAAATGCATATAATGTCCCTGTGAATACAATCATAGAAAGAGTAGTGTGATGAATCAGGGGATGAGGGATTCTTCATTTCAAACCACCAAACACAGCCATTGTTCTGACAGGATTTGGAGAGATGTCATGTTGATGAGATAATAAAATTTAAAATCTAACCAGTTGTGTTTAGTCATTTGTGTTGAACATATTGTGATGACACGGCCGCATAAAACAGTAGCTTACATAATGTTATTTTGCTTGGATTGCATTTGTGAAGTCCACCACCCACAGTAACTAACATTATGGTGCAGACTTTGGAGTAGAACGGCACAGAAACACGCAAATCTAAACAAACTACTGTTTCAATCGAACCTTGCCATTGCAACACTGTTGCTGTCAAATGCATCATCATTTCAATAAAACATATTTTCCTCCCTTAATAGTTCATGACCAGCCTTTGTATAAATAGCCTCATACAATTCTTATCAGAAATGTCTGAACAAAACACTTGATTTTTTTACAACATCCTCCCCTGAAAGCCCTACAATAAATAGTAAAAAAGAAAAAATATATCAAAAATATGTAACAAAGCACTAAAGTGAACACAGGACATGAAAAGTACAAACACTCTTGATGTGGGTGCTTGGACAGCCACAACCTTTCTATCCTATTTCTTGCCTTGCCTGTTGTGTTACGCAACGCGTTCTTATTTACCACACATCTATCAGAGAGATGTGCAATGACCTCATATTCGATCGTTCCTGTTCAGCCTTTGTAGCCCGAGTTCGTTTGCATTCCTCACTAATGGAGAATGTGCCAGGCTTCTTCACCTCTTAACTGATAAAGGCAGTTAACAAACTGATTTTAATGGAAGACGTCCAGATTTGTCAGCGCAATGCATTTTTACCAACGCAGTATGATTAATCCCGCCCGATCCTGTTCTCAAACAGTTGCGGCCCATACCTGGCATAACTGTTTTCTTGCATGTGGCACACTTGGAGGAGTAATCATGGGCATAGCACTCTGTGCAGAGCAGCAACTCATCCTTCGCAGCGAAGGCCTTTTCCACCAGGGAGCGGCTGCATTTAGCACACTTGAAACACTCCTCGTGCCAGTGGCGATCCTTATAGGAGAGGTCCTGTTAACATTTAAGAAGATTTTAAAAGGTGATTTTGTCAGGAAAAGAAAAAAAAAAACAAAATAAAAACAAAGCTTGGTTGCGAATCGAAAAAAAAAAACAACATTTTTTTTTAATACCTTTACAAACGACATACATTTCCGAACGTTACTTACATCACACTCTCGGTTTAATGGCTTCACTGTTGCTCCCTTACCTTGCAGTTACAGCCAATTGGTAAAGAGCAGCTCTCACAGCAATTAGCAAACAGATTCTCATAGCACTTAGTGCAATACTGCGTGTCTTCTTTCATGATGTACTTCTTTCCCAGCAGGGAGTCTTTGCAGTAATGGCAGTCGAAACGCTCGCTTCTGGACATTGTTTTCTTTTCTTAGCTGCGGGTCAGAAATAGGCAAGAGGAAGAAAATTGGACAATGAAGGATAATAGGTGGGATGGAAAATGGCAAGTAATAGTCCTGGCAATCTTTCTCTCTCTACTCACTATCTCTACGAGTAAAGATGTCGCAGTACTTTTTTTTATCTCGTCTTTGAAAGGAATTGTTGAAAAGAGGCGTATGAATGGAGTAAAAAGTCTGTACCTCGGTCGGGCGAGGATGAGGATGAGCTGGAAGCTCCGCGGCGCCAGTTGTTCGGGCAGCGGGATGAAAACGAGGGTGAGGCACGGATTAGGGGTATCTGCTGGGGGGAAGGGGGGTCTTCTATAAATACTGGCCCTCTTATTAGCGGTAATCTCCGGGGAGAATGGACATTCTCCAATGACTCATTCTACACCTTTTTAGGGAGTGGACGGTGCAAAGATCATTAAGCCTTTCAACTGTATCACTGCTGTTGCCTCATCACAGAAATGCAGGAGAGCAATCAGAGATGCACTTAAGAGACAGAAGAACATTATATGAGACCCCGTGCTTGTATGCCGTGCCATGTCACGGGGCCAAAAAGTCGGATGACCGCTCGAGCCGCTCGAGTGAAATGTAAGAGCTATGAGCCTCTTCACGCAAGATGTTTTCTTTTTATGCAATACTATCAATTTGGATATTTGTCCCGGAACAGGAACGGGGCCATTTGGATGCCGTGACGTGCTCGGACACACTCGCGGCCTTTTTCGATACCCGCTACACACAAGCAGTTGCAGATGGCTCATGAGATGTAAGTGCCAACAGTTTCGCGGTTGCCAGGTACTGAACTATATTGCCAGGACCTATTGGTGGATTTTGAGGGAGGCTTGGCAGCACCTCAGATGGGCGAAGCCGTGGGTCTGTGGATGTTCACTCTGTTTTCAAAATGATGGGGGACTGAGACGTTTGATCTTGCTGATGGTGATACTGCTGTCATTTAATGTCCAGATCTGGCACAAAATAAAAGCTTACAACATTATATGGGTTTTTTAGCATATTAGGAAGTTATTGTTTGTTTGTATGCATGTACGGATTTTAGTTTTAGTGATTGTACAGTAGTTTTCATGTGTGTCAAAAACAACACAAATCCTCATTTTCACATCCTCTGTACTTATGTTTCATAGTTTTAAGAAAATTCTGAAATGCATTTATTTATTAATCTATTTATTTGTTAATTTATTCCTTCCAATGTCTTTCTTCCCGCGGAATATTTGGTAACATGTAATACAGATGAATTACAAACGAGTGCCTCTCCTGCATGTTCTGCGTTTTAATTCCACGCTTGCACACCATTTCTTGCTAATTTGAGGGAAATTTGTTAATTATTTTTGGGTCATTTGAGACATGTTAGTCAATTATTAATTATTCTTTATCAGTCATTTTTTTAAGCTATTTATTCCTTTTAATTGGTTTTCAGTCAACATCCTATCCATGACCAGCAAATCTAGTTGTTGCTTTGTCATTTAGCGAATCTTTTTTTGTCACAACTACGTTACGAATATGCAAACATAGATGCACTTTATACCACACTTAATGTAGATGTGAATATACATATACATGTACATAAACTTCTGCCCTGTAATTGGTATGTGTCAAATTAAATTTGAATCTTAAAGCATGTGCCCGTATTATTTTTCCAAAAGGATCAAGGGGTGGACATCTTCATAAAAATAGCCTGGGAAGACCACCAGGCCAGCCAACAAGGATAATCCCTCTTATGCACACACAGGAAGGTCAATGACACAGATGAGGCTGAAATGAGCGCCAAGTCTGCCAAGATAAACTCTCTCCCTGCCGATCTTCTCATTCACCTCTATTCTTTCCTTGTACGGAAATTGTACCCTATAATAAATAAATTAAATGTCGGCTATTTGTGGCTCGGCGCGCAACGGTGAGATGTGTTCTACGTTGAAGAGGAAACTGTTTCTGGTTTGGTTCGACTTCTGCTTATTTGTAAGTAGGTGGATTTTGCAGATTACAGCAAGTTATGCGCAGCTCTGGATTAAATCACAATTGCTTTCTACTCCTGTTGCCTGGCAGTGTCCTGATCACGGGAGCAAATCACAAAGCTGTGAAGACCTTAAATAAACCCACAAACCAATTGAAGGACGAATATAGTCTCCTGCAAAGAATGTCTGCCATCATGTGACATCATGCAAGGGTGGAGGTGACCGATATTCACCAGCAAACAAAAATCATCATCTCTTGCAGTGAGGCATAGTATGAGATACGTAAAAAAAAAAAAAAAATCGCATGACAGCAGATGGCATTATTCACGGAATATTAAAGCTCGGATGATTCAGTGTTCTGCTTATTGTCAAAGTTAAGCTGTATTAATCTACACATGTTTGCTATTTCTCACATCCTATACATAACAGATGTTGGTCTTTGTCTTGTGAAGCAAAAGGCTTGCTGATGTTGCATACTCTTTTACCTGCTTAATCCACTGGAGTCAGCAGGCGGGCAGCCACGAATAGATTTCCTATGTGGTCTGTCGAGCCCCGATAAATAGGCCTTTATTTGAGCAAGACTTGGATGTCTTATCGCAACGTATTCAGCCTTAACAATTAGGTGTCAGGCGCTGTTTGTTTGTCCCTTAATCAAAAGAGATGTGAGAAGATGAGAGGCATTTACTTGGGGGGCTCCTTTGAGATGGGGACTTGTTGCAGAGTGAGACAGGTCAACATGGCGCAGGTGAACAAAAGCTTCACTGCACCCGAGTTGACAACCGGTTCGCATGGCGATGACAGCATAAGTGGACTCCATTAGGTAGAGATGTGGACCGGCTCTAGTGTTTAATGAGAGGACTCATACAAACCTGGCATTCTGAGCCGGCCTATGTGATATCCTGCCACATGGAGAGCCTGATTTCAATGCAGATGAACAGGAGAACCACACAGGGGGTTGGCAGATACAATCTGAGGAGTCTAAATTCACGCAAAATCTTACACTCCTTCAGGGAGGTTTTGCGAGCAATAACACACACACAGACACACAGACACACAGACACACACACAATGGCATGCAGTTACACTAAGTTCTCACCAAAATGAGTAATGGTATGAGAGACCAGTTGTAGATCCAGACATGTGATCTCTACTGCAAAGGAGAGAAGACAATCCACATTCTTTCTAGAGAAAGCTCAGCTAACTAACTACAGGTGACAACGGCAGGTCTGGAATGGGTTTGTCAGTTGATCGGTTGGATTAAACTGTACAGCTATGAATGTTGAAGTTATTCACAGTCTGCAAAGCAAAGCATGACCATGAAATGTATTACTTACAGCAGGTCCCCAAACTATGGCTCGGGGGCCGGATACGGCCCGCCTCCACATTTTGCCCGGCCCCTGAACAATAACAGAGATGCGTTATGATTTTTTTTTCATCCAGGCCACGTAGTCGTAACTTTGTACATGCATAGAACGTAACGTTCTGTTCCACCTTTCTGCAGTCTGTGCCTTATCTGGTCCTTTTTTCTGTGAAAAACTTGAAAAGGGTCATTTGGTAATCATTTATTTCATAAATATTATCATTTATTTCATTGATAATGTTATTATTTATTTTTTTTTTTTTCCTGTCAAGATCCAGGAAAGGGGTGATTTTTGGTTATGCGTGGCTTTCTGGATAACAAAAAATGTTTAAGTTTAGACACCTCTGTGATCATCACACTTTTTGTTACAAACTGTTACAAACTACCCCCCCATCAGAGAAGGGAAAAAAGTGTTTGGCCCTCGCAGGAAAAAGTTTGGGGACCCCTGACTTACAGCATCAGACCTGCAATGGGAGGTCTATATGGTCTGAAAATTTTTCTTCTCTTGCTGTTTCTAACGATAACCCTAACCCTTTTGAAAATGGGAGATTCAGATCAGTGTTTGTGCAAAGTGGTCTTTTTTTTACAACTCTACTTAAGTTTGATTTGAAGAGACACATGCAGCAGTCATCTCATGTCCAGAATTGACAACGTGTGCATATTCATTATATTCTGGATTTTCAAATGACAGAGGGAGTCTGCAGTATTGCCATGATATACACATATTACAGTATTTAACACACTATTTCTGTACGCTTTTATTCAAGTATGAAGGGGCTCGTCCAGCTTTGACAAGCTTTCTGTATTTTCATCCTCAATTTCATGCGCTGCAATACTGCATCGTGAAAAAAAAAGTTTGAGGATTACTACAAATGAAATTCTTAGACGGATCCAAAAGACAGAGCAGCCGTCAGTGTATTGGGAAACTAATCTACTCAGCGGCTTCATAATCCTCTGAATTGTTTGCACGAAATTTTCCATGAGGAAGTCAAACGCACAGTAAACGTTTAAATAATTG
Organism: Fistularia commersonii; assembly: GCF_037954325.1. Classification (NCBI taxonomy): domain Eukaryota; kingdom Metazoa; phylum Chordata; class Actinopteri; order Syngnathiformes; family Fistulariidae; genus Fistularia; species Fistularia commersonii. The sequence goes on along the minus strand of NC_141284.1, from coordinate 23,337,784 downwards.
TTTACAGGATACTGACACCCTCCTTTTCGTCAGTTGCAAAGCCTTCCTTTTTGGCAAGTTGGTCACCAGATTAGCTTGGCCTACACACCCATCTGCCACGGCTCTCATGGTTATGAGGCTAACCACAAACTTTTTGTTTTTAATGGAACTGATCCAAGGAGTGGCTGAATGTCAAAAAGATGAGATGGTTGATCAGTTTGTCACACGCAATACCTGATACGAGGTATAGATTTAGCCTTTAAGGCAGATTCAGTTTGGATTAAATCTGAGATGCAAAACCGAATCTATTTAATTTTTTGAAAAGGCTCGGCATTAGAATATATTCAGCAATTCGATCGTTGCGATCCAAATGACTATATCCTTCCATGTTTATTGGAAAATTTTATGAAAGCTGCAGAGAGACGTGTAAATGTGGATGTACTGACCTCACTTGTTCATCATCTATACTGCTTATCCAGCATTCAGGGTGGCGGGGGTCTAGAGCCTGACCCAACTGTCAAAGGGCGCGGGGCAGACTGGTGTCCAGCCAAACACAGGGCCACGTGCAGTCAGACAACCATTCACCCTCTCATTCACACGTCTGGGCAATCTAGGCTCTCCAATGAACCTCATGCATGTTTTTTTTTTGCAAATGCCACATAGAAAGCCGGGGACCTTCTCCCTGCGAGGTTGAAGTGCCAACCGCTGCGCCTCCATTCCGACAGTTTTGACCTCATTTCAGCGCCGATATTTTTGTACCGTAACTGTATCACCACATACTATTGTACACAGTTTTCCTTCCAACCTCGTGATTATGTGTGCTCCGTAGAATCGGTCGATACAGTTGAGTTTTGAGAGGTTCCTTAAATCCAGGGCTGATGCCGAGCGTAGAATCGGCTATTCTTCCTTGAGTTCAGGAGAGGCAACAACCCCCGCTGACTGAACTTTAACTCCAATCCCCAAATAACATTGATGGATTATTTACACCACTGGCCCCAGCATCGCGTACGCTCAGCAGACACTTTGCCCTGCAGTGTAAAGTGAAGACAGTTTACGGTGATGTGTGGAAAGATGTGTGATTCATGTCTACGTGGCGGAAGAGATGTTCGCAAATACCAAAGTGCCCGGGCCGATTTCGGGTAACTAACAACACCCAGAGGATCAGCTCGTAACCAACACAACACCCTCCCTTGCTCACATCAATCACTTATCAAGGCTTCTGGTTTGCTATTTATACCTTTGCCTGAATTGCATGGCACAGTGCGTGCGACAACTGTAGAATTTCCATTTGATCTACATCAAGGAACGCGACGGGTTGGTGATAGTCAAGTGCGAAGTAAAATGCATTTAAACGGGTTCCCTTTGAATACGCTCAAACATTCATTGAAATAGAAATGTCATTTGACATAATGAATTGAAACAAGAAGAGTCACAGGATGCTCGTCTTTGCACATGAGTGGCAGCAACCAACCATGAAAATTAGCTTCACTTACACTGTGTGATTGTTTCACAGCAGATCCTCAGAGTTGTTTGATGCAGTTACACATACATCATTCACTTATGCGCGCACTCATGCAGTAGGTTCATTGGAGACTAAATTGCACAGACCTGAGAATGAGACTGAATGGCTTTATGTCTAAAATTTGGTTTAAGAGCGAATGAACATTTACTTTTATTGCGTCATTATGAAAACGCTTTAAACGTCCGATGTCCGTCTCACTGAACGTTATCCACTAACTTATCTTTCACCGTTTCAAAAGTAGTGTCAAAATCAGAACTACATCTCTTCTCACAACAGCGAGAGGCTAAGGGCGTGCACAGTCCTGACATAACATTTAACATGTCATCATGATAACTTTTGAAATAACTTGACATTTATTGTGATTGATAGTATAGCGAGAATGAACTGGTCATTCTGAATGTCATTTGGGAATGGAAGTCAAAAAAATCTGAATTGATTTATTTATTTTGTTTTGATGCCCAGTATGATCCTTAACCCTAACGCCTTAAAGTTGAATCCTGATTTCATCAATATGGACCAGACCTTGAGGTTGTTATTTGTTTGTTGTTGTGGTTTTTAGGATAAACCAGTGTATTATTTAATTGTGTCATTTTAAATTCCATAATCTATGCAAAGAAGGGATATTACAGTTTAAGATTCCTTCCGTAATCTTCGATGTTACTCGCCGTGCATTTGCCGTCGGTTGCCTTGCTGGGGACCTGCCTGCGGCACCGAAAAACACAATGACATCCTCGAAAGTGAATAGAACAGTGACGGTTTGGGGTTCAGTCACACAAAGATGAGCTGCAGAGCTTTGCAAAGCTGAGGAAAGCTCAGAGTCCCATGGGAATACTCCGGGTCCAACATTGTTGTATCTTGAATGTTACAAATCGTCGTTTGACGCTTAAAAAAAAGGCGATTGTAGCTGCGTTGCTAAAGCTATAATCGTACAATAAGTGCCAGTAAGTATGCATCATTTTGCTCATTTAACCATATCTTTATTTTCTTTGACACTATTAGACATCTACAGTTAAAACACAACATTTGGCAAAATACAATGATTTGGCAAAACTTTTCAACTGATTGACTCACTGAGCAGCTCAGTGAAACTTAGCATTTCTGGAGAAATCTTAACGTCCAACCGCACAATAAGATTCCATCCCATATACAGTGTTTTCAATGACATCAGCAGTAGCAGTGCCGATTCAGCGCCAGGTGCTGGTGCTGATCCTCACTCCGACTCAAGAGGGAGCGGAGAACTCACAAGTCCTCTTATTGTGCAATAAAATGAAAAACAATCAAAAAAAAAGAGAAGAGAAAGAATAAGCAGAGAGGGAACAAGAATGGGGAGATAGGATGAAAGAGACGAACACGAAAAAAAAGCAGAAAAAAAAAAACAAAACAAAAAAAAAAACAAAAACAAAAAAAAAAAACAACCACAAGATACTTTTCTTTCTATACATGAGATTGGACGATACAATATAAGACCATGGGTGGCAGTTTCATAGTTCATTTGCAGGAAGTAGAGATGTTGGATGACAATAACTTCATCTAAGACAGCCACCAGCACGATGAGTCGCACAACTCCACATGAATAAAAGTGCTAGATCTCTGCTGTATCAGGTCACGGCGACGGAATCACCACCTCATCAAAAAGCCGTCTTTTAAGGTTTAAATTTGCCTCCTTCGAATCAAATGTCCACCTCACATCACCGAACGCAATTGTCTCTGACGCAGGTTGTTCTTTTTCAAGTGCCGCTCTTCATCTTACCCGGAGTCACAGTCTTCTGAAGCACCAGCATTACATACGACGGTAGCCCAACACTACTTGCATGTTTTAGAGAAATAAGAACATTGTAAAATATTCGACAAGGTGATTTTTCTTCTCTTTTTTTCCTTCAAATGCAAACACTCTCGGAGTGCCCTCAGTCTGGTGCACGAACAGCAATGATCTGTGGTCTACTTTGATCCAGATGAAGAGTGACTTCACGACAGTGTTTATATACAGGTTGCTCTGTGGCATTTCCAATGGTAGTCCATATGAAAAATAATAATTCACGTCATATTTTACATCAGTGGTCCCTTTGACAGTGAGGATATATAAAAACGCCAATAACCTGAAAAGGTGTTTCAGTTGTCTGACCAAGAAGCCACCGGCTCATCTTGCATAAAATGTTGACATGGATTTGCACAGTACTCTCTGTAAAAACATAACCATCATGTCAATAGCTGCTGAGTGCTGTTCCACATGCAATGTTCAGTGGATTTGCTTTTCTGTCCACACTGAAATGCAATGTGATATCTACAGATGGGAAACCGTCTTTGAAGAGTTATTTTGAGCGGCTTAGGTCGGCTGGCAAACCACACGACTGTAAACAGGAGTGTAAACAAAAAAATCCAAGAATCGTCTTTGCATGCAACCTCAGAGGTCTCCAAACAACATGGCGGTTTGATGATTCAACAACAGAAAAATTAGAGATAATCTTGCAGCAGCTACGAAAGCTGCTTCACGTCCTTCGCGTTACAAGGGCCGAATCCCCGATCTAAAGTCGTCACTGTTCACATTTGTTTACCAACTGCTTCAGGTGGCTGAAAATATAGCAATAATTCTTTTCGGGTCACCTCTGTGGGATGACAGTACAATATACTAACTAAAACAGCACGTAGAATTACTCAATAACAGGGCTTTATGTAATGGTGCCTTTGACTGACACAGCAATTGCAACATGATCTGGTATATTTGGGGAAATGCAAAGGTTTTACTACACTTTCTCAGGGATGCACTAATTCTGACCACTTGAACTGTTTAATGTAACGACTGAGCCGGCAACAGATGGCATTTTTGTTTTTGCGTGTTTTCGTCCTCTGGGTAAGCAGAGATCCCTGTTTTAAAGATCCTCCAACGCTTCATCCACATTCTAACTTCCCCGATATGGAAAAAATTTACGTATTTTCTGAGTTGCATCCACATCATCCGTCACTTCTCATCCACACGGCGAGAAACGAGCACTTCGTGCTGGTGAAAAATAGATTGCAAATAAAAAAAACAAACACCCACGGTCATCCGTGAATGCTGTCACATTTTCGAAAATAATCTGCAATGGAAATATCAGCCAATCGTCCCGTGAATCAGTGCATCCCTGATAAAATAGTCTTTATTTTCATTGATGAATTATTGAAAGGTGTGATATTCATGGGTGTCTTTGCCAATGAAATGCAGAATATTACAACATCAGCAGGACATCCCTGCAGCACCAGGTATTGACACACATTTCATCTTCAACAGGTATTGCCTCTTTCTGCATTCTGAAAATTGCAGGAGGCCAGAGTGAGAAATTGTGCAGCCCTATTCAGTAATGTGCTATTTTTGTGCTCTTAACCACCTTAATTATATATCACTCCCCCCTACCCCCCTTTAGAATCAAATCAGAATGCAGTGTAGTGAGGTGTGGGGGAGATTCATATTGCTGGTTCCGTACTGTACTATCATCCGCACAGGATCCAACTACGCCGTGACACATCACATGTGACACTGAACAATTCACAACACGGATTAAAATAGTAACCTCCCTCTTGTGCAGAAGTCACATCTGCTGTCCGAGGCTACCGGGGTAATGATCACCATATGCCACCTACAGCCACTTGGTATGACGACCGTCTGTCCTACTGTGCGTGTGGATTAGCAGCACAAACTTGCAAAAAACAATAGGACAAAGATGACGGCTACATAATCTCAAAAAATACACAATATGTACAATGACACAATTGAACTATGTTCACATTTTGCTCAGTAAACCTGCATAGGGGAATGCACCACTAGCACGGATGAGATTGTTTAACTCTATCGGTTAATGCCTCACTCGAATGAATATTACACGTGATTTCCACTTTTGTGTCAGTCCCACTCAGCAGCCGAACCCTACGTCGATGTGCCACTTCAAAAACTGACATCAATTTTATCTGTTTTGCAAACAAGCATACGAGCATTTGTTCCCGACCAAAACAACAGCAGTAAAAAAATTAGCAGCAAAAGAGGTCACGTTGAGCAAAACATGGGTGGATTTCAAAAAAATAAATGAATTCAATGTGTGCGTGTGATGCTTTAAAAATACAAAAATAAATTCAACAAGGCAAAGTAAGGCTGAGATGAATTGGCTTGCGAGCACAAAAGAAAAGAAAAAAGAAAAAAAAAAAAAAACGGGATGTCTCACTGAGCCACCACCACCATGACGTTTCATGTTAACCGAGAGTGAAAAACCTTAAAGCGCTGTCTTTTACAACAAAACAAGCACTGCATAGCCCTTCGGAGCACTACCCACCCCAGTACCACTTGTCTAGATTATTGAATGCCTTGTACTCCTTATGCCGACGAAGGTAATCGCAAGCCAGGCATGTGTGCTCGGCCCAAAAATAGGCCTTCTTCACTTTAAAGTGTCGCCGCCACTCAAAGTACCTGAGGTACATTTCCTCGTTCTTATCCAGGAACAGGAGGTAATCAGCCAGCTCCTTGGGCGAGGAGAAGTCGTCCACATGGATGAAGGCGTCTCCCTGGATGAAGTTCTCGTAGTTCTGCCTGGGCGGGCCCAGAACTACTGGCACTGTCCCGATGGAGAGCGGGTTGTAGAGTTTCTCGGTGATATAGTCCTTGTGGATGGAGTTCTCAAACGCCAGGTAGAACTTACAGCTGGCGATGGTAGGAAAGTAGTCTTGGTCAGAGATGTACTCCCCGAAAGCTTGTCCGTACGCGTGAACCTCGATGTGTTTGTACAGCTTATTGTAGTATTTCACCCGCACGTGGTCTTGGTTCCAGTTGCTCACAATCCAGCAGATCAGCTTGTTTTTGCTCGGGGGGACAAAATCCTCCTCGCCTTCCGCCGCTACGATGGACCCATAAGGCACTTCAATGTCAGAATCCTGACGGTAATTGAGAGTCAGATTGAACAGATTCTCAATCCCAGGCAGCTGAGAGGAGTGTGACGGGGACTCCAGGTTCATCCATATCCACTTCTGGAAGGACGGACGCTGGAGCGGCGGCAGGTTGGACAAGTCAGTGCTGATGTCTCTGTGATGGATAACGACCCCATCGGACTTGTTGTAGAGGTTCCTGTCCGCCGTGATGAAGCAGCCCTCGATGTTGAACAGCGAACTGCAGACAGTCAGGTCATAGGTTTGTCCGAAGGGCCAAAGCCAGATCAGAACGGTGGTCACATTTTTATCGCTCTTGGTGGAGAAGAGGCTTTTGACCCGGTCCGTAGACACCGTCGACTCTACGGGACCCAACAACCAGCTGGTGGATGGTTTAAAATACATCAAAAACAGAGTCACAAAACATCCCAGTATGAATGTACCGAGCAGAAGGGGTCGTAGGATTCTGTGAAAAGGTGCAGATGGCATACTCTGTCCTAAGAAAAAAAAAAAAAAAAAGGTAAACCACAGAGACACGTGTCACGATTGGAAACAGCTCAGCAGGAAGCGAAATCATCTCTGATTTGTGTTAAAGTCTGTAATAGACCGTTGTGACAAACGTGCAATTATCATTCTTTTTTTCATTTTTGAAAATACATATCACCTCCGTGTTTGGCAGATCACTTCCCCATGATACTGAAACCATTTCTATTCTCCATTTTCTGGCTGATTTTGAATTGATGCCCACTCTTTTCTTCAAATAATGTCATACGGTTTCTTAAGAAACGACTTAAAGATATGTAAACATGATTGCTAGATGACTCTGTGACTCGGGGCCAATTTATTGGAGGGTTTTCCACGATGACCCGAAACACTCGGCTGAAGTTGCCAACAAAATTCACTATTTCATTTAGCCGATGAAATAATTCACCTAAAATTTGTCACACAAAGGGTGGGTTTAACGAGGACTCAGTCGCCGACTCTTGAAATCATTTGCTCATCAGTTATTTGGCCTGCAAACATCTGCTTTTGAACCGAGCTCCTTCTCTATCTCGTAATTGGACTACGAGCCTTTTTACACTCAGGGTAGTCAATAGATTAGATCGATGCTGGTAAAGAGCATGTGCCGCCGCTAAAGGCAAGTCATTAGAATACAAACCTGGTGGATCTGACTGAATGATAAAATCCAAGCAAGAATAGAGGCCGTGGGACTTTGAGTTCCTAGACTGAATCAGCAGGACCGGTCCACCGTTTGATTCTTCCTTTTGAAAAGGCAGGCGTCGTCTCTTTGCTCTCGCGCAGGATAACAATGGTCCTCAACGATCTAGTGAGTTGTGTTTGATCTCGGGCGCGCGGGTCTTCTTAGTGATGCCGCCTTTCACACAAGCAAGAAAAAAAAAAAAAAGAAGAAAAAACAGAGAATCAGTTAGGGCCGGAGTGGGACGAAGAAAGAAAAATCCCTGCACCATTTTTGGGTCTTTAGGAGCGATCATTGTTTGGGGAAACCAGTCATCTCGATAGATATTGCCTTTTTAATTAAATGGATTTAAAAAAAATAAATAAATAAGAAAGGTTTAAAGTGGCTTGAAAATCTGGCATATTTTATGTGCCACTTTAAGCTTGGGTGCAAGCTTCCAGCTGTTATTAGTTTTGGTGTGTATCAAGTATTGTAAGAGAATACTGCCATCTTAAGGCTGAGGGGAATCTGAAGAGCCCCTGACTCTCACCCACCTGCATGGATAAAGAGGCCATACAAGTGTGCAAACAGGACATTAAGATACACATGCATTTAAGGTCCGGACCGATTTAAATCAATATGAAAAGATCATACTCCGATTGTGCTCGACATCTGTTCACCATGCCGTTCTCCCGCATTTTCATGTCGCCAAATCCTCTTACAGTACTCAATGTCTACGATGAGCTCTTAGCATAATGGAGGACGGTGAACGTGCGTAAATGCATATTTTGCCGACACGTATATCACTTTTAAGCAGAGGTCAAAGCGAGGCCCGTTCAATGTGCGGCACGCAAGTGAAGTTATCAAGTTGCCATGGCAATGGAGCTGAGGTCACAGTGTTTAACATGAGGAGGAATTATAGAGCGTGTTGTTCACCCTGCGACGATCAGACGGCAGGCTGGGACGGCGCCGGCGTTCCTTCATTCATTCATTCATTCAGCTTTTAAGTGAGTAGCAGGGGTTTTGGCAAATGCATTGTGATGTATTTGGGACAGGGAAGGCGCACCGCATGGGTGAGTAGTCTGCAGAGGGACAATGCTAGAAAGGGGGATGGGGATGGACGCTGGCACAGATTTTGGCAGCATCACTCATCAAACACACATCACATTCCCCCTATATGGTTTGGTACACGAGTACTTTTTTTTTTTTTTTTACAGCACTCATGTTTTATGTGCATTTACATGAGCAAGGCCATTGCACACATTGTGAAATTTAAAAAAAATTAAAAAGAAATAAATAAAACACCCCATCTCAGGTGAGAATGAATCGGAGGCCACCAAGCACCGAAGGTCATTTTCAACATGACGCTGTGCTGACAACACAATAAATGTATTCTTTTTCTTTTGCTTGTTTGTTTTTGTTTTCTATTTAAAAAGGTTATCCTGACATCCGCCAGAAGCGCTTTGCGCATTTAAAGACGTGCAGAAGACAAGTGAGTGTGCCGGATGGATGTTGCAAGAGAATAATACATGTGCAGATTGGATGTCGATTGAAAGCAGGGTATCGTATAAAGAGTTCCAACAGACTATTACGTGTGATTTAGATATTATCATTTTGGGTTTTTTTTGTTTATTTTTTGTTTTTTATTATGAGAGCATCTATTCCAATTAGCTGGCGAGGGTCCTTCGCCCACATCAGGTAGCGCTTCTGTCATGGAGTGCAGGAAGGGAAAATAAAGAACCGTATATTTCACTCACCATCTCGACAGGCGTGAGTCAAAATAGACCTTCCTGGTCATTCCCCACCCCCTCCCGGAGGTTCCGTACGCTCCTCAAACACACCTTGCAACATCGGGAAGATGCGGACGCGTTTGGAATAAAAATTCGCGCCCGTCCGCCGCGTTTGCAGGAAAACAGCCGGATGTGTCCGCATCCATCGCTTCGATTCAGGAAAAAAAAAAAAAAAAACCCTGCTGGAGAAAAAAAAAAATGTGCGCTGATTCTCCTCCTCCACCTCCTTCCCACCGCTCCTGCACGCCGACGCAATTGGTTGATGACAATAATAATAAATTAAAAAAAAAAAACAGTCTATTTAAATGACAGATATGGTGACTAACCCTTCATTGCCTTGCACTAAAAGCATGGCTCCGTGCGTGTGGACGCCATGGATGCCCAGGGATGTGATGCGATGTGGAATAATTCCCTGTCGGCTGCCCATGCGCTACCTTGCTGTTTACCGTCACTGCAGCTGCAGGCCGTGGCGGCGCTCCAGTGCGTGTGCGCGTGTGCATGTGTGTGGACGTGCTTACGGACAGGGGTGGTGCATTTTACACCTTAATCATCTGCTCGGAGGTTGCATTTCAGAAAAAAAACCCACATGATTCTGCGCTGAGCAGAACAACCTTTGTGAATCGTTTATAACGCGGTAATTACAGCATGTGTTGCAAGACGGATCTTTTCCAAAGATGCTGCTGACCTGCACCACCCGTCAGACCTGATCATCCACATAAGGTTCTCAAATATCTGCTGTATTTCCACAAGAGCTGAGTATGTTTACTCCCACAATTTAACAACAATCCCTTAAATAAGGTGTCAATGGTGTCTTTCATTCAGTGCTTGGAAATTCACTAGCTGGGAAAAAGAAGCCCACTTCTCCCCAAACTCCACGCCCTCGGATTGGAACTCAAGGCCTTTTTCTGTTTAAACACTGGCTTGATGGCGACTCTTACTATCTGCAATATTCTCTTGGCCTTGTTTTGTTTGTAGTGAATCCACACGCAGGAAACTTGAGCGAATCACATGGTAGGTCAAGCCTGTCCTGTGGCATCAGTAACATCCATGATTCACTCACAAAGATGTCACTCTGAAATACCGGACATAATACATATCATCCTAACCATCTCCCCAGAATCTTATATCTATATTCATAATCTAATCTATCGTAAAAGTGGGCTATTGTGAATATATTGACCATTTGATGTGAGCATATCTCACACTGCCCAAGTATGGAAAACACTGTATCCTCTTTCCCTTTCGGCTTTTCCCATCAGGTGTCGCCACAGCGAACCAACCTTCTCCATCTAAACCTATTCTCTGTCTCCTCCTCTCTCACACCAACTAACTTTGTATCCTCTCTCCATACGGCCGTAAATCTTCTCTTTTGTCTTCCTCCAGACCTCCAATTCCAGCACCCGTCTACCAATATATTCACTATATTCACTGTGCATGACCCAACTACCGCTCCAAAACATCTAACATGTGCTGTCCCTATGATGGAGTCATTCCTGATCCTATCTATCCTCGTCACTCCCGAATTGAAAACCCTGTATATATTTTTAAAACAAATCTAATATGTCACCAAGAAATTTAAAAAAAAAAAGGTTATTCGTGAATGCCTGCACATATTTGAACATCATCAAAGTTCTCACTTGACGTCTTCTTGTGTTTTGGCTCTTCAGTCATCGCATCCGTCTTTGTGCTTGATAGTGTTGAAACATTTCTGCAAGAGAAATTATGGAGGTAGCAGTGTTAAATCACCACGTTGCTTGCAACATCTATGTTTTACTTTTTTTTTTATTCTTCGTCCGTTGTGCATTTTAATAATTTTTATATTGAGGTTCCTTGTCGTCACAGTTTACAGTAAGAAAATACGTCAAGAAGCAAGGCGTCTCGATGAAGTGAGTTGGGCTATAAAACAGTACCAAAACATGCCGCGTCTATCATTAAACATGCAAATGTGCAAGGATGGCAAAATTGTAGTGATGAGACAGAACGAAAGTTATGGCTAACGAATAACAAAAAATACTAACATACGTAAAAGCTGTCATTGAAATTACGTTTTTTTGGGCACTTCTGAGCAAGACATATGTAGGTCCCATTTTCCAGAGCTCCGGGACCGATAACATTTATTCCATTAAAACAGCTACATAAATATTCATAAATGAAACAGCCCAATAGTTGACGAAAGATAATACAAGGAGACAAACGAAAGAAATGCCCGCACAGTGTCGATTTAAATGGGGGAAAAGCTCAAAAAATCTAAGCATAGCAGCAAAGCTAAGCAATCAAAGATATTAAAACAAAGATCTTATCGTCCTGGGGGGGGGGGGGCTCTAAAATCATAAGAGATAAACTTAAAAGTGCACTGTCGGAGGACGCAAGTGCAAGGAATGACATTTCAAGTTGCTAGTAACGCGAAAGCTATCCGGGAAGGCGGATTGTCATAGTGGTCCGACGAAGTGATCTCGCTACGGGCCGCGGTTACCAGCCTTCAAAAAAAGGTGTCAACCCTCAAAGAGCGCTGCGACGACACGGAGGAGAGGATGAGACGGAACAACATCAGTTATGACAGCGGCCGTCGTGGCCAACTGAACGCCGGCTCTCCCTAAAAGGTCACCGAAGTTATCAGGGACGTCCTACAGCAGGCCCTGGATGGAAAGCTGGAACGATCACGGCCCGTGTTTGCCACCAGGAACACAGGAGATGGGGAGAACCTGCAGGTGATCATCGCGAAATTGCATTACGACGGAGACGCTGCGGAAACTCTGCGGAAAGCCCGGGACAGAGCCCAACTGACCTACAACGGACTGACCTACAAAGATTGCCATATTCCCTGACCATAGTGCCAGTGTAGTTAAGGCGAGAGCTGCATTTACATACGTACGAGAAGCACTACGAGGTCGGACAGAAATCCGCCATGGTTTGCTCTCCCCCGCCAGACTCCGGGTCTCATATCAGGGTGAAGATAAGGAATTTCTGGCCCCCCAAAAAGCCATGGAATATGTCCATACCTTTCTCCATGAAGACCCAAAGAGACATAGCTTAAGAGCTCCGTGTATCCTTACCCATATGTAACAAAATAAAAAGAATTGGTAATGATTATGACTGTAGACTTTTGTATTACAAGTTATCTCCATTGTGTTCTTGTTATGTATCAATCCCGGCTTATAGTTGAAACCACATGGTGGGAGACACTAGGGAGAAAAACTATTTTTCACTATGAACATAAACTAATCTGATAACGTCCCGAGCCAGATAACTTGCAAAATTTTATGGTTCCTAGCCCTATTGTTTGTTACGCTCATTTCTATAGTAAATATTATGAGAAGATATAATAGTCTTTGAAAGTTAAGTTTTGTGAACATATTAGAAGCTACGTGACTGTATAGAGCTATTTGATTTGATAGAAACTTTATAAATTGGTTCTGGGAGAGTCAGAATGATGACTACTTTCTTTTAATTTAATTTCTTAACTTCAATCTATGCTGTGCATTTTTGCTGCTTCTGTAACATATCTTTCTGGACTTGTTCCTGTTACAAGTTGTGACCACAGTAGAGAGAGAACGGAAGTGTGGTATGAGGGGGTCGCTGGGTGGTGATGACATGAAAACAGAAGGAAAAAAAAAAACAAGTTGGAAAGATTACCTGTGAGAATTTTTACAAACCTTCCGTTACATTGGTGGCAACGGCGGGATAATATAACCAAGGGTTTGTGAAAGTTGCCTATACTGCGTACAACTACAAAATAACAAACACGAAGACTCCGGTTTCTCAAGAAGTGTTGATGCAGAACTTGCAGGGTTCTTAAAAAGCATGACGGGCTCAACAGCTAAGGAATTAGGTATGCAGATTGGGGAATTGGAAATTAAGCAAGTGATCTAATCACTGAAGAACAAAATTCCAGATCCAGATGTACATGTCAATGGATTTGATAAAACCTTTAAAGACCTGCTAGCACCCCTGTTACGAAATGCATACAGATAAGTCCTAGATTCTAATACTACGGCACCATCCTGGACTGAGGCAAAGATAGTCGTGATTCATAAAATGGGTAAAGACCCGACTGAATGCCAGTCTTATAGGTAAATACAATTACTGAACAGAGACATGAGGATACTAACAGCAATTCTAGCGAGAAGGATAAATAAGATAATTACCTAAATTATACACCCTGACCAAACAGGCTTTGTCACTTATGTATGACGCCCATTAAATATAATTTCTCATCAAAAAGAGATGAAATTACAGTAGTCAATAATCATAGCTAATTTTCTAATTGTCTATTTATATCTATTGACAATGATAACTGTTATGCTGCTGTGACAAAAGGAACAAAAGAATTTCCCCTATGAGGATCATTGAAGTTGATCTCATGATCGGGTATGATGGCGACGTCTGCCTCAAATATTAAAACAATTTAGATTTGGTCCTAATTTCATAAATTGGATTCAAACACTTTATTCATCCCCATGAGCAGTTGTTAAGGTTAATGGATGCAAATCAGAGAGTTAGCTTTTAGCATTGAGCTGCTGGCCCAACTCGGTAGACAACAGTAACATAAGAGGAATTATAATATAATAATATTATGAAGAACACAAAACTTCATTGTACGCAGATGATGTCCTATTACATTTAACAGAACCCAGCTCAACAATCCCATATCTAAGGAACTCATATCCAGTTATGGTTATTATTCTGGATTTAAGGTAAATTTAGACAGAACGGAGGCTATAGATCAGGGGTGTCAAACTCATTTTGGTCCGGGGGCCACATAGGAGTCTAATTTGATGTCAAGGGGGCCGGACTAGTAAAATCATTACCTAGAAGTGACACCCCGTCCAAATTTTTCCTTGTTTCAGTGTAAAGGAGGTAAACAGGTAAATTACAAAAATCTGAAGATGTCATGAACTGTTCCTCTAAAAAATACATGACGAATTAATATTAAAAAAGAATTGACGAAATGACACCATAAAAATATTGAGTTAAAAGAATAAAAATATTGTCACTGTGGGAAAATTTGGGACTAGGATTTATTAGACAATTGATTGGTAGTATGTTTAAGAGGAGGTATGATGTTTACAAGGCGAATGGTGGCTATTAAATCAATCTTATTAATTTTGCCTGTTTTTTTTTTTTGCTATCATTTTTGTGGTTGTTATAGAAATAAGATCATTTTAACAATGTCACTAGATGTTATTTCCTCAAAAAGTCATTTTGTTTTCAAATTTTGAAGAGAAAAATACATTGCAAAGTTCCTTTTTCATTTTTTCCTTGTCTGTTTTTTTTGAAATCCATTGAATAAAACCCCCAGATGCATGTCAGAAAAAATGCATGGGTCTCACTAGTACAAAGATTTGATTTAAGGCAGGGGGCCACAAGATATTGTTCCGAGGGCCACAATTGGCCCGCGGGCCCCGAGTCTGAGACCCTTGCTATGGATGTAAATGATCTGGTTTCAGAAACAGATAAGCGACACAGTAGATTCCGATTGCCCAAAGAAGGCATTAAATATCTTGCCACCTCTACACAACCTCTTTAATGTAAACTACAATAAGCATATTAATAGTGACCTAGAAAAGATGGCCCTCGCTCCCGCTCTCCCTACTGAATCAAGTAGAAAGTATCCATATGAATGTCCTGCCCAGATTGCTTTGTTTATTCCAGATGTTACCTATGGAAATGCCTTAACCAACCTTTGATCACCTTAATAAATTATCAAAATGTATCTGTCAAAATGAGTGCCCTGGCATGAGACTGGAAACTTTACAGCCTCACACATTTGATGGAGATCTTAAAAGTTCAAAACCTAAATAATTATTTCTGGGCTGCGCAACTGACAGTAATTGCATGGATCCGCAATGATACGTCCACACAATTGCCTGACATTGAGAAAAGCAGGTGCAAAGAGCCCCGGGATATCTTACCCTTTCTTGACGTTCCTGTAACAGAAATGGCGGCCTGGACAAAATCAAAAATACTCTCATCACTGACAAATTAATTTGATCTTCCGGAGACAGATTTTTTTTTTAGATACCTACAGTCGAGATCTTTCCTGACAAAGCACAAGGAGTGGGAAAAACTTAGAAGACCTACCGCTATAGACAGGTTCCAATACCACTAAAAAGTAATTGGGAAAAGAAAACAATTGGGAAGCTATGTAATATATTCTATCTATGAATGTACATAACTCCCAACGGATAAAACAGAGATAGGAGGCAGAAATGAACATTGACATATGATATCAGTGGACACCTGGGAAGAGATATGCATTGAGGCACACCGGACCAAAAACTCAAACTCCTGGAGGGAATTCAAGTAGAAAGTAATTACTAGGTTTTTCAGAACACCAGCAAAAACAGCTAAGATGGGGCCAACATGTTTTAGTCGTTGCTGGAGGAAAAGTGGTAAAGATATTCTGGCCTTGTCCTAAACTAAGTCTATTTTGGAAGGAGGTCTTTGACGTTCTCAACGTGGTTTTCAAATGGGGCATTCCACAAAGCTCCACAACTGCATTATTAGGAGCAATCCCTATGGGGAAAACAGGAAGGATGAAAAATACCTCCTAAACGTATTGCACACAGCATAGTTATGCATTAAAATGCATAACTATCAGGTGGTTAAAACCGGATACCCCTCCGTATAAAATGTGGATCCAAAAAGTATGGGACATATACCACATGGAGGAAATTACATATTTATTAAGACTTCAGAAGCCTATTTTTACTAAACAATTGGCACCTGTCATGTCTTTACTAATACAATGAGGTTGTAGTCAAGGAGATTTGGGCTGGCACCAGACATATGCATCATATCCTTTTAGAGTACCTACACTGAGGCCCAGAAATATTTGGACAGTGACACAAGTTTTGTTATTTTAGTTGTTTATGAAAACATATCCAGGACACAATTATATAATCAATATGTTCTTAAAGTGCAGAATCTCAGCTGTAATACAAGAGTATTGAGATCCAAATTATAGCAAGGGTTTAGGAATTACAGCTCTATAATATGTAGCTGCCTCTTTTTCAAGGGACCAAAAGTAATTGGACAATTGACTCAGAAGGCTGCAAAAAAATAACACGGCTACTTGACCTTTTCGATCAGTAACCTATCATCAATTAAGCTGTTAAAAGACCTGGAGTTGATTCTATGTGTGGCGTTTGCATTTGGAAGCTGTTGCTGTGAACACATGTGGTCAAAGGAGATCTCAATGGAGGTGAAACAGACCATCCTGAGGCTGAAAAAAAAAGAAGAAATCAATCAGAGAGATAGCAGAAATGTTAGGAGGGGCCAAAACAATACTTTTGGTACATTCTGAGAAAAAAAAGTGGGTTTAGCAGTATCTAAGTCTACCACAAAAAGACTTCATGAGAGTAAATACAAATAATTCACAATAAGGTGCAAACCATTAATCAGTCTCAAAAATAGAATGGCCAGAATTGACTTGGCCAAAAGAAACACAAGAAGCCTGCCCAGTTCTGGAACAAAGTGCATGACATCTTCTGTAAAACGCAGTGGAGGCAGTGTGATGTCATGGGCATGCATGGCTTCCAAAGGCACTGGGTCACTTGTGTTTATTGACGATGTGACAAAAGATAGAAGCAACCAGATGAATTTTCAAATGTATGAAGACATACTTTCTGCTCAGATTCGGCCAAATGTAGCAAAGTCAATACAGATGGACAATGATCCAAAACATATTGCAAAAGCAACCAAGGAGTTTTTTTAAAGCAAAGAAGTGGAACATTCTGCAATGGCCGAGTGGATCACCAGAGCTCAACCCAGTTGAGCATGCATTTCACTTGCTCGAGACAAAACTTAAAGCAGAAAGACCCACAGACAAGCAACAACTGCAGACAGTTGCACATGGGTTCCAGACTTCTGACAGCCATTGCCTGCAAAAGATTCTCGACAAAATATTGAAAGTAACATTTTACTTAGGGTTATGTTTATTTGTCCAATTACTTTTGAGCCCCTTAAATGAGCGTTTGCATAAAAATAGCTACAATTCCTATACATTTAATCATACATTTTTGTTCAACCCCTTGAATTAAACCTTAAAGTCTACACTTCAATGCCGTTGTGACTGTTTAATTTCAAATCCAATGTGGTGACATGCAGAGCCCAACTCATGAAGATTGTATCACTGTCCAAATATTTCTGGGCCTAACTGTATGTGGATATTTCTGTTACTATTTCCTACTTATTTATCTATTACCATGTCATCTCATTATATATTGCACATGTACCTGTCATATTGATGAAAAATTAAACAAAGATTGAGTTAAAAAAAAAAAAAAGAATCACATTATTTTCCTTCAGTGTTTTGATAGCCCGTTTTAGCCTACTGCAGCTAAAACATCATTAAGTTGAATTTTCAGAACAAGTTATTATGACAACACTGGTGAAAGTATTAGCTCTCCCTGTTGCTCTATTCAGATCATTCTTGCCACCGCCTGCGCTCCCCGCCAAATATGGCGGCCCATTTGCGGGTAATCTCCAGATAGATGGTCGGTTTGTTGGGCAGATAGTCCAGATAAACCGTCTGGCTTGTTTTGGGAACTGCCGTCTCAATCTGAGTCCCCTCATGCCATTCATTAAAAGATGTAATTGAGATAAAATCAGGCCTGGCTTCCAACGCTGCACTCAGAGAGGTCTCATAATATTTCCCATTGATGCGGTTCCTGGTGTTTTGGAAGTTCCACGGGCGAATGCTCGTGTCGATGTACCCCGGGCCGACGCTCGGTATGAACATCAGGTTGTTATCTTCACAGAATGCCTTGATGGAGTCCCAGTTGCGTTGCGTGGACCCGTAGGAAAATCCATTGGTAGCAAAGTACGTGTAGATGCCGTCGAACCCCGCTGTCAGGATTTCCCTCTTCTGCTTCTCCTCAACCAGCAAGGCAATGAAAATAGCATCGTAAGGGGTGTCCCTGATACTGCCGCTCTGCGTGTGCTTCAGCAGTTTGGCCCACTGCTCTGAGTTCATCAGGTACGAGTCATAAACATAGAAGAGTGGTAGGAGCTTGCCGGTGTTGGTCTGGTACTTGAAGAAGGCAGGGTGTTCCCCGTATCTGAGGGAGAAGAGAAACAGCAAACAATAATCCTCCATGTAGCTGATTTGTAAGAGACTAGCACGTCCCTCTTGGTGGAAAAGCAGAGAGAAGGTGAGTCCTCAGGGCTGCTGGTATCAGTTATCTTATAATAAAATAGTCAGCTGACTATTCCATCAATTTTTTTCACCCCACTACCTCCCGTTGTCTCCACCTTCACTCAATACGTAGACTGCAATGAGAGGGATTAAAACCCTGGACCTCCTGTATGCCAACGTGAGGGATGCATACAACTCTTCCCTTCTACCCCCTCTGGGCAACTCGGACCATAACCTGGTACTCCTGGACACTGTCTACACATCGGTGGTGAAGCGGCAGCTGCCCACCAGCAGCTTCCAAGTACAGCCTCCACTCAACCCATCTCATCTCCTCAAACCCGAACGCAACCACGATCTGCCCCTCCTTCCCCCGCCCATCTGCAACTGGCACGGAGCACAGACATGGCCACTACCAGTCCCGCCTCCCAATCCCCACCAGGAACTTCCACACACAGCGCCCCTTGCTGCCAAACAGCATCAGCTTCTAATACAGGCACTCCCCTCCACCCTTTTCCCAACCATGGCCTCACCCTCACTTCCAGCCAGGTGCAGAGGGAGTTCTCCAGTTTGAGGCAGAGCAAAACCAGTGGGCCGGACAACATCAGCCCCAGGGTCCTCAAGGTGTTTTGCTGGGTTCTTCCAGCACCTCTTCAACCTCTCTCTGAGGTTGCTGAAGGTGCCTGACCTCTGGAAGACCTCCTGCATTGTCGCAGTACCCAATAAGGAACGTCCAAGAACTCTCAGTGACTAAAGGCTGGTGGCACCAACGTCACATGTCATGAAGTCATTCAAGAGGCTTGTACTCCAGGACGGCCGCAGTATGTTTGGGTGGATGGCTGTGGAATGCCCCAAGTTACTGTCCTGTCTCTATTCCTTGTCACGCTCTCTACCTCTGACTTCGGGTACAACTCCAGTTCCTGCCACCTCTTGAAGTTCTCTAATGACTCTTTCATCATAGGATGCATGAACAATGACAACGAGGAGGAGTACAGAGGTCTGATCACGAGTTTTGTTGAGTGGAGCAACCAGAAACACCTCTTACTCCAAGACCAAGGAGGTGGTTGTGGACTTCCGGAAGATCAGAGGCGACAGGTACCAATCACCATCAAGGGTGTAGAGGTGGAGATAGTGGACTCCCACAAGTACCTTGGGGTCCGCATCATCAACAAACTGAACTGGTCACACAACACTGATACACTCTACAGGAAGGGTCAGAGCAAGATGTTCTTCCTGAGGAGACTGAGGTCCTTCCGCACCCGTAGCGGGCTCCTCAAGACCTTCTACCAGTCTATGGTAGCCAGCGCTCTAGTCTTCAGTATAGTGTGCTGGTGGGGCGGTGCCAGAACTGGTGAGGTCAATAGGCTCAATAAGATAGCGAGGGAAGTCCGTTCGATGATGGGACTGAACCTGGACCATCTTTAATCGGTGACAGTGGGGAGGGTGAAGGACACACTGGGAGCTATCCTGGACAATCCTTCCCACCCCCTACATGATGAGCTGTTGCTGACATGCAGCTCCTTCAGCCAACGGTTCATCCCAACCCGGTGTAGAACCGAACACTTCAGGCGCTCCTTTGTGCCCACGGCCATCAGACTGTACAACAGCAGTCTGGACGGCACACAACTCTGACCGATCTGAGTGCACCTGTGCTGCTTTCACTATCTCATAACCATACCCCATTCACTACCTAACCCATTCACATGTCATGCCTCAACTCTGCTGTCTTTCCTATCCTTGTTTGTCCCAGCTCACATACATCCTGCCTATTTTTGTTTATTTACTCTATTCAATGCTATTGTCACTATCTGTATTGTTGTTTAGTTCTGGCTGTGTATTTTTTGACCTCACTGTTCCTTTATGTTGTCCATTGTTATTCCCGATGTTGTTGTTGCTGTCTATTTTCTCGATGTCTTGCTAACTTCTATCTCTCTATTTATATTCATATTTATTTTACTTTTTCTTTTTTGACATAACTGTTACGCTGCTGTGACAAAGGAAATTCCCCTATGGGGATCAAAAGAGTTATCAATATTCTTATCTTATCTTAACCCTTTGGGTAATAAGCCAAGCTCTTTGCAGTTTTGCATTTGTAAATCCTGAATGAATTGTGTCAACCCTAGCTTCCTGGTGTTCGGTGAATTTAGAACAACCTTTTGTGTACTCTTAAACTCAGACGTCAATATGATACAGGACATTGTTCAGTCTTCATAGATGGTTGGGTTATCAACTTTTAGACAGGATTTTGTTATTTTTTTTTCTCTCTCTCATATTCTCCTGTTTTTTCAGTGACAGCCAAACTGTTTTCCAGGTTTCTCCAGGGCGTGTGAGAACACTGACAATGACAGAATGAGATCACTGAACTGACTTGTGACAGACAAAAATAGAAAAAAACAAAAAAATTACTTACTTTTCAATGATGTATCTGACATTTGTGTACATATTCAGTTCATCCCTTCCCTTGTACGGTTCAATGTGAAATGCTACCTGCAGTCAAACAAGAGAAACTTAAAAAGATCGTTTTTTTCCAGGAAAGCATTTTTCATTTCATGTGCTACTGATTACAGAACAAATGGAGCTCAGTGAAGACAAAATGCTGTCATCCCAGACCTTAATTTGGTATTTATGTGCCACCTCCAGCAGCAAAGGCACAATGTCATCTGTCGGGTCCCCATTGTCATCTTTCATATTAGGAGGATACCAGGAAACAGCAATGACACCTGGGAGCAAAGAAATGAATGCTTTAGACACTGATGACAAATCATGCAGTTGAAGCACTATAATAATTGTACATTCAAATACTGTAGTGTGTGTAATGTGAATAATGGCAGTGAATATATTGAGGTGATTCTAGATGTGTATTGGGAGGACAAAGGCGGGATGAGAACTGGGGTCAGTTCTAAATGGTTCAATCCATCTGAAAAGACCGAGTTTATTAATGCATTCGATCTTTTCTGACAGTCACTTCAAGGCAAAACAACAGCAACAAACCATGATGTCCAACCCCTCTGCACGTTTCCTATGAATGCCAAATTCATTTTTCTTCCTAAACACATTAAACAATTTTTAGTGCGGCAACAACTCAAAATGGCCAAACCATGAGTTTCTGTCACTCTTTGCACCAGCATCGGTTCCCAGGGTTGGTTAAAAAGATGAAAAGACTAAATCCTTAATTAGAATTGTGTAATTTTTCACTATTTAAATGATGATAATCTCAGCGTCACTGATCTGACTTTTAAGATGTCATTTGATAATAATTTGTAACCAAAAAAAAGTTGTTCTGTTGATTCATTGGTAACTGGATCATTGTCAATAAATGTATTTATGTATATATAAATGTATGTTTACCATGTATTTGAAAACAAGGACATTTTTAAAACGTGGGTAAAAGTGATTGGGGGACATTTACAGTCATCATGATATCATTAAGGTTTAAAATTAAAATCCCTTGCCAAATACTAAAAACAATGTTCGATATATCTGTGATTGTGGCAATTAGTTAAGTCAAATAATGAATTATATGGTCATTATTATTATCAAACTCATCAACAGTGATGATCATTTAGACTGATAATCGTATGTAAATAAAATAATCACTGTTCAACATCGAAAACTTTTTCTGAAACGAACATCTTTTGACACCAAGTGTTAGTCCAGATCAAACTGCAGTCTAATAATGGTTCCATTGCATTTCAATGTAGTGGCAGAAAGGCAATGAACTATAGAACAGACTGTTTTTTTTTTCAAGTGAAAAGGGAAGCTCAGATTGACTTTGAAATCCAATATTGGATTTGACAGCCATCAGCAGGTCAATGCCAGCTTTCCTCTGGACTGGATGTCAATACACTGATATTGAATGTTGGTCAGGTGACGTCACAACCTACATTCAACTAAACATCAATGTCCAATCCACTCGCTGCCCGACTGGGATTCATGCCGATGTCCGGCTCAGACAAAGGGAGTACAAAAGGTTTAAAGTTACAATTGTGATGTGCTCAGAAACATTGCAGGGAAACACCACTTCGACATTATTGTTGTAGACAGCGACCTATGAATGATGACTACAGTGATATTTCAACTGAGATTCGTACATTACAGATACTTCCTTCATTTAAATGATTGTAATTTTCAACACAGATATTTCTGTGACACACATATATTTCTGTCTAAGGTAAAACCTGCAGTTGCAAATCAACTGCATTTTCATGGACTACAAATATAACGATAAAAACGGAGTGTGTCGAGACATGACGTGCTTTGTGTTAAATCAATTTCAAATAAAAATTATGGAAAAGAGTATGCTCCAATGCATTTCTAAAATTTCAGTTAACAATAAGGTGGTTCTGCATCTTTTGTCTTGATTATGATTAATATTAACAGTAGTAGCTGAAACATGAAGCTTTGAAGAATACAGTGATTTGGCAGACGATTTTTTATGCAAAGTAATCCGAAGTAATCTATTTTCTTTTATTGCATTACAATATATGTTTTTAATAAAAGAATTGAGTAAGAACATCAAAAAAGAGGGCTCTTGCGTTTGAGTGCTTTTGCACTAATCTTACAGGAGCAGAATTAGAAGATCATCTTACAGATCCCCTCTCAGATCACCCGGGTCAGTAATGCATCCCAGGATTTTCAACCCCGTCAACCAGATGAGTAATAATATCAGTGTAACATGACCTCATGCCTTAATGCTGCCCTGAGGTGAATTTCAGCTCAGTGTCTGCCTTACCAATGGCTGCTGTACGCAACTGCTGCATATGAGCCTCTATGACTGAGGGGTCTCTGGAGCTGTAAGCCCCTAAAGCTGGGTAGAAGTTGGCCCCAATGTCATCGGGCGGGCTGTGTCGTCCCTGTGGATACCCCTGAGCCACCTTGAAGTCCCAGTGAGGCAGCTGTGGATGGTCCCAGTGGATGTATTTGCCATCAAACGTGGGGTTCCCGTACCAAGTGTAGTAAAAGGCATGGACATAGTAGTTTGGAGGAGGGAACCTCCTCAGCGAAGCCTCCAGTTTGGCAGCTTTGTCAGACTGGCTAGATTCACTCATCTTTGCCTGGTCAGGCTTGCTGATAGCGTTGTGGTCCCTCTTAATCTGGTCCTCACGTCTCCCGTCCGGGAACATCTCGCTACCACCAGGGCCGCTGAACGGGGAGTCTTCCAGGGACAGCGACTTCAGCACCACCGTCACGATGAGCACAAGCAAGACCAGGGCGAGTAAAGTCACGCAGGACTTCCGCCTGAACCTCGCCATTCTCCGGTTAGAGCACCAGGCTTCTCACAGTTCATTGTTGGGAAAGCCAGTAGTTGCTGTCATTACAGAGGAACCCTTAAAAAAGAACGAAATAAAAAACAATATACGATAATATTATCGGGAAACACGGGTACATCATATCCGGGACAGACAGTGGCAGCTAATAACGATAACAAGCTAACGGATACTTCAACTATACCTGCATTGGTGAACTTTGGAACGGGCAACAAGAACAGCCGTCTGAAACTTTGTAACGTCTATATTAAACCCGGGATTATGGCGATATATTACCGAATACAGCCACTTTGACGACCATAACGACATTTCCCTAATTAACATTTACCATATGGGAAGGAGCGGACGGTGTAACGCCTGCGCTTCTGCCTCGACAGAATCGCCTCAAAACACTGCAGATCTATAAACGCCACAAGACTAAACGCTCCCCGGCTGTGACCCATCCGTACAGTTTGGGGGGCTACTTCCGGTTGAGTCGGTGTCATGGCAACCATGGTGAAATGACGATGCTGCCCTCGTTTGTTTGGGAGGTGAATTACACATTACAAATGTAAACAAGATACAGAATATAAACAGAAGAAAAAGTCTCGTTGCAAGAGTTAACGCGTGATCTCTTTGATGGGTACAATTTTATCAGCATTGTCTTAACTACGAGACTATGAGACTGAGACGATGGCATCAAACTCAAAAAATCTATATCAAAATGCTCATTTTTAATTAAAGCCCCTCCAGTCAATTCTGACACTGCAAGGCTCTGATCACCTTCATTCCTTCCTGTTGTGCAGGATATAATCTGGCTATCATATATAACATCATACATACTCTGAAGCCAATCCTGACACAATGTGTAGCGTACCATTGTGTGATCTTGGCACTGAAACAGGGAAATGGTAATGTGGCAATCATATTTTCCTGATAAAGATATTTAAAAATAATTCTGATATTATGCCTGTTCTTTATACATATGTGTGGACAATCCTTAAACCCTACAAGTAAAAGAGCAGGTGAGGTTGACAAAAATGTTGCCTTTGAAGAAGCATTTAATCACAGCATCTGAATCAGCATGGAGGCTTCGATTGTACTTCGAGGTTTCCATGGTGATGCATTTCCACTGACTGTGACAAGAATTTAACTTAGAAACACTTCACAAACTCCAGCTTATCAGTGCCCAACTATACTCCTTCGGATTTATATCATTAGATACAGGGAGCTCTGCTGTATACATTGATGAAAATGAATCTTTAGTTTGAGGATAGTATTTAGTTTCTTTAAAAATCCATTTCTCACTTCAATCTGGATCGATGGGGCAGGAGATGCGGAAACTTCTGTCACCGTAAGGCTCATGGAACAAAATGTCAGCGCGTTAGGAAGTTAGTGTGTGTGAAAGATGATGTCAGTAATGTTCTTATTCCACTTGTGCTTTTCATGACATCACGGGCCCATATCCAAAGACTGTTGCAAATTTTCCAACATTCTTCCAACATCCCCCCTTACTTTCAAATTAACAGATGTCAGTATTGTGACTTTCATATAAATATCAATATCATAAATATTTTCTTCAACCTCAATTCTTGAGGGCAAATAGGGTCATATGAATCCTGTTGTTAAAGAACATTTTAAGAACACTTGTCCATGATTGTATCCTCCTCCTTCCAGATGCCTGTCATTAAGGACAAGGCTGGTGAACAAAATAGCATGGATAACTATAGAATGATTCTCCTTGCCAGGAATCTCTCTAAAGTACTGGAACGGAATCCTACAACCAATGTCAAAGTGTTTGTCCTCACCACTGATAACCTCAGATTTAAAAGACATGGCATAGTTGTGTGTGTTTATGCTATAAAGGAAAAAGCTGCTGAATATGAAAGCTCTTTATAGTTTTTTTTTCTTTTTGCATTGGAGTGCAGAAGTTTATAACATCATTTTATACTTATATTATCCTATTCAGGTCCTCTGGTTTATTTCAGAACAATTGCAGTTAGAAAATTGACTTAGAGCTGTTTGCTGGGCCAAGTCACAGAAATGGACACGGACACCATGGCAAAGGATAAAAAAACAATTTGGCCCCTATGTTGACAAATGTCAGGCATCAGAAGGATAACATTTGGACATTCTACATGAAGACAGAAAAAACAAATACATGAGCAGGAATTTGGCAAATGCAACAATTTAATGTAGCATTGAAAAGAAGAAGAAAGTAACAACAATTTTGGTTTCCATCAGTTTTATTGAATTTACTGACTTTCAAACAAACTTGTACAAATTGCAAAACTGCTTTTGGTAACACCTCATTGATTTCTAATGAGAACTATCAGGAACAAATTAAGTGAATAAAAAGTAAACAATGTGAATAGAGAACATAGAAATACAACTGAAAGTAGAATTCCACCAACAGCGAAGAAAGTAAAGAAAGGAGGCATCTGTTCTCTACAGTCAGCTGTAGCCTATACATTACATCTGCAATAGACTGAAGCTGAGTTCACTTTTGAGTTCCGTTAAGGTGGGAAAGCGCCATATAAATACAAGCCACAGAAGAGAATTGCCAAATGGGTCGGTCGGTCGGTCAGAATAGAACAACGTCCTTATGGTAAATGACATGTTTTGCACTGGCTGTGCGATTAAAAGGCCACACAGAGTGGTTTGAACGTCGCGTCTGATTTGGCCTTCTTTGTAGCGTGCTACTGCATCTATGCACCAGGGGGCATCACCATCACACAGCAACACCAATTCTGACAGATTTGCTGCCCACTCCCAAATTCAACCGATTTTTATATTCTGTACCAAAACACCCAAATTAGGAGGAGGATGGCAAAGATAACGCCTTACAAAAGCGAATGCCTACATTTAGTTTGCTCGCTGTTTCCTTTATGCTCAAAGCACTGAATATTTAACACACCATGAGGGGATGTGGTGAAACTTGCTCTATATTTTTTCAACATTTGGTCCTTTTCTCAGAAGGAATACTGCAAGGGCTTACTTAAATACAGCAGACTCTCATATTCACAGCCAGTACTGTTACACATTTCCTATTTCTACTTCTATTGTCATACAAAGGGTGGAGTGAGCAGAGCAGAATTTTACAAGTGCTTATATAATATTTAAACAGAATGTCTGCAATTACAATACTGATCTTTATTAAACTAGATCATTCAATTTCTACAAGCCTATAAGTGAACTTTCTTTGGCCCCCCCCAAAAAAATAATCAGCATCTTTTACCACAATCAAGAATACAATGGGCATACTTTTTTGATGAGAACCTGTAATAACTGGACTGAGGAACATGCCAATGCCAGCTCAGTTTAAGAAGTGGCATATTGTTTATGTGGTTGTGGACTTGAGGCACAGGGAGGCGTAACATCAATGTCCAAAGGGTGCTGTGTTGGGGGTAAAGTGTGTCCACTGCCAGCAGCATACGATTAAGCCTCTTTATCTCATTCAAGCCGGTCTGTTCACATTCTTTGCTATTCATGGGGTGATGCATGTTTTCACTGGTTAAATACATAACACGTGCACAACACCTGCAGTTGCACCACAGGTTAAATTATGTGTTTATATGGTTAAAATGGAATGTAAGAAATATTTGTATGCATTTAGCACTGGGTTGATTTCTCAGTGCCCTTGAAATACACTAAAATGGTTCACTGCTTTTTGAGAGATCAAGGCAAAACAAGTTTGTATGTATCATCTGTTGTTCTTAAAGAAATTAAAAAGTTATTCATCTAAGTCAGTCACTTTGCCTCTACAAAGAGAAGGCATTTAATTATGCAACACTGAACCTCAAATGACATTGGAAGTAAAACCACAAAAACTAGTTAATAATATCAAAAATACCAACAGACAGGCAAAAAAAAGATTGGTCACAGCAATTGTATGTACACTTACACATTAAGAAAAGAGCTGTCAGTGGAGTTGGGGGGGGGGGGGGGGGGTGAGCGGGGGGAAAAAAAGAGGGAAAAGATTTGGGCAATTAGATAAGCCCTGTATCTTCACCATACAGGGGAGTTACGAGGGTCGCCTTGATGGCAGACCAGGGTTGGACTGGATGAGAGGGAGGGGAAACAAGCCGCGGCTGTACGTTCACCTCTTCTTCGGGGCTTGAGTGGTCCGGGGAGGGGTGACGGGTCGACCAGAAGTTACACCGCCATATTGGTACTTGGCTTTCTTCTCTGAGGGCTTTAAGATCTTAAAATGGTGGAAACAAACACAGACAGATGCAACACATCAAATTGTGTGCCATTAATGAAGTTTAGGACTATTAAAACCTATCTCTGACAAGGCAATGTCATTTCTATTTCCTAATATTGAAATTAACAATTTTACTGTCTTAATCCCACCAAAGGTCATTGTTTGTTTGAAATCTAGGTTAATGCGTTTTGATGTAAATATTCTGTTTTGCTTAATTAATAATTTACGTGACAACGCACTGACAATGTTTTTCAGTTAAATTGACTTGATTGCTTCTCATCAAATCCTCAATTACTTACTTCAATGAACTTGATATTACCTAAAAAAAGTGAGATAACTAAATGATCACAAAGATTAAAATGCTGGCTGTTGAAATCACATTTTTGAAATTATATATTTAAAGGTCTGATTTTTGATGCTGAGTCAAATCTAATTCAATTCTCTATTCAATTTAATAATTTTAACTATGAACGGATGCACGCATTTACCTGGAAAGAGCACATGAGGGATTCATCAACACTCATCATGCCGCCTGCATTATCGAATTCCCCGCAGTAGTTAGGAGCGGAAAAAAGAGTGACCAGTTGGCGTTTGGCGAAGAACTCATATCCATCCTCCACAACCTGTTAGAGGACACACAACATGATTTCAACGCCTACAGCGATCAATATCAAGAAACAGATCATCTCCAACTTTAAGAATCCAGCTTCTTCTGCCTTCAAGGTTAAGTATGCAACCCACCTACAGTTGCATCAATATGAAACCCCGAGAGTCAACACGGAGAGTTCAACTAGCTGTGGTTCATTTAACTGTCACCGCAACGGAGCTGAATCATTTCGTCTCATTTCATCATGGTGTAAAACAAAAGCAACAATTTTAACATCACCAGAGTTACTTCACTGGGTAAAAAAACAGAACAAAATAAATATAAGTTTAACAGTGCCCACATGGCCAGGCAGAGCTTTCAACCTTTCAATCCAGATATTCTGAAATGTTGTGCCTCTTTATATTAATGGAATTCTGCGGTGTCCAGTCCATGCAGAGCAATATAGTCAGAGGACCCGCGTCAAAGTTTTGAGATCCCAATCATCGAGAAAACAGACCATTCAGGTCTGAAAAGAGAAACAAATGAAGCAGATCTTGAGACTGAGACACATTTTGACTTCTAGCAGGTAACAATTTATTGTAAGCCTATGACAAAAAGACCATGCTTTTGACTAAATGACTTTATGGTTTTAATTGCTAGTTTTGCAATTTTACTTAATGTATTTCATTTTATAAATTATACGGGGTAGTAGAAATACATAGTTTAGTTACATAAGAGTGCAGAACATGAACTGAACTTCCAAACTCAAGGGTTCCACACTGTAGTTCACGAAGCATAAGATGCCACCCTTTCCTAAATTTTTGTGCTAAAAATATATACCTCGGAGATTAATGTACATTTGTTGTCTACAAATACTACAAAATATCAAAATAAAAACACAATTCAGAAAAACGATTTGCTTATCCTGAATCTACACTTTTATTGTCTTACTCATTACCTGGTGGGCTCTGCAGATCAGATCCAGGTCATGCCGGTTGAGAAACTTGCTGACCACATCAGCCCCGAAGGTGAAAGAGACACCGCGGTCATTCTCTCCCCACCCTTGAACATCCTTGTCCGGGTCTGACCACAACAGGTCACACAGAAGACCTACAAGACACACAAGGAGCGAGCAGGTCAAACAAGAAGAAAGAGACAAGGGACAATTAAATCACACCCGGGATGAGAAGAATGAGAGGCAGCCTGCAGACTTTTCTCAGGATGGGGTTTGTGACGTGTTGTATCTACACTTGCACATTTCCCAAATGCTATGACTGAGTTTGTTGTCTGGAAACAAGACAGAGTTTTAAAAATCAATAACTGAAGTCACAAATTACATACAGGTTAACTCTTACTAATTAAAGTCACATGACAGCTTTGTCTCCTCATCACTACAAACCATTCCCTAACTGATAAGCTTTGATGCTTACTATACTTTGTCACCCAGCTTACAAAGTCAATCTCTCACAGAGAAGAGGGCTTTTTGCCACAAAGCCTTCTGGTATAGACTTTTAGACAAACTTTTCCCTTGTGTGCATAAATCAGGGAATTAAGATAGAGAGGAAAGGAGAGGATCAGCAGGTAACGGAGAAGATGTAAAAAACAACCTCTCCGATCTAACATGGAGGATCAACTGGTTTGATACTGATTCACTCAAGACAAATCGAGAGGAAGAAAAACAATTCGGAATAAACTGTGGGCCTCCAAATAATTACACACACAAACACTACCTGTATCAGGGACATCCGTCGGCCTCATGATCCTGCGGATCTGCTCCATTGACTGCAAATCAGGCGATAGCCCTGAAACGGCAAATGAAGTTTACATGTCACTGAACAATCACCAACCTGAGTGTACATAAAAGTTTGATGGAGGCGAGGGCAGTAGGGTAAAGTTGAAGAGGCGTCTGACCTCCATGGCAGCAGAAGATCTTCTCATCAATAATAGCAGCAATGGGGAGGCAGTTAAAGCAGTCCGTAAAGGTCTTCCACAACTTAATGTTAAACCTGCGCTTACCTGATAACAGCACATTAGCACATGATTATACCTCCAGTTAATATGAACTTACAGTATGCTTTGTGCAGGAGGGTTTCATTTTTACATACACTCATCATAGAACCCGTAGATGCGGTTGATGGATGCACACTCATGGTTGCCCCTGAGCAGGAAAAAATTCTCTGGGTATTTGATCTTGTATGCCAACAGAAGGCAGATGGTTTCCAGGGACTGTTTTCCTCTGTCCACGTAGTCACCGAGGAAAAGGTAGTTTGCCTCTGGAGGGAAGCCACCATATTCAAACAGCCTCAGTAGATCTGTGTACTGCCCATGAATATCACCTGGGGGAAAGATGAGGGTGGGAGACACAGTATCCATTTGTTTATTTGCAAAAAGAGCACTCATCCAGATGGAGTGTTAAGAATCAAATTAGCACAGAAAATGTAAAGAGGCATAGGGTGAACTGTTAAAGAGGTAGGCCAGAGTGAATTTACACATTATGAACAGCACCAGCTGTGTAGATTTGTGACACTGGCTTTGTTCTATGGGAAAAGCAGCAGTCTAGAGGTTATGATAATAATAATCTATAATAATTTAACCTTTATTAATCCGCGTGGGGAAATTCGTTCTCTGCAACTGGCACATCATAGATGAACCATGAGCAGTAGGTTGCCATCCACCAGTGCAACGGAAGCAGTTCCTGCTCAACAACACTTCGACGCACTAGGAGGAGCGGGAATCAAACCAGGAATGATCGGTTCCAAAGACAAATTGCTCTACCTCCTGCGCCACTAATACTCCTGCGCCCTAAATACACAAAATGAGTCATCATAACTGCCACCAGATCAATATTGGGGCCAGTGGGAAATGAGTTACAGAGGGAATGAACACTAACAATCAAGGTTAATGACAAAAATAGATGCATATACACACACAAAACTAATTATAAGAACTCTCCCAGGATTCCTAGCCGCCCCCACACACTTTTGACATCAGGCAGGCAGCTGAGAGCCAGAGGCACTGTTTCCGAAGCATGGGATATCTGTAGAGGAGTGTCACTCCATCACCTAGCCAAGACCTGCTTCCTTTTATATCCTCTTACACCAACTTAAGAGATGCTCTAATTTGGGTTAAGTGCTGCAGACCTAGAAGACTGCAGTCTCATGCAGAAGGCGAGGGCAGTAATAACAGGCTCTATTACGACCAAAGCAGAAAGCAAATGTATGTCCCACACTCTTTTTATGGCAATGTTTCATTACAAGATGCCATCAAGTACAAATCAAGGCAATAACAGGCCTTGTTGAACTGTGCAACTGTCGGGCATTCAGCTTAAATTGACCAGCTCTAATTGTAACTTTAAACTGAAATACTGGTGGCTGGCATGTTTCTACTCTTTTTTTTTCATGATGCTTGTCATTGATCTGCACACAAGAACAGAAAGCACTGCTGGCAACAAAGCAATAAAGATATAGGCTGTTACTTGCTTTTTTGTGTTTGTGGATGGTGCATGAACAATTTAATGAATACTTTAAGAGTTTTTGAAGTCTGTTTCAAGCTCTTGTTGCACTTAGCTATTTTATTTGTGTTTCACCATCTATCATTTTCATTTGCATCAGCTTTCTATATTTTGATGCAACAATTAGAAACGGTAACCGCTCTAACATCCCCCACAATAATTAAACGTTGATTAACTAGAATTATTGCCCTGAGATTCTAACCATGAAGAACATCATCACATTCACAGAATACCAAAGAGGACCATCTTACAATGTAATTAAATCATCTAAGGATGGAGGAAGTGATAGGGTCACTTTGGCCATCTTAAACAGACAGAATTTTATGAGTGCAATCAGTTCAGAGCAGTTTGGCAAGCTAGCCATTATAGTGCTTTGAATCTTCAAATGCGGCTCTTCCAACAGACTTTAACCCTGCAGGCCAAAGGACAGACACGTGATCAGGTAAAAAATGTTGCAAAATTCGGTCCCCAGGTACACTGTTGAAGAAAAGCCAACAACAAATTACTATGACATAAACCTTTAAGACATACAGTGTCATCAAATGATATTTAGATATTTGTGTAATGATATTTAGATATTTGTGTTATTTGT
This sequence comes from Fistularia commersonii, assembly GCF_037954325.1. Lineage (NCBI taxonomy): Eukaryota > Metazoa > Chordata > Actinopteri > Syngnathiformes > Fistulariidae > Fistularia > Fistularia commersonii. The sequence continues at coordinate 23,305,154 of NC_141284.1, read as the reverse complement.
GTAATATATTAGATATTTGTGTAATGCTTATCATTATCCATTAACAGTTATGGATAAAATATATCACGAACTTACAAAATCCTTCAGCTTTGACCAAGAGGAACATGCAACAAGAAAAAAAGAGGTGGAGAGACAAAATAAGTTCAGTGGGTGAGATTTTTGCCGTTTGGCTGTTAAGCAACTGGACAATTTGTCCTTAAAGTGGATGTGCTGAAACCAGGCAAGAGGGGAAAGTTTAAGGATGTTAATGACTTTCACCAGGAACAAATTATGATGAGGTCAGAGCACCTCCTTGACTGTAGTCCTCTCCAAGTTTCCAATAGTCAATAGTCAGTGCGTACAAAAAGAGGCCACAGGAGATAAAACTTGTAAACTACTAGGAAGTTTGTGGGTGGTCAATGCACACTTTATGCAATTGGGAGTGAAGGTTGGCCTGTGTGATCCAATTTAATAGATACACGACTGCTTTTGAAAAAGGTACAGCTGGCTTTGAGACAACGGTGTCCGAGCACACACTGCAGGGGGGTGTGTTGATGGGTCTGGGAAGCATTCTCCGGCCAAAATTGAGTATCGATACTGGACCACTGGATAAATAAGGAACGTGGCCTGATAAGATGTATCATATTTCATTTACATCATGCGGATGTAAAGAATACTGCAAACAAACAAAAACATGAAAAATCTGACTTTCACAAACAGATATTTTGTTGTCATCTTGGCAGTCAGAGAAGGGGGCATACAGGACAACAGAGCACATAGAACTAACTAAGAACTAACTAAGAACTAATTAAACAGAGCTACAGAAATTAATTTGTGGCAGTTTATAAGCAATACTCATTTCAAAAAAAGTTGCATTTCAGTGAAATATGGATATAAACCTGACATACAGGGCTGTAATCTGTTGAGGCTATCAGGGGTGAGGAAGCTTTGTAAGATCAGGTCCTGGCTGTTACTCTGTGACAAGCCTGAATAAAATGGATTATAAAATAATCATATATTTATGGAGTTATTGATGTTTTCCCTAAGTCCATTGTTTTTGCTCCTTGTCAAACCTGTGACATTGACTGTCCTGAGTTTGATTGAAAATTCAAGCTGGGACTGTAAAACTGTAATGATTTACTAGTCACTCTTTGACTGTCTCAAACTGAAATGCAGATTACTTACAAAAATTAGGGATTACTTTTACAGCATGTACCTTCAATTTCACATCTAGATTTACTGTTGACGGTGTGATGAGTGAGCTTCATCCAGACTGTCCTTTTGTTGAAAAACCCTTACCTGCTAACACTCTCATAACAAGTTGTAGGATGACAATGAATTATTTACTCAGCCTGTCTCTGCAGAGTCAAAACACAGAGATTCGAGCTTTAGAAATAAGCATAAATGGGAGATGTTGATCGCTAAGGCGGATTTATTTCAGAGGATAACCCCATATCAAACTAAAAGGCCTAAACAGTCACTGATAACAGTGACTATTATGACAAAAATGTGCAGTCAATGAATACCTATGAATAAAATATGGTCAATAACTATGTTTCATATCACTAAAACAGAAACAATAAAAGACAAATGAGGTGGATAATAATGAAATAATACAATAAAAGAAGAGCTATACAAAAAAGGTAAAACCGCTGCTAGTGGACGCATAACATAGCCAAATAGTCAACTTGTTTAAGCTCACACATATACTACATAAATTACACAAAAAGCAAATTCATATAGTCTTATCTCATGTAAGCCTAAAAACCATGAATAAATACATGAATTAGAATAAACCTTACTAGCCCTATTCTGTATATATATACCGGTACATGTTTGAGCAGTATGTAGTTGATCTTGGCGGCTCAAATGTGCTGAAACTATTTTTAAATGTAATCACTATTATATGATAATAAAATAAAGGCAGACTAAGTAGACTTTATTCAGGTCAGTTCAAGCACAGACGGGGCAAACTGACTCATGGTACACTTTCACAGAATAACAAAATAATCATATATAATTAACTGTTTTTCACTTCAACAAAGAGCTATTATGGTGGTGTAATTACATAATACGTTGGGATTATTTTAAAAACAATCCATCTTGATAGTGAGTGTTCACTGCAAAAAAAAAAAAAAAATAGGATTACCAAATCATGCTTTGAAAATTATTCAGAAATCACTTAGGTTTTCCAAAAATTACAATGCCAATGGATCAATCGATTGCTTGAATTGTGCAAGTGACATTAAATGCTGAAAGTGAGACTGAGTGGGTACAGATCCTGATCCACATGGCTTCAGTAAATAATCAAAAGCATTTGTTTAGTTAGCACTGATACTCTGTGATCCTTCACAGTCAGGGGGCAGTCAGGGGAGAAAGGCAAGAGATAGAGGCTCAGATATAGACATAGACAAAATGACACCTGACACAGTCACCAATAACACTCGCTTCTACTTGCATATTTTAGAGTCACAAACCAGAGTTTGTTCCAGATGGAAGAGAGCACTTGGCATTACAAGCAATTTAAAAGATGTATTATCATAAATTACCACTATGCCTCGGTCTACCTTTAAAAGTGCACAGTATGTTTGTGGTGGGAATAAATTTCATTTGAAAAGAGCCACGAATGAATTTTCTACCGCTCTGACTCTGTAGGTAAGCTTGTGTACTTTGTTTTCAAAGAGGGCCACATACTACATCTGCTACAAAGCACCCTGGAGTGAAGAGATAAACCATGTACACTAAGATGTGCAGCAGCAAGTGGAGATAAAAATAGCCGTTGCAATTTTAATTACTGGAAAAAAAGTCAAATTGTTAACCCATTCACGATGTGTGATATGAAAAATAGAACAAAAGCCTGATATTCCGAGACTCCTTTTTGTATAGATATACATCATCATTATCTGATTAAGTGAGGAAAACGTTATTTAATAACCGACGGCAGGTAAAGACTGTGTCCTCGGCATTGAGAGGACAAGTTCTGTTTAATTTTGCCATCAAAAGTTGTTTTGTTTGAAGACGTGAATAGTGTAAAACTTGTTTGAAGTTTGAAAACATTTTTAAAACATTAATTAAGGTTTTTTTTTCAAATGTTGTGATACTTTCTTGTTCATTTACCCGGAAAGGTGCACAGTAATTTCTTTTGGACATTAAAGTAAAATTTGGCCTCACAGTAAAAAGGACCCTGGTTTGTTTCTGACAAAGGGACCTTATTCTATGCGCGTTTCCTCCAGGGAGTCTGGTTTCTTCCCACACAGAAGCAGGTTAATTGGAAAAAATGGGAAAATTGCCCTGTATGAGTGAGTGAGTGAATGGTTGTCTGTCTATATATGTGGCCCTTCGATTGACAATCCAGAGTGTACCCCGCCTCTCGCCCGATGAAATTTTGAATAGGCTCCACCATCACCCGCGACCCTGAGTGCAGGATAAGCAGCAGAAGACGGATAATTAAAATTATTTGTAGCCGAGAGGAAAAGAGTCACATATTTTCCTGTAAATTGTCTTGGAATTTCTGGCTGATTTCTAGGTAGTTTGTTGAGCATTTTCAAATAACTTCTGGATGATTCTAAAAAATGGTATCTTGCTTGTTGTCAGGTAATGTTTTCATTATATTTTTGACAAGAGAAATTTTTTTTCAAAAATTTGCAAATGGAACAAAAAACTAGATTATTTTTAATCAGAAAATTATGCATGTCTGAATGCTGACAGTGATGTTACTTTTAACAAAAAGAAGCAAAAAAAAAACAGCAAAAAAAATCTGAGTTAGATGATATTTGATGTTTCTTTATGTTAACCATATATAGATAGATGTATCGTCAAGGATATAAGCCTGAGAGTCATTCGGTCTCTATAAAAGTATGCAATTTCCCTACATTTCCCTATGATAACCACTGGGCAGGAGCAGCAAAGCTCCACAGCAAGAGTGACTTGATATATGACCCGGGCAGAGGCACTCCTGTCCAGCCTGGTTACATAAGTTAACTCTGAGCTGCAGCAAAGAAAAATAGATTGCTGCTGTGCTGTGTGTAGAGAGTTAGGTAGTGCATCCCTCAGAGTAAGAATGTAGCTCTGTGCTTGAGCAACAGTTTAAGAGTTACATTTTGTTATTTTAACATTTGTGAGTAGCTTCAGGCAAGTTCTAAAGCCATGTAGTGTGAGGAAATCAATTACTGGACCATAAAATTTGCTTTGGTTTTCAGTGGAAGCTTTGGAGTCATTGCTTCAAGCAAATGCAATTTTATCTAAATGCTAGTCTGTCATTGGCATTCGCATATTATTTATTTATGTATCTATTGTGTAGTGCGTCAACTTCATGATGTTAAACCTGAATGAGGAAGCTAATGCTTGCGTAAATACAAAAAATTAGTGTCGCGACTGGGCATTACGATATGTGATTATTTTAATCTATTACAGATATCATATATTATCATACTGACCACAGATCTTAAGTGGGGCCTCCAGCTCCAGCAAGATAGGCTGGCTGAGGAAAATCTCCCTAGATTTGATGCAGAGACCCCGCACCTCTGCCTCAGTCATCTGGACGATCTTTCCAGGGCGACATCCCCGCACTAGGAGAGCAAAACAAGACAGTGTCATGAACATCAACAGCTATCAGAATCATCAACAGTGCTTTACACAAAGTCACATGCAAAAGCTTTAACACCAGTGTTTATTGAGCCAGGCTTTGAAGGCATATTCATTTAACAGAGAAGAATAAAAAAAAAAAACACAGAATCCTGGTATTTAGAATATGAGAACAGCTCGCTTTTTCAGCAGTCGTGTGGGTTTATTGGCTGTTTAGCTGCACTGTTAGTTTAAGCCTACTTGCTGGCATTCTGCCACAGCCCTGAGTGCACATTTATCTTGTAACAATGAAAAGAAGTGTGAGAATTTGGAGGGTTTGCAACAGTCCCCAGCCAGAAGATATGGAGAGTTGAATTATATATTTAACATATTTGCATGTTTTACTTCTGCAAAGACGAGTTCCATATGAACTTGAAAAGTTGCAACATATGTAGTTGGTGATTCACCTTTGGACAGCTTTGCATGCACAGTGGCAGCATAATATAATTGTCAAAACATGTACATAAAAGCAAAACAAACAAACAGAAAAGATTATTATGATTACAATACAGTGATCACATAGTGTGTATTGTAGTATTATTATTGTCTCTATAACAAATTAAATCCCTATTTAATGTCACAAAAGGCAAATACATGAACATCAAAATTCAGCCTTTGAGAGAAAGGCAGGAATGAATAAATCCTTCACGGAGGACTTATGTAATAACTAGCCATTTTTGGTTTTGCCTTAGAGCTTGACACCCTCAGATTCCAATAATGGACAGTTGAAGAGGGAGAAACAATTGCGTGGGACTAAAGAGCCAGATTTCTTCAAGGCTTTCCCACATTGCTCCTTTTTATAGAAAGGCTGAACATTTATTTAAGATAAACAAATTACAATCTTTGTGGCATATCAAGCTTGATTCTCCTAATGTGTTAATTCTGATTTTAGGTTTTCATGTTGCAAACTTTTCCTACATAAAAAAGGTTACAGCTTCTTAAAAACTCATCAAAAAAGGAGGAGTGGGCATTGTCTGATTAAAGCGGTTATTGGACAGATTTTATAACTGAAAAACAAATTAAATAAAATTCAACTCAAAATGAACTCATCAAATATAAAAAGAAAACTTTGAAAAAAAAACGACTGTACTTTCCAAAGGAAAATGGTTCAAAATGTCCATTACTACCAGTGAATAGAGCAGCCAACAATGCAATTTTGTTATTCTTTACTGGACCCATTAAGATGAAAAGTGTCTCATGGAAAAATGAAATGATCAATGCAGAAGTTGAATGAACCAATGATGGCATCAAAATAACAAGAGTCAATGAATTTCTACGTGGATCAGCACTTCTGTGAATTGCAGATTGGCTCAAGTAGAAGCAACTTTATGATGATGAGCTGTGCCAGAGAAAGACTGACCAGTTAAATTAAAAACAATGGCTTTGCTATGGCTGATCATTATATCTACACACTGTAAATAATGCTTGTGATAAAGCACTGTCTATATAATGTGTTATTCAAAATCAATTAATTTTATCTAAAGTAAAGAAAATTTACCAATTATATTAGCTCCTCTATAAATCGGCACTTGAGCTGCTCTTTTACATAAATATATCTTACAAGACATCTATTCCTTTGCTCAAGCTTCGGAATATAAATCCTCTGTCTATTTTAATCTGTGCATCAAATTTTTATTTTCCTCCTTTGGCCTCATAAATTGAAGGACAAAGTATTGGGCTTTGGATCAATGACTATTAGCATGGCTCATAAGACTGTAATGAAACACGGCTATACTTACTGCTTCAAAAAATTATCATTGTTGACACTATTTCACTGTTTGGAAAGAGCTGTGAAATTTGGGTAATAACACTTGTGCAACACACCTATTTCATGTAGAAGAGGAGCGTCCACTTTTTGGACAGCGTTGCTGGCAAAATTTGATAGTCATGCTGCTCTCAGTGAATATAATTATAGGTCTTGCACTCCAGCCAAATATGACAGAAGTGATCAAATAGATTACCGACCTCCTCTTCTACTCTTACACCAAAGTGTATCCTCGCAAACCATCAGTGTCTGATAAATAAATTATATTTATCATCATCACACTGCAATGGATCGCATGATATAAATGGTGTGGAGCATGAAATTGTAGAGAAAGGTCTCTTCATTCACTGGGCAGGATTCCTCCCTGTGGAGCAGGTTAAGCTCAGACGCTTGGCCTGCTCAGCTTTAACACTGAACCTTTCACTATTACTACTTATGCAGTGTGGCACTTTTAAAGATTACGTTCTTAAGAACACTGAGGGGCAAAGGCTAAAATGAGGCAAAGACAAGTAGTTCCATCATAAATCAAATGTCTGTGTGTATGTAAACATCTGGGGCAAGTAGCAATGTTCCATAAGTCTTAATCCCCAATGAATAAGCAGTCAGAGGCACTGAGTTCCTATTGACAGAAAATGTTCTCTGTCAGCAAAACACAGACAAAGTCAAATTATTATGTATAATGCAGCATAAAAGCTCAGCCCTTCAAACTCATCTGGTTTAAAAATTAATAATTTAAAAAGGCTTTGTCTAATTAACAGCTTCTTAATAGAGAATGTTCAATCTCCAACAGCAGAAAAATGCATCTATTTTATGACCACAACCCCGCCCCCCTAGTAATATTTAATGAAAAACAGCCAGAAAAACAGCAAAAGTAGAATGTCTTCATTAGGGGAGGCAACAAATATAAAGCAGAATACAAAGAGAGTAACTCCTCAAATGAATTAAGGAGACAAACCAAATCGAAAACACGGCTCTGTTTTCAAGATGTGATTTTATATTCCTGCAAGTTCAGCTGAACCCTTTGGAAAAAGCTCAGCTATATTCAGACAAAATGCAAGACATAAACTTTTCCTCCCTTGCCTTTTTTCCTCTCTTAGATTCATTTACAACAACAAATGGCACCATCTGTCACAAGGGAACAATTTCTGTAGGTGAAGGCTGCCAAAGGCTGAAACTGAATACCAATTTGGCATCAATAATCAACTTTATTTAAATGTTCACTCTCTCAATGCAACACTTGCGTTGTTTGATGGGAGGACAGAGCGGCAACATGCAAATCTATTAGTCATTTATTTTATCAGCATGAAGAGGATCGAGACACAAACGCATGCCAAGTGGAGCTTTGCATTCACACTTTGGGCAACACAGTCAACAAGTTGGCGCTGAAAGTAGCACTGATTATCAACAGGAAAGTATCAAGTGCAAATTCAAGTAACCTGACATGTCTGATGGCTTGTTATGCAGAGCCATCCCAGACAGATGTTAACACTTAATAGGAGAGGAATGGAAGCTTCCAAAATAGCAGGAAATAACATGAAATGAAATATAAGCAGAGACATCTTTTACAAACAAGACACTTTTTCAGCATCATTCTTCACTTAGATTTGACTTCAAAATTCCTCTGGTTTTGAAATGACTAATTCTATGGCAGTATCAGACACTTGTCATACAGACACTTGTCTTGACATAAGGCCAATGCTGACTGGCTGAACCACTTTTTGACAGGCCTGTGACAGAACAGACTAGGCATGATATATATTTTGATCAGAGATGAAGGTGTGGCATCTAATATCAAGTGGAATGGCACTGTTTCCAATTAATGACAAGGAATATACTAATCAAATAATTAACAGTTAAAAATAATTAAAAACCGCTGTCCTAAAAAGCATGATCCCTTAAAACTGGAGAGTAAACTGCACAGACAAAGGAGTCTGTGTATCTATAGCACCGGTATGATTCATAAAGATTCTTATGATTTGTTGTGCCAAATTTGATCTTGAATGGAAACTTTTTTGCTGTACTACAATTAAGCCTTACTTTAAACCTTATAAAAGCAAGCACTAGCTGTCAATTAACTGCTCCTAGTTCAGATTTTATTTTGTTCTATATATAAAACATAATCTTGTTTGTTGCCTATATCCCAGCAACAGTCAATATTTTATCAGGACATAACGAGTAAATATTTATTATCTGTTGATCGATGCATTTAATCTTCAAAAGACAAACAGCATAGATTTTAAATTCTTTACAAAATCAGAGCATTTCATCATGTGGCAGTGGCTCATCCCGCCGACACTGTCACATACTGTGGGAAAGTGCTCCAAGGACAGATGATTTGCCTGAGTGGCCTGGTCTGCGCAAAGGAAATTTCACAGGGGAAAAGAAAACTGCCTTCTCTTAAACAGATGTCAACTTTCTTTCCTTTTGCTCATCCCCCTCCAAGCCAAGACAAGAACATTGTTCTCACATCAAAAAGAAATTAATCACTGAAAGTAATCGATGCCACGAAGCCCAACAGCAAACACTACCACCCTCTAAAATACTAGTGTTTTTTGACAAAGCCCCTTTTTTCATTATATAAAATGGAAAACCCTTGACAGATACACAACACACATATGCTGAGTTTACCACAGTACAGTGAAATTAATGACACAAACCTCGTGTCTCATCACCGATGTCTTATCATTAAATCTTTCATTTTTTGATTCTGATCATTTCAGGGCAAAACTATGATTTTTAAAGCCGAATTTTAAAAACAAAACAAAAACAAACAGTTCAATCACAATATTTTCCCATGTTTTGAGCGCAGGTGAAGAAAAAAGTTGAAATCCTATAGACACAGACACACATTTTCGATATTTAAAACGCCCAGCATATATATTACCGTTAAACAATTTAGCCAGTCAATCCCTGATGTAATTTTGAAAGACATTAGTCTCTTAGGCTCTGTGTTAAGTGGCTCATACAGCTGTGAAATTCAAACACATATGAGCTCATCTGGGATGTACGAGGGCGCAGGCTTACGGCAGTCAATCACTCCAACGCTCATAACACGTGAGTTGAGAAAAGTCAGTTAAAACGGCAGTTTTGTTTTCCGTCCTGAAATCCACACTGCCTCCGGACTTGGGGTTACTTGATTTAAGGCGTTTGAATGGGGTTACCGATAGAAAATGTCACCGAACCGTGCTACATCATAACCACGACGTCAAATGGCGCCCCTGCTTCGGTATATTAAGTTATACCGGCTGCGTTCACATTGGCGCTTTGCAAAGATAGTCGGTCGCCCGAGCCAAACGTCCCTGCCACTCCTTCTCGGTGTATTTCCACTGTCCGTATTTTCTGCAAATAAGCAAATCCAGCACAAGCACAAGATAGAAAAGTTGGGCGATGTGTGAATATAACCCGTAATGTGCAGGGAAATTGCTGTAAGAATGAAAATGTAGGCGTTCACTGCTGGCAGTGTTTATAAACACGGTCGACTAACGGTTACGTTTGCTAGAGCTAACAGCGGTGGTACATCGTTACGATTGGCTGCCGTTAGCCCGACAGCTAACGGTGGATAGCGTTTCCGAGGGTTTTGTTAGGCAACCACGGCGGTCACAGATTAAGCACAACATTCAGGCTAGCGAAAGCAGTTGCGTGACATTTGTGCCTGCGTTTAAAATATTCACCTTCCAAGAGCCGGGAGATGAGGCTATCCACGTTCAATTCACCCTCCGCCATCTTCAAACTGATGTTGGAGTGTTGGTAGGTTGGACTGATTCTCCCGACAAACACCAGGGGGTGCTATTGTCACCTAAACAGTAGCTGGGGAATTACACGGAAACTACAACTAATTGTTTTCAACAACTTTAGACCATGTCAGCTAGTTCCATCCAATCCAAAACATATATAAAATACATGCTAAACATACGTGTGAGTGATATATGTCACCTGTGTGAGTGTATGATACGTATGAGAAAAATATATTTCAAATTCTTAATTGATAGATGTAGAATTAAAAATGATTAACCACCACGGGTCGTCTCCTGTATAATTGGAATCAAAGAATTTGATATGTTTTGCCCCTTAAGCAGCTCAAATGTACTGTATTCAGTGCTTTTGCAGGTGGATTTATGATCTTTTGCTGGTTGGTGTCATAATAAAGAGGCAACCATTCTCTTTATCAACCTGTGATCATAAATTCACTATTTAATGTTTTATCATCACGGATGGTAATAATAAAGTCTGATTAGCCATTCAGAGGTGTTTTGAATGATTTATGATGGCCTTTGACAGAGTATGGTGGTTCAGTTATATCTTAAATAAATCTCAGATGACGTGGAGATGAGTTCCTTGGCACCAGACTAGAGTACAACATGACTGATCTGTTTGTTTGGATATCTTTTTTCTATGTACATTTATTCCAGAAATCTTCCCAAAATGTTAATAATTTCATAATTAAACATATTTACAAACACAAAAACATGTCATTTGTACCTTCATAAACAACAAAAATGCACATTTTTGCTTCATTTAGTATCTGTGATTCATCCAAAAAGTCCCCAAACTGTTGTTCCAAGATGTGACATAACTCCCTCGATGACATGTTTTAGTACACAAAATCACAATTTGTGTTTCTTTTTGGTGTGACTGGTTCATTGTAGAGTGGGACAGGGTATATTAACCGTTTAGACCGGCAACAGCTTTACAACTTTGAATATGTGTCTTTAGAGTTTTAAAGACAACCATGTGATTTAATCCACGTTCACGGGGAATACAATGCAATGATGTTAATATTTTAAAATTCAGAATAATCAAATATCCTTAATTTGTTTCGTGTCTTCTATTGAGCATTGAATTAGAACCAATGTACAATTTCCACCACGCTAAGGTGAAAACAAAAGTTTTACAGTGGAAGATGAGAGTGCCAGCATACAGATTTATACTGGAAGTAATGCTTTTTGTTATTTCCTAAATAATGAAATGAGGCTCTGTAGTTGTGGTCTCAAAGCCCTTCTTAAGAAGTTCAGTGCAGAGTTGCAGTACATAGCAGTTTAAAACATAGTGCCCTTCATCTCCACTGCAGCTGTCATCATTCTCTTGCTTCTCTGAGCTCTGCAGGAGAGGAGGAGCCAGGTAGAGCCCCAGCCTATCAGAAGACCCGTCACAGCGAGCACAGCAGCGAGCCACACTGGCACGTTCTCTGAGCACTCCAAGGTGTGAGGCAGGGTTGTGCTTTGTGCTGGGGGTGATGTGGAGGTGAGGGGTAACACTGTGGTTGTGGTCATACTGGGCAAGCTGTTCACCTTTGTGAAGATGTAAGGATGCTCCTGGGGCACAGAAGGAAGAGGTCACTTTCAAGGACCATGAACACTCATAATTGGCTGGCAACTGTGTCAGCAGCGCCCTGTGAGAATTGCTTGAATTGCATCTTTCTTACCTCAGTGGGGCACTTGATGCTCTTCCTACCATTCTTGAAATTATTGTATGTGTGCTTTTTACCGACCGGCTCCAGCTACAGGAAAAAACACAGCGTTCAGTTCATAAACATGTAAAGTCTATTGCCTCTTAAATTGCCCTCATCCTTGCACCTGCTCTTTGTGAGTTGCACACCAAGCTGCACTCAAACGTCTTATTCATATTCATATTCATATCTGTAATCATATTTATAATAATGTTTACACTCTTCTATCAGCACATATCCAGATGCACTGCGGACTGAAAAGTAGGAATTTCACTGTGCAGGGAAACACAGTTCTACACTGTACATATGACAATAAACTCTTTGAATCTTGAATGAACATACTGCAGTGAGATGCTTCATCCAAAATCCTTCAGCTTACACCTTTGCCAAACTCACCATGTTACTCCATATGGCGTCAGCCATGTTTGCATGTCCCCGTTCACTGAAGTGGAAACAGTCTTCAGAGAAAAAGGTGGTGTCAGGTCTGCCATCCTGCGGCAAAAAAAGTAAATTAAAAGCTGTGTTTGGAGGAATTAAGTGCTCTGAAGGGATAATAACAACAACCTAAATATAATTTTAGTGCAGTAAATAAAATTGTGGGAGGGTGCATGGATGACTTACAGCATTCAAAGGAACAACAGTGTTCTTGAAAAAAGGTTGCACAACCACTGCAAAGTCCTCTCTGTTATCATAGCGGCCTCCATTCACCAACTTTTCCGTGTCAATCTGAAAGAGCACAAATGCCCATGTTACTGAGGCTGCCCTTGGGATAACTCCTAAGTAAAGAGACAACACTTAGCAACACCACACTTTTTATACATACACACATACAGTATATACAGTATATACAGTACACACAACCACACACACACAGACACATTAATCTTAGTTGATCCATAAATAACTATTACAGAACAGGGGAGTTTTAGTTAATGACTAATGATGCACCATTACGAGCTTCTATTTCAATAATTTATGTCAAGCTTCAACAAATTATACCAAGAGAACAAAACTATACTTGTACTCAGTTAATAGTTAGTAAATTATAGTTTGACATTACAGTTTGCTGTTAATTCACTGCTCAGATTCCCTTATTTCCACATGCATTGGTGCATAATAACCAATAACCAGTAACATAATAACTCAATGGCTGAAAAGTGTCAAAAACACATTTGCGGGTATTGATAAAGTGTACTTACCTGCATTTGTCGATTGATTCGTTTGACTTCTGCTAATTCTGGAGAATCATCTCCCGGTAACAGGAAGCAAGGGCAGACATATCTGAGCATGAGGAGAAATTTATGTTATATATTAATTTATATTTTATATTTGGATCGCCAAATATAATATTAACGCGATTACTGAGAGGTTAACACAGATTTTGAAGACAAAAATTCAATTATTTATAGGTACCACCAGATACAGTTTATTTTACCTTGAATGACTACAACAAGGCACTATTGAGAAATGCTGCTATCTCAAAAGGCCTTATTCCTACCATTGGTTCTGTGGTCATGGTTAATGCATAACTGATTTGGCATTAATGGTTTAATGGTTTAATGAACATACTTTTGTAACACACCACACCCAAGACTATCCCTTTTGATCCTGCGAAGGCCTTCAATTTCCAGAATCTCCAAGACATTGACGATTGCCCTGGGAACCTTAGATGGGATACCAAGTAAAACTTTATTTTGCCAAAGAAAATAAACAAAATAAAACAGGAGAAAAAAAAAACCATTGGTTTTAATATGCTATTGGCTGTTTTACATAAATAACATGCTCTCACCTCTTTGTATAGCATATCCAAGCTTGTCATCATATGATCGCTGTAGTTCTGAGGTGATAAAGATGCCTGTGACAAATGAGTGAATGGGGTAAGAGCTAATTCAAGGTGAGCTATTTTCTTTGGCCAATAGAAATCAAAATAACTGAGGCACATTTAAGGGCAACAGCAGGGGCTATGCAACGGTAAGACACAGGATAATACAGGCAATAACTAATCTTGAAACTGCTGCGATAACAGCCTCGGAGTTAATCTGCATCACACAGGTTACACTTAAAGACTTAATACTCTAAAAGGCAACAAAACACAGAAGTCACTTCTATTTCACTTATCCTTTGTTTTTTGATGAATTCTCACATTCCTCATTGACTGGATTGTCTCTGTTTTCATTTTAAAAGCCTGTTGCTAATGACTTCTTCAGTAAGATGAGAGGATAGAGCTGATCCTATTGTCTTAGACTATAGTAATAACTAGTTGGCCTCAACACAATGAATTGGAAGTCTCTGATATCAGTAGCCTGCTTTAATCAAAAGTCATCAAATACTCGTTCAATGAAATACTCATTAATTCACCATGTCTTGAAATAATAATAAGAAGTCATGAGACACCGTGATTTTCAAAGCAAACACACAGCTAGGAATACATTCCTGACAGAACCAACGGGTGCAATGATTGCACCCTTCACCTTTGTGTAAAATGTAATTCCACAGAGTATCTATTGCATTAAAAGACAGAGGTGAAAATATCATGGTGCATCTATCTACTTTGTCACATCTGTTTTCCAAAAAGAAAATAAGTCAGCAGATCACCTGCACCTTTTCAGAAAGGCATCTATTTTTGTTTCAGTATTATCTCGCACCATGCAAGATGCGTATCTCACAAAATGACCAAATTGTGTTTTTACCATTGTGTTGATGACCTTTCACTGGTAAGTTAAGCAGTGGGAGGATGTCTAGGTCATCACTTGTCCACGAAGAAGTGAAGGGTATCTTATTTTGGATAGATGGCAAATTACCTGGAAGTGTCTTTTTCCACTTGATGTTTTGCCAATTAAATTGGAGGCCATTCTTTCAGTAAATATTGAAAGGAGTAATGGAGAAATGGGAGGGAAAAGGAGAGAAGAGAAGCGGGAGTAACAGGGTGAAGAGAGTCTGGGTCGATTTCTGTGTTGTTTATGCCTCTTTGAGAACAGGGTCTGTCAGTGTGCCCTGTGTGATGCAAACAGAGGCTGAAATAGAGGAGGGGGGGGGTGTTGTGTTGAAGGGGTAAAGTGACAGAATGTTCTCATTCAAACGCAGCCATGTCTGCTCTCATCTCACTCTGACACAATAAAACATTTAGGGGAGGCCAGTTGACAAAGCTTGATTATTCTGTTCCAGTGCATGGTCCCATTTGGAGAGTGATATCATGAGACAGTTCCACACAGTGCTTCATCTAACACCCAGGGATTGCAAGGGACTATTACACGTATTATCCTGTTACTGAGGGAAATGCTTCAAAGATCCATTGGATCAGCAAAGGAAGATTTCCTGTGACGACTCACGCGGTCATTGCAGTACTGACACAGGTCATTGCCTCCGATGAAGAGGGTCACCAGCTTCCAGTCCTTCTCAAAGTCCACTGACTATTTCGATTAGAATAAAAAGTTAAAATCAGAGTGGAAGAGGACACACAAAGATGTAATTCAGGCATTGCCTCCTCTCACATCACAGTGCATTTCTTAGCCTGATATGAGAAACTGAAAACTTACTGAGTCATTTTTCATTGCATCAATTAGGCGTCTCACTTGTCCTGGGATTCCTCTATACACACACACAAACACACACACACACACACACACACACACACACACACACACACACACACACGCAAAACACACATATATATGAAAAACACGGATATGGAATACAGACTCATTCAAACGTCATTAAAAAATCAGGACTCACGAAATTTTAGCTCCAGATACAGCCATGTTGAAACCAGTCTTTCTTTTCCCTTGACCCAGGGACACTCCTCTGATGTTTGGATTAAATTTCTTCAGGATATCTGTGACAAAGTGGGGAAATTACTGCAGAAAACACAGAAACTATTGCCACTACAGCCACTCATTACAGGCCAACTATTCCATCTAGTGGCAAGAATGTGTATTACAAGCCAGGAAAGCGGTGGTCTCGAGGAAGACCAAAGAGAAGATTTATGGACGTAGTGAGTGAGGATATGAAGGTTGTTGGTGTGAGAGAGGAGGATACGGAGAATAGGGTTAGATGGAAGTTGATTTGTTATGGTGACCCCTGAAGGGAAAAGCAGGAAGGAGAAGACAAGCGAGGAAAGCAGTGCGGACACAGGCGTGATTTTATGTCTTACTGGGTAAAGTCGTGGTGGTCTCAAGGGTTTTATCACCTCCGATGCTTGTTGATGGAAAATAAAGTAATATTAAACACAGTAGTCTCAATATAATGGAATCTATTTGTTACATATAAAGTTTACAGTCTCCCACCTCCATGATACGCCTCTGTACTCAGTCCTCAGCTGTAGCAGGTTCTTTGCCTTGGCACCGAAACCAGTCTACAAAAAGAACACACACACACACACACAGACACACACACACACACACACACAGACACAGACACACACACACACACACACACACACACACACACAGACACAGACACAGACACACACACACACACACACACACACACACACACACACACACACACACACACACACACACACACACACAATTGTATATGTATATGTACATACTTTGAACTATCTTTGACTTCTTTTGCCTCATCTTACTGTTAAAGAGTCTCCCAAAGCAGCCACCACCTGGATGTCTGCTGGTCGTAGTTTGTGAACTAACAAGAGAGTCACATGTTCATATTTTATGGTCACCCCCCTCCCCCCCAAAAAAAGAAAAAATTGATAAAAAAAAAAAAAAAAGATCCCTGAGGCTAAATGTTTACCTGATGTTGGCACGGAGACAGAGGGAGCTGTATTAAGGCAGGTGAAGTCACTACCCCAGTTCTAGAGGATTGCAAGAATATTTTAAGATAAGATAAGATAAGATAAGATAAGATAAGATAAGATAAGATAAGATAAGATAAGATAAGATAAGATAAGATAAGATAAGATAAGAACAACCGAAGGAAAGTGTTGTGCCAGAGTTTCAAGCAAAACATAACAATAATAGATAATAGTAAGAAGGAGGGAGAATAAGAAATACAATAAAATATAAAGTGTCAAAGTTAAGGTTAAAGTTAAGGCTATCAAGTGTTTTAAGTGTTTTAAGCACTGATAGCAAAACGGTGTGATGTAGGATGAATGTTACTCATAGAATAAAACATACAGTAACAGGAGCAGGGGTGGGGGGAAGGCCTGGGAAGGTATAGTTGCTGTTCAGTGCAGTCCTGAAAAATGGTTTGATCTAATAATGAAAGGGGCAAGACCAGAATTAACAAAAACAGACTTTTACAGAAGCTGAGAATGTGTGTGGTTTGGATGATTTACTGTGAAGTACAAAAAGAATGACCTCAGCAGGACACTTTAAATCAATCCCAGCCATGAAATCTTGAGTGAAAGTCTTATTTCCCACCGGTTCCAGCTGTAAAATTGTTAATAGTATGTCATTGGGAACAGAAATATATGGCAGTGTTTGACAAAGAACATTGTGGGAGGACAATAAAGACCTACCATGTTATTCCAAAGTGCACGAGCCATGAGGGTGTGAGCCTTCTGGCTGAGATGGAAGCAGTCGGGTGAAAAGTAAGACCGATCAGGCCGGCCGTCCTGTCAGAGAGGCGGGAAAGCAAGGCAGAAAACAAACAAACAAACAAGACAAAGCACTACTTGAATTTTTGGAAAACTGATGACTGAAAGGAGCTTTAAAATCAGGTCAGACAAACTTTACAAAGGAAAAGTTACATTTTGTATGGCCAATTTCTTATTCATTCGACCAATAATATATATTTTTTTTACAAATTTGTCTCCGGGCGGCTTGCGTTTTGTTCATTTGTGCCCTGGCTGTTAGTTCCACTGTTGAGTTTTAGCTGAGTTGCGTTTGTTGTTTTCATCGCTCTGCCCCCCTTATTATCTGATTCGTGCCCCTGGATTCTCTCCTTGATCTCTAAATGAGTAACCTTGAAATCTTGGCCAAAATATAATGAGCACACCATCTCTTACCTGTAACCTGGGAAGGAAAATCTCTCTGAAGAAGGGCTGTAATACTACGGTGAAATTGTCATGAGAGTCGTAGCGCCCAGAGTCAATCAGTTTTCTCATTTCATACTGGGAAAAGAAGAACAATCTGTGATCTTGCGGTCGTATTGCAGAACATGGAGGATATTTCAGTGCAATGGGTGTTCAAAGACTTACTTATATTTTTTCTTTAAAAATGAGTTATAAAGCTTTTCAATTAATGTTTGTGCTCTAAAAGTCAAATAGCCCACAAATATTTCCACGGCATTATATGAATTATTCTGTGGGCTGAATATTCCTTCCACTTTTCCTCAACCATCATACCTGATAGGCTCTGTTGAACTGGTTGACCTTTCGGAGTTCAGCGGATCCCTCGATGGGCTTCAGGATGCAGGGACAAACTAATCTGAGACGTAAACAACGACACAATTAAATGAAGACTTTTTTAATTCTCGTGGAACCCCTTTTTTTTTTACTCATCCAATATTAACTGACCTCACAAACCAGGAAGGACAGCCTAAACTTGCATCTTGGTGCAAATCACGCAACGGCACAATATTTAACAGCTCGACCAGATTGACAAAAGCACGAGGAACCTGGATGTTAAACATCAGTTATAAATTTGTCATTGAGATTATGAAAGGGCTAACTTGCAGTGTAAATTAAGGGAGTTGAATGAAATGAAAAAAAAAAGGATTGTATATACTTCATTATGGAGTATGTCCAGAGCTTGACGTATACGACCGACCACGTTCCTGGGTGAAAATAAAATCTGCAACCCACAAAGCATCAGGTTAAGTAGCAGTTCAGATGTGGACAAAACAATACATTAGATTCTGATGAAGATTTTTGTCTGTGAATCAAAAAAAAAACAACAAACATGAGCTATAAAAAAATGGTCAGTATTTGGAAAGCGTGCTCACAGTGTCCGTACAGAAGTCACATATATCATTGCCACCGACAAACACGGTGATCACTTTCCAGTCGTTGTGGAAATCAATGCGCTGCAATAGACATGTGGAGAAAACATGGCATTAATCTGGGTTCTGTGAACAGAAAATTGCAACTGAGATTACCCGAAAGCTTGTTGCATCTGCATCATACGGCTCATTACCGTATCGCTTTTCATTTTGTCCACCAGGATGCGAGCTTGGCCTACCATGTCACTAGAAACAGAAGACTATTTTGATTTGCTGCTGTCATTGAACTTTAATTGCTCTCGGACTTAAGCGCTCCGAGGTTGCACTGATTATCAGATCAAAAAATAAGATTGAAAAGTAAGAAATGTATATCGAGAATAAGAAGTTCAGAGTTTAACTGACCCACTCTTGGCTCCTGCCACAGCCTGGTTGAGGAAGGCCTTCGGACTGTCCTCCTTACCTATTCCCTCAGAGTAGCCAGTCAAAGACGGGGTAAACACCTTTAGGATGTCTGTAGACCACAGCAAGGATTGTGCAGCAGGATTCAGAAAACATTAAATGATGCTTAAAAGAATTAAGTTACATATCTGACAATAATCTGAAGTCATGAAAGATGTATCAATCCATATTCTAAGATGTAGGAAAGTTTGTCATCAAGAAATGTCTGATAGTGTGTTATTCTCATCCATCCTCATACTCATCTAATATTTTCCTGAGCAAACGGTTCACTACCTCAGTGAAATTTGTGCAGTCTGTTTATCATTTTGTACAAACCCCAAATTCCAATGAAGTTGGGATATTGTGAAACATGTAACTAAAAACAGAACACAATGATTTGCAAATCACTTTCAACCTTTATTCAGTTGAATACACTCAAAATACAATAGATTTAATGTTCAAGCTGATAGAAGTTATTGTTTTTTGCATAAATTCCCTCATTTTGAATATGATGCCGGCAATACATTTCAAAAAAGCTTGAACAGAGGCAAAAAGAGACATGGGAAGTTGAGGAATGCTCAAAAAATGCTCACTTGTTTGGAATATTCTCCAGGTATTTGGAAACAAGAGAGTGTTGTATTTGGGTATAAAAGGAGCATCCCCCAAAAGCTCAGCTGTTCACAAGCAAGGATAAGGCGAGGTTTGCCACTTTGTGAACAATTGCATGAGCAAATAGTTCAACAGTTTAAGAACAACATTTCTCAACGTGCAATCTCAAAGAATTTAGGGATTTAATCATCTATGGTCTATAATATTACCAAAAGGTTGGGAGAATCTGGAGAAATCTCTGTGCACAAGCAGCAAGGTCAACAAACAATATTGAATTCCTGTGATCATAAAACTATACCATGCAAAGCGAAAGCCATACATCAACAACACCCAGAAACGCCACCGGTTTCACTGGCCACGAGCTCATTTGAAATGGACTGATGCGAAGTGGGAAAGTGCAAAAAAAGTGTGGTCTGATGAGTCTACATTTCATATTGTTTTGGAAAGTAATGGACATCATGTCGTCTGGGCCAAAAAGGAAAAGGACCCTCCAGATTGTTATCAGTGCAAAGTTCAAAAGCCAGCGTCTGTGATGGTATGGCAGTGTGCTATCGCCCACAACATGCGGAACTTGCACATCTGTGAAGGCACCATTAATGCTGAAAGAAACATACAGAAGAAGCCATGCCATGCAAGAAGCGTCTTTTTCAGGGATGCCCCCGCTTATTTCAGCAGGACAATACCAGGCCACATTCTGCACGAATTAGAAAAGCGAGGCTTCATTGTAAAAGAGTGCAGGTACTAGACTTGCCTGCCTGCAGTCCAGACTTGTCTCTTATTAAAAATGTGTGGCACTTTACAAAGCCCAAAATACAACAACAGAGACCCCGGACTGTTGAGTAATTGAAGTTGTACATAAAGCAAGAATGGGAAAGAATTCCACTTGCAAATCTTAAAAAATTAGTGCCCTCGGTTCCAAAATGCTTATCGAGTGTTGTTAAACGGAAATGTGATGCAAAGGTGTGGTAAAAATGCCCCAGTCCCAGCTTTTTTGGAAAGCAGGCATCAAATTTAAAATGATTTAAAATTTAAAATTTAAAATTTAAAATGCAAAAAAACATTATCTAGTTAGCAAATATCTAGTCTTTGTAGTATATTAAACTGAATATTGGTTTAAAAAATTTTTGCAAATCATTGTACAGTTTTCTGTTGTTATTTACGTTTTGCACAGCGTCCCAACTTCATTGGAATTGGAGTTTGTAATATGCTGACAAGACAAGATAACATCTAAGTGATAACTGCTATCGATATTCTACAACTATATAATTGATTTACAATGTTAGATGGACGATAGACAGTCATGTGTGGAATGATGGTGAGAACTTGCCGTTATTGATGATGTTATCAAACAGAATGATATGAGAGCCAAGTCATTATGATCTTGTATTTGATAGGAATGCCCAGAAGTATTGGCGTCCTTGAAAGAGGTAGATGCTGGCTTTGTAATTAAATATCTTCATTTGCTTATAATACCAATATTTTGGGATGAAATATTGAGCAGAAACCATATGTTGTTATTTCACTGAAATTGTCTTGTTTTGCTTTGTATTTTATGCCTGTTCACACAATCATCACGCTGGGAGCCAGGATGATACTTTGTTTATCAGACTCAGTGTTATGTCCAATTATACTGAAGAAACATGCTGATTGGTAGTTTTACCAGTTTTCATACCAGTTTTTGAATACTGGAAAAAAATCAATATGTGGAGTCCTTCATTTTTCACATGAATATCCTCCAGTTAGCGTTAATGGAATGAATGAGTAAGATTCACATACTCGGCAGAGTGGTCACAGTGGTAATGTTTTCATCACCACCGATGCTGCAAATGGCAGAAATACTCTGTTAGTGTCCCAAGATCACTATGACCTTTCAAAATAGAACCAAAGTACCAAAATATGCATGAAGCTGTCTTACCTCCATGACAGTCCACGGTATTCATTAATCACCAACAGGAGGTTGTCTGTCCTTGCACCGACTCCATTGGCAGCCTGTAATGATCAACCAGTAAGTACCTAGTGAAAAGAAATGGCTTACAAGGCATTGTAAACAGGGCCCTTTCAAAAATAACCATCCATAGTCCCAAACCTGTATGTGCATTTTGAGCTTTTAGCATGAAGTTTCACAAAATCTTTATGCTATCAATAACATATTGAAAAAGGATCAGCAAAACTAAGAGTGCTTTTTATATTAGCATGTTTTCTTCATAACTGTGTGTGACACACATTTAAGTAAAAGTAATCATAGTAATTTATCATACTCCTAGAGATATTCTTTGAATCCCCATCCTTACAATTGGTGGAACAAATTGTATTGCTATCAGTTTTACATAATAATTCACGGATGATATGCTGATTATTGTGAGAGTGAAAACATGCTTTAACCTAAAGAAACATGATAGCTGCAATGATCATTTTTACATAAAGTTATTTTGAAAATAACAAAACTCACATCACATCAGCACACGTGAAGTTTATTTACTTTGGGGCAAGACTTTGATACAGTGACTTTTGTCTTTTCCCTTTTGTTTGATATTATTTCAGGCAGGTGAATTTTAAAGCAACATAGAACATTATATAAACAAATGCAGAGTGCGGGCTCTCACCCTGTTCAGCAGAGTTTTTCTTTAATTATGTTTAGCAACCCCATGGATAAAAAGGTTAACATGGAGAGCATCCATGGATAAAATGGAAAAACACTCTTTTAACGTGGTAAGTGTTAATATACTGCAAAACTGTTAACAATTTCAATTAGCATTTTTCATGTGTCTATCTCTTTTTCCATGGTGTTATTATGGATGTGTTTAAATGCCTATCAAAATACATGCCATAAAGCAATTTTTGTACTTTATGAATTTGACTGGATATAAAAAAGTACCATAAACTCACAGTTAGAGAGTCACCAACTGCAGCCACCACCCTGATATCTCCAGGTCTGAGTTCATGAACTGCACATGGAGGTCAAGTTGAGATGGATAAGTTTAAACTCACACCATTATCCATTCAAGGAAAATAGCACACAAAAAATTGCCCCACCCGAAGTAGGCGTAGTAGGTGATGGATGACGTTCAGTGCAGGGTATCTCAGTACCCATTCCCTGAAAAACATGCGAATCAAAGCCCAATTACATTTACTGTAGTCCTCTGTACAATCTACTTCATAGATGGTAACGCTCTTACCGGATCAGTCATCGAAAAGGCTTCCCTGTTGAAAATCTCCTCTCTGTCTATTGGGGAATTCACGTGTGTCCGGAGGAAAGGTCGCTTCTGGAGAAAACCATGAAATAGCACAAACCAGCAGCTGAGCAGTTCTGGATTTCTGAAACTTTATATGAATATTAACCGATATTCGAGAGCATAAAATTCTGAAACTGAAATGGTTAAATCCTGATATTTCCGACTTCATTACTATTTAAAAAGCATGTACATGTCAATGAAGGGAGCCAATTTCAGCACGAGACTTTCAGATCATGGGTAATGAACTGCTGCTGTGGTTCTCAATGTATTTTCTCAACAGGACCATAATGTCGGACTCCATTTCAAACAGAAAAATACAGCTTAGTCGGAAAAGAAAAGTAAAAAAAAATCATTGATACACTCCAAATATCCAAATATAAGGATGTATAACAATATTTAAAATAGGTTGTCATTTAGTGAGTTAACAACACCCTGCAGAAACAATGGAGTCAATGTTAGCTGTTCTTCCACTGTCTACCGCCTGAGGCCCAGACTTCCTTCTTCCTGGACACTTGGTCCAGCTCATCCAAGGGGAACCCCAGGTGCCCGAGCCACCTTGTCTGACTCCTATCCACCGAGGAGCAGCAGTGACTCTACTCTGAGCCCCTCCCAGATGGCCAAGCTCCTCAACCTGTCTCCAAGGGAGAGCCCGGACACCCTGTGGAGAAAGCTCATTTCAACTACTTGGATCCATGACCTTGTTCTTTCAGGTCACGATCCACAGCTCAAGACCATATGTGAGGGTAGGAATGTAGATTGACCGGCAAATTGAGAGCTTCGCCTTTTGGCTCAGCTCCTTCTTCACCAGGATAGACCGATGCATAGTCTGCATCACTGTAGACGCCGTACCGATCCACCTGGTGAACTTCTGTTCCCTCCTTCCCTCACTTGTAAACAAGACCCCCGAGGCCCTCCACCCGTTTCCGGCTGAGTACTATGATCTTGGATTTGGAGGTCATCCCGACCACTTCACATTCAGCTGGCCGCTCCAGTAAGAGCTGGAAATCATGGTCCGATGAGAACAGAACCACATCATTTGCAAAAAGCAAAGACCCAAATCCTGAGGTCACCAAACTGGATCCCCTCAACAACCTGGCTGCATCTAAAAATTCTGTCCATAACAGTTATGAACAGAATTGGTGTCAAAGTCCAACTCTAACCGGAAACGAGTCTGAATTACAGCTGGCAATATGGACCGTGCTCTCGCACCAATCACACAAGGATCGAACAGTGTGAATTACAGGGTTCGGTACCCCATACTCCCGGAGCCACCCCCACAGGATTTCCCCCTGAGTCATGGTCGAATGGCCTCTCCAGGTCCACTAAACACATGTGAAGTGGATGGGGAAACACCCATGTGCCCTCAAGGACCCTGCCGAGGATATGGAGCTGATCCACTGTTTCCAAGCCAGGACAAAATCCACATTGCTCCTCCTGGATTCGAGGTTCAATGACCCATTAGACCCTCCTCTCCAGAACCCCTGAGTATACTTTTCCAGGGAGGCTGAGGAGTGTGATCATCCTGTAGTTATAGTACACTCTCTGGGGGAAGGAGGGATCACCACCCCAGTCTGCCAATCCATTGGCACTGCCCCTGCCTACCGCGCGATCCTCCAGAGATGTGTCAACCAGGACAGCGCCAAAACATCCAGAGCCACAAGAAACCCAGCCCTGGAGATAGGAGAGTCCACCCCAGAGTCCGCGACTCTGCTTCCTCGTTGGAAGGCGTGTCTTGAGGATTGAGGACACCTTGGAAGTATTCCTTCCACCGACCCGCAATGTCCCGGGTCGAGATCAGCAGCTCACCATCTCCACTTTAGACAGTGTTAACGGCGTACAGCTTCCCCCTCCCTAGCAGTTGCATGGCAGACCAGAATCTCCTTGGCGCTTTCCAAAAGTTGTTCTCCGTGGCCTCACCATACCCCTCCCACACTCTAGTTTTTACTTCAGCAACCACCACAGCCGCGTGATGCTTGGCCTGTCAGTACCTGTCAGTTGCCACTGGAACCCGACAGGCCAGAAAAGCTCGATAGAACTCCTGAAGCTGTTGTAAACTATTCTTAATAATGAAAAACTTATAGTAAGTCATCAGGACATTGAGGTCCAGAATGTGATATCATTATTATCTTAACCATAAGAGGTTAGATTGATATATTTGTGAAAATAAAAATGATAAATAAATAAATAAGTACATCACTGGGTTGAAAGCCTCCCCTGAAAGTTACTCTTTGAGCAGGCACTGAATACTTCTGCAGCAATAAGTCATTTTGTGTAGCATTAATATTGTTTTGCAGTGGAACGTGGTGCTATGACATTCTGGGGATGATTTTTCCTCAGCTTTTTTATGTTACATTTTACGTCTCACCTGGGTGGGGCAAGGAATAGCGTTGACATTTCTGTCCCCGACCTCCTCCTGACCTGTCAATGGCTGAAGCTGCCACAAAAACAGTCATGATAAGTTATGATAGTAATGTCGTGTGAGCTCATCCTGTGCAGCCATTAAACATCCAGCCCAATGGTGATTAGTACATGATACTTAGCTTACATACATGGAATGTGCAAAAATAAAGAAAACCACTGCGTGTCTCATCAGGTTAATCTTCCTATATTTTATCTTATCTCTCTTAGGCGCAACAAACAGTCATCAGCTTACTTCCTTTGCCGCTCTTACCTCTTTGCTCATTTTATGACTGGGGTCATCTTCTAGTTCAGAAAATCTTTAATAATTATATTTTACATGTGCATGTGCTTTTTTTTGACTCTAACAACACACTGAATTAAAATTTAGGAATCTGATTGATAAGAGCTTACCATGTTTCTCCACAACTGAATAGCTAATCGGTTTGTGTCAGAAAGTGTGTTCTCCTGTGAAGAATATATAATTTTTCTTGTAACATGAGTAATTTCATAGGTATGTCATGTATTAATCAATTAATCAATCATAGTAATAGCATAGTTTTTTGTACTTACTGAAAGTGAAATGGGCTCAGAGATAAGAGGAACAGGCTGCAGCAGGACGGTAAAGTCGCTTTTGTTTGACCACTTTTCCAAGATACTGTTGAGGGAGACCTGAGGGTGAACACAGACAAAGACAGATCAGATAAGCCGGAGCGTGAACACACAGGACGGGATTATTAGCATGTGCATTACCTGCAGTTTCATTTGCAGTCTTGCAACGAGCAGATGCAGATCTGTAGATTCACCTGGCGTACATTTGCACAAGCTACAAAAAGATGGGAAAAAGGATAGAAATCAAGTGTAAAACTTGCAAAACTTTCTTTATTCTTTTTCTAGTCATG
Source organism: Fistularia commersonii (assembly GCF_037954325.1). Lineage (NCBI taxonomy): Eukaryota > Metazoa > Chordata > Actinopteri > Syngnathiformes > Fistulariidae > Fistularia > Fistularia commersonii. The sequence goes on along the minus strand of NC_141284.1, from coordinate 23,278,856 downwards.
TTTTCTTGTTGTTCTTTTGCTTTATATGACACTGCAACATGAATATGGTTGGTGCCATGGATCATGGCTTTATTGCAAAAATACACCACTTTGTGTTTTTAAATATAAAGACCAGAATATGAGTAAATCCTTCCACTGCTTTTACTTTTCATTTAGAAGTTATTTCAAAAAGGTTCAAAAAAACACTTACTTGTCCTGCTGATGGTTAGCTCCCCAGACCACCACATGAACTAATGTGTGATGTAACTATAAAAAAAAAAAAGTTTTCTTTTTTTACATATGTCCCTTTCATCACAAATCATTTTAAAAAATTGAGCTATACCTGTTCATGCAGAATTTCCAACACGGCTTCGGCTTCCTTGACAGCTGTGTCGATACCTGAAGCAACCTTTTGGACAAAGAGATCATCCTTGACAAGGCTAACACACACAGCAAGTCAAAAATCAAGCAACATTTTATTGCGGGGATAAAAGAGAGAGCTTTACATGTGGTGACGTGGCACATATGTGACCTGCTGGTACAAACATCAGCAAAAACTTCCAGTCTGCAACCTGTAAAGTTACAAGAAGGAGCATCACCACCATCCTACATGACTTTGAATGCACCTGGGATAAAGACATGGAAATAGGACAGACTGATACGGTGGGAAATCTTCATCACAATTTTCAGAGGAGAGTTTTTCCGGTGTGGACCATCATCTTGATATCTGTGTTCAGTGATCCAGAGGATTCAGCGGTTATCGTCGTATTCACAATGATTTCCGGTACATTGAACATCTTTCTTTGCTGTCTGCAGTGACTGCCAGATAGTGTTACAAGATCACAAAACCACTAACACAGCAATGATACATTGAGTGTGTTCACAGGATAACTTTAGATTTATTTAGCTATTTATATGTTTGCTTATTATTTTTACAAATTTTCTTATTCATTATTGTTTTAATTAAAATTCTCTTAAACTGATTTTGTAGGACAGTACTGATTTGCAGGTATCGACTGTGGGAATTTAAAAAAAATTGGCTTTTGGGGGTGGGGGGTTCACGTCATTTCTATCTTGATTTACAGCGAAAAGCTTCCTTAGTCAACAGAAATTCCAGTGACAAAGTAAACATTTTTCAGACAGTGACCGGCGTCCCTGATATGGACAGTAAATGTTCTCGGTTTGAGGTATCAATATGTTGCCCTGCAACAGCACACAGAGCACATGTAAACTGTGAGCTGGTTGTTGCAGTCAGCTGACTATGCAAACTATTGTATCACTGTGCCACCCTGCTTCACACACACACACACACACACACACACACACACACACACACACACACCACACACACACACACACACACACACACACCACACACACACACACACACACACACACACCACACACACACACACACACACACACACACACAAATGCCAGATAACTCTTTGTTCCTTCAAACAATCACAGTAGCTTTTCAAAACCAATGTTGCTGATCTCGAACCAACTCATGAGCAAAACGTTTCTTTATGATGAAATTTGTTGGAACAATGTGTCCCTGATACTGCATTTTAAAGTTGTTTAAGAGAAAGTTTTTATTTGCCATTTGATCTTTCTTTTCTTGCATCATTGCATCAATTTTTTGGAGTCTCTCTAGTCCAAAACTGCAGGAATCTTACACTCGCAGGTCTTTTTCCCATTTATTAATCAAGGTGATACATTTTATCACCGGTCATGATGTAAAATGTGATTTCATGACTAACATGAATGATATGTGACATCACAAATGCTTTGGCAGCCAATCCTAATGTAAAGATGAGGCGGCACATGCATGAGGTAAAAAAAGCTTAACAGTTAGTTGATTTTTTTATAGGAATGTAATGAGAGAGAGAACGGTAAGGCTGTCATGGGATATCAAAAACATGATAGAAATGTTTTTCTTGCTTCAAACATGGAAAATTGAGAATGAACATGTACCTGATGTGAAAGAGACTGGGATAATTCCCCTGCTTCATCAAACAAACTCCTGAAACAAAGTGGGAAACAACGATCATAACAACTGCAATCTGGTATTCGAGTCTCGAGTTTCGAGTGTGTGTGTGTGTGTGTGTGTGTGTGTGTGTGTGTGTGTGTGTGTGTGTGTGTGTGTGTGTGTGTGTGTGTGTGTATGTGCGTGTCAGGTATTTGTATGCACACCTGCAATTATGGGTGTGCTTTGGAGGATGAGTGTGTCTGTGTGTGTGAAGATTTGCATGAATGTGTGTTACCTCTGATGCAATGAAACCTGTTTAATGGAGATCACCTCGGGGTTAAAGATAGAAATCAAGTCTGTGCAAGATACGAAAGGATATGAATGTTGTCAATTATACTATTCCTTTTGCAGAAAAAGCAATATACACCAATACTACTCCAGGTGCTCAACCAGTCAACCTATCAAATGCAAATGGAAATGTGCATTTTTTTTGCACACTGGTTCCACATGCATATACAGGTAACTTATTTTGATTGTGTTTCTGAACCCCAGAGTAATGTATGATCCACCCGTGGATTTCCCATGAAATACAGAGGCTGGATTATGGCCTCTATGTAATAGCTGGTGTTATGAAAAGGAAAATAAATTGATTCACATTTCTAATTTTACCTCATTTTATTTGAAATGAAGGTCAATGGCCTGCTTTTACAGCCCACTGTGTTATCGTGAAAGATAAATTCATTGATATAACACGAATATGGTTCCATAAACCCTTTCTTTAGTATTTCCTGTGACATTGGTTTCTCTAACCTTTAACTGAACTCTTTGCAAAAACCTGCAGCTGTTTTAAAACTACATTTCTTTTACAGTTTCTAACGTAGTTAATAGGTAACAAAACATTGTACTTCCTCGAAGTGATCCTGTCTGTCTGAACTTGATTACCCAGTAAAATGAAACACATATTTTCAGAAAGATATCTTCATTAACACTATACTACAATATACAGCAAAATATAGGTAATATTAAATTGACTATATTGTGAATGATTAAAAAAATGCAACGTCATTACAGATTTATGGCTGCAGACTCACCAGCCAGTCTGCTGACCACTCCAGATATTTCATGTCTGATAATAAGGAGAAGAAGAAGTTAAATAAACTTTGACTGTATTGACTTAACAGCGTCTCTGTCACATATTGTGAACTTGCCTGGAAAATATAAATTATGCAGGTATTGTTATTTACACAGCAGAATGATGATATTGCAATCTCAGCTTTCTACCTGTGCGAAAGAGGCATCCCCAGGGTATAAACAGCTGAGATATCCGCAGGTGTGAGAGCATCAACTGGGGGTAAAAGGGTCAATTGTGTCAGGATCCAGTGGTGGATTAACACATTTGCCTCTAACCCCAACAAGGACCTTTCAAACATGGTCGGTAAGTCAAGAGAAGGTCTTAAACAAATGACCGCAAGTACACCACAAGCTATTCTTGAAAATCATCTTCAATGTCTTGTAGCAGTTCTATTTTGCCCCAAAATGAATATGAATACGTATATATTTTTCAGATTATATTTGTTTAGCTGATTTGTGCAGCATCACACATCAGCATTTTGTGCAGCATCATACATCAAATCCTTTTTAAGTTCATTTTGAAGACCAGCACTAATGTCTTTACACCTGAATTCATGGTAGAAGTTGCTCTTCCATTTGTTCAGGAACCATTTTTCATGGATTGTGAGATGAAGGGAACTTTACCAAGACCGAATGAATCCCTTGTTGGGCGTGAGATAATCTCAATGGAATGTACAACGTTTGCGGTGACATAGATGAGCTCGTCAGATCATGAAATTTTGGATGGTAAATTTTCTTTAGCCCACAAGCTGATGCTTTGTGTGCTTTTGAATACCGTGGGCCTGCACATAAAGATCAGCAAACAACTGCATGGATGATCATGTATATGAAAATACCAACCTGAGGAGGAAGAAGAGGTGAGAGGAGGTAATGGCGGGCAGATCATTGGCATTTCACTTTTCCACTGTAACAGGATAAATAGTTCCATAAATTGTTATTGTTTTTAAACAGACAGACGATGTTTAATAAGTGACATAGGGGCATGTAATAAGTGACATATTGTACCTTGTCTGATTTCTCTGGTGTTGGATCATTCTTCACGCTACTAGTGTAAGCAGCATCTAAATGTGATATAATAGACATGTGGTTGACTCAGACTATTATGTTTTATGCATTTATGTATTCATTTGATATATATATATGTATGCTTAATTTCCTCACCTTCAGATAAACATTGCACTTCACACTCTACTCATCTTTTTAAGATGAAGATTTGCATACAAGGAAAACATGATAATATGCAATAACACATTGTAAGGCAGTTGTTAACAAAATTACCAAAGTAAAAAAAAGTTCTTCAATATTTGTTGATGCAAAAAGCCCAAATGATGACATACTTGTAAAAATGAAAAGTAGGAGTTCGCTTGTGTATTTTGCCCTATGCTATTGCACTATGTTTGATAATTAAACTTTTGCACCCCTTGTTTAGGAAACATAAAGAATAGCACTGGTAATATTGCTATCTTTTTGCTTAAATCAGATCTAAAATTCAAGGCTCTTTATAATGTCTTTTTGGACCACAGCTCAGTAAAGAATGTCAGTACTTTATCCATGCTATTATTAACCAAGTACAATAAGCAAAAATCAAAAGCCATTTACAGGGTATGTAGAAAGAAAACTATTCAAAGAACCAAAACATGACTGACAACTAAATAATACACCTAGTGGTTCTCGATTTCACTTTGCTAAATGAATCCAGCCAGTATTGTCAGTTTAACTGCCGTTTATACTTTACCTGTGAAAAGAAGATGGAATCCAACAGCAACCATTAAGAGTAGGGGTGCAGATCCAGTCATGATGGGCTGAGATACTGAGTGTCGTCCACACTGAGGGGTCTGTGAGTTGTCCTCTTTTTTGCACTCAGAATCTGAAAAAAAAAAAAAAAGACTATCTGCTTTCACTGACTGCAGTTGTGCGATGCAGCCTTGAAGGGTGTGGGGAAGGCAGAGTTCTTTAACACAGCAGACAGAGAAAATCACTTCTCCGATGAGAAAAAAAAAATCCTGCGCTTTTATATGTATGCTTTTATTCTCAGTCATATCATTCCGTTATCACATCATCTGGATAACAATCAGCAAAATTACCCTTTATCTCTGCACTGCGTTCAGCTAGATCACCTACAGTTTTTCTGGTAGTCGGGGAAATATCCCCTTGTCTCGCAACCTGACATTTTATGGAAGGTCAGATGTGAAGTCATGTTTATAGCCTTCCCCATGACATTTGACACAAAAGTGGCTGCTTTGTTTCAAGAGAGGAAGGAAGGCACAAACATTAAAAAACATTGTAAACCATAATTTGTCATGTGTGATTGAGTTGAACACTTACACAACCAACCACACATCCAAAACAAGAAAAGTCTGATTTCATTTTTTGTTTTTTGGTAATGACGTTTTGGTCTCATAATGCGGGGAAAAGGATATTGCCTGGCCATAGAGCTGCTTTATCATTTTAATTCATGGGTAGGAGTTTGTGGACACAATGATAGTAACCTAAGGGATTTTATAAGGATGAATGAACTAATACATTTCTTGGGGCATAATGGAAGTCATTAGGGTGCAAATGAATGATAGTTCATCTTCCCCGTGCTTCTCTAGGAAAGACCAACTATTGCTTTTCGATGCACTTTTTTCCGTAGTGCATTGTTTAAGAATGTGTGAACATTGCAAATCAATACGATAAAATGTGTGACATGAAATTCAATGTTTTTGTTTCCTGCTCTTTAACCCAACTTCTTGCTTTAGTTTTTATCTTGCAATGAGAGAGGTAACATCCTTGCATTTCATACATTTCACCTGGTTATATAAATTATATGTTAACAACAGGCAATCTAACAGGTCAAGCTTTGGAGATCAGATGAGATATGCTTAGACTGATAACGTTTTTACGAGTTTACGCTTCGATCTTTTTGTATATAATCTGACCCTTGGAATCAGGAAAGTGTAAAATTGAAAAAAAATCTAGTTATCTTGATGATGTGGAGTTATCAGATCCCCATCGAGCAGCAAAGATATCAATCGTCACCGTCGTTAAACTGTTTTGATGAATAATGTGTCTGGTGGAATCTAAGTATGGACAAACATGGTGCAACACATGTGTAGATTAGCAGTAATGGTATGGCATATTATTTCAGTTTTCTCTAAAATAAAATGCTATTTTTAAAAGAAAAGTGAAATTATATTTATTCTGAACAAATAAGAGCAGAAATCACAACAAATGGAAATCGTGGCAACATTTCAATAACCACGAGGCATCTTTGAAAAGAAATATGTGCAAGCTTGCACACACTTGATAGCCACACAAATTTGATTGTCAGAGATCCAATTAAAAATATCTCCCTGGACTCACTGAGGTCAGGCAAGGCACAAAAGAATTCTATATTTGTGGCTCCAACCTCTCACTCTGTATTTTTTACACCAATGTAGTTCTCAATGTGATCTACATTTAGTTTTAAGTATGATTCAGACGTCAAAATGAAGTGACGGTATTCCTTGTAGTTCTTGTCTAAATCTTCTTGTCGGGGCAACTGGCAATTTATTTATATATTGAATTAGAGAGGCTTCTTCAGTTCTAACAACCTTTGGGGAGATTCCAAATATAGCTGCCAGCAGGGTTTTAAACTTTTCAGGAACCCCGCCAGGTCATTGGAACTGAAGATTGAATGAGGGGTGAAACATTTTCAAGTGAACAAATTCAAGTCCTGTGCCCCCGAAAAGACTTTTAGACAAGAGCTCATATATATATATATATATATATATATATATATATATATATATAGTTAGATGGTAGGTAAAGGTAGATAGATAAATGATGAATGCGGGCGGTGTAAGCCACTCAATACTGCCATCTTGTGGTAGAACGGCAGACAGCAGGCTGTGACGTCATGACCGGATGTTGATAGTCGAGCGCAGCAGCAGACAGGAACAGCTGAAGCAGAACAACAAAGACACGACGACGACGACGGACAAAATAGCAAAATTAGAGAGAAGCGTCGAAACTCTTCCAAATTTAACTGACAGCGGTTCGGTTGGAAACGTTTTCCGGCGTTCAACCAAAGTACGAAAGGTAAGAGCCAGCGATTTGTGAGCGACAAGTAAAAAATTTGTTTTTCATCCCGCTGTTCGCCCCCTCCTTACTTTTAGTATTGACGACGTTAGCCGAACGGCTAACGCAACAATGTAGTTCTTATTCAGTCAGTTTATTCAACTTGTAACAACGAAGTTCAGCGTCTGTTAGCTGCCGTTGGGAGTTAAAGGTCCTGACGGTACTTGGTCCAGGAACGAAAAGTGTTTCGTCTGTTGAACATGTAGAAAGGCAGAAATAACACACAGACGCACACACGTCATACCAAAACACTGGTCTGAAAAAAATTCTGGTTCATTGTGCTTGGCTTTGCCGAGACTTTCAGATCAGTGTTTTCTACAATTCATTTATTCAGCGCATCAAAACAGCTCTCAAAACATTCATTCATTTATTCATCCATCATGTATACTGCTAGTCCTGCACTCAGGATGTAGTGTAGCCTAGCCTTGCCTGTCATGGGGGCATCCAGGGCCAGTCGATCGTCGGGCCACATATACAGACATAACAGCCATTCACCCTTTCATACAGAAGTGCAACCATTCAGTCATCATATAGATACATACATCTATCCATTTTCACATTCACGCGTCTTGGAAATTCAAGGTCTCAAAAGAACATCCTGCATGTCTCTAGACTTTGGGGGAGAAACTAGAAGAAAACCATGCAGACATGGGGAGAACGTGGAGACCTCCCCCCACCCCACCCCACCCCCCGGAATTGAACCAGGGACCTTCTAGTGGAAGCATTAACCACTGAAACGCCATGCCACCCTAACTCTTGACAGACACTTTTATAATTTAACAGTGAGGCAATCTTAAATTCAATGCCTTTCTTATCTGAAGACTAAGGCGAAGTGAAATTCTGTCCAACTAAGTGATGGAAATTGATTTTATGTGTGTAGATATTCTACTTTTACAAGTGTAGATCAACTAAAATAAATCACACGTTTAGAATATAATAGTACTGAGTAACTTACTCATTTCTATTTTTATAAATAGTTTATCTGTTTGTTCCTTTTCTCTATATGACTTAATTTTAGACTTAAAGAAAATTGAGTGACTGATCAAATTGTCCAATTAGTGTAGTTGTGTGAAGGAGTCCAACTGCAACTTATAATGCAGGTTTCCATTCTTTATTCCAAATTTTAAAAATTCTTTTTTAAAGACTCTTTCTCATATGAAAAAATGTATATTTGTATACATATGTTTTTCCTGGCATTGATGCTATTCTTAATTTTTCTTAGAACACTTGAAAATGGGACGAATCTTCCTGGACCACATTGGTGGGACACGCCTCTTCTCCTGTGCCAACTGTGACACCATCCTAACCAATCGCTCTGAACTTATTTCCACACGTTTCACAGGAGCCACGGGGAGGGCTTTCCTTTTCAACAAGGTAAAGATCAATATGCCACCTTTTTTATTCTCATCAAAAACTCTTCAGAATGCTGCTTCATGTTTGTATCTCAACCGCACAGGTGGTGAACCTTCAGTACAGTGAGGTCCAGGACAGAGTGATGCTTACGGGCAGGCACATGGTGAGGGATGTCAGCTGCAAGAACTGCAACAGCAAGCTTGGCTGGATCTACGAGTTTGCGACAGAGGACAGTCAGCGATACAAGGAGGGCCGGGTGATCCTTGAGAGAGCGTTGGTCAGGGAGAGCGAGGGCTTTGAGGAGCATGTCCCGTCTGACAACTCATGAATGCCAAACCTTGGAGTAACTCAAAAAGGAAGCTCAATTTTGAGTCTTTTCCTTCTCCTGCATCCCCCTGCCTGCCGATTCACTGCAAACCAACATCTGCAGATTTAGCAACCCCCCCCAAGCCCTGGATCCCTGACCTTAGAACGCTGCTGATTTGGGTTTTTTCTTGTTGGGAGTTCTTATTCAGTAGGTGTCAGGGAACCCCCCCCCTCAACTCCCCAAAACAGCCAGGGATTCTGCTGAGCACGTTTACACAGAATTCTCACAGCCAGTCCACAGCATGCTCCACACTTTTTCATATGGCAATCACACCAAGCATGACAACAGACCTGGTCAGTGACACACAAATCGCATCACTACGTTCCTCCTTAGCATGCTCATTGTGCAGATACAGGTCAATAAATTAACCAACTCTATGCAGCCAATGAAGATGTCACTCTACATGAGGCTTTCGTGGGTCTTGAGGTTCTGTGTTGTGTATTATATCTTGCTGTATTTGTGACACTGGCTAATTGCCTCCATATCAATTTCTTCTTCATAACTTGTGGTCCAGTGTTTATAGTATGAAAAAGACCGAACTAATTAAGGATGGGCAGTATATTCATACTGATTGATTTTATTTCTCGAAAAATATAAGAAATTTATGCTATTGTGTGGATCCAGCTCATGATTAATTTCATTTTATAGTAATTTGCAGAGTGACAACAATATTTAAGATGTTGCATTCAGTAATTCACCAGAAATCCCCTGAAAATGAGAAAGAACAACTAGAAAATGAAAAGGACTGTATCAGCATGAGGAACACGACATTTTTAAAATATAGTCCTCATTATAATAACAATATATAGTCATATATCATAAAGAACCAGCAGTTGAACACTCTGATATTCATTTTTTTAGCTGCACACCCTGATGCTAATGCTATGCTGCAAACCACTTTCTTTGAGGGCAGTCAGGTGCTCTCTTGCTTTGCTCGACAGTATTCATCATTAATTCTCGTGACATTCTCGAACACAGTCAAAGACATGGAAGTGAGGTCCTAGACAGTACAATTGATGCTGCAGTGTAATTCTTTTGTACTTTCTCAATTGGTTAGCATCAATTCTGTCTGCGCGCTGTGCTGTGTGAAGAGGAGCGCGAGCCCTCCAGCCATGTGTCCTCACTCTGACGTAGGAGGAGTGTGTCTGAGGTGCAGTAGCGCTGTTCACTGTCTGCCTGCTAGTTTTGGGGTAGTGTTAGGGCAAGGCATATATGCATCTGAAGTTTGCAAGATAAGACTGGATAGATTGTGTAAACGCCACAGAAGATATTACAAAAAAACAATAGCAACAGATACTGTCATTGTTATGCCGAACTGCGCTGGAATTGAAAAAAAAAAAAAAAAAGAGCCAAAATTCTTGTATATGCTGAGCAGCTAGTGGTTACCTACATTTTGTACAGCTGGGGTTCCATCCTCTTTAGGATCTGAGGCAATGGGCATGTTGGTCATTAGATGGCCCGTTCCTTTTCAGATAAAGCCAAATGAGCTTCTGAGTCCTCCTCGAACCAGGTCAGCGATAGTGTGCTGTGAATATCTCAATCAAGAATGCATGTTTTCAGGTTAATGAATGGCCCGGGCCTTCATTTTGTGACATTGTCTTTGCAAAACTGAGCAAGTTGTCATTTCTACAAAACGTGTATCATATAATTGGCTTTTTTTTCCCCAAGCGCTGCCACCATCCATTTTGCCAAGTTTGACAAGTCAGTGCCATGTACGGCCATGGAAAAAATACTTTGAATTTGTTTTTGACTTTGGACTTTTTAGTTAGCCCCCCCCCCCCAGTATTTTAATTTGCTCTTTATTCACATATGCTGCATTTTAATTATTTGAAATTTGAAAAAATGCTCCTGTGGTGTTTTATTTAAGTAAAGAAACTGTTTTCCTTGGCTCTGCTTGTTGGTTTTGATTAAAGCTCCCCGTCACTATGCGGACTAAATTCACAAGAACCAGATTAGACAATTATTAAAAGATCCTTTGAGTAAAGGTTGATGTTTAATCCAGATAAACTCATGTATTTTGCAGCTAAATGATCAATAACTCATACGAGTTCACCCAGGCCTCTAGGTGGCAGAAGAGTATCGAGAGACAGAGTGGTCTCTGAAGACGTTCTCCTTGGAAGCATGATGTTGCCCCCCATGGCCTGTCTCTTGACGTCAGCCTAGTCGACACAGCCTGAGGAGCCCCACTGCAATTTGGAAATCCATGTCATGGATGTCACTCCCAGATGCTGAGAAAAGGAATACATCCTTCAGGAATATACTCAAGTAGATTAAATGCTTACCAAAGGAGAATGGCAGTTGAAACACCAGAGAGAAAATATGGCAAAGAATGCAACAACTGTGAGGAAAAGTAAAACACGCTGTGCATCCTGTTTTAATCCCATATATTCAGTCATCACTGACACTCCCCACATGTGGAGCTTTTACTGTATTGGGTTTAGAAATAGGCTGACTCACCTCTGATTCACACATTAACGTAGCAGTGGTGCGATACTTACTCATAGCTTTGTTATCATGTTCGTGGATCTAAGTCACTGTGGAATTGACAACAGGCTTGCTTTCCAAAGCTACTTCTGGATACTCCTGAAAAAGAGAACTAAATTTAGGCAAGACAAATATTACTGTGCTGGTCAATTTTTGAGTACATTGCATTTCGCTCTGTTCTCCTTTGACAAGATACTGAACTAACAGAATCAAGATAAACTTAAATCTTTTCATGAGCTTATCTGATGCCATTTGAATGCTGGACATGACTGAAGGCAAAAAAGGAGGCTCCATCTCCTGAATGCTGGCCCTCCTGCTTTTATAATTCATATTAGTCTTTTGACTTTGTCCTGGTACAACCTCAGGATTGTCTGCTGTCTATTGAGAAAGCCATCTGGCCAGATAAGGATAATTACACTGCCTTGTTAATCCTATTAGTCTGTGGGCAACTGGATTGACATGGCACCATTCTGGATGTGACAGTCTTTATTTGTGTTCACACTTGGAGCTATTTTTCCACTACCCTTATTACATGGACTGCACTCTTGCACAAGAAAATACAGCAGCTCCAAAGACACTCAGCTCAATATTTACAGTGCGCCAGTGCAGACACTCAAGTGCTCTATAAATTATTCTATAAGGGGTGCAAAGGAAAATTTTTTTTGGTGCGTTATGCAAAATGATATTTTTCAGTTCCACCCACTGTGTGACCAATCAGAACACGACGGAGGCTATATTAAGATGCAGAGGACGATTTGCGTAGTGAATAAGACAGGATAAAGAAGAGAACAACTGCATTTTTCAGTGGCCAATGATCCTTCATCTACAAACAGCTATTTTAGGTCATCATTGTCTTTAACCCCATGGAGCGTCAACATCACATCCCCTCTCTTTATTCCAGCAGAGCAGCGATACAGAATACAGAAATGAACTCTTTCCACCAGCCTCACACACAAAGGAGTGACATCATTCTGTCAGCAGGAGAAAATAGCATGCTTTCCATTGACATCACTCCACATCCGGTTGCTAGGCGACAGGGAGGACAACATTTGTTACTATGGTGACTGCAATTCACCTTCAAAGCTCTTGACCTTTTTGGTTGTCTGCACCAGAGTAGAACATGTGTAAAACAGGCCAAACAATGAGCCTGGTATTGTGTAACATGAGCATTTAAGTTCTAGTTCACTCACTTACCACAGTATAGTGGGTTTGATTATAGGTACATTATAGGTGAAGAGACTGACGAGATAAATAGACAAGACTGCCTGTCACAGGGTAAAGAGCTTTGCATAATAGGAATGACTCATCAATTACAAAAGGCTTTTTACGTTTATATGAACTTCATATGCATGCAAAAAACGTAATTACCAAAATTCACACAGGTGGAAAAAAAATGAGAAAGAACAATGTGAGACTTGAATGGATATATTTAGCTATAGATTTATTCTTTTCATACACTGTTTACCTGAGGACAGGGATTTGTAAGAGGTCCAGCATCGGCAAGTGATAAAAATGAGCAACAAAAAAAAAAAAAAACACCAAAAAAAAAAAAAAAAAAACAGCACAAGTCATACATGTAGATTCAAGCTGATCAGGAGTTTTCTGTTGGTTGTAGGCATGAGTATGTACCATGTTTGGTAGGAAACTACATGCTGATAAGATTGGTAACATCACAGTGACTGGAAAACAACCCCTTTATATTTTTGACAACAGCATTGATTAATCCAAACAAAACAGATGCGTCAGCCAACCCTGCTTTGCAGCTTAAACTGTAAGACTCTTCTCCCAAAATAGGAGGGGGGCCTTGGCTGTTCGAGTGGTTGACCAAACTGCAGCGCTAAAGAAGCTCCTGAGTGTCTGACAAAACTCTCAGAAAACAACATGGTTAGAAATGGTATTGAGCCCAGTAGCCAGGAGGGTCAACAGATTAAAGTGTGGTTGAAGCGCCACTCAGACCCTGTTTCAATTTCTGTCCTTTTTTGGCACAATTGAAGAGGCTATCTCAGCTGTCATTTGCTAATCGAGTTTAGGGGGCGCATCGATGCTGGTCCTCCAGAGGGACAAAGTGAGAGGTGGGCATTACAGGGCTTTTTTGGATTAAGTTGAGTTTAGGGACAGTTTTTCCACTCCAAGTGTGGTCCTTTGTACCACCGTGTACACACAGGGGTAATGTTGTCTCAACAGGATATTCTCCCAGCCCTGAACCATCCACATCCTGCCTCTACAAGGTATCTTTGAATTCCCAAAAAGGGCACATTTGCTTCTGCCATTATCAAAAAAGGATTCTCAATTTAATCTCTGATTTTGAGTAGTTTATGGTTGCAATTGTTCCTTGGTGTAGATGAGGGGAACCTTTTACGTGGGGGGTGAAGCTAAGCTCTCCTAACACACTAAAGTCTTTAGGGCATTTTTTTTTTTAAACTTAGGTCTGCTTTTCACCTTTGGCTTTTTTGTGCAAAACCTACTTGAGCAGCCTTCTTTGTATAGCTAAAAGCATTTTCTTCTTAAGTAATCTCAAAGAATGTAATGGGAATGTATTAAATTCCCAGATTCATTTTAAAAATGATTGTACCCAGCAAGGGTAGACCATGTTTCACATCTTTACCGGTTTACTCTTTTTTTTTTTTTTTTTTTTTTTTTTGTTTGTTTAAAGAACTGCCCTTTTTTTCCCCAGACTACTTAAGACTTTACGTCCAGTTCCTACTCCGGTCCACTTAGTTTGCTGATTCAATAATCGTTGAATTCAATTCAAAAACTGTTGTCAAGTTCACACACGTATAGGCTGCTTGCAATATGGCTGTGATCCAAAATTTATGACAGATAAACAATCAACACAATAAAACCAGTTTCGAATACATGGCAACAGTATAGGAAATACTAAGTGCGTCGTTACATGTCGCATGTCCACAGTGAGGTTCTCATCGATTGTATAATACACAATCTTAACAGATAAAGTGTACAGACAGCAAGCTAAACAGTGACTAAAAAAGGAAGAGACAGTGGGGGAAATGACACAGTCTGCCGAATCTTATGAGCCCAACACACAGATGTAAACAAAGTTCCCTTTTACTCCTACCATCTTGGACAGAAAGGTAAGGTCTCTCCACTGAAGCCATGCATACTGTCAGGAGATGCACTCCCTTTCTAAAGGCATTTTATATTGAGACCCTGAAAGGGATCCTCGAGCTCTCCACTGAACCACCAGCAATTACAGCCGATGCCTGGGTGTCACCAGTGACCATCTCACCATCCAGCAAACCCTTCGTCACTGCATCTTTTCACCCAACATCTTATTTTTCTCACCAACACTGGCGGCCATGGACTTCCAGTATCGATGGCAGGCCAGCTCCAGCAGCTCCAGCCCCCCGATGAGCTTCTGTTGGGCCATATACAATCCCACCATGACCAGGAAGTACAGCCTGATCGGGGCAGACAGCCACAGGCCGGTGAAGCACAGAGCAATAAAACTGCTCCAGTACAGCAGCGAAGCAGCTTTGATCAGAGCCACGCGCAACTCTGATTTACAAGGCGGCACATGCGCGACGCCGTCTCTGTCGAAGCCCCGCGGATGGCCTGAGTAGAAGTCCCGCAAACGAGCCTCTTTCTCGGCCCAACGTTTCCGACACCAGGACTCAAGGGCGGAGGACGACGCTGGCAGGGAAGCCACTGGATAGCGGCAGACATGGAAGTGGATCTCACGGGGGAAGAGCCCCAACATGAGGTGTCGCTCGGTCTGAGGGATGTTCTTGGGGTACGCCACTGTAATGTCATGGACGGCATCAAGGTTGTCTCCTATGATCAGGGAGACAAAAGCAGGTTTTATATGTATCCAAAGCAACCCAGTAAAAAAGACAGGAAAATAGCTGATTTTAATACTGAGAAGATCACTTGAATTATAGTGCTGTAGTGGTTACAGCTCAGACCAGAGGTAGATTAGTAATTAAAAAAAAATCTCAATATTAATGTCAAAACTTTCCATATTTCACATTATCTACCTTGCTATGGCCAATCACATGTCAGTCCAGTCAGCTAAAATGTATAGACTGAGGCCAATGAAGTAAAAGGCTTCTGAACACAGCAGCATTTGATGTATTTTGAAATAAACTGATGTTTTGTTCCTACTTTCAAAATTACATTGCCATTTTCCATCAGTCAAGTAATTTCTTACAGCAAAAACAATGAAAGTGTTTTTTGTTTTTTTTTCGTGTTTTAAACATTTTAATTAACAATTTATGAATAACATTTTATCATTGCTAATGCAAAGGGATTCACTGTCATGAAAGGAGTGGAAAAAAAAACGGGAAAATGCTTTTTAAAATTTTGTGCCGGATTATGAAAAATGTAATAGCCTTTAAAATCCAATGCCATGGGTGAGATTGTTGAAAGATAAAATTACGAATCGCAAAGTTCAACATCACAAAAAATGGACGGTACAATAATACAGTGAGAATGTTCTCATACCAACCTACACACACACAGCCATGATTTGTGTTCAATTACAGCCATGAGGACATGAGCCTGCCGGGAGGCTTAATGCCATGTCTTTTCCACATACACACTGGTTATTGTAAATGTATTACGCATACATCAAGATCCCTGCTCTTAACTCCATTACACATGTACCTCCAATTATCCAGGGGCTTAAGGCTTTATCCCTTCTCTGCCTTTAAAACTCCCAACCATGCTGGGGAGGGGGATCTGAATGGGGTATCAAGTGGACCGGATGACACCTGCCAGCACCTGCTCCTCTACAGCTCAGTTGTACTACGGTAAAAATAGAGCTGAGGGGGACACAGTGGACTTGGTCAAAGGCAAACTGCATGGCATGTCAATCTGCGGCGCGGAGAAAGGGAGAGGAGAATCTGCCAAATCTGACGACATCACGCTGATTCACAACACCTGCTTGGAGAGTTAGTGCCATGTTCAGCATCCAGGAGGGGAGAGAGGAGGGCCAGAGGTGGTATTTTAGAACTCTGGCGGCCAGCCAGCATGAGCTCACAGGGAAACATAAGAATCTCAGGGGTACTGTAATGGCTGACAGTGGGATGACGCAAAGGCCTGTGTATTTCTAGAATAACAGGTATAATCCGTCTCCTACAAACAGCATCATTGGAATGACTTCATCGTGGTAGCATGTCATTTTCCCTGGTTGCCCTGATAAAACATTGCAGTGAGAGCAGGTGCCAAGGCAAAAACTTTATGGATGACCATTTTAATAAGTGTCTCATTACTGGTTTAATTTATACCTTTGATGACTTCAGAATCAATTTATATAGAACAAACCTGACCTTTCCGCAGTCTGTCCACAATGAACGTGAATCCGGTGGTGCGTGGATGGAGCACATACTCGAATTTTGGCAGGTTGTTCTGGTCAGCAAATGCGTCGCTCCTTGCTCTTGTATTTTCTGCAGGACAAAGGTGCAGAGAATAAGCCTTGCCAGCTGTAATCACAACAGATTTTTTCTTTATTCATAAAAGAAAAGCATCAGACTATGGTATCCAATGGCAGTAAAACAAACGGACATCTGCAGAGGTAGGCCTGTGATGTATAGGACAGCACTTCATTTAGCCAGATATTAAGGATATTCTACCTTGATTTTCTGTCTTTCAGATCTTTCAGACTGATCTGAGTCTTTCAGATCAGTCCTAAACTGATGAAATCAATAATTAACCCTCCAGAGGCATTAAATTAAAAATGTTCAAAAAAATTGAGCCCAAGAGGTATCAAATAAAAGAAATACAGGCATTTCATTAGGAACAAAATTTACTGGTTTAGTTGTTACAGGATGTGACTACTTTCATTACCATCACCAACAAGTGCTGGCACATTTCTGAGAGCAGTAAAGAACATTAAATCAAACGGTTCTTTGGAATTCATAGCAGGAAAGCGCTGATGACATAAGGGTTCATAAACAATATAGTTATAGAGGACCTGACAGGGTCATGTGAGTTTTAAGAGGATTTATGATCCTATGAATAAATAAAAAAGTATATGCTTCAAGGAAAGGGCAGAGGGAGCATTGGGGTTGAGGAGGCTTAAATGTACATAAACACCCATATTCACAGACATGCCAACCAAAATGAAAGCCTTAAAGATGGGTCAATTATGATGTAACATCACTGGACCCACAATGGCATCAGAACATGTAAAAAGAAGTTGAGTTTTCCCTACTTGGGATACTTGTGGCTTTAGACCCCTGTGTAACTTGTTGGTTCGAATCAAAGTTCAAAGCACGCGTGCAGAAATGGCTTTGTGGGGTGTGTATCTAGGGATTTGGCCAGGCAGCGTTGCTTTGAAATTGTGTTTGCATAACAGTGTCAGTGCAGAGGTGCAATATGGCTGTTCGGCCACATTGAGCTCCAGAAAAATCAGTGCATCCAGAGAGTAACAACAGCAATGTAGATAATCCATCTCATGATTGGGTGAAGTATGGCCATCTTTATTTCTTACCAGTGAGGTCTGTACCCTCGGGGAACAACAGCAGCTGCAGGGGCTCTCTGATGTCACAGAAGTAATCCAGCATGTTCTCCAAGTGTTTCTTGTCCTGCTCCCAACGGCGCTGAATGAAGACGAAGCAGGCCACCTGCATTGCCCAGCCTGGAAAGTATGCAAAGTATTTCCGGGTAACTGATTATTTGTGGGACTTTCAAAGCAGACACTGCCTTTCATAATATGAGTTATTTGTAAACTAAAGTTGAACCTATGCCGTGGACCTGTACTCAATCAGAACGTTCCTACCATTCTCAAAAATGATCAACATCTGGCTTCATTAAAAAAAAAAAAAAAGAGGAAGCATTAATTTAATTCTCTGGTGTATGTTATGACAAGGCCTAAATAAAGAACTTGATGTGCAAACCCTTTTTACTGCAAGAAGAAGCAGAGCAGTTAATTTTTTTTTTTTTACCCACCAAAGCCAGGCACAGCCTTGAGGGCAGCCTTGAGACAGATCTTCTCCAGGCGAAGGTAGCTGTACCTGAGCAGACAGCACCAGAGGAACATCCAGTCGAGACGGGTACGATGGTTCATAATGATGACACTGCGCTCCCCCGGAACAAAGGCATCACCTGTTATTACTACTTTCACCCCAAATACCAGCTCCAGCAACGACTATGAAGGGGAGAATAACAGGATTGGAAGGAGGATAAAAAGATAAGGTGAAAAGAGAAAGAAAGATGTGAGGGAGACAAAGAGATGGATGATTGGAGAAGACAGGATTGACAATTTAAAAAGAATGAAGAGGGAGAGAGGATGAGCTGAAAAGGGGAAAGATTATGAAATATGTTTTCACAAAATGTGAGAAAGAAAAATAAATTAATGACACTGTCAAACTGCGTGGTCACTGTAAAGATGATTAGCTCACATTTTAATCAAGGGTGATCACAATGTGGTTAATAAGTTAAGTCTGAGGAAAAGTCTGAGGAAACTACTTCTCACAAAATTAAAATGTGACTGAGGGGTGTGCAATGACGAAAAAAATAACACTGGACACTTGAGCCCCAATGGCACACAGAGATGGAGACGGGGTCGATGCTAAGCCAGAGTACACACCACGGGCAGGGTGAGCCAGGTGGCAACGATGCGATCAGTGATCCAGCGGTACCAAGCCGGGGACAGGAGCATGAGGGGCAAAACTGGACCCAGCATGAAGACACTTCCAAGGAAACTGCCCAAAAACAGGGTCACCATGAAGTACAAGCCCCGCACCGATAAAGCCATCTGTGGAAAAATGAACAAGGCAAGATTAAGTGGGACGTTGAGAGTCGGCGGGATTTGTTCTTCATACAAATTTTAAAAATGAAATGGATTACCACAGGAGTAACTTTGTACTATGAAACAAACATGATTATCATCCCTCATCAAAAGCCTGCAGTTCTTCCAACATATTCCCACAAACAGTGGAAAAACCAGGGTAGACATTCCTGGAGTGGAATGTAAATAGGGGATCCTTTCTGGCTGTGGGTAACGAATCGTGGGTGCACAGTTACTAAATAAAGTGTGGCTGTTACTTCAAATTCTTGAATGTAAGACCTGTGCAGTGTCATGTACTTAGTGTGAGTGCGATGTGCAATAGAAATAAACAATACCTGCTTGCCATAATGTTCTTTTTTTTGGGAGGAGGGGGGGGTCCCATATAAACAGCAGATAAGTTTAGATGAGCAGATAACACAAGGTGGAAAAATGTATATAACAAATGGAGCCTGGCTAGGAATGGACTGCCTATGTAGCAGAAAAAGGGGGAAAGGTGGTGCAAGATTGCGTTACACAATGTTAAATGGATGAATTAGCAAACGCCTCTGAGAAATCTGTGAGATGCCAGTGAAATATGATGCAAACAAGACGACAACAGCTGAGTGTGAGTGGAATGCATGGCTCTATCGCTTTATTTTGTAGAAGTGTACCAAAGAAAGTTCAGTCAAGTTGAATGAGACATTTGTGGAACAGCTTTAAATGTTTTCTGCTTTATATGAAACATCGAATGGCTGAACAGTCAATTGCCGTGCCTTTATGAAATCTTATGATTTTTGCCAGGAGGAACAAAAGTGTTACGTTGTTTCCTGTGCAATTTGGTGTGCATTCCCCAGTTGGGTTTTACAAATAGTCCACACACACGCACACACACACCAAATTGCAGGATTCAATCAATCAAGTGGAATAAGCAGGAGAAATCCTATAAAACAAAGCAGTGGGGAAAATGAATGGGGGAAAAAAGCTGAAGCTGAGCGAATTAATCTAAATTATCTCATTAAACTACTCAGCTGAAGTTGTTTCTCTCTTTTTTAATCTGAAGGTAGTAAATGATTATTTACCAGCAGGTAAATTTCACACAACAGTGGAAGGCTGAAAAAAGTTAACAGATAAACAGAGAGATAGTTCTGTTGTGATTTGTAGAATTAATTGATAAAGACAATCTTGGATTGATAAGATGCATTTATATGAATATGGTCAAGCATGACATGAAAACTTTCTAAACAGCAGACTTCTTGGTGGTTTGAAGTGAAAAAAAGATATGACAATATGAAACTGAATAAAACGCGAGCAAGTTAAATGAACATTGTCTGTAACAGCAGCCACATCATAGCAGGAAATAAAACACGGTCATATCATCTGGGGAAAGTGAGATGAGCTTCTGATCCTTTCAGAAATTCAACACCGAGTAACAGGACCTTCAACTGTCCATGACATAACTTTGACGTTTGAAAAGACTCATCTGGACATGCAATGGGGATCCCAGAACATTTTAGTGACACAGCAAGCCTGTTCAGCTTCCATTATTTCACATGTGGAAATCATCACTCAAAAAGTGCCCCCCAAATAATATGCAAGGCAAACCTTCATTCTCATTTTCATGATTCAGCCACCCCTGTGTTCTTGATCATCTCAGAAAAATTACTACTTATAATAATCGAGGACGACACATGTTCGATGTTTTGGAGAGAAGGTCAGAGAAGCCAGACTGAGATGGTTCGGTCACGTACAGAGAAGAGATAGTGAATATATTGGTAGACGGATGCTGGAATTGGAGCTGCCAGGCAAGAGGTCTCGAGGAAGACCAAAGAGAAGATTTATGGACGTAGTGAGAGAGGATATGAAGGTAGTTGGTGTGAGAGAGGAAGATACAGAGAATAGGGTTAAATGGAGAAAGTTGACTCGCTGTGGTGACCCCTGACGGGAAAAGCCCAAAGAAGAAGAAGAAGAAGAAGATGATTCTTAGATGTAACTCTACTAATTTTCAATGAAATAGGCTGCCCACAGTAACAAAAATAGTTGTTTCCCAATTAGGATCAACAGATGATGCAAGGTCTGCTGTGTGAATATGCAAAAAGGATGAATGATGAACATAAATTCTAAAGAGCTTCAAGTCCAGTTGTGCTTTCAGGTCGAATTCCATTTTAAAATACAATAACCGACCTTTAATTACCTTGTTTAACATAGACCTGAAAACCTAAACCCTATTAGTCCTGCAAACTGGGCGTTAAAAGTTTTTATACATGTAATATTTCCTCTAATTTGTCAGTTTTGCAAAACAATGTTTTATGTAACAATTCTTTGAGACCAGAGCACATTGCTACACTTATAGTAACCACAGGTAACAGTTATGTCATTACTTTCTCTACACACAGCTCCAACCATACAATACTCAATCCGTAGAAAATTAATATTTTAGAGTACTGTTTACTATGCTAATTTAATGTGCGTGCCTTTCTGTGAGATGAGCTGCGGTGTCTGTTTATGGGTTACGGATTCACAGTATTTGAGTCGCACAGAGACAGCACGAT
Organism: Fistularia commersonii; assembly: GCF_037954325.1. Taxonomy (NCBI): domain Eukaryota; kingdom Metazoa; phylum Chordata; class Actinopteri; order Syngnathiformes; family Fistulariidae; genus Fistularia; species Fistularia commersonii. Next base: position 23,257,191 of record NC_141284.1, on the reverse strand, counting down.
GGTCAACTGACAGGAAGTTGAGCATTTACACCAGGAAAGTGAGGCATTGCAAAGCAGGGTCATGATCTGAAGAAAACCATTCCACTAGCAATATGATTAACATCCTAATTTGTGATTGCTTGGAACATTTCTGTCATGAGATCAGTAACTGTTTTCTTGTCTGACTAATAATATTTGACTCAGAACACTTTGAATACCCTGTACAGTGTTCTTTCCATGCTGCATGAAAATATATAATTAAGCACATAGAGTCTGTTATTTTTCTGAGAACCAGAAATCATTACCATGTTCGGATGAATTTCTTCTAGATGTCTTATTAACCACAGTCATTTGCAAATGCCTGTGCAGAGAAAAAATATCCACAAAGCAAAAGAACAGATAAGCAAACACATTTTAAACAGGTGTAGTCCATTAATACAGAGATCATCAGATCGAGAGGCAGGTTTTTTTCATGTCACTTGACATATTAATTGACTACTTATTTCAAAACTGACAATCTAAAGAGCTAATTCAATAGCTCTGTTCTTGGATGGGATGTTAGCAATTTTGACATCCAGACATATCCACTTGGAATTGTAAAGACTGAAAATATACAAACAAGGAATGGCCACGTACATTTTTCCACATACATTTCGTTCAAGACATTTTACATTTCTTACAATTATGGAAATCTGAAGCTTTCAAATGGAGACATGAGTTAATTTAGTCATTCACACGTGTCTGCTTGCTCATTTAAAAACAACTATCAAAACAATGTTCACAAATCCAGCCCAATTAAGGCTAAATCCTATGCTGTAAAGGTTAAAAGGTGAATAGTTACTTTTAATATGATTAGGACCATTGCCATATTGACGCAGCAACTCAGCTAATTCTACAGGGGGCCACTTGCTCAAGCTGGGGTGGTTTCTTCTCCTTCATGGATTGTTGCTCATACCTTTTTTCCTAAATTATTATGATCTTGCCCTTTTTGTACCCCACCAAACAAACTCCCAAAGCTCCTTGCACCTTTGCCTTGTTAACACCCACAGCAGCATGACTCAGGACAGATAATAATGCCAGAGTGCAATGGCTGCATATAATAAATGCAAATGTGTTTGCATGAAAATGCTGGCAGGAGGGACTTAGGGTTACTGACTTTAAGGGTGGAAAATGTGAGGCATGAGAAACAAACTTGCTCAGCACAATTTCCAAAATTAGGCAAAGTCCCCACTCACCAAGAACACTAAGGGTGTGTTTGCTGGAACAATCAAACCAGCCTATTCATATAGTGAAAAGTCTGCACACCTGAAGCAAGACAAGTGAAAGGAATTATGAACATTTTAAACAAACATGTTTTTCTTCCGACCGGTGTGGGACGCCAGGGACTTAACACTATTTACATAACACATCCACGGAAACCCTTTTGTTTCCATACTCTCAGGCTAGAACCACTTGAGAGTTTGATTTCATCCCATCCATTTGGGTTTGTTTAACATTATTTTAATCACCACAGTAATGGACCTGAAAGCACTTCCCCAAACACCGCACCACATACAATTGACTGCATACTCCTCATAGTCCCAGTCTGAATTCTCTGGCAATCATTTTGCATTCTTAACTTTCAGCCAAGACCAGATATCCCTGCAGAGCAACACAGAGTTAAGAGGTGAGGCATGTCTAGGCTAAACAAAAGCTTGATTCCAATTCCTTTCCTTTGGCTATCTTTCTGTGTTTTTTCTGTGAGTGCCCTCAAAAGTGGCCAGAATAGTACCACATACAGAAAGATTTGAAATTTTCACCTAAAAGGTGAGACACCACTTCTTGCATCATCACACATTTGTAAAAACTTAGCAAATAGGCTTAAGGTATTCCTCAGCAATAAAGCTAGGGATGCTTCCTCTGCTCACACAAAAATGACTGAAAAAATGACTTGCCTTTTAGGACGAAAAGATCATACCTTCATTTATCTTTTAAAATGCTGTCTGACATGACTCTTTTCTTTTGTGAGTCACTTAATGCTACCTACTGACTTTCATTGCAAAAGCAAACAACAAAAAGAATCGAAAAGGGGCAATATCTGTCTTCTGAATTAAAACAAATATAGTTGGCATTATTGCAAGACCAGCAGTCTATAAGCCAAACATCCATGATTATTAAAAAAAAAGATTGACAATAACAGGAATAAAGGGTTACAACCTCAGTACCACTGTAGTTGGATCAAACAAACCAAACTAAATACAAACGAAACAATTGGGTTTTTATCACCCCAAAACATCAATTGCTGAAAGTACTAATTACAAGTAATGAGTCAAGAGATCATGTCAGTAATGGTCAAGGGATAATGTCATTGATAATATATTAATAATATATTATATTTATAATATATCATATATATATTATAATATAATAATATAGTAGTACTTAGTTTTTCAAGCAAAAAGTAGAAGTAATATTGAGCCATCGGTTTGATGCATGGAATGGCTGCTTAAACCCAAACGAGCATCATTTTTATTTTTAAAAGAACGTTGAAATCTTTTTTAAAGCTATTTGTTAGAAAAGCTTGATGACTTTTATCCACATTTAACTGGAAAAGCTGCAAATAGATTTTTTGACCTTACAGACTGTTGGTGAAATACATTCTGCAGCATCCAGGGATAATGCCTTAAATCAGCTTATGTGATTACTTTGTGTAAGAGCCCATAAAAGACATAGGGGAAACATAATAAACGTTTTATCCTTTTCTGTGCTTGATGCTGAAATCTATATGCAAGTGATAAACAGTGGCTGCTTAACCGTATCTATCGTTCCCAAATATATATTGCTTCAATAATGATAGGTAGATTTTACAATCACTTGGGATTAGCAAACACTTCGTTGATAAAATCCTAACATGAGCTATAAAGAATTATGAGACTTTATCAATCTTACATTTTCCATAGTTCCAGGGACACAAAAAGAAAGGACTTTAAACAGACCTAAGTTAGCTAATGTTTAACCTGAGTTGGTTATAAAAAAGGGGGGGTCCAATGTTCTCTTTACAAATAATCTATGGCCGATTGATGAATAATTGCAGTCCTACATGAAGATTTGGACATGGCACAACTGATTGTCTTGACACTTGTTGAAACTTCAGTTTCAACATTGCAGACTGATAATATTCACAAGAAGCTATTCAAATGCAATTTGTTTTGAATTCGTTGAAAATTGATTCTAAAAATGCATGGGTCACATGGAGGTAACTTTATTTTCGTATGTGTGTAATCTTACTATTATTTGCCAAAGTGCAATATAAATGAGGTGACTTCGGTGAAGATTGCCAGGCATCATGTCAAGAGTTGATATGTCTCGTCTTGGCAGCCGGATCTACGAGATATCTTGAAGATGTCTCATACAAGGGGCTTCCTGACCGATAAACCTTGAGACGACTAGTGGCTGTGACATATGTTTACGAGCGGACAAGCTAATCTCTGCAGTCTAACAGCTTGTAGCATATGCTCCACAGAATTAACAAACTGGTATCCGAAGCTTAATAGTTGACGTTATCGGAAACTACTTTTCAGCGTCCTCTATACCACACCACGGGATAGCAGTCCATAATCCGATTAATGACAGTCGGACAAACCTTCCCCTCAGCGTAGGTTATCTTAAAATGTACATGTCACTCACAAGCCCCCGGCAAGCAGCGACATGAAAGCTAACCTAGCGAGCGTTTCACAACACACATAGCCCTCGTTTTACCTGGTGTTTACATGCTATGCTAACTGCGTGTGTGTACAATACGCGCATCATAGTGCTATGTGTTAAACTTACCTTTTCTGTTTCCCTCGCGTATCAAAGTTCACAAGTGAGCTGAGCTAACAGACTAGCTCCAAGAAGTCCAAGCACCTAATAGCGGCATAGCAACGTGCCAGCTCCTTGTAGCGTGCTAAAGGCAGCTAACTAGCAAAGCTTGCTCAACAACCTGCGCGAACAAATCCACTGAGCTAAAGTTTTCACGGACGGCGTTTGACGGGAGTTGATTCTCCCTCTAAATTAACGTTCTGCAACTTAACTTAGCACGGAGACTTTTCATATGGAGGAAGCTTTGCTGCTGCAGGACTGCAACTAAGCGTGGCCGCGGACCACACGACAGGACACCTTTCGTCTGCCCTTCCACCGACTCGTCAACAGGTGGTGCTGTTTATGCAAGGTCCGTTCACTAACTGCACATTCTCCCACCGAGGGCGGTGGAGATTTCACTTGGGGGGGAGGGGGGTGACTGCATTATGAATCAGACAGGAGTCAGTGATTCATCAGGTTGGGAAATTTGGAAAAATAACCAATTATGGAGAAATAAATATTTATTTCAACAGATCTGTCAGGGTATAGGGCACAAAATGATCTATTGTTACATCCCAGCTCAAAGAGAGGCAATATAAAACCAGGTATAATTGGTGTACAGTTTATTATGAAAGTCTGGAAACATGTGAAGTTATAGTTATAAAGGGGCATGTTTGCTGCGGTTTAAATCACCAAAAAAAAAACAAAAAACAAAAAACAAAGCAATGAATGTATCTATGTATGTATGGTTTGGAGATGGCTATTTGGTAGAGTGGTGACTTTTGAAAAACAACTACTGGTACTTTGGATCTTCGGTTCTTGAATTGCAATTTTTATAAGTCACTTTGGATAGAAGCGTCTGCTAAATGACTGTAATGTAAAAAATGTAATCAACAACAAAAACACCAAGGAAGTCCACCCAAGGAGAATAATCCATTACCTAGTGTCTGCAGGTAGTACAACAAAGGGAGAAAAAAACTCTGCAACAACTGAAAAAGGAGAAATGAAGACCCTCACAGTTTTTAACCTTAACACACAGCCTTTGGCCTTACAAGCCACACAGTATGACTGAGGGTTCCATCCCCCCTGGGGCATGCTGCACATCAGCTGCCATCATAAACTCAAACCACACAGTATTTGGCCTCCAGGTCTCAGCCACCCACACAGTGGGATGCAGCATAATCCACATCAACCACCCCAGTCTTTAGTTATGTCTGGCTTTAAAGAACTCAGCAAGCAGTGACTGGCCGCAGTTGATTGGCTTCAGGTTTTCTGATTGTCAACACAGAACACCTGCATGACAATTTGAAAAACCGAGAATTACGCCTATCTTAACACTATCTATCTCTTTTATATGAGAAACAGGTTTACCAATCTGCAAATATGTTTACTAAATTCCTTTCATCCATTGTTTTCCACTTATTCTACTCAGGGTCGCCAGAGCCTATGCCAGCTGCCTTTGGGCGAGAGGTGGGGTACACCCTGGCCTGGTCACAACGCTGCATATACAGAAATACAACCATTCACACATCTGGGCAATTTTCCCTATTACCCTGCTGCACGTTTTTGGACTGAGGAGGAAACTGGGGCAACTCCACACGAAAAGGTCCCCTGTTAGAATTCAATCAGGGTCCTTCGTGCTATGAGGCTGAAGCGCTAACTACTGTGCCACTGTGCCGCCATGCTTACTAAAGTACTAATTGTAATATTAAAAGTTGAAAATAACCATGTGATCTGCCACATTGTGATGTAGACAGTAAAAGTACAATGTAATCTAATATTGTCAAACAATGACATTAATATCAAAATTTGATGACATTGGAAGTACCCTATATGAGATTTGATCCCAGTAGCAAAACATTTTTTTAGTGTTAATTTCCTTCAGGTATATGATAATTTCACTCAATGTTAGGTGACTTGAAAAATGGCCACAAATGCATTTTAAAGATATTTGAAAACACTTAATTGGTAAACCCATTTCATTTCCAACTTTTCTTTTGCCTCTCTCCTATTTTGATGTGTTCTTGACTTGCGATCCCCAGACTGAGCTCATTTACCAGTAAATCTCACCCATGTTATCTATGATATACTTCTCATGTCAGTGCCCAAACATCGCCTTTTAGAGAAGTGAAAATTCCAGCATGTCATTTGTTTCTTTTACCCTCAGTAATGTTGTTCTACTGTTACAAATTACCTCAGCATTAAGTGATGTGTGTGCAAACTAAGATTGGTGGATATCTGAGTGTATTTGAGCACGCACATGGACTCTTTTGTGCGCATGCATGTGGTTGTGTGTGAATCATGTGTGAGACAGGGATGGGCTGACAGACAGGGTAAAAGAGCGAGTGCACTTATTCAAACTCAAGACTTTTCCATGACCTGTTCCCTATGGCATGCACTCTATCTGAGGGACTGAGTGAACTGTATAGCTTTATCAGTATAAACTTCTCAAAGGACAACGCATCACTTCAGAGGGGAATGGAAAACTTTGCTTTGAAACCAGCCCTTTTTTTTGGATGCCATCTCACCTCCAAAAGAGAGGCATATCCACATGATTAACGACGCTTGTCCAAGATAATTTAGCAAAAACAATTTGATCAGGCACTCCTAATCAAGTTTGCTCTGAGAATTACAAAAAAAAATGGTGCTGTCTGGCGACTATCACGGTCATTTAAATCCAGAAAAACATAAAACATGTACATTTTGTTCTGCTTACTGATAAAATGACACAGAAGGCAAGCCAGATTGTACGCAACTTTTTTCTGACCAGCAACTTTGGATAAAATGAGCAAATACATCTCGAGTCCAACAACATTAATTCATGTTGGACATACCATTGCTCTTACATAAGCCAATGTGGGAAAGATAGAATGTCTTTTTTTCGGGCTTTGTACACTGTGTTTTGGTTTATTTTCTATTAAGTCTATTGATAGCCTTTTAACAAAGGTTTATAGTTGTGAGGGGAGGATCATCTAGTTTGTTGTTTTAAACATTCTTGCCTTTAATGACCTCTTGTGCTTTTTGGTAGTTCAAAGCAGGGACACGGTTGATTTAGCCCAAGTCCTTTATCCTTTCAGTCCACTTCCCCTTCACATTGAAGGCATTGTCTGTGGCTCACACCTGCACATGCCTTTTTTTCCCTGTTACGGCCTTATTTTATCCCCATATCTTTAATATATGTGTCTATCTAGCCCTGTCTAGACTTCCTTTCTTCCCTTTTTCCACGCTGGCTTCAAGTTAATAAGGATTAGAGCGGCGGGCCATAAGCTGTCTATTTATACCAACCATGGGCAATGATAGAGCAGCCACCTATGGCTTAGCACCTTGACACACAAGACAAGAGTGAGTGGAGATCCATCCGAGCTTTCAAAGCCTGAGGAGGAAACAATGCAGTCGATACTCGCAATCCATCAAATTATGAATTTTAGTTGTCTATTAATCAGTCTCGTAATGCCTTCACAGAAATGCAGGTGTGATGAAGTTTCAGCCAGCATGCCTACATTGTGTAAATATTTCATGGTCATGTGGTTGAGACTGGTGTTTCGTGTGAATTTTCCAAATTGAAATACATTAAAGTAAAAGGGATTTAACGACGAGATGAGGGTTATAATTATTTCACAAAGGTATTGTGATTAATACCTGATAAAAAGTTGAAACGGTCCCAATAGTACCTTGTAAGATGCTTATTGTGATGCTGATTTAGATACAACTGAGCTACTATTTCATTCATTAGCCATGAACTATGTATTTTTTGCAGCTGAAAGATCTGGAACTAGGAAAATGTCCATGACATGCTAATACCTTACCATACTTGGTCTTTAAATCTTTTTAATACGCCACCTTGTAGCCTCTGTAAAATGATACCATGCATTCATTTGCACAGATTGCAAGGATGGTAATGGAATATGATATGTTACCAAAATAAGTTGCTTCAGTGACCTCACAGAGGGAATTATTTCGTATTTCCATCACAAATGACATTTGCTATGCACAATTATACAACATAATATACATAGGTTTTCGTGAGGGAAAGGTGACACCAACAGAGATTCCAAATGTCAATTTTGCTACAGCTGCATTTTAGCTTATCTCATCAAGCCCTATCTAAATACGCCACCAAGAGAGGAAACCATGTGATTAGCCTGTGATTTGTCCTTATTCAGAATCAGATTTTTTCAGTGCCACATGATATTATAGCCTTTTTAACATCTTCATTTTTCCTTGACTCCTTCACCTTTTAATCCCCCCCTCTTGTTGTATGCCTTTTAGCATACCCTCCCCTTGTTGACAGTGCCAGATATGTGTCTACGTTTGGTGGGCCGTCTCCAGACATGTTAAAAATAACGAGCAGATTTTTTGCTTCATGTCCTGAGAGCTCTACTTTCTTCTCACACTTGAGAAACCATGGGAAAAGAATCTTTCCCTTACGTAAACAGGGCTCATAATAACAGACAAAATTACTTACTTACAATTTGTAAGTATGATTTAGTAAGTACATGCAACTGTACTTACGTAGTTTTGCATGCATCCACAGCCTAGGCCTTGATGTCCTACCGTAAGGCTGCAGTACAAAACAGAAAGGTTACAAGAACAGCCAGTGTCTATAATGAAATGTTGACTTACATTACATAACCTGAAGTGTGTGAGAGGGTACATTTCTGCTTGTCATGTAAGGATGGGAAACATGCTGAAACAACAGAATGAGCTTCAAGTCCGCAAGGGCAAAATGAAGAAGGAACAAGAAAACATTGAAAGTGGAGAATGAAAGCAAAATGGAGAGAGGGAATGGAAAAAAGCTGTTAATCAGATAAGCATTATTTTTCTCCTCATGACATACCAGATGGAAGAAGGAGGGTTGATGTGGGGGTAAGGAGGGTCATGTCCAGCTGTGAATTTATGTGTCAAGGAGCAAAAGCGGACCAACTTTAATGTGAACTATAGTTGAGAGTCGGGGAGAAGTCAGGGGTTGGCAGGTCAGACTCTGCTGACACACTGGGATCAGCGTCGGGATTGTTTCCATTGGAAAGAATTCCAAGAATGAGCAAGAAGATCTATCAGTGACTTCACTCACAGGACTCTGAAAACAGTTTTAATACATCACCAGACACACATGCTCTCAAATACACTTAAAAATACAGTGTCTCACAGTAACAATGGCACGAGAGACACATTCCACTCATCTATTTCACTGCTGTGACCCTCCCTACGTTACTCAGCGGATCAAAGTGAGTATTGTCACCCCTGTTTAATATCAAGGCAGTTAATCAGCAGGCTGACACTGAAGACATTTCTTTCAAGACGAAAATGCAATATAACAAGGCTGAAAGTTTTTTTTAAGCTCTTATAAGTGAACATCAATCAGGTTTTTGAGATCAGACAAAATACTGTTTGAGTCATGTACTATGAACAGCCAAGCTGTGTGATGTGATTTGATTGACTCATCTTGAGCCCTATGCATATGAACAACCAAACTATTGTTATCTGGTGATGGAAAAGGTATAAGTGCAAGTGAAATCCTGGAATGTATGCTGATCATCTGACTTAAAAGAAAAGTTTGACCGAAGGCAAAAACTCAGTATCACGTGACCTCCATGCAGATGAAGGTTCAGAGCAGGATTTGGAGGGGAAGGAGAACGGCATGGTCAACAGAAGTGGGACGTTACTATATTTTGAATGCAATAAAACAAGCAGGGCTCGCCAGCTAGAGCCATGTGCACGTTCAACATGCAGCAAGCTCTCATTGATTAAAGGGAACAGAAACTTACACATGCAACAAAAAAAAAATCAGGATATATTTGAATGTTAAGGCAGCATGAAAGTTTCTGCTAACATCATACATCTGCCTGTCTTTTTGGGTCAACTTCACATGATGGTGGTTTCAGAGAGAATGATTACCCTGCTGCTGGTAAGCAGCGTAGAGACTCCTAATATCCCTGCCAAAACATTGTAGAAAGGATGTCTTTTCAAATCATCAACACCCAACCACCCTTTAGTGTATGGGGAGAATCAATAATGAGTATTATTCTCTCAACCTTCAAATATGTTTTGCACAACAGAATGTTAATATTTCCATGGACTTGTGGGGCAGCATGGTGTAGGGGGTAGAGCGCTCATCCTTGCATCCGAACATTCCTGGTTTGATTCCCAGCTCCTCCAAGTGTGTCTAAGTGTTCTTGAGCAAGACATTCAACCCCTAACAGCTCCCCTGGTGCTGCTAGATGGCTGCCAACTGCTTATGGTTCAGCCATGATGGGTTAAATGCAGACAGCAATTTCCCGCAAGGGATCAATAAAGTATAATTTAAAAAATCAAGTACAAGCAAGCTCAAAAGCAAATGTAGTTATTCATGGTTCAACAATGCTGTTGTCAGGCTCAACCCTTGCAAAACATTGTAACAGAAAATTTGGGAAACTGATAAAAGAGGAGTCTAGGGGCTTTTGCTTTGGTGTAGCTCCGGTTGAACAACTAAAACAGCTGTTAATTTGAGGATATTTCCGGATATTTCCAGGCCCGTTTTTAGACAGCTCTCAAATGCTCAAATGCACTTTGAAGCCCCAGTCATAGAACAAAGTGATTTCCATAATAAAACAATTTCAGCGTGGATGATTGAGGACAAAATCCACAATCATTAAACACAGGGTTATCCTTTAAACCTTGAACTGTACAGATTATGGTTTGTAATGTTTCAGTAATTATTTTATAAATGTTAATACATATAAATCTCTCTCTTACATTTCTCTCACTTTCTAGCCTCAGCTTACACATCTGCTCCAATCACATTGGAGGGACAGCAATCATTCTACTGGCCACAGCTAATATATCTTTAACTGCACAGTTCCTTACTTAATACGGTGCAGGGACAATGATAGGACCTGACTATACAGAAGCCTCTCAAAATGTCAAAGAGTCACAGATGGATTTGGCATTTTCACCTCATCCTGGTCAGCCTCTGAAAACTAAACTCCATTAGAAGTGACAGATCAATTTCTTTCTCCAACAGAATTTGAAAGAAATGTTGGAAAGGTTCTTAGCTGACGTCAAATGATTTCTCCCTTCTACGATCCTATGACATTTTCCACTGAGATGAAGGAACAGTCATTGCGAAAGGGGCAAAGAGCATTTTTCTTTTCAAGAAAGCCAGATCAGTCTCCACTAACTTTCTGCGCCAGAATGCACTCCTGCTCACCATTATCAGTTGGGGGTATTAATAATAGTTTATGCTGCATTTTTTTCCAGGAAGAAGGAAACAATTTAATATCAGGTCATTGTTCCTTTTCCAGGAAGCAAAGAGTGATGCCCACTTCAGTCCGGGCCTTGGCCCGCAAAGATCTGTCCTCAGCAGCTCATCAGACTATTCCTAGTGCTTGACCTGGAAGGGCACTGATTCAATCCAAAGCGGCAAATCACGAGACACTTCCACTTTAACAGTAATCCGAGCATAAAGGCTTTGCTACGCAACTGCTTCTTATTAATCTTGTACCTATGCTGTGCATGTGACCAGCAGGCAATGAGTTATTTATCAATATTGTGAATATTACATAAGACTCTGAAAACATGGAAATTTTAAACGATTCCCGTCTCAGTACAAAGGGGTGACAACTTAAAGGAGTTTAACATTAAACTGCCTATCTATTCATTGTTCTGTAGCTTTGTTTTCTAATCTCGAGTCCTGCTTCTCCTGTATGTTGTAAAGTGACTATGTGCAAGCATGTGTATTCATAGAAGTCTGCAACTGTAAAGATGCTAAGCAGGAAATAATACAACTTGTCTAACCACTGCAGTTGAAGTGAAGGGAAAAAGGAAGTTCACATAAAGCAAAACGAAATGTGCTGAAGCTTGTTAAAAACAATGCACTAGATGTAGTTAAAGATCAAAAGGGAAACTTTACTTGTACCATAGAATTATACATGTGCGGAACAGCAGCAAATTGCAAGTCCAACCACTCACAAATGGGTAACAAATTCATATTTATTTACAGCCTCTGTAACTGTTACAGAGAAAGTGGTCTAAATACAAAAGAAAAACAATGAGAGAAAGATGGCAGCTAATCTCCCTGAGCTTTACAAAGACAATGTGGGACCGACAGGTGATGGACAGGAGATGTTCTGTACACAACCCAAATGACACACAAATTAGAATTTTCAAAAGACCATATATACATATGTGTCTTGTTGACAATGCGGCATGTCAATGGGTATACAAAGGATTCTCCACTTTTTGACAGACTTTTTCCACAAACACCAACTTTTTAAATCACAATACAGGCAAAGAAAACAGCGGTGAAGGAATGCAGTTAAATAACCCACAATTCCTCATCAGTTTTAGCAAATTCCTGGGGAATATCATTTGACAGCAACTACCTGTATCTTTATGTGTGACCTCTCTCCTACATAGATGGTTTGTTTGTAGCCTCAATTATCAGAAGTACTGTATGGCTGTTTTTCAAGAAACAGGAAGACCAGGGAGGACAGCAAACTCCATTCAGGTGCGTACAGCTCAGCAGTTCTTTGCCTTTCTGTTAAAGCAAACAAGATCACAAGACCTCGACTGTTTGCTGACATTGAAATATTATTTACAGTTACTTTGGGTCTTTCCATTGTTTTTTCTGGCAAGACGGTTTCAAAAATGAAAAATTTTCCATCCTCTAAGGTTTCCAATTTGGAACAAGAACCACGATATGTCACACTTAATCCTGAATGTTGTAAATTAGGCTTTGACATCAGAGTACTGTTTGTCGCGAAACATTCAGGAAGCCAATGTGAAAAAGAGGATCAAAGCATGACTGTGTCCTCGCTGAATAGCAAGCCTTTGTGCAACATGTATCTTGTGAGCACTTAACATAGCAGGACTGAGTTATTCTTTCACTCTGTACTCTATTCTAAATTGATTCCAGGTTGCCTTTTAATTGTGAATGCCTGACACAAGGTCACAAAAACACCACTGGATAAATCATGTGGGAGAGAAAGAATCCCGATACGCCCCCCACCCCCAAACAAAACCAACCACTTTTTAAAAAAAAAAAAAAAAAGCACAAACATTTACTTCTGAGGAGGGATGGGGGGGAAATCTTACGGACAGCCGATGGCAAGAGCAATACTGAACAGATGTATGGACAGTGTATTGTAGATGATCATCCCCTTGGTTCCCACAAGTTCTGTATGAAAGTCTCTGGGTTCATGTTGCCAGCCATTTTGGTGAAAAGTACAGAGCAGCGGGAGCCTACTTCTGTGTCAGATCTGTCCATGGAGCATCGAGTTGCTGCTTTCCATCGCTATCTTTTTTTTACACCCATGGTGATAGGCATGACAAAAAGTCAGAACAGATGTGTGAGTGTGTGGATCAAGTCCAGTCAGGTGGGTTTGCAGTCTATGGAGCAAATATTTGTGCATTTGTGGGGGGGGGTTCAGCTGTATTGCTTCTCTTGTGGGGGTGATGGTTCGGTGCCAAAAGAATGGAGATGGCAACACTGGACATGCCTGCCAGTGAAGTCCGCAGGAGTTTTAAGGTGCGATGTGACCAGTGTGTGAGTGGAGAGTCATTGAGAAATAACAGGACACTGTGGTCGCTGCATTATAGCTTCTAGTGCTGAGAATTCTGTGTTGGCTGTCCATTTTGGATGCAGCCGTTATTCTGCTCGTCTTCCTCCTCCTCCTCCTCTTCTTCACTGACCAGGAATTCTTCTGGAGGCCAGCGAAGTTCTCCACTTTCTACCTCTCCTTCTGTAGGCTCAACAACAATGGATGGCAACCGATCCTTCAGCTTGCAGCAGCGGTCAAAGTCTGAGGGATCAGGAAATATCTGAGGGAAAAAATCAAGAGTTAAATATCATTCCCACGAGATGACATGTAAATACTAAAAAATTCTTACAGAAGCACTCCTGGGATTACATATGTAGATCTAACTTACCTAAACAATTCCTTTTAGAAATCTTTTCAAATAGCTTGTTTTGGTATTAAGGTGGTTTCACACAAAACCAGTGGTTTTGCAATTTAATGTAATTTTAAATCTTGGTCATATGACATTTTGAAAAAGGTACAGTACTTTGTGTCACCAATGGTTGGTGGCTTTGGGCACAGCAAAGTCCTCTGTAGTTAAATGCAGGCCAGCTTTTGAGTCCTTAACGGAGACTACAGAACAGTCGCACAGGTATTAAGTCCCTTTATGTACGTAAAATGAAAAAATGAAGAAAATAAAAATCTGAAAATAATTTACTTGCAGCTCTGGATTGACAATTGTCTTCCCACAAGATGATAGTATTGGAAGTGATTATACAAAACACTACTCTTGAAGTCAAACATTCTAAAGAGATAATTGTCTAAAATCTAATTGCAGGGCAGGAACAGTTAATATTGGTGGCTGTGTGTGGGCAAATCAGATACGCACAGATAACTGCTGCATCATGTTTAATCTAAATGCCAAAGCAAGGGGCTTTTTGCCAAGCAGCTCCGAGCTAGTTATGAGCTCATTCCTACCACATCACCCACTGCTCGGAAGATTATACAAGAGCATAATCACAACAAAATCAAGAGGGAGCTGACAATTGAGAAAGGCCAAAGGTTTACTAGGACATTATTTGCGGCCAAATAAATGTCTGACCGTCACCATTTGAATTATTCTATTCCATTATTCTCCGGCAAAGGTGGAGACGGGGGGGAAAAAAAAACGATGAGAACATGGTTTGGGGCAGAGCAAGCCAGACTCCTATGTCGGCTCGTAAATGTAGCATGGCACACTAAAAACCATTTGATATAAACTGATAGGCATGAGGGTAATACTGACAAGTGTGATTACATGCATTTACTGTCCTGGTGAGACTTGACATCAACCTCCAACTTTCTCTGTTCTCAGGAACCAGAGAAATGGCCCAGGGGAAAAAGCCTGCCACTCCTGGTCCAAGAACAGCATTTTTTGTGGTTGTTTGGATAAAGTGGATGAATATTTTTAGACCTGCATATTTCACTCCAAGACATTTAGAGGGGGTGGGAAGAGGGGGGGGGGCATGTCGCTGTCTGGGCAAAGAGCCCAGTGGAAAGAAAGCATTAGATGAGACAGGAGAGACAGACAAGAAGAGAGAGGAGATCCAGCTGTGTCCAAATCTCTGTGAATTCCATAAGAGATGGAGGAGAGGGTAGGAAAAAAACAAAACAAAGAAGCTATAAATTTGATTGGGACAGAGACTGTCAGTTTATGAAAGCATGTCTGTCTCCATCATCAGCTTTTATATTCTGAGGACAGCTGCGTTCACAACTCCCCTAAGAAATGTGTTTGTGAGTGAAAGCATGCCTGCGTGTATAGCTACATATTCATGCCTGTGCTGCCAATTCCTACTGTGTGTAAGCACTGAACGGAGTTCGGCAGTGAATGACTTTGCCTTTGGACCATTAAATATACGTCATAACTGTTTCACTTCCATGGCAGGAAGTGGCGACACAGACCCTATTTTAGGAAACTTCTGGGTATACAGTTTAAGGGGACTTAGAGCTTAAGGTTTGAATCATGCAATTTCATCAACAAATACCTATTTACTCATCCTTCTTCCACTTGAAAGTCATCTTTTCATTTTGGTAACATTTAGGAACTGCTGGAATATAACTCTCATCAATGAGTGTCAGAAGGTTGACACTCAGAACAGAGGATATGACTGGTGGAACATGTATGCATCTCTGAGGAATCACTGGGACCTCAGGCAAAAGGCCCAGGTGAGGAAGCACATTGGGGATAGAAAGACTGGAGAAGTGGAACATTAGCACCCTTCGTTTCATCCAGTTTCCCCCTCATCCGCTCCATCATCCTTTCAGATGAACCCACAGCTGTGGTGTGAAAAATGGAAAAACAAGAAGGGAAGCCAGCTTTTTCCTCTGGGTCAGTCCACATCCTTTAAGTCATCATCTGCAGATACAGCATGAGACAGCCACTGTAGCAAATTTAAAATCCTTCCATGTCCATAATCTAATTAGTCTTATTTCCATCAATTATCTGACAAAAAAAACAAACAGTCATTTCCTCGAATGGGTTTACAGCATCTCAGCAGGTGGCACAGGTAGCCAAAATAATATTGCAACTAATGACCAGTGTCTTTTTTTTTTTAAAAAATCACAACATAGGGTAATCAGTACATTATGGTTACATAACATCCTATCATGCCCCCCCCACCCACCCACCCAATGCACAAAAACAAGGAAGCAGCTGTAGTTTTGTTTCCAGGAAGACTGTTTGGCTGACAGTAAAACAAAGCTGCTGGATAACACTTGTCAAGACCACCTGATGGCTTATTTCTTACCTTTCACAATGCAGTGTTTGTTTGTTGCAGGCCACAGACGACAGCATTTTATTGACATGAGTCTTAAATCTCACATTGAGGACCATCTTTAAAATTAAGCTGAAATTCTGTTATTAAAATATAGGAAGTGGGTCTTCTCCTTTAAAAACAAATCTCTATGCACTTTCACTTCTAACAATTAACCTCAAATACACTCATGCAGAAAGCATTTGGATTATGCCTTCTAACACAAAAAGATCTGCTTTTTGGTGGATGAGCAAAAATTACATTTTTTCTTTTAATAGTACAGCCTGTGTGTGTTTGCCCAACCTACCTGGAAGGAGAGTCTGTCCTTGTTTGGGCTGAGCCTCATGTCTTCCATGGGGGTGCTGTTGATCATCACCTCAGTCATCTCTCGGCCGGGCACAAAAACTGGGCTGTAGTATAGAAAGACAAGTAATTGGATTCAGGTATGGATAAAATCGTGGGTATTGCCCTTACAATTGCAGAAAGTGAAAAGAAAAACTTTTATCCTCAAAAAAGTTGGATCCAATGAATGAATTACAACAATTCAGGTTTTGAACGAAATAAAATGATACAGGAAAGAACCATTTGAATCTCACTGTCGGTATCTGGTGTTTTTGGAGTTTGTCAAAACTATAAAAATCCATCTAATGTCCACAGTTATATGAAACTAAATGTTAACATCACTATCAAGTGAAAGATATGTACGAATGCAAGGACAACTAGCACAGTTCTGATTTGGCACTGCACATTGCAACAGTCATTGTGAGAGCATGCTGGGGGTGCGCTGCGGTATTCGACTGGGGTGGAAGTTGATGCACTTTGTTCCATCAGACCTTGGCCAAACTTTCCATTTTAGATTAAAGTTAGCAGTAGGTTGTTTATCCATGTTCAGAGCATTTAGTACCCAGCACGGTTAAAAAATGACTTGAAGCAAGTTCCTTGATTGATAGAACACTGCGCAGAGGCTTGAGACATTACGCCAAGCGACCTTCTCATGCTCTCTATTTAAAGCCTGGTGCCATGTGGTCAATGGCCACAAGCTTGGGGTTTGTATGGTCACTGACTATAGGAAAACAGTACATGCCAAGAAGTTCAAGCATATCCCCATATCTGATTCAGAATGGTTTTAGAAGAAATTTGTGGACTGTGCTCACCCTAAGTTCACAGCATACAATTTAGATGTAACAAAACAGCAAATGTGCAACAGCACAAACAGCATTTAAAAAAAAAAAAAAGATTTAAAATAAGCCATTATGTAGGCATGCATTCACTAGGAATAGATTTTATCATTGAACAGTTATTTTCTTGGGAAAGTTTGTCTACTTGTAGTCTTCGTGGATGAGAAGAAATCTCAAGACACTAAGTATTTGATAAAGCCAAAACAAGTCATGAGCACAGCGTTAAAACCTACCATCAACTTCACCTGATATCACATATTTAACATGCCAATGTATAGGTGAAGCCTAGTTCTGTCCTTTGTCTGCACTTACGTGTCAAAACAAAGATAGAAATATTAGCATATCAGTGACATAATCCATGGTCAAACCTTTATTTTGCTACCTACGCTTAATGATAAAAAGGTTTCATTTATTATTTTAATAAAAACTAAGACAAATCCTAGGACACTGAATTTTTGCAAAATGTACAATTCACATAATCTTGGCTAACTCCAGGATCAGTCTGTATAGTTTTGCTGCGAATTAATCTCAATAGACACTGTGGATCAATACTGCTTCACTGACTTTAGGGCATGTCTCATGCTTCAATTTTGCACAATATCATCCCGCCAAAAATGCAAAAGGTTTCTATTCAATTCAAAAAGCAAAAAAACATATTAAACTGTTACCTTTTATATACAAAAAAAAAAAAAAATTAAAAAAAAAAGTGGCGAGTAAAAAGAATGCTTCCATGTAAAATGCAACATTGGTTTTTGGGGGGTGATCAGCCATATTCATGTCATTTACTTGGAAATTGCACCACGGATGTTTAATACTACAACTTCATTCCATTTTAGAAACAGATACTATTGCAATCTTACAGTTGCTATAAGAAACAGTTAATAGAAATTCTTCAAGAGAGCGTCATGTGACATGTGAGTCACTCAATGCCGGGAGATCATTAACCCCTAAAGCAATGGCAACTGGCATTTACCACTTTTTCCATCACTATATTTGCACACCCTCAAAGAGCTCAACTTGAGTGATCATACAATAACCTTGGTAGATCTTGGTAGCATACTCTGCCAAAACAATAGCTGGATATCCAAAAATAAAAACAAGGCTTGAAGGATATTCTAGCTTTAACATGGAAGAAAAAAAAAAAAAAAAAAAAAAAAGATGTCGGCTAGAGCTATTAAGCTTATTTCATCCTTGAATGGGGTGCAGAGGAGGGTGACGCAGGCATGCAAAATCCAGCAGAGGTGGGGACGGAGGGATGTACATGGAACTATGACAGAAGACCTGAAGCGAGGGAGGGAAGGGAATGAAAGATAAACACTTGGTCCTTGCCAGTCATATTTCTGTTCAGGGGATCATATAAACATCCTGCTAAGCTAAGAATAACAGAGCATCGGCCTAATAAAACATGAAGGGGCACAATGAAGAGGAAGTAGGGTGCGCAAGAAACAAGTCAAGCTGGTAGGAAACAAACATACAAGAGCACCACTCAGATATATCATAGCCTTGAGGTTGACTGGTGTGTCCCTTTTACAAAGTGAATTATTTGAAACAAAAAAAACGTAATGCATTATGTAGCACGAGCACAACCACAAAGAATGGTGCTGTGGAATCAGATTCATTGTAACGTCCCATAAATGATAAAATAATCACTCAAACAATACCACAGATGCTTAAGATATGCCCCTAAAATGGCTCTGGCTATTTAATATCCAAGAGTTTTAAAAAGGCACAACAGGTCATATGCCAGTAAAATTCCTTAACTCGAGACTTATTCAACTGCCACATGGAGAGAGAGTGCAAACTGATGCAAATAGCTGCACTTCGTTATCTACTGAAACCTTTTTCAGCATATCTCACAAACACTGTTTTCCCCCGCGGTAAAAACTATACCTCAGTATAGTTGTGACATTCGTATATGCAGATAAATACAATGACCAAATGTAACCAAAGCACAGATATGCTGTGCCTCATCCAGCTTTGTGCCATATCTGATTTTATATATTTAACACTTTCTAAATGTTACACAGTTATCTAATAGCTGCTCTTAAATGGAGGCAGTAATCATATACTGATGGAAAAAGTTTGGAATTTTCTGTAAAACCGGTGGAATGTACACTCATTGTGTTAAGAGGGGTATCTCTAGCATGATAAGGAAATATTTGTATTTCTTATTGGATTTAACAATACAAAAAAAACTTCAACCAGACTTAAAGGCTCTGAGTGTGGGCAGACCTTTGGAAGGTCATAGTTAAAAAAATATATATATATAAAATCCTAACACTTTCTCTAAGCCAAAGGGAAAAACAAAAGCCCGAAAAACAAGTAAATTGTCGCAGTATATCAAGTTCTGAAAAACAAACAGAAAGGTTGTCAATATGGGATACAGGCCCGGGTAGAGTTACATCATATTTGAAAACTAAAATCTGTGATATTACACCTAGATAACATTTATTAAATCAAATTGCACAGCCCTATTGCTACCTTTAACATCAGACCACAAATTCAGCTTTTGGGCTCCATATAATGAAGCTCTGCAAAGCAGAGCCTTGGTAGATCTAATTCTAAAATAACTGCTCATTCGGCTGGTTTTGAGCCACTGAAGTGAGGCGAGTTTCCTGAAAAGTCATAACATGAGCTTAAGAGATTCCTTCAACGAACATTCGTTACACAGCTCAATCTGTGATGACAAGGCTAAGTAATGATGCCCGCACTGAGGGTTCCAGCAGCAGAATCCCACAGGTATGTGGCCATTGGTGGGGTTGAGTAAGAGATCCAAATAGTGAGCTATTGTTACATGCTATCATTAGGTGTTTGGCAGGTACAAAGGCATTGAGGTTTGCTTCAGAAAACATACAAAGATATAATATTCCCTTGGGTTTGGTGTACCACTGAAAAAAAAAAATACAATATGGCTTAGATACCCTTTAATGCCAATAAACCTGGCAAGAGAGTGGGAGCTTCTGTGTACAAATCTTGTCTCAACAAAAGCTCACAAGTAGGCATATCAAGAGCATCTAACGGGTGTGTGTTCAGTGAGAAGAGCTATTGTTTAGAGAAAAGATGACTTCCTGTTCACGCCTTAAAAAAAAAAAAAAAAAGCCACAATGCAGACATTAAAAAGGCTTTGTCTACCTTTCATCACCCAGATTAAAAAAAAAAAAAGTTACATACGTTTAGCTGTTAAGTGAATGCTGGATCATGTGTTTTACATGTAGGCATTTTATCTTTATCTCGCAGACCAAAGCAGCATAGGCGCCTCATGAGCAGATGTACAACTGTGGCTACATGAAAGAGGTCAATTCTCAACTTCCTGGTAAGGCCCGCATGGAGTTTGGGGTGCACGCAAAACATGCACATCATCGCTATAAAACGACAGCACATTCAAAACAGTCCCGTGATACAAAAAATACATTCCTGAGTGAAAAACTAAATTAATATAATGATGATGATGATGGAAGTCCCTTCCTCACTGACTGACTGCACTGCACCTGCAGCAGCAGAGGCTGAGGGCAGCCTGACTCCTCGAACTGATGGGATCACTAAAGAAAGAAAACCCATAGGCTTCATAAAACAAAACAAAACAAAAAAAACGCTTTTACCTTTTTGAAATTCCCACTACCATTGGAATAGCCACTGACACATATTTCCACCACCTGGTCACTGCATTTCAAGCACCCCCCCAGACATACACAAAATTGAATAAATATACTTAGAAACCAACAAACCTATTGTTTGATACTTTAAATGTTAACTTTCGTTAAACGAGTGAAACAGGGACAAGTGAAGTGAGCATATAAAAGTAGATGCCAGTACTCACCAGTATCTCTGCGGGAAATAAACAGACATGAATTCACACCTGGAGCCAATTCTGTTGATTAGGGGAGTCTAATGTGACGGCGTCCGACTTCTCCGAGAATCAACGCAAACCGAAAGTAAAGGAACGGGCCGAGTGTGCGTCTTGCTCTGTGTGTGCGGGGGGAGGAAAGAGGCTTTTAATTCGGTTTGTCTGATCAGCACCACGGTGTTCCGTATTTATCCCGGAGGCGTTGGCTTCCACGGCTGCGGACACACCTCCTCTCTGCACGGCCTTCATAAAAAATCCTCAATGGCAGCACGGGGTGTCAGCGTCAGCCAATCAGAGCGCCTCTCTGTCCCGCCTCACACCCCATGACGTCAGCAGCCAGCTAGCTCTCTCATTGGCTGTGGCCCGGAACATACTGCAAGATGCTATTGATTTGTCGTCTCCGGGGCAACAAAGTGACCGCGCCGCTTCCTCTTGAATGAAAGATACGCTTTTAAGGTGCTGCGTGACATTTATCCAGATGAGGAGCTCAATTTTCTGAATCACTCTCAAATATATATTCCAAGGACACCGTTGTCTACGGGATTTTTTTTTCCCCGAAACAAAACAACTGATTGGCTTTTAACAATTCAAAATGCATTTCCACGACTTCTATATTAGGAGGTGAGATGCATCCCCAGACTTACAAAACAGCTCTTAAGGCCTGACGACAGTCATGTTATTATACACAGGACAGCTGCACATATTCGACCTTCAGTCATCACCTCTTATACAATGCATCTCCTTGCATGCAGCGCTTTGCCCCGCTGGCTCACGCTGACATGGAGAACGGTGGAACCTCAAGGAGCTTTTGCAGAAATACGACGGGTTTCTTCTGCCACCTTGTGACCATTTAAAAACCTGCTGCAGACTCCTAGGTTGCAGTGAGAACCAAAAGCAAGGGAAGATGCAAAAAAGGCATTTTCTAATGTTTGGAAAATGAAGGAAAGTAAATGCAAGCAATAAAAAACACCAAACATTTGTTTATTAGCTTACTTATTTGGAATAACTTGTCCAGTGAAATACAAAATATTCATTAAACATTAGTTTCTCCCAGCTGGCCTTTTTTTTAATGGCTGAGCTTCTCTAAAAGCTGAGAATCCCCAGACAAATTTTGAGGCTATAGTCACGGGCGTCACAATAATTGTGAAATTGGATCCTTGGTCAGGAAAAAAAAGCGTTAATTCTGTAGTTTGACACTAAGTTCATACATATATTTACATAATGGGGCTAGTGTAGAGACGTCTTTTCTACAGTATGTGCATATGAATATTCAACTTTCCAAAAGTGTCAGGGGTAATGTGCGATAAAAGAGTATATGCCAAAATTAAATGGTGGGTAAGACAGACTACGGTGGTGAGCCATGCTGTATGGTTTGGAGACAGTGGCTATGAGAGACAAACAGGTTCCCATTTGGAGTGACAAAGATGAATAGGATCTGTAGAGTCCCTCAGAGGGGCTTGATGCACATGTTAAGTGTTCTGGAGATAAAGTCAGACTGAGATGGCGTGGAAAGTGAGGGAAGAACTGCCAGGCGGGAAGCTTGGAGGAGCACCACATGGGAGATTTATGGATGGAGCCAAAGAGGGCATGAAGTTAGTTGGTGTAACAGAAGAGGATGCAGAGAACAGGGTTAGATGGAGGCAGGTGTTTGGCTGTGGTGACCCCTGAAGGGAATAGCCAAAATCAGAACAACTGGAATATTTGACTTCCCCAGGACATTTTATTAAAAAAACTACATCTAAAAGAAAAAAAACACGGTAACTGGTACCGGCACATAATATACGCATCTACTAGAATATTTTGATATGGGGATTATCTGCAAAGTCTCTTAATGATAAAAATGCCCAGTCAGTGTCTCCGGCAGGGATAGTTTCTTTTGTTGGCCATCCTGAAAAAGGAGTCATACATATTTAAATGAAAATAGCTAACGACACGAGTTTCAATGGCAGAAGATGTCCACAAGGTGACAGTGTCGTCAATGAAATGACAGAAGCACTGCTTTGAGGGTATGGCTATGCAGGAGTTTCATTACTTTCAGAACACAGGCTCAATCAAATGTAAATTTCTTATGTAATCAGGTTTTGTTATTTTTGATACAATGAAGTTATGGGAAAGAGTTGTGGAAACTAGTCAACATTTGTGAACAGCAGTATGGCTTCATGCTTAGAAAGAGTACTACAGATGCAGTATTTGCTTTGAGAATGCTAATAGAGAAGTACAGAGAAGGCCAGAGGGAGCTGCATTGTGGTTTCGTAGTCCTGGAAAAAGCATTTGACAGGGTGCCAAGAGAGGAGCTCTGGTATTGTATGAGAATGTCTGGAGTGGCAGAGAAGTGTGTTAAACTGGTGCAGGACATGTATGCTAGCTGTGAGACAGTGGTACGATGTGCTACAGGGGTAACGGACAAGTTCAAGGTGGAGGTGGGACTCCATCGGGGATCAGCTCTGAGCCCCTTCTTGTTCGCAATGGGGATGGACAGGTTGACAGATGAAGTTAGACAGGAATCTCCATGGACCATGATGTTTGCAAATGACATTGTGATCTGTAGTGAGAGCCGAAAACAGGTGGAGGAAAAGAGACGTGGAGCTATGCACTGGAAAGGGGAGGAATGAAAGTTAGTTGCAGCAAGACAGAGTATATTTATGTAAATAAGAGGAACCCGGGTGGAAAGCTGAAGCTACAGGGAGCGGAGATCAAGAAGTTGGAGAATTTCAGGTACTTAGGGTCAACAGTCCAGTGCAGCCGAGAGTGTGGACAAGAGGTGAAGAGACGAGTTCAAGCAGGTTGGAAAGGGTGGGGAAATGTGTCAGGGATACTATTTGACAGAACACTATCGGCCAGAATGAAAGGAAAGGTGTACAAGACAGTGGTGATACCAGCAATGCTGTATGGCCTAGAAACAGTTACAATGACGAAAAGACAGTGGGCAGAACAAGAGCTCGCAGAAATGATGTTAGATGTTTTGGAGAGAAGGTCAGAAAAGTCAGACTGAGATGGTAGGGATAGTTGAGGGATAGTGAATATATCGGAGGGATCGTGAATATATTGGAAAGACGGATGCTGGAATTGGAGCTGCCAGGCAGGAGGTCTCGAGGAAGACCCAAGAGAAGATTTATGGACGTAGTGATAGAGGATATGAAGCTTGTTGGTGTGAGAGAGGAGGATACAGACAATAGGGTTAGATGGAGAAAGTTGATTCACTGTGGCGACCCCTGGAGGGAAAAGCTGAAAGGGGAAGAAGAAGAATTAGGTTTTTGTTATTCTTAACATATTTTTGATAATTTTCATTTTCATTTACATGATCAAAATTAAGCTCCTTAGCAAACACAATGCTACACTGTCACATAAACCCAATATGTAGCTTGTCTCCAAAATCAAATAAAGTAAGGTGAAGCTATTCTCTTTGCTCGCCTCATGCTCTCATTTGCTTGTGTTTATATCTAATTTATTCGACTATATCAGATAGATAGTAGCTGGAGTCTTTGATTCCTTCCCAATCATTCAGCTACAAAACAGAACTGGAGCAAGGGCAAAACATAATTCATTCATAGATAAATATATATCTGCATGCAATCCCCAAATACAGATGGTATCACTGTGATCCAGCATGTTAGAACGGTTGAAAAGTAAAGGATTTGAGAATAAAGTGATCTTGAATGTGCGGACAGGACAATCTGAGCAAACAGATTTGTGCAAAAAGTGAATATTGAGATTGGCGACTCCCTCTGGTGGTTTTAAACAAGTGTTGCCTCTGTCAGTGCCCGACAAAAACAGCTGCACATCTGGGCAAGCAGGCACACCTCGGGGAGCAGGGAAAAGGCTGCGGACCTACTGCACAACATGTTGATGTACAAGGCCCTGAAGGGGACAGCAGACGACAAGGCTTCGCCTCTTTTCCGAGCATAAAAGTCACAATCTTTTGTCCTCTGTTGCGATCAAATGCATGTATGTAATTAATCCCTCATTGGATTTTTTTGTGGAAAACCTCTGATGGAAAGGAGTAATATAAAAATTGTTATGAAAAACTTTTAACTTCTTCTTTCTCATTTCTTTCAGCCAGACTATATTTGTTTGTATAAGAGAACCTTGGTCTACACAAGTCTGAGTGTTTCCATATTTAGAACTGGTCTCTTTTGTATATATTTATATCCATTAGTGTAAGCACGCGCAGGGTTATCCTGAGCGAGTTAATTTTTTTTTTACTCTACGTGTGGCTGTTGTGTGTTTGGACCTCTGATCTCTGGACTCGCCGCACACCACACTTACTTGCAGGTGGTCTGTACGCACTCGGGGGCCGAGCAGATTTAATATTTCAGAGGAGCGGCGCACACCCCTGAACACTGTCATTGAGTCCACATGGCCAGCCTGAAAGCTGCTCTGTGAACACTCTTCTGAAATATGTGGCCTGCCAGCCCCCTTCTCTCTACCATGCTTACTCACTTGCTGGGCCTCATAATTAAAAGCTAACCACGGCTACAGATGTTGGCAGCTGTCTTTAACCCATTAGATGCCACTCTGTAATTCCCCTCCACGATTCTTCACTGCAGAAAAGCGGCTGATTAAAGTCGACCGTCCAGGTTTTACTCATATCAGGCAAAAGTCGGGGGTTGTGTGTTAAAAGAAAACTGCAGAAAAGCGTAACGAACAAAAAGAAAATATTGAGACAAGAGGAAGAAGAAGAAAGAGTGAGGAGCTTCAAGCTGAGAATTTCTCCTTTATGGAAAATGATCGAGGCCACATGTGAAAAATTCATTTGACTTTAAGATTTTTCGTTGAAATATCCCCCCCCCCCCCCAAAAAAAAATGTTCACATGTGTCCCTGATCTTCTTCCGTAGCTCTTCTAATTTTTATATCCCTGCGCCTTTATACAGCATGTAAACAGGAAACCAGAAGTTTTTATTACCACCTTGCGAAATCCAAAGACAGGAATTTGTGTTCACTCCAGATTTTCCTTTATCATTCATCCGATTTCACCGTGGTCAGTTCTTTTTTGTCATTTTTGCAGCGGAACATCGTGCGCAATGTCGCTTTGGGCTTCGGCAAAAAGGAACACGAGGAACTTCACCGGCACGTTATTCAACAAGGTCAAACCCGATTTAGACGTGAAACCAAACCCTAAACAGGGCATCTTGAAGCTGTTAGGAAACTATTCCAGATCTTAAACAGACCAGGGGGACTGTGTACATCTCCTTAATTGCACATGTCAATTTATGTACAAGCTCTTGATTTAGTCAAGCTCCATTACACTCTCTTTCTTCCTTTTTTTAATGCCGTTTTACTGTCAGTGTGTCCCAGCTTCTTCTCTCTCCATCTTAAAGTTACACAGACTCAGTGTCCAGAAACCAAATGTACGGATATGAATGTGTGTTGCAACCGGCGTGCTTACACCGCGGCACAAAAGCCCCTACTCATTCACACGCGCAGAATGTGAGGCAAACCAACAATAAGTCACTGAGACAAACCATGTCATTTCACAGCTTGACAGCTTGTTAATGTTGTGTGACTTCTCTGGGAACAAAGGATACATTGCAGAAACTCAAGACTGCATGTAATTAATCCAATACCAGCAATAACTCTCTCAAATATTTACTGTATTCCTCTATCAGTGGTACGGTAGACGAATGAAGAGCCTGACAAAGACCTCACACATCCATGGGAGTCCGCTGACCGTAGCGAGGGAGCAGGTAAAAAGAGCTGTTACTCACTTCTCAACCGGCAGGGCCTATATAACGTTTTAACACTCTGACCATAACCCTTTAGGGACCTAACTTCAATAATGCTGTCATCACCTGGTTTGAGAGTTGAGGCTCGATGCTGTGACACAACCATCCACCATCAATGGGAGAAAGACCAAAGAAAACACCAGGCAGTTTTTCACGGGGTGATTTACTCTTATGCGAGCCGTTCGACGGGGTACTTTCAAAGAAAGGCTTGGAAAGATTTGGAAATAAGATTTTATTTCCCAAGGATTTACTTGGATATAAACTGCGGCATCCAAGATTAATACTTCTAGCGGTTGACATCAGTTTCACCCCCTTCCCTAAATAGGAGCAGTCAGTGAGTTTTCAGATGGCCAGACTCAGTTCTTTACAACGTTTTGTCGTCAGATCGGCGGCGGGCGCGAAGTAAGAACAACAGCGATCATCTTCATCGTTAACATGATCCTCATCCTTAAAACAAAAATGTATAACTCCTGCCCGACATTAACATTTACTTCTATATATGTGTGTGTATAAATATACAAAAGGATGCGCGAGGTAGATGGGATGCTCATATTCTGTTTGACCACTGGAATCACTGACTAGATCAAGCAGATCTTATTCTACACTTACGGGAAGGCTAAGGGGAAAGAGGCCCTCTCTATCTGAAGAAAAAAAATGTTTTCACAACACTGTCTCAGTCCGTGGATACTGGCTATTTTAGATATTGCAAATAAATATCTATGTTTGGAAAGCAATCATCTGGCAAACACTTTCAGTCGGAGGATGAAAGAGAGTGGGGCGTATTTGATTGGGCTCAGGCAAAGGTGACCCTTCCTCAGAAGATACACATAACGATTTCAAGAAAGCAAGGTCATCAACAATTTATTTCTGTACATCTGCTGGTGGAGAACACTAAATACACAAAGGTGCGGTTCGGTTCTCCCGTGAGGAAACCGTATTCAGATGATTCCGATCTCGGATCACGGGTTAAAAGATATTTAGGTGATGCAGCTCGCAGCTGTAGAAATGTGGTACTCATTTCGCCAGGATCGATCCTAATAGCCATGAAGGATAATGCAAAGCTGTGTCAGGAACTGTAATGACTTTAAACACAAGGGGGTACCCTAGTCAAGCAGCACTGTTTTTTTTCCACCTTACAGCGATAACATAACCCTGCCCCACCAAATATTTCAATAGCAAGGACATAGGGCCATTAAAATACCTCTAAAAGGTCACAGAAAGCCAACTTCAAGGTTTGTTGTCCCACCAGTTGTGTGTTACGCCGAGAGGCCGTTGAGATGTCTTATGGGCTTTGCAGAGAGGAGGGTCCTGCCATTCTACAGGTTCACAGGAAAGATGGCCAAACATGTTTGCTCATGCTGTGGGACACAATGTTTTCAGAGGAGCAGCAGGAGCTGCGGAGGGGGTGGAGGACGGGAGACGAGGCAAGGAGAGGAGGAGGGCGGGAGGAGAGAAAGGTCTGGTGGCCACATGTCGCCCATGCAGCTCAGGGCTTGGATATTGCAGGGTAGGCTTTCATGCTAAACATCGATGCCGAAGCCGAAAATAATCCCTGTCCAAATACAGGGGTTGGGTGGCAGGATGGTCAAGACAGGCCCCAGAAGAAGCTTCCACCAACAACCTTCTTCTGTTCGTGATTCGGCCTCGCTCCTTTACGGGCCAAACCTCGACCCTGACCTTCAGCACCCATTCATGTGTCCAACTTCTACTGGCTGATGCTGTGTGAATATTTACCCCTCTGTTCTCCTGTGTGTCCCGAGGATAGAATAAAAAGTAAAAATAAAAATCCACCGGTATGGCTGGAAAACCATCGGTTTTGATTTAATGCACCAGCGGGAACGGCAGTCCTCCTCTGCCATATTGAGAGAAGGCATATCTATATTTGTGTCAGATGTCAGAGACACCCGGAGGTATGTCACACTGCCACGATAAAACAGGTTAAAGAGAACTTTAATCGCGTGGTTACCGTTCTTTGAAAAGCCCAGTATTCCTCGGAAGAATACTTTCCAAAAGCGGAGGTTGCAGAGATGGAAACACAAGGAGAGAGCCACATCAAACGAGGAGTGTGCATGAATCTGTCAGCAATGAAGGGCTATTACTACAGTAGCAGCACCCTGCCTTGGGGAATATGCTGTCAGCCTCCCCATTAAAAGACTGACCTGGGCAGAGACGGCCCGGAGTTAACTCAGACTCTCAGTTGAATCTGGTGTCGGTTCTCCGTTATTGATAGATATCCAGTGCAGAGCGTGAGTTTATATGTGTATATATCCGGGAGAAGGAGCGAGAGAGAGAGAGAGAGTGAGAGAAGGGGCGCTGGGGCGAAAGCGAGATAAACAGCGCAAGTGTGTTTGTATCCTGCCTGCAAAATTAGAAACACAAACACATCGGATCTTAAACAAGCTTACCGCATTCAACTTCTCGGAGCAATTAGAAAAACATCAACACCATTACACACCGACTCTGACACACTAAGTCGAAACCCTTCACCTTTCCCAACGGGTAAACACACACAAGACGATAAAGCTAATGGGGGATCGCGAAGGCATCGCGCGGGGAAAGAAGGTGATCCATCTCCATTGTGGGAAGCTCTGGCCGGTGTCCAGCCCGGGGACAGAGGAACCACCGCAGAGGTTGAGCAGTAGTTAGTGAACCTGTCTGTCTTCTGTCAGCCTGCTGTCACACACACATCGAAGAGACCATCAATACGCGTGGGCCATGCCCCTTTTTTCCAAGTCAATATGCACTGAACGCACATGTTTTGATTGCTGACGGCCATGTCAGGAGTCAAGTAGAGCCTCTTAAAATGTGGCCTGGGGGCAAGGGTCATCCGCTAATGAGTAAAAGCTTTTTTTCCCCTTTGTTGGCAAGGAGGGAGCAAGGAAATGTGCTCACTAGGTGGTAGGGAGGTGCGGAGGGGGAAGGCGGGGAGAAGACAATGTGTGAAGGGATGGGTAGTGGCAGGGGAGAGGAAGGGTGAAAGGGCCGAGAGGGTGGGTAGGTGGGGGTTGTCAGGAAGTAGAGCGAGAGGGAGGTAAGAGGTGAAGTCTCAGGTGAGAGGGGGTGATAATGATAGACCTTGTTTTTCTGCCTTGTCTGACATCGATGTGGGGGAATTGAGAAAAGGGAAAGGGGAAAGCTGCACAGAAAGGAAGGACTGGACTGATAAAACTCACTTGATCATTAGGAAAGCATTACATCCTTTGGAACACTTTGTCCTTCCTTTAAGTTTTTTTTTTTTGGTGTAAATGGTATCTGTTGCATGTTTGCATGACACAGCTGGACTCCCGATCAATGGGAGTTCAAATACATTTGTATATTTATTAATCCATTGTACTGGTAAAAAAGAGCTGTGGATACATGTTATAAATCATATGATCAAATTTTTGCTTTGACTTTGTAAGAAAAAAAATCCTGTGCGGCTGTTAACATTCCTTTATTTATTGCCACTTGGCCCATCATTTTATTTGAATTTTAGAAAGAGTCATTCTTGCTACAAAGTCATTGGATCGCTTCATTCCATAGGAGAAAAAAATGTTTATAACTTCCAACATAATGTTCTTATCAGGAGCCTTTCACACAAATGTATTTGCTGACTATCTATCAATCTATCTATCTATGTGATGCAGTAAAACACCCGGTAAAATATCTTAATTTTCCCACATCTGTGAATTCTGGTCTTCCCTTTCATTGGCACTCTAGGTGTTGCGGGGGCTTGTCTCGGGCCAGACCGCCTGACCCTCGTGGAGTGAAACAGCGCCATGAGAAACCCTTTTAACCCTGTGTTTTTTCGTTAAGAAAGCCACCCTTGTGCGTGGAGAGTTAACATTAAGTGCTGTAGGACTGTGGAGTGGAAAGAGGTGCTCTTTGTTCCTGTGGCTCATCTGATCTTTACCTCTACAGCCAAGAGGGGTGTGTGCGTGCTTGTGTGTGTGTGTGTGTGTGTGTGTGTGTGTGTGTGCGCGTACGCCTCTGTGTGCGATGTGTTACCAGTGGCGGGCTGTTTGAAGCTGCTCTGACAGTTCTTTTGGTGCTCCCCAGGAAACGTTTGTCTGTACATTGGATGAGCTCCTCCAGATGTTCCTATGATTTCTGGATGTGTACGTGCATGCCTGGCTCTGTGAATGTATGAGTGTATGCGTGCGTGCGTGCGTGCGTGTGTTGCGAGTTCATGTGTTTAGATAGAAAAAGAGAGTAGGGGGAAATGTTCCAATTAGAGATGGGTAAACTGTTGATGTAACATAAACTAAGCTAACATTTACAGGCCGTGACTCTGTGATGTCTCCCATTGTGACTTCAGTCAGCCTTGTGGCATCGAGCCTGAAGCACGGACATGAGATGGGCCAGAAGGATTGTTTTTAAATTCCACGTTATAGTTTCCAAAGTGCACTCCAGTGCTCTAAACACATCTTAGCAACGGCAAGAGCAAGACCTGTGGCTGACCCACAGATCGACTTCCCTATGGAGAAAGGAGCAAGTTAATATATGATTCACCTTTGTGAAAACAGAGAACCGCAAAACAGCCATGAAACCAGAGCCAATCGGAGCCAAACCTGGATGCCATATACAGAAGGTGTACATATATACTGTTCCAGTGGCAAGAGCATGTTATGAACAAGAATAAAAACATAAATAAATTAAAAAATATGTATGTTTAGGCTTTTTACAGAGGCTGCAAGACTGAGGCATATCTTTTTTCTCAAAAACTAATCAAAGAATGGAGATGCGAGTGCAGAAAACTGGACTGGGGAAACACACACACATACACAAACACACACACACACACACACACACACACACACACACACACACACACACCGGTCCTGTCATAGGACTTGGAGTAAATGAATGATAAATTAATGCACGCACACACACACACACACACACACACACACACACACACAGACACACAGACACACACACACACACACACACACACACACACACACACACAACACACACATAATAGACAAATATACAAGAACCGTGAGATACACAACTGATGATGTATCTTGAATAACGTGTTGGAGATCTTACCAGCGATGGCCGATTGCCTAAATGAACTCAACTGGAAGTTTATCAGGTTTATCTGGAAGGAATTTTCACAAGTGTAAGCGAAACCCATATTTTTTATGCCTCTGTTTGTATCCTTTGACCAGACTTGTTTGTTGCTTTGATAACCTCTGTTTTTCTGCCCTTGCACTTGTTTGCAGAAATTGTAGCTGCCAGTCAGAGCAAGCCCTCTAACAGCTTAGCTTCCTAATAACATGCTCAACTGTTTATACATGACAATCTAATTAGCGTCAGCACTAATTAGTTTTGTCTTTGGAACAATGAAAAAGAAAAATAGATTAATATGGATTTGGGAAATTAAGTCCAGTCAAAGGCTCATAAAATTTGAGTGCAGGCTACATAAACTGAAAATAAAAACGATAGAGTCTGATTAGTGCAAACAATGAAGGGGTCAATTCAAAACACTTATCGTGTTGATTTATCACACTGTTTAATATGCCACGTGCCCTTGCGTGTAATGCGTAAACTCATGTATTGCAAGCCTGTATCCGCGTGTTTTGGGTTTTTCATATGCCGGTTCTTTATCCAAAAATTCCCAAACTTCCTCTGCTACTAAGGCGCCAAGCTTCAGCTGTGGCCTCATTTGGACGGTAAACACCTGTAGAGGCCAAACAAATATCCCATTAGTGTGTGTGTGTGTGTGTGTGTGTGTGGGGGGGGGGGGGGGGGCTGCTCCAGCTCACCTAGAGGAGCCTTTATCCCCGCCCACTACTCTTGTATTACTGACACACAGAACCGCCATCTACCAGACTGCTTTGGTTTCGAAGATCCCACATCTGAGGATGGGGAGAATCTTGGAGGTGTGGGAGCATTCTGAGGGGGTGAGAGGGGAGATCAGTGGTGTTCTGCTGGTTGACAAAGCTCAGACAAAAAAAGGCCTTCTATGGTTGAGACAGACGGGCCCACACACACCTGGATGGCCGAGGAAATCTTAAGAAGGCTTGCAGCCCTTCAAAGCCACTCTGCCACCTGGGCTCATCGCTGGGAATAAGGGGGTGTGTGTCTTTGAGGATGTGATACACACACACACACACACACACACACACACACGCACACACACACACCCTCGTGCACTCTCAAGTGCTTGGCAAACTTCAATTACCGAGGTACCATTTATCTGAAAGTAATATATACACAAGTGGTTACATATCCACATGCTCTGACCCAAAAAACACTTAACAGCCCCACACATACATGTATAGCCATCAGCGGACACACACACACACACATACACACGCACACACACAAAACAGCTCCATGGTGAGACTGGGAACCTGGGTGTAGGGCTGCTGTAGGAGCTGTTTGAAGCCAGCTGTCACAACCTGACAGCCTGTTGTTTTAGAGGCCTTTGGTATGGCCAAGGGGCTGAGGGGAGAAAAACAACACCAGGAATGTGTACAAGTCAGGACCCAACAGTAAATCTTTCGTCCGTTTCCTTTCTCCCAATGAATACATCGGGGAACAGGGTCGTCCAAGGGAGAGCAGTGAGGGACATGGGAGTGCCTGGAGTCTCCCGATCGAGCCACTGTAGTGATCTTCTTCTCGCTTGCTACTCTTTCTCACACCTCTTTCTATCTTGCCTTCTGTTTGTCTCCCCTTACTGTATTCTGTTTTGCCCTTTTGCTTGTTCTCAGTCCACCAACATGTCTTGATTTCTGCCCTCGCCTGCATCACACATGTGCTTAATTGTATTTGTTTTATCATGCGGTTGTTTATCCTGCGGTTATATTCATTAAGGGTAGACACACACAAACAACCGCTTAGAGAAGGACATAGAGAACTGGGTGGGGAAGTAACAGATTCGCAATCGTCACGCATATTCTCCCAGTGATGGATGGAAACATCAGTAAAAAATGAACACATCCTGCTGATGTTATTACAAACATAAACATGAGTGTCGTTATTTTGGGCACTTACAGATGTGACTTGCTTCTTCATCATGTGGGAAAATAGATCTTGTGGTTAAATCAATAAAATATACAAGAAACAAAATCGGGCATGATGGGGACGGGGGTGGCTTAAGTACCACATCTCCCGCATCTCCCGGGAGTCCGGGTGAGAGTCCTCGAGTCTTTAGAGGCTCGGCCATCAAAAAGCGGTGACTTCTTTGGTCAAGTCGGCATAAGGGCGGCGGCGCTCAGGGGGGTGAGAGCGATTGTCCTTGGAACCGAACGTTCCCGGTTTGATTCCTGGCTCCTCCTATCCTGTCGAAATGTTGTTGAGCAAGACACCGAACTCTTAACTTCTCCCCCGGCGCTGTTCCTTAGCTGCTTTCTGCTCATGGTTCATCCATGATGGGTTAAATTTCACCGCTGTTGTGCTCTATGTATAACTGTATGTGACAATATAAGCATTCCTTCTTCTTGTGGCCGATGAATTTGGATGCAGTTGTGGTGACTGACTTGTCAGCTGAGGCCTTACTGTTTATTTTCCTGAACAAGAGACAAATATACAAACATCGCTTCTGTTCTTTATCATGTTCATTTTTCTGAATTGGCTTTTCGCTCATTGTGTTTCTCAGGCCCCTTAAAGTTTTCAAAATTCACATTTGTATGGAAATTATTCAACACAACAAACCACCTGTATTACTGCAGATTATGTGCAGTCCCATAAAACACACGTTTTAACCAAGCATGTGTGTTTTTGACAAGATGAAGGATCGTTTCCTCATTCTCTTCCATGTGCATATATCATCAGTGCAGGTGGCATTTAGTTGCAAACCTTTTAGTGATAAAGTTTCAGCAGAAACTGCTGACTTAAGACGCTCACAATGCTGAGGTCAAATTAATTGCTTGGTGTTCATTCAACCCGTGTACCCCTGGGGAAACTTTGAGGTTACCCTCAGTGTTTGATTGTTAGACTATGTATGTATGTATTAGCTTCAGTAGCATCAAAGCATAATAACAACACTGAAGTAATTTCTATGCTGTTAACAGAGAATAGGTTGATCCAAGAGTAATACCATTTATTGCAAGTTTTTGTATGTACGTGTGTGTGCCTGTTAAAAGACATCCTCATACAGCGCATGCACACACACACACACACGGCCATAACCATGGGTGCAACCAAGCCGTGACCCTGGTGGTCTAGCCTGCTATACATCATCGTTCTCAGCAGTACTCAGATCTGCACGTTAGCTTTGAACTGAACACAGTTCACTGAAAAAGCCGCCGCCTCCCTATTGGGGTACGCCGAGAGGTGCACAAGAAAATCAGCAAAAAAAAAAACCCTGCGAGGTGGAACTTTATGTGGCTCTCAAAGGATATCCCAGCAGATGTTTAAAAAAGATCACTTTTTCACACCTTTGTCTAACCCGGCCATTCCCTCGTTTCAAAGCCTCAGTCAAATATTGTCCGACTAAAACAACTTATTCAAACCTCTGCTGCAGTTCAGATTAAACGCAGCAGAGTGATATATTTGTTGCCATAGACACTCCAAAGCGTTTTTTATTTGGGATGCAACTTAAATATTTGATGATCAGCCCTCACATGTATGCAGCACTGAGGCCCATTCACACTGTGCATTAGTATTTTGGTGAAGCATCAGGAAGCAGAAGCAACCTCAGTATAATATGTCAAATGATAAATCAAGGAGCGTACAGCTCAAAACAAAAATCACATATACAACTAATATAAGGTTAGTTGTGGAGCACGTCGTTTTTTCCAGACTGATTTGGCATCAATAGCTCAAGTTCAGGTCTTCAGGGGCCTAGCGGACCAGCTTAGATGCGATGCAGTAACATAGCAACCTTTATATGGGGTTCAAAGTGACAAAATTTCAGGGTGCATTTATGCACTGGCAGGTAATTGTTGCAAAACAAATTATATTATGTTGATGTCATTTGAGTGGCACCAGAAGCATTGTCAATCACTGCAGCAAGCTGTGGTAAGGAAAAAGGAAATGAAAAAGGGTGTGTATGCTTGTTTTTTATTGTGTCAGTATCACAATCTGGATTGTTCGATCTATGATGCAGTTTGGGAGATTTTCATATGAAAGCAGAGTTGGACTCTTGGATGAAGGGACTGTTGAAGGGACCAGTGCAGCTCTAAATGTGGCATATGTTATGCGTGTTAAAAAGACATTGTATTTTAAGTGGCTGGAGAGAAACATTTTTGCACCTGCAGGGAAATATTCCAATGCCAAGTCTGACTTAAATTCCAATAAGGCAATAAAGACTAGATCAAACTCTTGGCAGTTCTCGAGTACACGACACTGGCCAGAGTGTTTAACGCCCTTATAATGTGAGAGATTTTTCAAAGATGACGTGTGAATCACCACGTTTTTCTTCTTACACAGGACATTTAGTAGGTTGTGCTTCAATGTGGCACAGATTCAGTTTGTGTAAACATTACGAAAATGATCGTGGACACATGTGGACCTCCTGGCGTTCAGTGTGTCTCGGGTACATTCACACCTTTACTTATGGCAACATCTTGCGATTGGATCGCCCAGGAAGCCTGATTCGGCTGAACGTGGCCGATGACTAATTAACTGCCTTGGTAATTACATCATATCCATGAGAGAAAGGGGAGTGTAGGTGGGATGGAAGGTCTGAGAGTAACATGCTTACACAATTAGAGTGATACATCTTGGTTTTGTGTGCGTGTGTGTGTGTGTGTGTGCTGTGTGGTGAGAGTGTGTGTGGTCGGAGAACATTTGTTTCCTCCCTACACTACATGTAAATACAGTTGTCTGACAATCAAGCACCTGATCCAACACTACTCCCTTCTCTCCTCCTGCCGTGACAGCACAGAATGAGCTATTGAGACGGAGACAAAGGGAGAGAAAAAGAAACAAGAACGCCAAGTGGAAACTGGAAGGGAAAATGAAGGAGTGGAGAGCGTGGACCAAAAGAGAGGAAAACAGCAATTTCAAATGCTTCTCGGTGACGACGGGACTATAAGGAAAAATATCCATCTGTACTGTATAGGCAGGAGTATTGTTTGTTATCATTGTCAGATACGATTTATGTGCACACACACACACACACACACACACACAGTTTTTCAGCAACTACTTGCTTTTCCATCATTGTCCATGCTGTGTGCGTGATATGACACTTTTCCGTTGTTTATGGTTTAATTGTTCCCCACCAGCGGCTGCAGTTATTTCAAAAAACAATAGAAGGGAAATAGCAAGACAGGGGGAAGAAATGGGGAAAGTCTGTCTTCACAAAGAAAGGTGAAACCGGTCCAGCACGATTCACGTTTTACGGTTCTTCTCTTTGACGTTTGGTCTTTGCTGAGAACTATTCGTCTTCATCAGTAGTCCTGCTCCAGCCGCCAGCTCACGCAGCCCTGTCTCCCAAACACCATCGCTATTACGAGTTCTCGTCTAAAGACGAGTGGTACGTTAAATGATTTATCATCGCCGTCTCAGGTGTGGTCACATTGCTTAAGGAGTAAAGAAAGCTAAATGTTGGGACTGATTTAAATATGGTTTCTTTCTTATTTTTCAACATTACTGAATGCTTGCAAAGGTGTAGCTGTTTTGACAGTTTACAAATGGTCAGCATAAGCAGAATCACCAATGTGTTTTCCTGCACGGGATAATTGAAACATTTTGATCATCCCCTTCCATAAATCAACAGATTTTTTTCATTATTTTGTCTGAAAGTCAGCTCTAAAATACTGGTGAGGGTGAAGCCTGAAGGAACAGAAAACAAATAAAAGTCCCATTTATAACTCTCATCACGTCAAACTCTCACTCGAGAACACTTTTGAATAAATCCAGTCTTTCTTCGGACGGCCAGTGTCCCGTCCACAAACTGACCTACATACAAAATATATTTATTTACAAAGAGTATAGCGAACTATTTCAGAGACACATTCTTAACCATGATGTCAATCCAGCGAGGACATCAATAATAAACACGGACAACTAGGACACAGCATACTCTCTTGACAGCTGCTCTCAGTTGTTTATGCGTGGCCTGTACATAAATGCAAGTGTGGGGGTCTCCAAGTTTCCAGTCCCATATCAGAGCTTGACCCTAAATCTGAACCCCTTACCAGACTCCTGCGCTGTGCTCCGTCCTGTGGGACGACCGCTGGCCTTGGGAGCTGCCCCCCTGGCCAGAGGTCCAACCCCCACCGCAGGCCTCAGCATTGCCTTGTTGAGCCTCAGTCCTCGGGGACCCATGTTAAGCAACCCCCCTCGTCTGCGGCTCTCTCACCACCAGGAAACAGGGGCCTTCTCCTGCACCTCATGGCCGTAGGATTTGACAGCTAATATTTTTCTGCCGAATCTGCGTCTGTAATCCGCGCTTCCTTGTAGGGATCCCGTTACGACCTGTCTCGAGTAGTCCAGCTGTTCAAACACAGTGATTAATTAAAGGAATTCAGTTAGTAAAACAATCCTCTCTCTCCCCTCCCATCCCTTGCTCTTTACCGCCATCGTGCCCGCTCTGTCTAGCTTCATCATCACTCATTCTCACTCTCTTTTTCTACCTCTCTTCCCACCCCTCTCCGCTTGGACTCTCGGTCCAGCTTGGCCGAGAGGGCTGGGCAGCGTGTTTTCATAGAGACCACAGAACTTGGAATGTGGAAGTTTTGAAAAGCCATTCTCTGTGAGGTTCGACCGATTACTACGACGAACGTCTCAAATATGGAAATGATTTGAAGAAAAGCTAGTCCAGTTGCCACGAGAATGAGACTCTCACAAGAGTCACAAATAAAGGATCTGTGTGTATGTGTGTGTTTTTGTGCATGAAATAAAAAAAAAAAATAGTGAGGCTGGAAAAGGATGGGGAGGCAGGAGGGGAAGTTTTAAGCATTGATGTTATTTTATTACTCCATGGCTTGTAGCAGGTGAGTTCTCTTGTTGCCAGTTTGGGCCCCCCCACTTCCACCCTCATCTCTCACTCGCTGTGGTTTCCGTGAGCAGTGCAGGTGCTTGCTATTCATCATAGACCGAGACAGATGCCTCAACTCCCAT
Source organism: Fistularia commersonii (assembly GCF_037954325.1). Classification (NCBI taxonomy): domain Eukaryota; kingdom Metazoa; phylum Chordata; class Actinopteri; order Syngnathiformes; family Fistulariidae; genus Fistularia; species Fistularia commersonii. Next base: position 23,218,355 of record NC_141284.1, on the reverse strand, counting down.
CAGGCTTCAGTGCATGGTGACCTTGCTCATTCACACCGTCCTGCAGCGTCGGGGCAAAAGGTCACATGGGCTTCAAGAAGCTCTGCGGCGGCCTGCTCATACTTACACACACTTTTGTACAGGCACTCACACTCCCACACAGCTGTCTCATTGCACAGTCCCTGGAGCACATAAACCCCGACTGAAGTGCTTAGAGAAACTGGAGAAGCTGGAGTGCTTGCAGGACATGTACCACTCCGGCAAAAGCCCAGCACAGACTCGGTCCAAGATGTAAACAGTTTGGGCCGCACCTAGTACACATGAGACATGTATGCACCCGGTGCTCTTAACTGTAGTCTGTCCACAAATGCAGACAGATGTTTCATCACAACACACAAAAGAGGCCATAAAACCTATTGGACCAAAACCCATAGCACACACGACCTTACATATGCCTTGGAATCAGTTCTCTCCCTAAAAGCCAACAGGGAGTTTTTGAAAGTATTTCTATTAGGAGTCTGGGTTTTGTCTGTCTAACAACATCTGTTGTGAAAAAGGACTTGGTGAAAGAATTAAGGCTAGGCTCTGGACAAGAGGCCTCGCTACCAGGGTTACTGAGCAATTCTGCTCATGAGTGGCTAATACACCACCTGGTTAGCGCAGGTCTCAGGTCAAACGCATGCTGTCATTAGACTGTGTACTGGGATCCAGCACCTGACCTCCTTCACACCCCATCTCAGTCGAAGAGTGACGCCATACTTTCAACACATTTGAAAAACAGTCTCTTATGTGTGCAATGAAAGTGACAGCTTGAGCTACCAGGCCAATATGAAGCGTGTGTTGATGCAAAACCAATATGGCCATTTTTAGAAAAAAAAACAACTGATAAATGGGTTATATATACTCTTAGAGATGAACTGTAAAACGTCACACGTCATCATAGTCTCGACCATTTAAGTTTCACCGTGCCTGCTGGGAGACCCAGTCCAAAGGCAGTTGAAACAAGAATGCTTTTCAGGATAGATATCCCAGTTGCATAGATGCATTATGAGTCAGATATTGGTATTACCTAAAGTATGGGTCTCCAAAGCTCTTCAGGGCCAGGGACCTCCAAACTGATGGAGAGATGGAGTTGGGAGCCCCTACTATATATACTGCTCAAAAAAATAAAGGGAACACTTGAACAACACAATGTAACTCCAAGTCAATCACACTTCTGTGAAATCATAGTGTCCACTCAGGAAGCAACACAGATTCATTTTGACTTGTTTCAAGGACACTACATCAAAGTTGGATCAGCCTGGAGTTTGTTTTTACACTTTAATTTTGAGTGTGATTCCTAATCAGACCTCCATGGGTTGAGACAATTGATTTCCATTGATCATTTTTGTGTGATTTTGTTGTCAGCACATTCAACTGTGTAAAGAGCAAAGTATTTCATAAGAATATTTCATTCATTTAGATCTAGGATGTGTTTTTTAAGTGTTCCCTTTATTTTTTTGAGCAGTGTATATATATTGTAAAAAAAATTGTGCTTCACAACTGCACTTAGTGAAATGTATAAATGTAGCATATTATTGTGCATGTGATACTATGCTATTCAAATAATACACATGTTCAAAAATGCATGTTTTTGTTTCAAACATGTACAGGGTCATATCACTGATCCATTTGCTACTAAACGTGGATTCATGCAAAGGTCTATCTCAAGACATTGAAATGTGTGGAAAAAAAACAAATATTTGGGAAAACAAATATATAAAGGGTATTAGAAAACTGTTCTCCACGGACCCCATGTAGAAAACCTCTGATGTAAGGCAAGTGATCTGGGAACGCAAATCACTGGGATGGACTAAGAAACCATTTTTAACCAACCTGATCCCTCGTGTGAAACCTGCGTGACATCAGATTGAGCTCACATGTGAGATAGCAGCACTATCTCCCATGGCTTCACAGCAGACCTGATGAGCGTATTGATTGGTTTATTGTGTGACTTCAGTGTGATACAAACATCCACCTCTGTTGAAGAATCATTACATGGAGACGTGTCGACAAAAAGGGTTAGAATTTGAAACTTCTTTTGATAAGAGCCAACAATGAAATTGTCAACATGAGAAAACTTTGTTCACGGCCAAGTCCTGATGTGATGGCAGTAAACAAAATGTCATGTCCTTCTGATTGTACTGCCTACTTGGTACCAGTCCTACACCAAGACACCCACTTTTGTAGAACTGCTATAGTCGTAGTATAAATGTGGCCTGACTGCAGGTTTTTGCTGAGTCTCATCCATTTTAGAAAAGATATCACCCGTGCACTGAATTTAAAATACATGTATCTTCTATTCAATGAGATCTTGTCAAATGTTCTTGCAAAATTCTTTCTTTATTTATTTGTATTCAGGCTGTCTGTACTTCTTGAAGTAATAAAAAGCTGAAGCAGATTTTCAAGCAGCCAGAATCTCCTCGGCACACAAATGTGGACCTGGCACAGATGATAGTTCTATTCCAGTGGGTGTTGGCTATGACAGGCAGTTTTGTTGTTTGACAACAAAATAATTATAATGATTAAAAGTCTTATTTTGTTCGGGGATTCTCCCGATTGAGACAGCCAGGGAATATCGCGGATGACAGTCTTGCACACATGGGAGCAGCATTTTAGAAATCCTGCACTCTATCCCTAAGGCAAAAGCATTCAGTTATAGGGTGAATTACCATTTTGAACAGAAAATGCAGAACATACTCATAACAAACTTGATGACTTGTCATCAGTAAAGTAATCGATTTTTCTTTATCCAAGCAAAGGTTACGCACGGGCCCCAAAACAAGGGCAAACAACTTAGAGATTGCTCGAATGTTGTACAATTATATTGCTGCACTGTGTGGCTTATAGCACATTGACCTCCTCCTTAAAAAGTGAATTCCAAACCTCTGAGATTCCAGGGAGGTATTAGGTGACTCTAACCGGAAATCCCCTCTCTGTGACCGCTGGCGTTTGTTTTCTTTAGCTGAGCTCCGAGATGGGTGGCATTGCGAGGCCGGGCCTCACTCATTCTGTCTCTCCCACTTCCAGATGCCCAGGAAGGAATAGTTAGAGCTGCCTTCATGCCCGGCTGGCATCGTGTGGATCGGGTCCAGTTTCTAACATACTGGGCTGCCTGGTTACTGTTTACACTCCACCCTCGCTCGCTCGCTGGCTCGCTCGCCACCTTCCTCCATTCATCCCTCTTGCTTTTCCATTTGACCCTCCGGCCAAGGCTGTACCAGCGAAAAAAGAAGCTCACCAGTCTCTGAATGGCCCAAAGACTTTCCTGTATAATTACAAGCAGACACATATTCACAATTTGGGCTAATTGGTGATCTCACACCTTTGCTTTGCAGGCTGCCTGACTGTTTGCAGGAGTTAGCCAAGGGGCAGGCATCTTGTGGAGGCGTATATGACCAAGAAACTGGGCCAAGTCCCCAGCTGGATGGGGTCACAGGATCTGCAGGGCGGCCAAAATCTTGCTCTAATCACGGCAAATGACAAATATTTTATGGTGGTATTACAGACTTTGTTTTACTACCCGCTATGACATAGAACAAAAGGCAGGAAACGGGAAAAGTCAAGTACGGAAAAAGTGGAGAGTCTTCAACAAATTTGATTAATATAAAGAATTATGAGACGTTAAAGGAAAACAAGAAGGGAAGACAGAAAGAGCTGGTTGAAGGAAAAAAGAAAAGAAAGGGGAAAAACATCTTGAGCTGGAAGAGTTCCTTTATCCTGGCCAATCGCGGCTGCACCTGTGATGACAACCCTTGTGTGCAGTGCAGTGATTGTGTAACCTGGAATGAAAGGAAGGGTGTAAGGGGCTATAGAGAGGGAGAAAATGACATAAAGCGTTCCCCTTGACTTGTAAATCCATGACAAGACCCAGACAGTCACCCTGAAACCCCCACCCGGTGTCCCCCTGCAGGGCATAGATGGGGAGAAAGAAGGGAGGGTGGCGAGGCACAAATCCAACTCGCTCCCTCTCCGCTCTTTTTACCCATATCCCCCTTGCAGCCCCTTGCTTGCCCTCACACACGCATTCTGTGGGGCAGTGTGTTTTCCCTTCATTCGGCAAAAGCTGTTGTTTAAAATCATAATAGTAACCAGACTGTAATCACATTATTGCACACATGGTGATTTTGACAAGTGGTGGGAGTCATGTGCTGAGGCTTTGGCAGGGTTAGCACACCATTCTCCCAGCTGTGAGCTCAGCCCCAACCCACCCCCTACACACACGCACACGCGCGCACACACACACACACACACACACACACACACACACACACACACACACACACACACACACACACACACACACACAAGCTCTACCTCCATCCCTCTCAACCTCCCTTGGAGTAAAATGTTGCTCGGCTTTTTTCCACTGTAACCTGCATGCATTAGTGCAGCCTAATTTAAATCAGATTTCTGTAAATTACAGTTGCACATGTTTCCCGAACAAGAAACAACAGTGTCAGTTGTTTCGCTCAAACACATTAAACGATTTACGTTTACATGTTCCTGACAGGTGACCTCTAATGGTCATGTGAAAAATGGCTCTTCTTTCACATAAACAAAAGCAGGGTGCACTGATGTTAAACACTTGAAGGAAACATGTTGTTTATTAGTGTTTTGAACTGGGACTTAAGACTATTATGACAATGCAGCTGAGATTTTAGAACAGGGCAACATTTCTAAAAATAGATTAAGGGTGAAGATATAATACAGATTGTTAACAAGCTGACGGGGAGTTGGCTCTATTAGGAAGAGGAAATGAGTGGCAAAATGCTCCACAGAAACAGTCATGTCAATATCATTCACAAGCAGTTTCCAAATCAACTTCATAGCTGAACCTGGAAATTTCTTGTTCAATGAGGCATTATTAGTACCTTTACAGATGGACTGAAGTCAAGCCCACTTAAGCTGGGTCCAAAGCAAGACTTTCACAGAGATGCGTTGCCAACGGACTTAACATTAAATTCCGTATCTTCCTCTAAATGCAACAGAGCCTTGTATCGTTGCCATTGATGGCTCAACCTGAGAATATTTAATCAATCTGATTTTGCTCTAACATGGAGAGGGAATATTTAAGTAAGAAAAAAATAGCATCATAGTATCAGCCAGGGAAGCTATGAAAATGTATTACCATCATCCATTCTTAGGTGACTCACAGGAGCAAAGCCATCAGTAGAAATCCAGGATTCGCTCTTCCCCCTGGAATTTTCAGCCGGACAGACTTCTCCACACCGTCATAGCTTCCATCCATTGTTGATTGTATTTACACACAGAATCCAGATTGAACATTATATTCTGGCCACAAAAAAAATATAAAATACATTGAATCCTTTTGGCGCACCAGTCTTTTTTTTTAACAGCCTTTGATGCCCTCATATCCAAATTCAAATATCATTCATGCATTGTCTATACCATTGATTCTGCACTGCCCCAACCATACATATTGAAATATGGCATGAAATAAAAATCCCTCTTTACTTAAACACAAATCTTCACTTTACTCACTGAAAGTGCACAGAAAAGAATTACATGATTCAAGCTCAACCACAGTCCAAAACTAGGTTGATACACTAACTCATAATTTTCTACTACAAATGTAAGTAATTTATGAGAGTCATGCTTTGATTATTTCTCCCAGGGATTATATTTCTGTTGGCATCATGTTGCCATTATCATCCTTCTTCTTTCGGCTTTTCCCATCAGGGGTCCCCACAGCGAATCAACTTTCTCCATCTAACCCTAGTCTCTGTATCCTCCTCTCTCACACCAGCTACCTTCATATCCTCTCTGATTACGTCCATAAATCTTCTCTTTGGTCTTCCTCGAGACCTCTTGCCTGGCAGCTCCAATTGCAGCATCCGTCTACCAATATATTCACTATCTCTCCTTTGTACATGACCAAACCATCTCAGTCTGGCTTCTCTGACCTTCTCTCCAAAACATCTAACATGTGCTGTTCCTCTGACAGACTCATTCCTGATTCTATCCATCCTGGTCACCCCCAAAGAGTGTTCTATCACATAGTACCCCCGACACTTTTCTCCATCCATCCAACCTGCTTGGATCCTCCTCTTCACCTCTTTTCCACACTCTCCGTTGCTCTGGACTGTTGACCCCAAGTACCCGTACCTGAAATCCTCCAGCTTCTTGATCTCCACTCCCTGTAGCCTCACCGTTCCACCCGAGTTCCTCTCATTCACACACATATACTTTGTCTTGCTGCGACTAACTTTCATTCCTCTCCTTTCCAGAGCATACCTCTCTAGATTTTCCTCTACCTGCTTTCTGCTCTCACTACAGATCACAATGTCATCTGCAAACATCATGGAGATTCCTGTCTAACCTAATCTGTCAGCCTGTCCATCACCATTGCAAACAAGAAGGAGCGCAGAGGTGATCCCTAATGGAGTCCCACCTCCACCTTGAATTCTCTGTTACCCCTACAGCACACCGTACCACTGTCTCACAGCTAGCCTACATGTCCTGCACCAGTCTAACATACTTCTCTGCCACTCCAGACTTCCTCATACAATACCAGAGTTCCTCTCTTGGCACCCTGTCATATGCTTTTTCTAGGTCTACAAAAACACAATGCAGCTCCCTCTGGCCTTCTCTGTACTTCTCTATTAGCATTCTAAATGCAAATACTGCATCTGTAGTACTCTTTCTAGGCATGAAGCCTTACTGCTGTTCACAAATGCTGACTTCGGCTCTCAGTCTAGTTTCCACTACTCTTTCCCATAACTTCATTGTATGGCTCATCAACTTTATCCCTCTATAGTTGCCGCAATTCTGCACATCCCCTTTATTCTTAAAAATAGGCACCATCACACTTCGTCTCCATTCTTCAGGCATCTTCAAACTCTCTAAGATCCTGTTCAATAATCGAATCAGAAAATCTACCGCTGCCTCTCCTAGACGCTTCCACACCTCTACGGGTACATCCTCATGGAGGATAAATGGTCCTCAGCTGACTGCTTATTGTCTAACTATTATTATTAAATTTGTTTTCTTCAATGACCCTGAGTACATGTACGCTGCTCATTGGCTTCGCCAAGACTGTTGTGAACGGTTTGATTTCAACCTGCGCAAGAATCATCGCTCAAAGAACAGTAACGATTCGGTAATTGCTATTTTTGTTTATGTTTATTATCCACGACATATCAATGACACTGCCTTCACTTCATACCCACAAATTTGAGTCAACCGGAACATGGTACGCCAACATATCTGACAGCAGAGGAGTCAAGGGAACCACATACATCTAGTCTTGTTGCCACTTCCAGTTCAAGCACATTCGATTTCTTTGAGTCCTACACTAACTTTTTGCACGACCCTTATTGTGACTGGATTGCCTTGCAAAAGTCTGCATCCCTACATTCATTAAGGGAACCCTGTCTGGGGTGACTACTAGGCAGATATCAAATATATGCTTTGCTGTTTGTCACATACTAGAATGTGTTGTTAAAAAGCACTAAGAATTGTTATTTCTTTAAAATTTTTATCACACATTTGAACTCAGTCACGTCGCCATTGTTTTACCGGCGCATTGACATACTGGGTTGATGACGTATCGAGGTTGCTCATGCTAACGTTGGCTTACCGCTAGCATTAACGTTAGCTCTATACAGTGCGGCATATACGTTAATAATGCCACTTGCGCTGCTTATGGGTGAAATTTCCAGTCCAGTGAAAACGAAGGGACCGACGCTAGTCTACACAGCTTTCCATGGAATGAAAAGAGTAGACAGGAGTGAGAAATTGCTTGTGAGCGAAAGCAGCTTCTCAAGGATCGGTATGTCTCCTGATGCTTTTAGCCTAGCTAAGCTGCTGGAAGAACTCACAAGTGCTGCTGGTTTGAAATGGACGCTGAAGCCAAACACTCCGCCTAAAGGATGTCAACAACCTGCAACTACAGAAGTGGCATCTTAAGAAGACCGGGGACTGGAGCGATCACGGAGGGAACTGACGTGTCACCCAGTCGTTCAGCACAGCGGCCCGTAAGTCTACAGTGAACAGCAGATAACAAAAAGTTGAGCTCCTTACAACAGATGCTCCTTCTCTGTTAGCATAGCAGCACAGTTGCTTCAGGCATACTAGCGACTTTGGCGGCTCTTTCCTCTTCGCGTCTTTGTTCGTCTTCATTTTGAAGCTCATTTGGACTTGTGTCTTCCGTGTTATCTTTCTCACTCACGTTTTTCTCAGGTTTAAACGGGCAGGTTTTAACAGATGACAATGTTTTTGCGCCGAAATATGAATAAACGGACGTGACCGAGCCGGGACCTTGTGATGTCACTACCCAGACAGCGTTGCGACGTACAAAATGACGGAGTGAACATTTTTTTGTACAATTTTATACAGACTAACTTAGTCTATAAAAACGCAAATAAAATCAGACACAGTCAGACTAAGATAAATTCAGAGATTTTATTTGCATTTTTATGTACAAATATTGATTAAATAGGACAATAATGTCTTGTTAGCTGGGGATCCCGTTAAAAAAATCACATAGATACAATATATTTTCCTCATTTGATGGAACTAAAATTCAATTCATGTCACGTATGTATACATATATCAGCAAAATCACAAATTGCGGCAATTTGCAAAATTTGGTATGTCAGACCACAATTTCCATCAGGGCAGCGGTATGGCATATTTTTGTGGCAAAATTTCATAATTCAGTTGCTCTACAAAAAATTGCACTGATGGGAAAAATCATGACAGCTGTGCGATCAATTAGGAAAAAATAAAATCTAATTTACTTGCTGCCTCCGAGAGGAAGATGAACAGACAGGGAGAAAACTGGTTCACGGTCACCCGGTTTTTAAGCTTTGAGTTTGGCATTTTAGCCCATCTGGGAAATTACTTCAGAGACTAAACCCATTATTGCACTGGCTTGTAAACACGTTTATTTTTGTTGTAAAGTTGGGCATTATAACTTTAAGGATTAGAGATCCAGCTTTCCATACAAGTGATCTGCAGTTCCTGTGTCAACTTCACATTTCAGCCCATGTGGTTGACGTACAGAGCAACATATGCCACGGCAAACAGTCCTCACTTTAGAATAATGTAAGAAAGATGAGGGGTCCAATGCTAAGCCAGGATTCACTGTGCCCAGCCTTTATTTGGACGGAAAGTCAGCCCTTCGGGATGCGGCAGTGGTCCCCACTGCCTGGCTAACAAGGCAGCTGGGAGGGCCTTATCCAGCAGGCTAGTGTTTTTTTTTTACAGTTTTTGTTATTGAAAATAAAAGTTGAAACTCTACTGAAAACAACATTGGTTTGAGTGGCTGGAAGAGAGAAGGGAAGAAATAAAAAAAAGCCCACAGAAATAATAGCTTTGCTAAACTTTCCACAGTTTTAATAAAAACCAGGCAGTGGGCACAGACTTGAAAGACTGAGAGGAAGAAAAACTGTGTGCCATTTTAATGAGATTCACCACAATCTCCCCACAATTTCAGTGAATAAACTGGGATGAATTTAATACCAAGTAACCGAGGGTAGGCCACTCTCTTCCATCTCTCAGTAGGCCGATGTTCCATCATAAATAACGTCATGAGGAATCTTGAAAATGTAATCACGATGAGTGATTGATTGATGAAACTGACAGACATACAGGGAGTCAGCACAAACACATGTATGGGAGCGTAAACACAGACGTTGTTTTCGCTTGTGAGATGAACAACAGAGCTGCGCTGTCGCGCACTTTCATCCACCACGCCATTATGGGGTCTGATTTATGGTGACGGAAAATGATGAGAGAACATTTCTCTCTAAACAAAGAAAGCAGATGTACTTAATAAATCCAGTGCTCTGAAAAAACCCCAGTCCTTAAGTTTTTTTTTTCTGGATATATTAAAAATGTCTTTTGTGCTTAGACACTCAGCCTCCATATTTTTACGTCGGTGCAGGTTGCCTGGTTTTCGCACTCGCGGATGGTGGTCTAAACATCAGATAATACTCAAGGTGCAAGAATCCCTGGAATGGTTCTATTTGGCTTTGCCTTTGGGGTTAAATATATTGTGACAAATCTTTAAAATATGGCGCGCATACACCCCTCCGATCTGACAAAGCCCAAAGTGAAACCATTACTCCCTCAAAGTTTTAAGAGGCGAAACGAGATAGTAACTGTTTTTTGGGGCATGACTCTGAATGCCTACCTGTTAACATTTTGAACCCACACAGGCTCTTATCTGGCCTCCACCATGCAGGATCGGCATCCAGTGTCAATTGATGCAGAAATGGAGTGAGAGAAAAACACCAGATATCGAGATTTTAAAGAACATCTTATCATCTTCCTACGCAGGTCGAGCACAACAAGTGCGTGTCAGCATTCATTACGCACATAGTGTTGCGGCCACAACAAATAATATTGATTTAAATTTTTTTTATTTATACATGTATATATACAGTAATGTCTCAGAAAATTAGAATATTGTGATAACTTTCTTTATCTTTTGTAATGCAATTACAAAAACAAAAATGTCATACATTCTGGATTCATTACAAATCAACTGAAATATTGCAAGCCTTTTATTATTTTAATATTGCCGATTATGGCTTACATCTTAAGAAAACTCAAAAATCCTATCTCAAAATATTAGAATATCATGAAAAGTAATTTTTTTTAAATTGCATTACAGAAGATAAAGAACTCTATCACAATATTTCTAATTTTCTTAGACAGTCCTGTGTATGTATGTATATATATGTATATATGTATAGATTTATATATGTATTTAATGTATAGATGTATATATACACGTGTATATATACATACATATTGATAGATATATATCTATCTATATGTGTACATATAGATAGATAGATAGATAGATTGATAGAGAGATAGATAGATAGATAGATAGATAGATAGATAGATAGATAGATAGATAGATAGATACACACACACACACATATATATATATGTGTGTATATATATATATATCTTCTTCTCATTTCAGCTTTTCCCTTCAGGGGTCGCCACAAACTTCTCCATCTCACCCTGTTCTCTGTATCCTGGATATATATATATATATATATATATATATATATATATATATATATATATATATAAAAAATCCAAAATGAGACACAAACTCACCTGAGCTGCCACAAACACACATTCCCAGATCAGATACAAATGGGGAAAAACAACAGCTTTCAACAGTGGAGAAAACATGTGTTTCATCGCTGTTGTATTTGCCTGCTTTTTATTTGCTCATGTATTTATTTCAGATGAGGGAGAGCCAGGGAGAGTGCGCCAGGCCTCAGTTAGTATGCAGGCTATAATTTCTGCTTTCTTTGAAGTCATCGTGTGCGTGCCGGGTGTGTGTGTATGTCCATTGTGGTGTCGGGTTATGCAGTGTGGCTATTCTATACTTGTCATGTGTAAAGATTTATTCATTTATGCATTCATTTTTTGACCATTTACTTCCATATATACCTAATTTCTCTTGTACAACAAATTGTTTTTGCCCTACTGAAGAATACAGCTAACGCGCTGATCGTTTGACAAAATTACAGTATACATTCCTTAGAAGTTACTATGGAAACAGCATCAACATTATAAGCTTCACAAAGGAGGCCATTGTGGTGGATTGCATCAGATTGTACAGGTGGTCATGATTTCGTATCCTCCCCCTGTATTTGTGTACGCATATTGACTATTTTATCATGTCAGTGACACACGTATTGAACTCAGCCCATCTGAACTGAAAAGCAGTCTGTTATTAATGTTAAATAACAAAGACAGCACTCAAAAACACTCATATCCTCCGTAGTCGGCAGCAGCAGAGACTACTTCAGCAGATGGATCATTTCTTCCTGTCTCCGGCTACTCAGCCCGTGATGATGGAACCAAAACCCTCTACTTTCCGTGGCGTAGAGATAGAGACGCAGGGTGTGAGGGTGGAGGACGGTGAGGAGCAATATGACAAAAATACATCATCATGTAGATAAAGGAGTTTGAATGTAATGGCTCATTCACAATCATCTCCCACAATTACGTCCAGATTCATATTTATATGTAATTTTTTCAATCTAAAATGCATTGCCTTTGCCATGCATTCACAACACTGATGTTTTCACACTGTTAATGGGTACCTTTACCTCACCTGGTTTTGCTCAGTTTGTGTTCTCTGAAACTGGCGTCATTTGGAAATGATGACACAGACCCTGATGATGGCATGCTGATTGCATAGTATTAGTCATCAAATGTCCTCAGCGCATATCCCGTGACCCCTTTCTGGGAAAAAAAAACCCAAAACAAACAAACAGCAATATCTACGACTACCAGCGATGAATCCAACAGGGGTAATATATTGCAGGCATTGCTAACTTTGTTGTTTTTGCCAACAGCAGATGTGCAGTGAAAGTCCGAACTTCATAGCGCAACTACTGCTTTATATTCAAGCAGACATTTCCTGTGTCCAACTTTAACAATGCTGTATGGTTAGGATGGGAAGAAGGGGGGCCTCTTGGAATAATTTTATCAATGGAGTTGTTGTTCCAGCAAAATTCGGAAAAAAACAAACAAACTTCATGAGCATCAGGAATGACGGAGTTCAACTTCAGTAGATGACTACCCGCCACAGCGTGTGGAAGGAACAACAAACACGCACGGGAGTGTATACACACACAGAGAATTACTTGAATGATGATGGAACAGGAATAATGCATCTGGACTTTCCCCACAACATGTCTCACTCATGGAAGTGTCTGCGTGGGCATCGACCGCGATTTGAATTACGTCTAAACACTGGGAAGGGAGCCTGAGGTGGATGTTCTTGTCATCGCCTTCTACCAAACACACAGTCTGCCACACTGCCCGGGTGAAAGCAACTCTCCATCAATTGAAATAAAAATGTACTTTCCATGATTTCTACTTGGCCTCAATAATAACCAAGCACTCAAACTGAAGAGAGGGTCAGCTTCCTGTTTACATTGGCAGGAATACGCCAGTGCAAGTGAAAGATCCTGTGATATGATCTGGTACTTTTACACACTGATATTAATTCTTTGGATCAGTTCAATGTAGGGTAGAAGTAATCTCTTTATTCCCACCACTGTTTTGGAGACAAGAGCCATTAAGATATTTGCCTTTTCTTTAACACAACTGAATACAGCTTCCATCTTGGTGCCAACAATTGAAGTAGAAAAACTCCATGGCAATTTCTCTTTCCAGGAATCATTGCTCTCAATAATATGCTGAATTTATTGTCAGCAGTTTTATTGTTAACTATTTTCTACTCAATTACCAGAAATCAGCGAGTCATGCGTCATCCTCTTGTAACTTGGAGGAGATGCCGACCTCCTACCCAGAAAGTTAAAAGATGCCTTGTAGTTTTGTTGTCTGAACTGTTTCTAATACCGCCGTTTCACTATATGAAGACATTTTCCCCACATCCACCCAGTTGATTCGTATTTAAAATCCAGCTTTGTGTTTGTCATTTTACACATCACAATAACATCAGACTAATCAGCCGATCAAATATATGAGCTAGTTAAACCTGTGTTAATGTCACCATTAGCTTCTTCATGCTACATCATTGGACTTGTCACTTGTTTCCAGATCAGCCATTTACAAGTTCCAGGTCCCCACCGCGAGAGATGTGAATGTCATCTTTCATTCATTCATTCATGCTTGTTCTGCACTCAGGGTCCCACAGGTGCTGAAGTCTAACCCAGCTGTCACTGGGCGAGAGGCAGAGGTCACCCTGGATCGGTCGCCAGTTGATGACGGGTGCGCATATAGAGACATTCAACAATTCACTTGTTCATTCAAATGTCATCTATAGACACAAAACCATTCACCTTCTCATTGACACGCTTCTGATGAACCCACTGCATGTTTTGGACTGTGGGAGAAAATATGGGGAAATTGCATGATGGAAACAGGGACTCTTTTGCTGTGCGGCGGAAGCGCTAACCAATGTGCCACAGTGACACTTTTTTCATCTATTCCTTTAATTCAATTGTGAAATGCTTGTGAGGCCACACATGCTTATTGACTTTTAACTCCCGTGTTAAAATGAAAAGCATCTTACAGTGGAACAACCTCCTCGCCATTCTTCTCCCTTGCAGCTCTGTGACAGCAAGAGGATTTAAATGCAACACGCCAGTTTGGATGGAAGTCATTTTCTCATATATGCTTCCAGATTTATCCACCTGACCGGAGTGCGGCCTCAGTGCATGCTTGCTCTGTCGGCTTCCAGCACACCGAACCGTGCATCTGTGGGCAGAAGCTTTTTGGCTCATGATCCAGTCAGATGGTCAAAAGGGCAAAGGTAATATTATACTATCATAGCAGACGCCGCCCCTCACTCCCGCACCGAAACCCCTGAGTGACTTAATTCCCCACTGAGTGACAATACACAGGTAAACCTTTAATTGAGAACATCAAAGCATGGACAATGAATGGCGCTATTCTGCCCAAACAGTGGGTATCTAGCAAAATGAGAAAGTCTCTTTGTGTTGCGGGAAATGCGATGACTTGATCTGGTGACTCACCATGAAAATGCACCCACAAACTGAGTCATGGACACTAATCGACTCACTCACAGCTTTAATTGACTCGCAATCTAGGGAACTCTGCATGACCTGAGGAGGGAGCTACAACTAAGTGCCGGATGTGGCAAGGTGTCTTTATTTAAGGCAGGTTTTTGAGTCATCTCATTAATTTTTTCCAAATGATCGTCTGAAATTGCAAGAAAATGAACCTACAAGTCTGCAAATAGTTAGTTTACTACCTGTGTTAGGGAGACATGCACCTGATTGATTTGTGATGTGCATTTTGTTTGTGTACAGTCTTAAATATGTGCCATATGAGCGAAAGGTGAGGCAGTTGACAGAGCAAAACACTGTCCAAAAACATGCTGCAGTTTCATAGGAGATCCTAAAGTGCCCATGCAGTGAATGACAATGAACAGTCGTGTGTTTCTAAAAACAGCTTTTTTTCATGATGAAAATACAGAGACGACTGCAACTAATGCAATTTAGGCGAGGCTCACAATCGGCTGGGAGGTCAGAGTGTCTGACAACAGGTTTGCCATTTTTTTTTTTTTCCTTTGGGGAGAGCTTTGTTTCGCAGAAGGTAGACATCATCACAGCAGAAATGGTCAATTTTCTGCTGCTCACAACAGTGATTGATGAAGCAAGCTAGTTATAACTGCTAGTTATGGTCAGGACCATATTATGGCCTCCATTGCCACCAGAATCTGGCTTGAAAGTGTGTGCCAGTTTATTTGGCGCACTCAAAATGAGCAAATAGACAAAGTGCTCTGAATAAGAAGTCAAAAGTTGAACGATTTCTATCTTCTCATGTTTGGTCTTCATGGAATTTTTCGAATTCCAGCTTTGAGTTTTAAACAGAGCATTAAGTAAAACCACCTCTTTCTCAGCTACTGAGAAAAACCTTAGGTGTTGGGAAACCCAAATAATGTTCAGCTTCAAAGCACAACATCTCTTATTCCTTTTGCATCCCCCAACCCCCCGCTCTGGCTCGGAGAAACACCCACCTGTGCCAAGGCTCGCTCGGTATCTCCGATCTGCTTCATCTGTAATCTCCCGAGGTTTGCAACATGGCCTCAGAGCAGCCGTATCATGACAGCGTTCAGTGCCGTGTCTGATCTTGTGAGTTGCGGACATGTCCGCCCTCTGGCCCACATGCGAAGATATCTGTTCACCATAAGTCCAGATAGTGGCCCCTGAGCTGTGAAACCCCTCGCTTGGCAGGATGCAGGACCGAAGCGATAACTCCCCAGTGTACTGATTGAAAGGGAGACAATGTCCCAAACATATTATAGCTGGGCTGATTGCAAAGCAAGATGCATAGTTTTAGAGGGAAAAAAAAATCTAAACAAGCCAGATGAAAGTGGCCTGATGTTTTTATCTGACTAACTTGTCTTTGATTCATTTCTCGAACATGATTGCATGCACATGCTTGTCATTTATATAGAATATCAGGGCCTATTCATGTTTGCTTTGGAAGTTCTAAACAGATGAAAAAAAAATAACGAGTCATATTAAAATCTGTTTTCCACCGCTCAAACTCCAGGATCGCAATCTCAGTGGCAGGTTTTCAAAACTGCATTCTGACGTGATATAAAACACTCTGAATGTTGACGTTAATGGAGGACCGGATTCGAGCAACTGATGGACCGATCTCGATCTTCTCTTTCCTCTCCTCGCCTCTTTCTCCGGCCGTCAGGAGATGCTCCGCTGTCACGTAACAGTCTTTACAGTCTGCTGGCAAAAATGCCACTTTCAAAGTCATATCTCTCTCTCCTGTCAGAGCAGGCAGGAGACGGTTCGCCTAATCTCTCGCAACAGTCGGTCTGCGAGGTGATCGGGAGGTTGGCGCAGAATCTTGTGTGGATTTTCGTATTTATCTCGCTGGCAGATAAACTCCAGGTGTTGTGATAAAAGTGCTGTCACTGACATTCCACCATCATAATCGAGTCCAAGTTAGTGTGCGGAGTTGTCAGGATGTATCACATGGGAGATTTGGTCTCTGCAAGTGTGACTGTGTGATTTTATCACATTAAAGCAGACGTTTTCACACTTTTCATGGTTTCTGAAAGCTAAACATAAAAAATGCCAGGAACTACACATATTCCTGAAAGGATACTGATCAACACAGACAAACAAGTATGCTGTGCCAAATTATCATTTTTATTTTGAACAGTTTTATTTAGCTGTTTTTATTTCTTTCAGATTTTTGTAATCTGTTAGGCCGTTTTCCTTGCTATTTTCTCATGACCTGATTTTCTTATTGCCAGTCTATGCAGACATTGTGTTTTTATATGGAAACAACAGAGTGGATTTGCTGAGAAAATAAATATTCAGGAAGAAGCAAACATCCACCATCTATCAGCATTTTAAGTGGATTTTATAAAACCTCCACTGGACCAACCTCCTTTAAAAGATCTGAGCTGTCAGTAACTGAACACATTGAATAAAACTGTAAGGTAACTGTAATGAATTGTGCTGAAAGAAAACACTCAGAAAACCTTTTTTTATTAATAAGTTCCCACCAGACACATTCATTGTAAAGCAAAATATGGCAACAAAATGGGGTTTGGCATCTTACCCGAAGTGTAATAAACAGTGTCCACACTATAAACAGTGTGTACGGGATAAGGGCAGTGTTATAGACATAGCATACAGGTGGATATGTTATTGGGTTGACTAAACACATGATATACAGTCAGTTGTACTATAGACATAATATTCGAATTGAAGTACGATGGCTGATGGGTATATGCAAATATATATATATATATATATATATATATATATATATATATATATATATATATATATATATATATATATATATGTATGCATTCACCTTATATATAAGGTGAATGAAGACAAAACAGAACTAAATAGAGAATTCAAGCACAGGCTGACTGCATGGTTGCATACAGATCCCATGGTCAATGCAGGAAGTGTTGGACATTATGGTGAAAACACTTTGTCCATCCTCAGCATATTTCGGTCATAGCCACAAGAAGACAAAATTAATAACATAAGAAATTCTGATATTTGCAATCGCACAATAGAGTCTTAGAGGTTGCACCGCTGCTAAATGAGCCTGAGCTTGTCATGACTTATGGAATATGTCCGAGCTACCGTTGGACTGCGCATGAATTTGCAAGTAACATAACACAAAACACAATACGGCTGCATGGTGTGACATCATTGTCGACAGGCGTGGGGCCCGTCGCGTTGGGTGTCCACAATCTCGTGAAGTCGCTCTGAGGAGATAAACCGTCACGGAGGTGGCCTTGCCACACTTCAAACCACTGCCGGAAAACTAAAGCAGTTGCAGAAAAAAAGGTTCACGTTTAATATAAGGTTTTGCCAGACACACAAGGTTAGCATGGCTCTGAGGGTGGTTTGAAAGCTTTTGCTGAATCTCATAAAACGGGCAGCCAAATAAACAGCAGTGAACCCATGTACAAACAAACAAACAGATTCTTATTAGAGGAGGAATTAAGGAAACTAAACTAAGTGACTGCAGCCTCTGCTGCGGAGAGAAGCATGCAGCCTGCCTGGCTGAGCCCTCTGAGAGTGTCTCTGTGCATCTGAGAGTGTTTATGGACTGGCTCTAAGTGGAAGTCATTATGGGACGTTTGAGTACACTTGTGCTGATAGCGATGGTTCTGGGTCTGCCCAACGCTCCGAACGTAGGTGGTCCAGCCCAGAGAGGGAGACGTGCGACGGAGGGGAGGTCGGGAGGAGAAAGAAGGGAGGCAGAGAAATGGAGAAAGAATAGAGGCCAAGAGACAGAACCAGGAAATTTTGCCCTCTTCCACGACTATTTGCCTCTACTGCACATGTGGTCGTAAAGAAGGGAGGGAAAAAAAAAACCTCCATAAAGATATAATTATCCACATGAACGCAGACCAAATTCTGGAAAACTGCAAGCGCATGCACGCAGGCACGCACAAAGGCAAACACACACACATAGAGGTTTCAATTTTACTTTGCAAAGAAAAATTACATCCCTGTACATTTTGCAAAGTATAAAGAGCAAAATGCATCGCTCGATTTCTTGAAATAAATGTAACAAAGCTTTCATTCATTTTACCTTAATTTATCCTAATATTTTTTTATCGGTGTGCAACAAAGGTGAGAGAAACTCAAAACCACGTGAAACTAAAAATCGGTTGCCTCGAAGCAAAATTCCATCTCGGGTTTTGGTGCATTATGAGAAAAACCTGCTATTTCTGTCAGCGCAGGGTGGAGGCAGACAGTGTGCAGCACACTGGGCCTTAACAGGCAGCAACTATTTCATGAGCAGTCAAAATCTGTTTACTATTGTATGCCTACAACTGGTTTGTATCAGCTAAGTTTACTTAACAGTATATTTCGCCTCAGGACATTTGGAGAGATAACCAAATAAACCTTTCAAGGGAGGAATGTTCCCCAGGTGGGTGCCTGCACTCAGGGTTTTTTTTTACCGTGGTCTCACTGGTCACCGAGACATTCGAACAACACATACATTTAGTATTGACAAAAATTATAAGGGCAGTGGGATGCAGGGCGGTTTGGCTCACAAAAATAATCCCCCCAAAAAAACATTAGCTTGTTGCAGCCTCTCCAGATTTGTCACTTAGCCCAGAAGAGCACACTGAGAATTCAAACATCGTCTCTCAGATGTTCCACTTCCTCTTGTTAATTGCAGGAATTCTTTCATGTTACAAGTACTTTTGTTTTATGGCCACAGCCCTGGAGAGTGGCTATGCAGAGGCCCACAGCTCGCAAAAGATTTGAGGCCAGTGCTCATGTATGTGTGCGTGATTTGATTGAGGGCGTAGAAGGAGAGAGAGAGAGAGAGAGAGAGAGAGAGAGCAAGAGGGAGGAGGTGAGTGTGTGGGCAATATCCTTTCCTCACTTGCTCCTCCCTTCAGCACTTTGTTGTCCCAGCTGCAGACTAAACCACAGTGTGGTGCATCCTTTTGAAAAGTCAACATGATAAGAATTCCTGGATTGAAGTGGCATAGCCCACACTTCCCTGGCACATTGGCCACTTCCCCTTAAGCTAAGTCTGTATGGTGGACTGGGACTGTGACAGAAGTCTTGAGGTTGACTCGGTCACTCCCTAGACACATCACGTCCTGCTTCTTCATACCAATGATAGGGTGTAGTAGCACCCAGACCGTGATGTCAGACTCTGACACACAGGAAGGGGAAGAAGCCCGTCTGGCTTTGGCAAACGGTCGTCTGCGTCCCCCCCCAACCATCTAATTAGTACAGCATATGCATGCGTCAACATGACGACAACCGTGAACCGCCGGAACGGGGAGAGACGATGCCAGCTGGTGGGTCCACGATCAAACGCTATATTTCTCATTTGAGCAAAAAAAAAAAAAAAAACCAACCCAAAACCCCAAAAGTTCAGATATTATGGCAAAGATTATAGGAAGGCTACTGCTTCACTGTTAAATGCCAACTTGAGTTGCATGCAAAGCGACAGCATGAGTGCCTTTCCAAGCAGCAGACGGCCAAAACGTGCATCTCACTCACACTCTTTCGGGATTTACTAAAAGGCACCCACCTCGGCTACTTTGCATTTTGGCGCCTTCACCATTGGTATCCCCCATATGTCCGATAGATAGCTGAGGCTAGACGAGACGACTGCCAGATGGCGTATGTATTTGCTCTTCTCTGCTTCAAGTCTGTACACCAGAAAAGATCAACACTGGCCAGAGGAGAGAGGAACCCGGGCACGGGATCAAAACGTCTGCGCAGTGAATTTGCCTCTTTGGTTTTAACGCTCTTGGGTTTACGTTGGGCTTCGTCTGGGTCCACGCTGACAGGTGGGATGGTGTCAAAGGTGATCTCGGGTCAGACTGACGTATTGGTTCTTACACTATTCTTCTCTGGCTGTTGGATTGTGCTGTTTTCTCCGTCTCGCTTGCTCTTTGTTTCTTTTTCTGTGTGCCAGTGCACCTGTGCTCAGCAGGGGAAGTTTCAGACTGCTTTCATGATTGATCTTTCAACAGGGTCATTTGTAAAACTTGTAAGGAGAATGATGTGTGTGTGTGTGCCTGTATATTGGCACCTTTCCTTGTTTTTTTATTCTCAGTGTGTTCTTGTTTATGAGTTTGTGTAGTTGTGTGTGGGTTTAAAGCAGGGCTATGTTGTGGATACATGTGTTTTCTTGGCAGGCCAAGTACAAGAAGCTTGGTGCTGGAATCCATCCATTGCCAACTACCCATTCACAATAAATCAAAACAGGTGTTTCAAAATGTTGACTGCCGTAACATCAAGGCCAGACACTTTCCAGGCAAGTCTTTTCCTCATCTTTTGCAAAAAGAAAAAAAAAAAGAGAAAAAAGCAGAACACCGGGATGAAGTCAAGATGTCAAAGATGATGCTTTAAAGAAGAATTTCACCACAGGAAAGATAGTGTTTTGATGAAACTCTCCATGCAGAATAGCTCACATATTTTGGAAATTGATGGTACATGTACAACAGAGAGAGGAGACTTGCGGCGTTCCCCGTAGTTCAAAAGGTAGAAAACCCTCGAACCACCATTATGCCCTTGGCTTCTTGTCCGTCTGAGGCCACTCCCAGACTGGAAGTGACCTGGAAAACGCTGTCCCCGAAGCGTTCCATTTTGAATGTGGAAGTACAACCTGTGGTCTAAGAATGCCCTCGGGCCAGGGCGAGGAGCTCTGGGTGCAGACAACATGGAGAGAGGGTAAACCATGTTCATTTGCATGTACTAACCACATAGTAATTATAGAAAGCTGTTCAAATTGCTCAAATTGGCAGCGCTTCCCTTTATATGGCCACCTCGAACTCAGATTGTATCATTAATGTACGCTACAGAGTAGTAAACGACTGTTTGATTCCAGAGATCGGGTCAAATATGATGTAAAAAGGATTTTCAATATGCAACAACTAAATGTTACAGTTTGGTGCCATTTTGTTTCGCTGCCACCTCGACAAACAAAATCTGTGGTTGAGTGATACACAGCAATGAGTCACGACGTTAGTCTTCTTTCCTGTGGACAGAGACCAGGGACTAAAAGACATTAACCAGAAAAAAAAGTATTTACGATAGCTTTCGACTCCAACTTCCCCACCTACCACATTATTTACTTCTGCTGTGTGAATAAGACTTTTTTTTTTTTTCAACAGGGACTTTCAAAATCTTCGGTAAGACTAGTGTCTTAGCAAAAGGATAATTAAATGACATGTCAAAACCAGAACAGCTGCACAGTAAGGCCCAGGCCAGTGAGGCAGAAGAAATCCTAATCTGCCATATCTGTGATTGATTAATGTAACTTAACACACAACAGGCCTTGGCCTGGATTGGCTGCTCTGCAGGAGCTTCAGAATGAGTGCCGTAAGAGACCGGTATCAGCTCTTTGCAGAGTTTCCACCCTTGTAGTCCAAGCCTGGCATCCTTCGAGTGCAGCTGTGGCTCGGTTGGCAGAACGGGCGTCCTTCCGATCAGAAGGTCGCGGTTTAATTCCCGGCCTCTCCTTGTCTGCAGGTCGTACACAAAGCCCTTCCTCATTAGGAGATGCTGCTCACTGCCTTACATGACGAATCTGCCGCCATCCTGAATGCTATCTAGGTGTGAAAGTGCCGTATATGTCGACACCGAGCAATTGCCTGGACCTGAGCAAAAAAATTTTTTACATAAAGTGTTTTAACAATACTTCTTAGAAGGAAATTCATGATAAGGAATCAGTCAGGGGATGTACTACAGCAGCAACAGTGCTGGTTCACATGCATTGTGCTGTTTTGTGGTGGCTGTTTTCTAAATGTTTAATAAATTATAGGTATTGGATCTCTTTTCCACAAAGTCCCTCTTGCCGTGGTCCAAAATGAAATTGCCACGGGTGAATCTGTAAATGCCATGGCTGAAGATGGAGATATGTTTGCTGTTCTGGAAAATCAAAAGAAGAGTTCCCTCGTTTTGTTACCAAATCGTTTCAATTGCACATATTGGCAAATATGTTCTGTCTCATTCAAAGTGAAAGGGGGCCAAGCTATCGGACACATTTGCTCATCCGTCGCAAAGCCAGGCCTAAAAACCGTTCTGGAGGAATATATGTTATTGTACTCGACAGCATCGGCAGTCTCATTAACTCGCATTAGTATTATTAAGGATAAAACGCTAAAAACTCTTGACTCTGCTCTATGGGTGTATAGAATCCTGCAGAAACAGGCTCATGTGGCACCAGGATGTGAGTGCAAGTTTATTTTACCCATTCATTCAAAGTTGGACAGGAAAGAAAAAAAAAGGAATGGCTTTTTTGACAAGGACGTCTCGAATTGCTCCGACGTGATGTAGGAACTGGCGATTAGAGGAACCGCAACCTGCATGTTGGCATGCATGTTAGTCCTGCTGTCTAATGAACACCTCATCCTCCATCCATCTATAAGCACCTCGTACGTTCCTTTCAGTCCCTGAATTGTATTTATGTACTTATTTTCATTTTTTGCCAGTTGTGGCACCAGTACAATAATCTCACGTCAATTTGAAAAACTTGCCACTATATCCGCAAAGCTGGTTTTACCCACCAGGGAGAAATGTGGTTATCTAAGCCCACAAAGGACAGTTATATATTGAACGAGTTATCTGATTTTTTTTTTTTTTTTCCTCTCACACTTTCATTCTCTCTTCCTTCCCCTCGTCCCTGATTTGATAGCAGCCTGTGCTTGTAACAGTTACAGTACCCAGCCCATAATGCACTCCAGACGGTCTAACTTCCTAATGACTGGTTGTGCTCCAAGCCTTTCCGGGCACAAC
This sequence comes from Fistularia commersonii, assembly GCF_037954325.1. Lineage (NCBI taxonomy): Eukaryota > Metazoa > Chordata > Actinopteri > Syngnathiformes > Fistulariidae > Fistularia > Fistularia commersonii. The sequence goes on along the minus strand of NC_141284.1, from coordinate 23,195,052 downwards.
TGTGGCTGCAAGCCTCAAGCAAACACACGGGAACACAGACGCACTGCGAGCACGTGTTGACCAATCAAACGGAGCCCTTTTGTTAGCTCCGTTCTCGTATCGGTACAAATTTGACGAAAACCGATAGTTTTTCTACCTGTTCCGTTGAAATGAACCCCCCTTGTAACACACCGTGTACTCCTACCTCCCTGCTCCGCCTTCTTGACACATCGTTAGGCCATATTGGATAGTAAGCAGGTACATGGCGATGAGAACCATAAAGGCTGCCTTGTGGCGGTGGCTCATGTGAACCCAAGCCAATATGTGCGGTGTATGCCTCTTCGCCCAAATGTAAAGGACAAGAATGTGTGTGATTTGGAAAGCCCCTTGGTTTTTCCAATAGTACAGATCATCCACAGGGAGAGCCTGGCTTTCATTAAGATGGGAGAACCAAAACAAAAAAAGACCAAACTTCCTTAACCTCCTTCTGCCAAGTCATTCCAACTTGTTCCTCTAATTTCTAGCAATAAGTATATTTTGATATCTCTCCCTGACACTCATCTCCAGTAAAGGAGGCTCACGTGCACCGACAGCGCCATCACCAGTGCGAATTGTTTGTTTGTTTGTTTGATTGTTTGCTGTGACTCCTCCTTTACCTTGTTTTACCTCCGCTCAAAGTGTTTAATTGAGCGTCTTTGCAGTTTTTCCCTCCTTCTCCAATCCGTGGGAGTGCACGTCGGTACACAACGGACAACAGAAGAAAAATGCTTTTCTCCTTATCGTTCATCAAATCCATCAATAACAGTCACTAGGTAGTGACCAAAACAACAACATTTCTCAGCAGAAATCAAGGCAGTGACGTCTATCCATTTAAAGAGCAATCAGAAGCCTGGGATATTTGTTTTGTCTGGACAAATTCTGAATAACAAGTGCAATTTTACCTGATTTGCTCGTTGCTCTATCCATAGCTCACTCTGCCGCGTGTACTCGCAGAGCATGAATTTCCAGATGGGGAGATATAATAACATCACAACTATATGATCAGCATTGACTTTTGCTTGGCCAACCCTCGGGGTTCATGGCTTCGGGCCTTAACTGCTCGGGCCATATGTTAATGATCTCACTCTTGAATGCCCAAATATCCACGGCTAAATGTATACAGTTGTGTATGACCATGCCAAAAGCAACAAACAGCCTCTTAAAAATCACTCACTAAGGAGGGAGTGTCAGAGTTTGTTCAAGCTTAGTGCTAAATCTGGGGGAAAGAGCTGGCATATTTTTTTCTCTACACTTGCTTGACTGTGCAAATACACAGAGATACACAAGTGCCTGAAACAATGCTGGTCCAGTGTTTGAAAAGCCGTTCGAAAATACCACGTGTATATGAGACATCGTTAAGAGCCTCGGCGAATCTGTTCTTACTCTCCTCAAACCTCCATCGTCTCCAGGTGGCTACGGACCGACAGAAGACCTTGCTTTTTCTACTAAAATGATCAGTGTTGCTTTTGGCTGGAGCGAAAAAACCTCTAATTGTAAGCCAGGTCTCCTATCTTCATCAGGATTTGCAGCCGATGCCGGGTGGCCTCTCCGCACAAACATACAGCATTGTACTCTCACCTGAGGAAGCACATTCTTTAACTGTCTCCAGATTGATCAATGGACACACAAACGCCCTTTGTGTGTTAGTCACACACCCCCGCACACAAGTGCACGTATCACAGGTTGTGCTGTTACATCCTGCCACCAGAGGGTGCAGGACAATGTGCCCCCATCACACTTGGCTATAAACCAAGATTCCTCCGGGGACCAAAGAATGAGCCTCCGGATGCTGGATCGGCAAATTGAGGCAACCAGACAAACACCGGCCTGTGATAGGATCCATTCATACGGTCACATCGCTTAAGATACGACCGTGTATCTGTTTGGAGATAGATTTTGGACGATAAGGTCTTCTCAAACAATCCCTCTGTCTTTTCCATCTGTCTTTTTCTCTCCCTCTCTCTCTCTCTCTCTCTCTCTCTCTCTTACAGCCTGTCTCACCTGGTCTCTCCACTGTACACAACCATGTGTGCAAAAGACGCAGGTGCAAGTCGAACAGAATATCTTCTTTTGTAAATGTGATTTAGAATTGAATGTGGACTTCATTCAGATAATGGCTTTCCACCCTGAGCCCCCTTGTATATCGGATGTGGTGTCTCAATTTTGGAAAATTCTCCCACAAAGAATAAATTTCAACCACCCTACCTGCCACTTTGAATGACAGAAAGCAGAGAAAGAACATCAGAAACACAGTACTTATTAAAGTTATCTTTAATTCCTTCATGTACGTTTGCCTCAAATAAGCTCATAAAAATGTTGCAAAAGAGCACAGTATGTTTTTTACGTCTGGAGAACGGATCGATGTGATTTACATCGATTTCATTGGGAAAAATGGATTCGGTTCGCGAATGGAGTCAAGGAACAAATTAGATCTGTAAGCTGAGGTTCCACTCTATCTGGACCTTCCAATTACACACTATTATTTTGTTTTCCTGTAATAATAAACCCAGAGTGTACACGGCTTTAGGTTGAGCCGCATTTTTATTTTGAAGCGTGTGCAGGATGGCGAAAAGCAAAACCTCTAAGAGTGCGTTTCTGGCCGTTAGTACGAGCAAAGAGTGATGGATTCACCTGGAAATGTTCAAGTTGAAGCTGCGCTCTCGATACTCCACGAGAACACTGCCAAGAACTGAAAACACCGTACAGAGACTGTATATGGAAAAGTTATTAAAGCGGTGAACGCGAACCGAAGCAGAGGTCAGGGGGTGAAAAATATTACATGTAGTGTATGTGTTGGATCAGACCCCATGCCACTGTCACTTTCTTTTATTGAAATGTTTAGTCCTGGATATCGATATGGACACTTTATCGGTGAACTGACTATGTCCTGGCAAACAGAACGGGGGAGGGGCAACAATCATTTCTCCTTGTAACCCCAAAGCAGTTTAGAGACCTCCACAGTGTTTTCTCCTTTTTATTTCAAGTTTATATTTACGGTTGCTAGGGGAGGGGTAACATATCTCCCGCTATTTGAAGACAGCTAATGAGCCAAAGTCTGACATTACAGAAAGAACATCGGAATGATGCAGAAATGGCACACAATAACATCTTTGCTCTTCCGGAAATGTTTTAACTGCCTTCGTAATGGTCATTTGTCATTAAGTCAACAAGTCTGAATCAGAAACACTCCTCAGGATTTAAGTCATGATGATCTTTTTGGGACGAGATCAAGCCACCAATTCAATCAAACAGCTTGTAATATCAAATGAGCGTAACTTTTCCACCGAAGACAGGCTGTAAAGAGCTTAAAATTTTGAGTTTATCAAGCTGGCAGGGGCATTTGTTAAATTTTCTGTTTGTTTTTTCATAGTTTCCTCTCTCTGTCTTTTGTATTCCGACATTCACACCACATCGGACCGTCTGTGAAGACGATTCAAACATCTGTTTGTTATGTGACGCTAATGTGACATCGGTTCAAGATTTATAATCACACAAACACATATGCAAAAAAAAAAAAAGACAAACAGAAAGAATAAACACTCACAAAGAAAATCTACAGCGCACTACCGTTGCTGTTTTACAAGACATAAACCCTCCGGCACATTTTTTATCGTAACACACCCATCAACACAATCCACCCTTGAATAAGACGCTCTTACCATCCGTCTTTGCAAAGGTCTAGAACAGCAACAACACGACACGGCGATGTCGATACTTTCCGGTTGCCAGCATGCAATCTTGGTAACCTCTGGGGCTTAGACCAGCACCAGGACACCACTTGAATGCACACACATACCAACATGCTACACGCACACACACACACACACACACACACACACACATCACAAATATCCCACCGGCACTGCAACCCCGGTCCCTAAATGCGGCTGACACATCAAAGGGCTTCGTCCGAGGAGGGAAGTCAGGGAGGGTCTGGGGAATCATGGGAGACAAAGGAAGCGATTAAGAGATAAGGATCAGCCCGAGATATGACATTTCATCCTGGGCAGATCCGGTAGACACACTCCATTCAGGGAAGAGTAAAGCAACGGAAGGGAGGAGGAATGGAGCTGTATAGTCTCTCTCTCTCTGTCTCTAAGCAATCCGGCCACCTTTCTCTGTGCATCCGCAACATGGTCTAGCAACAGTTGTTTGTAAGTTCTCCCGTTTGTGCGCCATCTAATCGTGTCCACCCCACTTAAACAGGTCCATCCTTTCAGGACAGATGTCATTCCAAATAAGCACAACATATGACGGGCCTGAGCAACTTGCTACATAGCGTAAACGCTCCTCAGCCAACGCACCCAAAGTTCTTCATTGAATGTGCTCTTAAATAGTATTTAGGAACACAAAAGCAGTGCATTTAAGAAAAAAAAAAGTCCTCTTTGTGGTCCTAATTGCCTCGGGGTTGCGTTACGTCTCAGATTTCATGTTGTTGCTTTCAAACTGTAGCCCGCAAGCCAGAGGCGCAATCCACCTGCCTCTCAGAGAGCTAAACAAAGGGTCAGCGTATGAACACAGAGGGAGTCTGTTAGCAAATAAACACTGAGATCTAACTCCGAGCTCCAGCCAAACACCAGTTTGCTTGCTTTCGGGGGGATATTTATGCACCTGAAAGAGCAGAAGCTTCCAGGAGCTGAAACAGGCTTCTGTACCCTGCAGACTCAATAGCAGGAGCTTTCCCGGGTTGAAACCAACTGCATATCAGTTGTAATCATCCGGTGAATTTGTATATCCTTGTGGAGTGGGAAAAGAACCAAATGGAGTAGTTGTGTATGAACAGCTTGAACAAATGAGACTTTGTATTTGTCACACCTCCCACCCCCCCACCACCACACACACAAAGCTGTCTACAGGCCATATTGATTTTTTTTTTTCTATGAAACACTGCTGACTACAAATCGTGGGTACATTTATTACATCTTTTAGCTCCATCTGGATTTTGATTATGCCAAAATATATGACAGCCTCCAAATTCATCATAACGACACAATGAAGCATCTGATCATCAGTATTTTTAATCTGGAATATTTTGATAACTTTGCATGAACCTTAAAAATATATTCTATTTGATAAAACGTAGAAAAATTCACCAAAGAAACATGAAAATCTATGTAATCTAGAAGGATGCCGTCATTAAATCTGGTCGATAAATAACAGAATAACAAATTAATTTTTTTAAATTGTGCTTTCTAGCATGTCGATGTGAAGCTGAGAATGAAAAGTTTTTTGGCCAGGGAGCTGGGGGCGTGGGGTGGGTCTTGGAGGGGCCGGCGAGCACACCTGTTCAGTGGGAGATGGGAGGTGAGGGCTCTAAATACAGGCCCGAGGAGCGTCGGGGGGCCGGGCTCTCCAGTAGCCATCTTTTCATTAGCCGTATCTAATGAAACCGCTCAAGGCCTGGGGAAGAAAGACCTACTGCGGGGACACCCTGCCCTGCCCGAAATTACACCAGAGACTCGCCCACAAAAGAAGCATTCCGTCCGCACAGCGACACTGGCACTTGACACCAAATTCTAAACCTAAAGTGGAACTCGACGAGTGGAAATTTCCACTGCGATCTCTTCCCAGTCGGGGAGGATTGGTGAGAGAAACGACCGTTGAGGGGGTTTAATCACACAGCTTGTAACCCCTTCTCCACACACACACACACACACACACACACAGTGACCCTCCCTTCTTTTGCGCTTTGTTTGGGAGCAGTTGTCAAGATGGAAATATCCGATGCTCTTTCTAATCACTCAGGCAGCAATTACTGTTATTAAGCTTTCTTTGAGAGTACTTCATTGTTTTTCTTCTGACCCCAATGACAGGCACCAGGGGTGTTAACAGCCTGGACGGAGAGAGCGACTCAGATTTGTGACTGTGCACGTACACCAGAAAGTGCATGTGATGGCGCGTGTGATGCACACACACATACACACACACAAAAACAGGGTATGCTAAGGATAGATGTTCAACTGTTCTGTTGTCATGCAAAATTACCGTGTTTTCAGTTTACACCTTTCTCATCACAGGGGTACTTTGAGTGATAGGTGCAATATTAATTGTGTTCGTTTTGGCTCGGGCTAACCAAATCTGTCCACTGGATAGGAGGGAAATACGCTTTTGATTCTTTTCTTTTGAAAACGATGCAACACTGAAAGTGAATAAATGGGCGCATAGGGATGATGCTCACTTTTGAAACCGCTTAAGTTATTGAACAAGTGTTTGACTGTTTAACTGTAACGCAGATTTCCAATGTGCATTCTGGGAAGTGCATTCTCCTCCCCTACATGCACGTGCACACACACACCTATACAAGTAAGACAATGTGAGTTTTGTGTTGGGTAATCTGACAGTCTTTTAACTGTGCGCTGCTCTTTTACTTGGACGAGTCACGGAAATACGTGTTCCTCTGAACACCACGAACGCCTTTCATTTAATTTGTATGAAGGTCTGCATTTCTGCTCGCTTCAGTTTTCTAATTACCTTCTCTGTTCACAACATGCACCTGTATACTTTGTGACCATGGCAATGCATTAGAGAGCACCGATGAAAGCCTTGGCCCTTTAAATGCACCGTGAGGCCCTGCAGTGTGAAGAGGTGTGTGTGATGAGAGGAGGTGAGACAGAGGTGTTACACAGATAACTCCTACAGATGGACAGCGAGAAGGGTCTAATGTTTCAGATCTGTGTATATGTGTGTGTGTGTGTGTGTGTGTGTGTGTGTGTGTATGTGTGTGTCTGTAAAACTGATATACCCTGAAAACCAGCATAAGAAAGAAAGTGGGTATTTGTGACGAGTGAAACCTCCAGCGATGACCTCGAGCAGCACTGACGTGAGCTATCATCACAACGATTTTCCAACAAGCATGGCGGACGGGGTGAACATCCATGAAGTCTTTCTGTGAACTCTCAGCTCAAACTGTCCTCTCTAGACGCGCTAACTAGTTCCTCTCCATCCTCTGATAACTATGGGTTGTACTTATATGATATACTCAGAATGATGACATGGAGCTTCATGATATGCTGCTTTATTGCTGAGGGAACTTACAGAACTCCTGCCCAAGACATCAGTATATGTTTACACCAGAGTCATGATGCAAGCAGTACGTGCAAACGGTAATATCAGTTCAGTTTACTGGCGTAATCTGAATATTACACATCCATCAGCAATAGCGACAAGTGAGCCGAGTTTAAGGAAAAAATAGTTGCATATCAAACCAATGAGTGTGGCAATTTTGCCTCCTCACATTGTATGACTGGTCCTTTTGTGGTGAATAGTAACTTAGCCTTCATTAATCCCTCTTGGGGAAATTTGTTCTCTGCTATTAACCCATCATGGATGAACCATGAGCAGTAGGCTGCCGTCCACCAGCACCAGGGGAACAGTTAGGGGTTCAGTGTCTTGCTCGACAACATTTCGACACACTAGGAGGAGCCAGGAATCGAACCAGAGACGTTCGGTTCCAAAGACGATCCCTCCGCCCCCTGCGCCACAAGTGGGTTCATGGACACGTTACAATATTGATTCGTCCATTCATTATCCGTACGGCCAATCCTGCAAGTTCTACACACCTTTCGACACCTTCCTCAGCAGCAATTTGGAGAGAAGCGGGGCTCACCCTGGACTGCTGGCCAGTTGATCAAGGGGCCACATAAGTTATGCACACATCTGGACAATTTAGTGTCTCCACTCATCCTTCTTTGAGGAAACCTGAGAACCCGGAGGAAACCTGTGCAAGCATGGGGAGAGCATGAAGACTCCACCCCTGTTGGAATCAAACCAGGGACCGTCTTGCTGTGAGGCAGAAGCACAAAGAGGAGCGTGTAGAATTGTCAATATTCGTGGAAATCTTTTGAATAGCTTGAGTCCAGAGGCTGTTTAAAACACCAGAATACAGAGGAAGAGTTAGACAAAGGTCATCAGCACCATCTGGCATACTGGTGGGAAAATCCAAATGGTTAGGTTTCTTTAGTTTGAATTTTATTAACACTAAGAACAATGGCATATGACTAAAGGGCCTTTTTACGTCATCTACAGCGCAAGTGCCTTTTGGTTCTGACCAATTCATTCATTTTGAATGAACAGCTCACAATTTAGTACAAAATAAGGCCTCGGGGGTCTCTAAATAAATCATCACACAACCCTGAAGCAAAACAGCTTCCCTTGCGCATCTGTACAAAATTATTTAAATGGTAGTGTTTGACTGATGTTGAGTTTATAACTGCAATCTTAACATTGGGCTTTTTCATCAGCCCACTTTATTTGCAAAATGGACATGTCGGTGGATTTCAGATGTCAAAAATACAGGCTCTACACAAGTTTATTTTCAAATTAGCTCACACGGGATTAACGACTCGAAAATCCAGTCGGTTTGGTGTATTTATATCACAACTGGTGGCTGAAAAGGTGAATATCCTAACCTCAAATGTTAAAAGGTTAATCTCCTCCCTAGCTAGTTCGATTTTTTTAAAATAAATAAATCAAAAATAATCATGAGATCAACCTTTGCTGTTTTTTTTTTCTGGCCACTCAGGAGCAGATGAAACAAGCCGTGAAGACAATAATTAAACAGTTCATTTGTTATTGATACTAATCAGCGTTATCAGTCATCTCAAATTTGATTTCTGTCAGCCTCGGTAACTTAAAAGTCCATTGCTGACAATTTGTGAATTTCCTGTCAGTTCCCAATAGAGTCTCCGTAGAAACGCATAACTGATCTGTTATATGACAATTAGAAATCACTTCTCCAGCCACGGTTGGAACGGTAAACCCCGTGTTGGTTTTCTTTGACCCCTCCGAAAGAAATGAAGGATTTGAGGGGAGGACGTTGGGTGTGCACCCACCCAAACAAGGTGATGCGAGTCGCGACCTTCCTTTGTTCCTGCGGGGACGTTTACCTACAATAAACACTTCACTTTTATGGCTGAACATCTAAATAAAAAGCTTTTTGAAGACTTCAACCAGTCAATTAGTTGAGCAGTGTCAATTGAGCCGCTGCATAATGACTCACCTGTAAATGCGTGCGAACGAGCACTTACGGTAGACTGAATGGCACGTCACATGGCAATGACGAAGCCCTCGGTTTCTTTTTAAGGACTAATTCTGTGACCGACGTCTCACCCCCAACTCCCCACCCCCACCCTTCACACACACACACACACACACACACACACACACAAACGCACAGAGTCACATTTATCACTCTATTCTCTTAGTAATCATGTTGCCAGTAACTAGAGTTTAGGGCCCATGCTCCTATCTTGAGGTGCGCCCCCCGGCTCGTCCATGTCCGTACACACGGCATAAGGATTGACATGATGGTAAACTAAAGGGTTGGCTCACTGGGTGTGTTGGGCTTTTATAAACGTCCCTCTTTGGGCCTTTCAATAAACATGCATCTCTTCTTTGTGTAGAATAGTGGGATAATGAACAGGCAATTACCATAACTAGCTGATGTTATCTCAACTTCAGGGGAGATCAGTTAAAATGTTGTAATTGCACTGTCAAGCCGCTTCAGAAACACCCCCTCCTCTTGTTCCTGAACGCACACATAAATGTACCTCCCACCCTTTTCTTCTGCCTTTAGCCACTTCAAAATTAAATTCTTCTCCTCCTTTACCGGTCTTCTTCTTCATCTTCTTTTTTTTTTTTGAAGACACAGATATGCAGGCATCAAAGAGAAGCCCAGTGGCTATTGGATGACCCGAGGGCATCCACACGCTCAGGTGAGAAAAACTAACAAAACCTGGATTTTTTTTATTAAAATAAACCACCTATGCCGTCTCCATTTACCTGACATGTTAAACATACCTTTCGAGTTAAGATGTGACTTAACGTTTGGCCACAAAATACAGTTTTGGAATATGTACGAGTATCGTAGGAGTAGCGCGATTCTAAAAAAAGAAACAAAAAAAAAAAAAAAACAACCTTTACGCGCTAATTATACTGTCAGCTTTACATCTAAATAGTCCCGGGGTCCACCCTGTAGACATGATGTACAGGGCCCTCTCGGTGAAACAATGCACAGACGCCAACAAACGTCCCCCAACAGTTCAAAGGAGTTGCTCTCTTTAAACATTATCATATAATTTGGGCCAGCCGTCAGCTTGTAAATAAGTGATGTAGAAGTCTATTGTGTGATGGGGCACAGGTTGGAGACAGGCGTCTTTGCTCCGCCGGCATGAGCCGCTGAAGACAAAGGCAGGAGACAGAGCGTCTAACCTTTGATTCTTCTGAGGACTCAGCCGCCTTGCATCAGGGCAGGACACATCACCCGCAATCATGCCCCCGATGTGGGGACGTCAAGAACAATAGAATCACTCTCCCACAGTCAGACTCCACTACCCGTCCCGGCCGCAATTGGATTAGTGAGTGTCCAACCACATGTTAGCCTAATTGACATAAAAGTGAAATTTGAGAACAATAGGGTCCCAAACCAAAAGGCTCGCTGTCTCTGAAACGGCATACCATTTGAGGAGGGGATGAAAAATGAGAAAACGCCGCGACCTTTACCTCTGCTCGTGGTTCTTTGATGCAGCGGGAATCATTAAAGTTGGTGAGATTCGTAGAATAAAACAAACATTCTTTTTATTTGGGGAAAGACAGGGCAGGTCTGCCGCTTCGTTTTGTGCAATAGTGACTTGGACACGCTTGAAAAGGCCGGCGGGATACCTCGAGACTTTATATCGTAATTAAGACAAATCGTACGTGTGCAATATCCCTTTTTTCATCTTTCGACGGGCTTATTAAATTCATCAGTCCAATAGCAATTAAAGAGGTTAGATGAAATGATGTACATATCCGATTATTTCAACTGATTCCTTCAAAAAAAAAAAAATCAGTGGTGTGACAAATTCACGCAGTGCTCTAATTTATGCGAATACACACGCGGTGCTTCTTGTGATCTACTTGAACGTATTATCAGAAGCCATTCATGTTTTTTTTTTATTTTTCCTGAAAATGTATAGAATATGAAAAGCAATAAATATTACCAGTAAATAAACTTTTTAACATTTTAGATTTTTTTAACCTTTTACTATGTTCTCAATAAAAAACTTATACAATCTAATGTACAATATGAAAAGTTGTACAGCTTTTTTATGTTTAAAATAAGGACTCAATTTATTTTTAATACGTAGATATAAATATATATATTTTGTCAAAATATATGATCATATTGTCAAAGAAAAAAAAAAAAAAAAAAAAAAAAAAAAAAGAGTGAGACAAACATACACCTCGACATAAAAGTTATAAATAAGGGTCCGAGTGAACGTTTTCTTTTTAGGAGGAAAGACCTTCTGATTTGTCTGTGAGTCTTTTATTCAAGTTGCCAGTCCAAACCCATTTTGCGTGGGAGGGAGGGAGGGAGGGGGGGGGAGTTGTTAGCGGCAGCCGCAGCCCTCCACCACCATTTCCTGGTAGTTTTTTAGGACCACCTTGTCGTGTTCGTCTAGGTAGAGCATGGAGATGGCACTGAGCTCTGTCGGCACGCAGCAGGCCTTGGGAATGTTGCTGTTTACAGAGTTCACCAGTGTCTGAACAATGGCGTGATTGGTTGAATTCAGATGATCCGCCAGGGGGAAGGGGCATTCCCCGTGGCAGTAATAGGCCTGATAGCCAGGAGGCGCCACTATCCAGTCATTCCACCCTACATCACTGAAGTCTACGTACAGTGCATGGCGCCGACAGTTGCGGTTGCGCTTGCGGCCCCGTTGCTTGGGGCTCCGCTTGGTCCGACGGGTCAGCGGGTGACCCTTCCCGTCGTGACCGAAGGTCACCAGGAGGGGGCGCAGCTGCTCCCAGTCCTCGCCAGGCTCCTGGTGGAGCGACCGGCTTATGCGGACGTGTTTTCCCTGGTGGTGTTGCGTCTGGTCGAGGTGTAGAACCTCCACGGCCAGCCCGTAATTAGGGAGGCGCTCGCGAGTCCAACGCAGCACGGCCGGGCTGACGTCAAAGCTCTCCCAGCGTGACATGTTGTGGCGCACGAGCCGCGTATCCAGGAGTTGCGTTATTAGTTGCCCGGGCTGCGGGGACTTCAGCACTTCGTACACATTTATCCGATGAAGCCCTTGGTCGTCCGGGAGGTCGTCGGCGACGGCCTCGTCGATCTGGCGACGATAGAGCCTCAGCTCGGCGGAGGACAGGAGCTCGTCCTCTGGAATGCTGCTGAGGTTGAACAGGAATCGGAGAGGCACGGTTCCCCCGTCGTCCAGCTCGTGCACCCGCTCCATGTGCTCTGAAAATGAGCAGGAGGAGAAATGTGGGCTATTTGCTCGACAGAAATAACAGTAATATTCCCCCTTTTCAATAAGCAGAAGGTAAACTGACAGCCTTGCAAAAGATATCCATCTGATACAAATAGTACACCCAGACAGAAACATCCGTGGGGAAACAACATCGCTTGTTCATCTGAATTATTTGCGATCCGAGATTCGAACAATCGCGACAGAAAAAACAATTACGCACTTCACATTAATTGACACAAGGATGTACATGCCCACTTCGGGGTATTCAAGAATGTAAATATACCATTGTCCGTACTTCCCCGTCCATCTATTAGGATTATCCAGCCGTTCTCTCGATGCCTTTCTCTAAGCACTTTGCTGAAACATGCATTACAAGGAGGGTGGTGATTAACGTACCACAGCTACAGTATAAACACAGTGGAGGCTCCCCCGTTCCACACTCAGTCTGCAGATTTCTGGCAAGATCACCATTGTTGGGGAAAGGAATGTTGTGTCAACTTTTTTCCTGCTCAATCCACCCCTGTTATTTCACACCCAGGCCCTAATCTTACCCAGGTGGTTCTCGTTATTAAAACCTGCTGTGTTTCTGATTAGCTCCGCGGTTTGTTCATTTAAGATATTTATCATTTTCATCACGAATAATCATTAAGAAGTCGGACGATGCGGCGGGATCCGATTCCTTCCGAGGCCGTCGGCCATCCAAGGATCGAGGCGTGATTTTAAATAAGCCGCAAAATCGGAAAAAAGGAACGCGCGGTCTCCTCCGCGTGTTATCTTTCACGTTGGCCCGATGCAAATATGGCAGTTTTATAGCTGCTTTTTGGACGGGTCGGTCAACCGAATTGCGCTATCACAGAACGGTGCTTCCACGATAGTCAGCGCTCCCGCTCGAAGGGACTCGAGGCGTACTATTAACGTAGTTTAGTAAAGAAAAAAAAAGAAAGGAGGATAAATACTCATACTCATACGCACATTACATCACGGGCCGAAGTTGCTCCTGCTGTGGCAGGGCCCTTTCCCTTCCCAATGATCCTCGGTGGAGTGTCATGCTTGCGTGTGCCGCCACTGGTGTGTTTGACAAGCCGCATTTAGGCTGAATCATCCCTCCCTCCTCACTCCCCCTCTGAAGGAGGGCACGTCCCGTAGCCTTCAGACTCCCTGCTTTCCTAGACCAGCTGCCCGCACAATCGCGAATCGGCCGCCTCTGTCCGTTTTTTTATTTTCTAAAATACGGATTAACCCGAACCTCCGCGTACATTTCGCGAATCGGTCAACCACAAGTCTCTCCCCTTTCCGTGTCACCGGATCAGAGCACCTCAAAGTCGACATGGACAAATAGCTGCTCCGCAGTCCGGTCCCTCTATCGCACCGGCCTCTGAGACTATTTTTCCGTCCCTCCGGAGAGCTGCAGCGTCTGCTCTCAGCACCCACATTGTTGGCAGCGGGGGCTTTATTTAGAACACTGCAGAGTAGCATTAAAGATAATTGCACGTTGAGGAAGGTCCTTCTAAAAGAGCCCTCCGTATAAACTGGAGACATAAGAGAGGATCATGCTCCAGTTCCAGGCCAAGACTGGGCTTTTTTAAGCTGCTGGGTGGGGTGAGAAGTATAAGTCAGTAATATGCTTTTCTTTAGCTGCTAACCAAACATGCAGAGTTTTGTCAAATGAGGCTCTTGAGAGCTTGTCGAGCAGATTTCTTTTTTTTATTTTATTTTTTTTTTGCCCCTCTTTAGACAGTGTTTGCTGACCACATCCTTAGATATTTTGGTTTCGGTAAGCTAGGTGGAGCTGTCTTACAATCGTGTTTCAAGGGATTTTTTTTTTTTTTTTTTTTTAATCTCTCCGAATAGAAGTCAGTGCCCAAGCAGATGAAACGCACTTTTTTCTGTTTCGGTCTTTTTTTCTTACCCTCATGGTGGAAGCCCCTCACAGTGTTGGCTCGGCTGGCCGACCTCTCCGGGTACTCGAAAGCAATGTCGGCCGCTCCGGCCTCCTCGGCCTCCCCCGACTGCAGCCGATACAGATCCAGCAGATAGCGAGGCACAGAGGCCGAGCGGCTGGGCCGCGGCCGCCTCTTGAGGCCGAACATGTGCAGCAGGGTGGCCTCGAAGTCCCGCAGCAGTTCATGGCTCTGAGCGGCCGAACGACCCTGCAGGCCTGGTACTTTCTTTTTCCCTTCTTCAGGTATCAGACTGGCATGGTTGCTCTCTCCCAGCAGGACTTGGCATATTAAAATGACCATCAGCATTCGATTACCAGGAATCATGATGTCTCTGAAGGGAGTAGCAGATGGCACCGAGATAAAGAAATTTAGGAGGGGCTAAACGGGGCAGAGGGAAACATGCAAAAGATGAAACAAAGCAAAGGAAAAGAAACACTTTTTATCTCGCTTGATTTATATTCAAGATTTGTCTCGACCTTTATCTGTCTTCACCTGCTTTAACAAACCCGGCGTCCCCACTGGGGACCCGCTGGTTTTATAAGTCCAGTCCGCCTTGTTTACAGTAAAGCTGTCTCTGATCAGATAGGCCGCATGCCGTTTATCTTTTGGTGACATCCTCCAAAGGTAAACAGCTGCTTGAAGAACCCAACATTTTTTTTTAATGGAATCTGAGGACCAGCTTTCACTCCCTCCCTCCCTGCCTGCCTGCCTGCCTGCCTCCACGTCTCCTCCCTCCTCCACTATGATTAGACAAATGAAAGAGTCAGCCCCGGGGTCATGGCAAATTCTTAACTCGATAAAGAGCCGCTGTCCCTTGCAGTCTGCTCTAACAAGCCATGAGACAAACCCACGTGTAAAATTTTGAACCGCACACGTAACGGGATTTTTTTTTTCAATTGCTTTCTACGGACGACCTTTTTTTTTTTTTTTTTTTTTTTTTTTTTAGGATAAACTTACACACGACATTTATAAATAATTTTTTGGATAATTCTGGGGTCCCTATCTGTCAGTTATGGGCGGTGACAACTGTGAGGCCCTATGATGTCACATATTACAACTGCAGATAACAATGACAATATTATCACATGTTGGACTGTACTTTGCACTGAGGAACAGAATGGGCATTTTCATAATTAACTTGGAATCTAAATATTGTTTTTCCTCCTCCTGTTTCTGCTTTATTTCACTTTTGTGTTTTAGCTTAAAGTGCATGGCACTTTCAAATTTAAAAGACACGATCAAAAACAGTTCAAGCACCCAAAAAGAAAACTGTCTTGCGTGCCTAAGTGCCTCCCCCTGCACCTCCATTGTGACTCAAATCTGTACAAATGCCAGATAATTTAGTCATTAAGCAGACAGACAGGGGAAAAAAAGGGGGGGGGGCGTGCAAGATGCGGCGATGCATCACATGCCACAAATTGAAATGGCATGGTGCACTTACTTACAGACAAAAAATAAAGCATGGGAAAACAGTCCATGTTTGTCGGGAGCAGCCAATGGACACGTTCTTCCAGGAAATGTCAGGTGGTGTTGGGTGGATGCAAGAGAACGTTGGAGTGACCCTGTTCCTGGAAGATACAGAGAAGAAACACAAGGAAATGAGAAATCAAACGCAGTTGCAAAGCACTTGAGGTTGGTATTTCCTTAAAGGACGGCTGTGGGAATGTGTGTTTATCTATGTCAGCGTGTGTTTGTTTGTCTTTGATACGTATTTCTTTTGGTTCCACGGCTGCTAACCCGACTATTTGCTGCAACTGGAATGTGAGGAGCTGCAGATGCAGACGGCAGATTCTCATGCGTGACACGGGGAAAACACACCTTGATGTAAATAACAGCAATTTGAAAAGCAAGCAAGACATGCATTTAGAATGTTTTTTTGTTTTTTTTTATCCTGCTCAAGGGACAAAAAGACATATTCCAGTTAAAACCTGAACATTTCTCAAAGTCTGCACACTGAACAGAACTCTATATCAAAAACCACATGTCTGTGAGGTGATACAAACTCTCTTCTGCTGGAATCAGTCTATCTTTGTGCCCACAAATGACTGGAAATAAATGCATCTTTCTTTAAATGCCACCCATCCCTCCGTCCCGGCCCCCCATCGCACGTCTAGGATCTCACAGGTTGCCGTTGATGACGGGCCTCGAGCTCGGTCACGACACTCCGCCGTCGTTGCGGAGGCTGTGCATTCCGGCCCCGGATGTGTTTGTATTTTTCGCGTCGCCTTCCCTCTTTCACATTATCTAACCACAAATTCACGTAACTGTTCCAAAGCACAGAAAAGCACTGTTCACAACCAAAAACAGCTTTTTCTAAACCCTTATCAAGTTTAACAAGTGAAGAACCGTGGTGATAATATTACTTTTTAATGGATGGAAAGACTTGAAACGCATGAGAATCTGGAGGTCTCCGGTCATCGTTTGGAGCCGGTTCCGCCGTCAGCGAGCGCCGAGGGTCACCGCGCAGGGAGGATGCACACGAACAGGAACGCTGTGCGTTACCAACGGTTTGTGTGTTTTTTCGTGTGGGACCACGTCTGGCTTGGTATCTATGTGATTATCTTGCCCCCTGCACGGCTCACTGTACATGCAACGAAGGATCTTTTTACTAATGACATTAGACTGTGACCTCTGGGTGACCCCGCTTTCTCGGTCATGACACTGTGCGTGGAAAAATGTGTGTGTGTAGCGGATGGAGTGCAACGCAGGGGTGATGAGCGCATGAGCTAAATAGTGTGCGCGGGATGGCGAGCCGCTGCGTGTGCTCGATGGTGTGCCTTGTCCGTGAGAACTGTGGCAAAAAAGAGAGGAGGGTTCTGAACATGATCAGCTCTATTACCCATGGGGTGGGGGGATAACGTATGTGTGTGCGTGTGTGTGTGTCTGTGTGAGAGTGTGTGTGTGTGTGTGTATCTCTGACAACAAACGTTCATTGTACAGCGAGGGCCTCTCCCATGATTACAGGGATTCATAGCACTCAAAAACACTGACCATACAGAACATCTTGTAACTGTAACCAGCCACTAACAAAGCTGCAGGCTAAAGCAGACAGACTCAGAGTGGTGCGATGATGATGAAAGAAGATGTAAGACAGACAGGGAGGAACTCTCGACTCCGGAAAATGTCGCCGTGCTCGGTTTCGCCGGCCTATTTTCATCGGCGATGGCGGCGACACGGGCTTTTTCGATCAAAAGCGATTTTAAACGCACTTTGAACCGATTTCATCTTTCCCAAAAAAATCGGGCGATTCCGCTCCTAGAAGTCGTGCCGTTTCCTGACATTCAAACCGAGCAACGGACAGAGACGGATTTTTGAAACAACAAACGAAGACCGGGGTGCAATTAGTCCCGGGCGGTCAACTTCCCTTGGCTCTGCTCGACACCCCTCGGCCTCCCTCGCTCTCTCTCTTTCTGGCCAGAGATAATGTGATCAGACTATGCACATAGCTCTTCAGATGTGTGTCCTGAGGAATTTGACAGTGATGGTGGGCGGGAAGATGGGATAGATGGGGAGGGGAGGAGAAGGGCACCGGGTTGCCCCGGGAGACGGACGAATCTACGGGCCTTCTTTTGTCATTTTCAACGGTTTAAAGAGACTATTTCATTCGGCACCCTTTTTTTTTTTTTCCTTTTCGGTTATTAAACTTGGTAATGAGGCAAACTCACGGCCAGTGTCGGTGTGCTCCACATTGTTGCAGAAGAAGATTAAAAAAAAAGTCACTTAATTCCGGTTGCCTTCTGGATAAAGATGGATTCTAAACTTGAGAATAAACTCGTGAAATAGAAACGCGGCGTCCTGATTCGCACTGAAAGAAATCAAACAGGCCCTGTAATGTGTCCTTTTGTTCAACGGTGCTGGTTTTGAGAAGAATCTATTCGCTCCGAGCGAGCAGTACAACATTCACAGTCAGTGACATCACCAAAACTAGGTTAATGGTTTTAGCTTCATATTCTGTAAGCAACAAATCCAAGACATGATGATCCCCAAAAACTATTTCTCTCCCCTGGACCAAATGCGTTGTGCTGATTTGCATAACAGTTCTGGAGAGAGACGACAGACAGCTCGATCCTGAGATGATCAAACACGTGATGGACTGAGGTTTTAAGGAGAGGAAAATAAGTTTTTTTTTTTTGTTTTTTTTTGTGATGAAAGTCTACGGGTTAGGAACCGGAGCAGAAGGAGGGAAAGCCGTGCGTAAAAATTGACGCCATGTGTCCGGGCAGGTTCCAAAACGAATAAATGAAAGGTGGCTCAGATCCACCTTTTTGGTCATGGAAGGACGCGTGGACGTGCAACCTAGTATTCGCAACAATACTGGGACCTCCACGTCCTGCCCCCCCCCCCACACACACACACTTCCCAATCCACTTCAACACACGGGGTTTTCGCCGCCGTTTTCCGGTCGAGCCGAAAAGTAAAATTGAAGTTACGCGTCGGGAATATTTTTCAATATTGTTATGTCCGACGTTAGTTTTGTTTATTTTCCGCTCTGAAGTCGCCAACTTCTGGAATGTGGCATCCGCAGATGCGGTTGTGGAATCGTGTGTGTGAATTTAACATTAAATATGTATATAGTTATTATCACTCTGAGGAAAATAATGTTGTTGTTGGTGGTGGGGGTGAGCAAACGCAGTGTTACGAAATAACTTTGACATTTTGGTATACAAAAAAAAAAAAAAAAAAAAAAAAAACGCCGCGCCGAATCAGTGCGCTTTTTCTTTCTAATTCGTCTGCATTTTATTTATTTTTTTAATTTTTACGCGCGGGTTTCCACGTTTCCACGTCGATCTCACTTACCGAAAAGCCACATTTATCGGCTTCCGTTTTCCAAACTCTTTAAATAAAAGGTGTGTGGGTGTCAAGGGTAAAGCGCTCACCATCAGTGGAGGTCCAGGTATCCTCAAAATACGCAGAGGGAGGGGTGTGCGTATGTGTGTGTGTGTCTGTGTCAGTGTGTGTGTCTGTGTGTGTGTGTGTGGTGTATGTGTGTGTGGCGTGTGTGTGTGTGTCAGGCAGTCCAGTGCGCAAAAGCCAAGAAGAAAAAACGCCGGAATCGAGCTTCGGCGAAGAAACCGGGTGCCCTTTCGCTCGGTTAATCCCTTAGAGGCGCGGCGGTTCGGGGCGCAGGCCGGCGCTGGAGCCGCTCCGCTCGGGTTCGCTGAGAGCGGCCGCTGCGCCCGGACGAGCACGCTTTTCAAATGATTCAGCATCTACGGCCCCTTTGCAGTTTTTATGTGTCCGCCCAATTCATCCTCCTCCAACCCCCCACCCCCCTCCCTCATCTGTCTCGAACACCTTGGATAACCCCCCTCCTCCTCCTTCTCCTTCTCCTCCTCTTCCTCCTCCTCCTCCTCCACTGACGGCGCGCACGGTTCCCTTTTTTAACCATGTGAGACGTCGAAAGTCGTCCCAGTCTGCATCTGATTGGGGGCCTCAATCATTTAACCCATATTTGAATCATTATATTTTTGAATCATTAAAAATTCTGATATTTGAATCATTTTGAATCATTATGATATCCTTGATTTTGCGATACGTGCGATTTTTCAAAGTTTAATTCCAAAAAAATAAAATTGGAGTCAAGCGGTTAAAAACTACTAAAAGTCAGACCGTAGAACAGCAGGTGTTAAATACTCTTCTCCGTGTTACTCTGTGGAACAACCCCCATTTTGGAGGTTAAATCAATATAATTGATTATATTTGAAGTTACGATCAAACGGACAGCAAAAATGCCTAAAATGTAACAATAGCGTAGCAATAAAAGAAAAAAAACAGACCCTTAATAATGGTTATTCTATGATTCCCCCGGAAAATACAGGTTATTTTTATTTTCATCACCCACAGCAGGTGATGCCTTCTGGATGTTAGCGCTGGAGAGATGCAGAGGTGTGTTTCTATCTTTTTAGCACTATTAACGTTATACAAGTATCACATCTCCTTTTTACTGTCCGAGGCTGTGTCGTCTTAAATTCAACAGATTGAATGAATGAATGAATGAATGCATGGATAAATTCTCATACTTTTTTCACCTGGTGTCCAAAAGGAAGGCTTAAACTTGCTATAATGAAAGAAAAAAGCAACGCGAGAAATCACATCTGTTCGATTTGAATGCACACTTTGGTGTCCTCATAATGAAAAAAAATAAACATAAATAACAACAACAGCATCAATAATAATAAGACCACATACGTATTCAAGATGCGACATACTAATATTAATTAGATATTTCAGAAAAATCTCTTGGATATAAACCTTGCCGTTACAATGAATGACAATGCAAAATAAAAATGCAAAAATAAACAATCAGACACACCTGACTGTATTTGGATGATGGTAACTACTTAAACGGTCACACTCAAAACACCAGGGGTTTGAGGACACGACATTGCCACCCGTTCATTTTGTTACAACCTTTTTGTCAGGCGTTCACTTATTCTGTTCTGGTATTTAATGTGCGCTTGTTTAAGTAGACGGATGAGGAGATTCACCCGGGGTTTCACTGTCAAACATTGAACGACCCGCTCGCTGTCCCGCCCTCGAAACTGATGTGCATTCTGAATAGTGGAGCTTTGCCAGGTGACTGGGTCTTGATGTAAAATGTCTGAATGTCCCCAAAGGCAACACGAGGCTCTCGGTATCATATACTGGATATTACGAGGTGATTTAAACAAGGTCGTCACTATTGATGTAACTCTGCTACTATAGCTTTTATCCGTCTCTGCAGGCAGGACTTGAAACATGTGCAGAATGTGCTGCAAAAGGAACCATGAGATATCTCTAGCCAGATGTGGTTCAAAGTTAAATTCAAAGTGTGCAGGGAGCGTCTGGGAAAATAGTCCTTCAGTTTGAACCTCAACACGGACCCCAAATCAACTTAATGTTTTACACTCGGAAAATTGTTCCCGTTACTTTGTCGGTCTTCTCTTTGCACCTGCTTGAATCAAAGGTGATGATATACCGTCTCCTCAGTTGCCCTTTGAGACTAGATAAAGGTTTTGCGTGGAGAGTCTTTTACTGCTGGACCTCGAGGGTAAATCCCCATGCAGAAAAAGTGGCATGATGTGGTATCTGCACGTGTGTGTGTGTGTGTGTGTGTGTGTGTGTGTGTGTGTGTGTGTCTGTTTGTGTGTATGACTTTTTGGGATGTACTTTGTGACTCAGGCCACTTCTCCTTCTAGCGCATACCTTCTGCATGACTCACGATGTCAGATTGCAAGCGGTTGTCTCATTTCAACACCATTACTAAAAACCATTTGTGTTTCGTTCTGAAGGGGATCTTGTCATGCACTATTTATATTGAGTCCAACTTACTGCCTTTATTATAGGACTTTATTTTTCTCTCTCCTCATATTTTAAACTTCAAACTGTAATAACAAAAAGTTCTGCATGATTCTGAGCTCGAGCCCAAGGGCACTAACATGTTTGGAATTATAGACAGATGTCCAGATCATTCCTAATACTGATTGACATATACTTGAGACACATCTTGAAGCAACATTGTTAATGTTACGTTTCAATAACAATTGTACTCGTACGTTATAGAATCATGTTTTACATCGCCGGTGAATCAAACTTAAAATCAGTGACGTTTTATTGCGCCGATTCTGAATCCCGAGTGCAACGTAAATAAATAGCAGAGCAGAGAACATGGAGTTCAGCGGAGCGGCCCAGGTGCCTGACAGTGACGAGTGAGCAGCTTGACCCTGGCGTGGGGTTTAGTCAGCAAAACAACCCTGATGAATGCGAAACCTCGCTTCAGGCTGGCAGAAAGGGGGCGATCCCTGGAAGACTTGGGCGGCAGCGTCGCCGACGACTCGCGTCTCAAGCCGCAGGACGGCCGGAGACACCGGCCGACACCGGTGGGACGGTGGCTTCGGCCGAGCTGGCTGAACGCAAGTGGGCGGGAGGGAGGATAGCAGGCTGCTCGCTATCAGCCTTTATTGCCCGTCTTCAAAAATACTCAAACAGAGTTATCTGACCCAGTGCCAGACTTGAGTCGTCGGGCTGAGAGTCGGCAGCCCAAACTGATAGGTGTTTACGTGGCAGACAGGACTGCTGAGACTGCAACCAATGTTAGCATCAGGTCTCCAAAACTGGACAAATGAATCTGGGAACGATAGCTTTTGGAGGAATCTCTGCTGAGAGTGTCCAAAATGACAAAACAGCAAGTTCGAAGCCGATCCGCTGTGTCTATGCCCTGGTCGGATTCTTCAGTAATGATAAGAGGGAGAAAACCTAAAGGCAGTTAGCGGCTGACAAAGATCGTGTAATCTGATCATCGAAGAAATACTAAATAACTCAGAAAAAAAAGCTGCTTATGTGAGGGAACATAATAAGGAGCTGTGAAACCGAGGTAACATGGTGAACAAGGAAGAAACGGCTGAGCCGACAGCGCTTGAGAGACAAGGCGGAGCTGAAATGCAAACTTAACTGAGTACACAACACATAGGGGTGCACCTGAGGGCAGGTAGCAAGTCAGCTGGTTACTGATACTGGGCAGGACCCACAAGGGTTAATGAAGTGGTAAGTGAAGACAATGAACAAAGTAGGTGGTAAAAACCTGATTGAGCCCCGAAAGAGGAGCAGCATGACAAAGCATATAAGACGGGACTCCGAAATCCTGCCAAACAAGAACCGAGCACATCCACAAATAGCGATATTGCACAAGTCCGTGTTCTGAACTACTTAAGTCCGCGACAGGAAATAACCTGAAGAGACGGTCTAGAACAATACCCCCGAGCCTTAAAAAAAAAGCCCTACAGAACTGTCATGAAAAAGAAAAAAAAAACAAAAGAAGTCAAATGACTCAGTTACTAAGTAACAAGCAAACTAAACAAGGTAAGGGCTGAACGGAAGGAGCATCTGTAGCCGCGGCACATGAACCTTCCGCAATTTGAGACTTAGCTTTGAGGGTGAAGAAATTATATTTCCAAATATTTCTATAAGGCAATGCTCAGTGTGTCATATTGATCGACACATTGCAAGTGACTCTAATAAATAACTTGTTTTTGTACCAGAACCCGTAGTTGAGTTTGCATTATGCAGTATTTTTAAGTGTAATTTCAGTGAGTGAATAAGCAAATGAAAATTTGCTTTTACATACAGAGGAATTTTTTAAATTTCATGTCATATTTGGATACATTTGGGAGGTGCAGCGGTTGGCGCTTCAGCCTCACAGCCTTTCTGCGAGGAGTCTCCATGCTCTCCTGCATGGGTTTCATGCAAACAACTGTTCATTGTCATTCACACGTCTAGACAATTTAGGGTCTCCAATGAACCCCCTGAATGTGTTTGGACTGCGGGAGGAAACCGGAGAACCCGGAGGAAACCCGTGCAGACACGGGGAGAGCGTGAAGACTCCATGCAAAAGGAAGAAAAAGGTCCCATGTCGGAATCCAACCGGGGACCCTATTGCTGTGAAGCGGTAGCTTGTTGTAGCAACATGTTAAATCTAACTTTTTTTTAATAAACCACATTTGCACAGATGTGGGACTTGCAAAATGAAATAGAGGGCAGGAAGTGAAACCCTATTTCCCTTTGTCATCCTGGTCATTATGTATTGTGTACTTATATTGTTATTAGATTTAATAAGATTCAACCCTAAGTGGCAAACAGAAACCCTGACTATTTCAGTTATAATTTGATAATTTATTGATTTATGTTCACTGTCAGTTGTATCGAAGTCCTCTATGCCGTGTTTTCTTTTTCCGACTTGTGAATTCAATTTGTCTTTTATCCGAAACCCAAAAACCGCTAGGGTCATCCTGCAAAGCTTGATCAAATTTTAGGGACAAATCCGGATGAATGATCGGACCCAGAACTTCTTTTTTGCACTTTCTTTTTCTCCTTTTCTTTCCTTTTACATTGTTCGATCGTCGTTTAACCTCTGCGTCCCCTGAGCGCGGTTAAAGTCATGAAATAATTCATTTAGACTATTATTATGCCAATTTAATCGGCTCTGTTGGAATTCTCCCTTAAGTGACGGTACAGTAATAGCCACAGGACCTTCTTTTAGCCCTGTGCCACGGCGGTGCAGCCCGCAGAGGCTTAAGAACCTTGCTCAATTTTTATCACCTCGAGACGCTTCGCTCATGTTTTACCAAGCGGGCCGCTGGCAGCACTTGAAGATATGCTGCGGACATCCTTCGGAGGGGTTGACCAGGCTTAGCCTCTGTGAGCCCCTTCCGTTCTGAACGAGATTACCGACCGTGGGTGGCTTCGACCTGCGGACCTCGACGGCATTCGACAGGAAATAATTGCAACGTTCGCTTTTATGTTTTAGATTTGTAATGTGCTTGAAGAAAAAGATGAAAAAAAAAAAAAAAACCTTTCACCCCTCCTCACAGACATTTGCCTTTGGCCTTGTTGGGGTGAGGTCAGCGGTCTGTCGCAGCTTTGACAGGCGCTCGGAGGATGGGACGGTTTCACCTCCGTTCCCGCCCGTGTCACCAAATCCCGCTCAAAGGTGCTCACCTGTTAACAACAGCCCTTAAGCAGCAGCGGCTCAAAGGTGCCCCGATGTCACAACACACCTTCATTTACTCCGTCTTCTCTTTCAGACCAGATCAGTGAAGTGTTCACTAGTGCAGACACGCGCCAGAGCCATTGATCAAACCCCGGCTTTCACAAATGCTCAGGCTTCTCATTGGAACATTCTTCAACACGGGCGCCTCGTGTTTCTTCGGGTGTTCAGCCGCTTGTCCCGTAATCCCCTGACCCAGCCCCGGGAACTGAAAGCCAGTAAGTTGTGTGAGGGGTTAAGGGAGGGAAAAGGACAAGGGGAGCTGAGTTTTGGGATGGATTGGACAAACTATTTTAATCCCTGTAATGGAATTGGCATGTAAACTCATGAACCCAGAAGTAAACAGAAGGAAAATGGAGAGGGGTCGGATGTTGAATCGGTCTGAGCTCTTCCGGGGGGGGGGGGATCCTCTGCGGTCCAAAAGCAGGTTCAAATCTTTTCCGGCCCATCTTCTTCAACGGATGCCCCGGTTTTAGATAAACAACAAGTTTCCCTTCAAAAACGAATGTGTCTGTTTCAAGATTT
Organism: Fistularia commersonii; assembly: GCF_037954325.1. Taxonomy (NCBI): domain Eukaryota; kingdom Metazoa; phylum Chordata; class Actinopteri; order Syngnathiformes; family Fistulariidae; genus Fistularia; species Fistularia commersonii. Next base: position 23,169,811 of record NC_141284.1, on the reverse strand, counting down.
CTATTTTTCAGTGTCCACCTTTGCATGTTACCCTCCAACTGTTTTCAGGAGAGGGATGTATGACCGCTCTGGTTATAACAGGAACTGCCTTCTACCTATTTCCTACTCCATGAGGCCCAAGTCATATCTGAAACAAATGCAAACAGAGCTGCACCTTATGCCTCTCGCGATCACCGATGTCCCGGAAAATGTGAAAATTCCAGCCATTTTCAGACAAAAACACATGGAGTCCTGATCAAAAGTCCAAAGTGCCAGGCCCAAATATGGATTAATGTTTTGCCTTTTTTCTAAGGTGCACTGGATGACCGGTGTCGAAATGTGAAGCACTTCGGAACCGCCGGTGTCCTCTGGTGGAAGCACCGAGACACCTGCCTTGCCGTCCCCTGTGCTTTTTGAAGGGGACGAGAGCTTATCTCCTGATTGTTTCATCTGCGCTTCACTTAAAACACACCTGCGGATCAATAAGGGACTTAGATGAACCGCATCTTGCGAGAGAAAAAAAAAAAAGCAGCAGTTGATTTTACCCGGCTTCCAATTCATTTAAATCAGATCCACTAGTGTTTTGGTCCGGGTATTTTAGCGTGTCAGAGCCGAGAAGCAGACTCTGCAGCCAAACTGTGGAATAATTGAGAACTTATTCACAAAGAAAGGTTGGCATTTGTGTTTTTCGTTTGTTGTTCGGATACGTGACGCCCCACACGAACCGAAACGTGGCAGTTTGCAAAATAGTCAGATTGTCTGTCAATAGAATTGACAGAAATCAACTTATATTATGGTGGATATTGCAGTTGGTAAAAGAAATGCTAATTAATGTGAAAGCAAACGGGGCACATAATTCACAGTTTGAAAGAGAAGCTAGAGGGAGATCATTATATTCACAGTCAGAAAAGAAAAAAGAGAACTTATTTGGCCGAAATCGTACGTCACTGGGGGACATCTGATCAAACCCATTAGAGCGAAGGAGCATGAGTGACACTCCGGTGTCTTCGTTCGATGTTGGGTCTGCAAATGATGTGGAGCTGCCGGCCGCCAAGTGAGTGACGGTACGTTAATGTCCCTCCATCTGCTTCTGTCACTGGCGCGAACCTGCCCCTGCCAGATGTTATCTGAGGGAGCCCGTCAAGTGAGTGGTGGAGGGGCCCTTTTTTAGGTCTTTCTCTCCAACTCCCAGGGCGCAGGGAGACACACTCGGGTTTCAACACTGTCCAGACGCAGCCTGAGTGGGGCAGCGCTTGAAGCCAGGACTCTGGGGGTCGCACCTGGAAACTTTCTCAATGGATTAAAAAGCTTTTTTATCACCATTTGGATTGGCACTTGAAGATAATGCTTTAATCTGAGAGGGGAATTGACTTCGCCTGCGCTACAATTCCTGAGAGGCCGACCTAAGAGGCGGCCAAATTTTCCGGTGGTTGCACAGCTTAGCGATAGAGAACCTTGCAAGTGTTCAAGAGAAAGAAAACAGGTTAGACTTGAACAGAGTGAAAATAAGGAGAATAGAGCCTAATTAGATAAAGCGCGGGGCTGTCAGATCCTGTGACCAGAGCCTGAAAATAGAAACTGTTTGAAAACGATCTCCAACCATGTAATGGACTCAAAATCAGGTTATGAAATTATTTCTCTAATTCCTGCTCGGCAACATGTTGTTTCCACATTCAGGTTACTTCCTCTGGCCACAAAAAAAAAAAAAAAAAAAAGATGTTTTCCTAACATGTCTCTCAGCCAATTTTGTCACAATCTGCCAAACATAAACATTCACTACCTTGAATGACCCTGAATGAGAGCAGAAAGTGTCAGAAATGACTAACAGACACCGAACTGGGCGTCTTCTAGAGTTTCTAATTGTATCAATAGCAACATGTCCAACTTCATAAATCATCAACAGACCAGTGAGCAGCAACAGCCAGCCACTGTGAAGTAAGACATCAACACAGAACCTTACACAGAAACACCAGGCTTCTGTCGCGAGTCTGAGCACACCAAACCTTTAGATTATATCTCCGTTGCATCTATACACACAATGCTGCCTTTGCATTTTAGGAAATAAAAAAAAAAAAATCTTACACACCAAAGTGTCAACAGTGTATTTTCTAACTGACATTTAATACAGCATTTAAATCACTTGAGGGACCTGTTATTCCTTCAAGAATGTAATTACATACTTTCAAATAAAACATGAAAGGACCCAACAAGTTTTAAAATGCTGTCTGTGCTCCCACGGCGGCGGGAAGGAATTCCAAGCAGTCGGAATATGTTAACATCCCTGTGTGGGCGAACCGTGGGTGAGGAGAGGAGTGCGCAGGATCAGAAAAAAAAACGATGACAAAATCCCAGACTCATTAAAATTGTGATGATATGCTGAGCTCAGTCATAACTCTTGCTAATTTTTGCAGAAGGCCAAATTTTTTTGATAACGTCATGCATCCTGAATACCGTTGCTGCACCTGTCACGCTCCATGATATACAAGTGTCTGTCTGAGGATATTATACTTTTCTCATTGTTGTTGTTCCTGCAGTAACATTTAAAGGTGTAAAATGATGTGTGTGGAGATTGAACTTTCGTTCATTTATGTACTGATAAAAGCAAAAATTCCAAGTGGCATTCAAGGGCGGACTGGTAGATGTGAAAACATTTTGAAGCCAAGGCTGATCCAGTATTAGAGCCGCGGTATGAAAAGCAACTGAATTGAGTTTATATTAAACTAGATGATAGTTGGCCATCTATAGATCGGTTTCATCCTCCTCCAGCCGGTTTCAATCGGTTTCAGTTTATTTTTTTTATGTCAAATATAGTCTTGAGTAAATGCACACGCTCATGGTTGATCATTTTACCTGCTCCGTTTTATTTACACGGGATCAGTACCTGCGGGAAAAAAAAACAATATACCCATTTGAATGGATGACGCGCATTAGTACTATTGTGTCTCGAAACTGATCTGGATTTAGTTTTCGCCCCGCACAGTGGGTCATGTAAACTAGTTACACGTGGGTGATGTCGATATATAGTCTGTGCTTCTCATGGCAGAATCGTTACTTGCATATACAGATGTGAATAATTTTCCAAGGTACTCCCAACACCACGTAGTTTTATAATTTACAAAATTATTATTTAATGCGGTATTTTAATCTAGGGGATCAATAGGTCGCAAGATTTCTGCGCTGGTTTTGTGATGGGTTAGGTATGGACCCAACAGCAGACAGTCGGTAGCAGGAGAGCAATTTTTGGGAACAGACAACGTGGGGAATCTCGTGGTCTTCGGTCCCACAGCACGAAGGACCCTGGTTCGATTCAGAAGTCCTTTCTGTATGGACCTAGCATTGTGCGCCCGGGTTTTCTCCAGTTTCCTCCCACAGTCCAAAAAACCATGCAACAGATTAACTGGAAAATTTGGCTCGAATGAGTGAGTGAATGGTTGTCCGTCGGTTGCCTGTTTATATATTGTATAGTTATTTTATTGCCTATTTGTATATTTTATATATATTTTATACATATTTTATTGCCTATTTGTATATTTAACATATACTGTCTATTTGTACAGTTCTATATTTGTATTGTCTTCCCAGGACTACAGATAGAAATTAGCTATGAGCTACAATCTGGTACAAACATCTCTACCTCTGTGCTTAATGTAATGCACTCTGTGCTAATAAACATTTTAAACTAAAAAAAAACAAAAAAAAACTAAAATGCTGCCCTGCGATTGACTGGCGACCAGTCAGACAGCTGGGATAGGCTCCGGCATCCCCTGCGACCCTTAGTGCAGGATAAGCGGCATGGATGGATGGATTGATAGATAATTGCTTGCCGTGGGTGGCAGCTGCGCATCCAGGTGAACAGAATCAGCTGAGGAGGTGGAACCAATGGAAAAACACTAAGAACCGTGACACGCTTCCTGTCTTCAGTCTTACTCGTATTTTGATGATACCGTGAATGACTGCAACCTTTTCTGTCCAATCATGAGATAATAACCGGTTACCAGTGGACCATGTCTTGACCTATGAAAAGGTAAACAACTGAACTATTTCCCAGTCTTTTGCCGCCCCTGTACCAGCTTCTCTGATGTCTGTTGTCTGCAACTGCACTTTGTTCCAAAAAAAATCATAAATAAATTGAATGAAAATAGATTTAAAACATAATTATAGCTAATAGTGCTAAAAGTGCCTCTTGGTACTATTTTTGGTTAAAAGAATGTCAAAAAATATTAGCAAATCATTATTTTCTGTTTGGTTTGCTGGTTGGTCAACTGCTTGGATGCCAACTTTTTTTGAGTCAGTGTTGAGCTCTTTCACTCTCTAAATAACATTGACACAATGGACAATATTCTGTAGGCGTTTGTATTTGTTCCAATAATTGTGGAAAAAAAAACTCATTTCAAGTCTTTCCATGCATTCATTCATTTTGGCAATAACGACATCCAGTTTTACAGGCTTAAAGTGTTTACAATTGAGGTTATGATTTCACACTCACTGTTCAAGGGTGGAGTTTCACATTCTGTCAGTTTCAATGAGCAGCCGAACACTGGACTCCGTGTTCATGTTTGTTTGTCTGTGTTTGTGGATTTAAGTGTTAAACTGTGTCAGACTAAGATGCATTAATATGCAATAAATCACTTAAGAGGGGTTGAGCGAGAGTCGAGGCTCGGGTAGCTGCGCGTCGGAAAACAGACGCGGCGCGATAACATGTATTAGAATTAATTTCTGGATTGTTGGTCAGCTGTCTTTGAACGTGCTGCGGGAGAATTCTACACACGCTTTGATAAGATTTGACTTTCCAATTATGTTCCTGATAGTTACATTGGAACAAGTAACTTTCTAAGGATGCTTAATTGCAAAGAAAGAAAATGGTCTCCAGCTTGAATTTGATGAAAATGATGTGTGATTTCAACACAGCATGACAGCTGAGTGGAGAGCAGACAGTCCCCGAACTTCAGATTTGAGATTTTGCCTGAGGATCCCCAATACAGGAGGTGAATGGAAAAGACCACAGCGCTTTAAATCACTGCAATGAAATATCAATTACATGAATTCAGTCCCCCCTTATTTCTTGTCGGTCTGAAATCGAACGGCACAGTTATGCGACCTCCTTTTTTATCTCGTGAAAATATATTGGGGTTTCATCAGCGGCCCTCATTAAACTGCTGCCAGAAAGCGCGGATTTCCTCTCAGTGCTACAGTTTATTCATTGGCTTAATCCAGTCTGAGTAAAGCTCCTGTGTTTGTGAGCACGTAAAGCTGCTCTAATCGAGTCCAATGAGTCAGTCCTGACGTAATATTTCATGGTGCACGGTCGGATGTTACTCTCAGGGGTGTCTGGCCTGCTGCTTGGGATTTGGCAGTGAGCTGTAGGTGACCAGGCAATTAGGTCACCCTGCTGCTTAGAGATCCAGGAATGCTGCAACCCAGGTTTTCGGGATCTGCTACGCTTCCGATCTCACTGTGGGAACCGAGACCTTGACTGCTTTCGCCTCGGAAAATGCACTTACGTTGGAGAGGAGTAGCCTTCAGGTTCCACCCAGAACCACATAATTAAACAAAATGAGGAGTCCAACCCCTTAAAGAGAGAACCCCTACACTATGCTTTTGGGGCAGCGGTATGTAATTGTTTTTGCTGGATTGGCTGGCATATTGGGAGTGGTCCCAGTAAGTTCCTGGTTTGGAGGGCTGTCATCGATGTTTCAGGAGGTAATTACACAAACGCAGCATGATGAGATATACAAACTCATTGGCATGCCGGGAAGAATTAACAGCACGGCATCTCGACAAAAGCTGGTCGTGAAGGAGGTCAATGCTGACCGCGACCATGTTTAAGGAAAAAGGGTAAAGAGAAGTCCAGGGGTTACTGGAGAAATTCGTCTTTAAGAATGTCCTATAATCTTTTTCTGGATGGCTGACTAAAAACTTAATTCCTAGCTGGGCTTGTAATTGTAGGCCATTTAGCACAAAGTGTGCAATTCAAGATTTGATAAACAAAGTCTTCTGGCAGCATGCTGTTTACTTTTGGAGCTGTGATGTGAGAGCTAAACCCAGGGGTGGGTTAGAGTTTACCCCACATGGACTCACGCAGACAGGCAAAAAACGCGGTGCATCAGCAACCACCTCAGAGAGGCCGACCGACCCGGTGATATCGACACGTCCCTTTTGTCACCGGAGACAATCCGAGTGAGAAATGTTTGATGGCAAAGTTTGATCTTTAGAAAGCGAGCTCACTCGAAAATTGATAGATGATCACAAATATGACGTTCCCCGGCTTTACAAGGCTCCGACAAAACAACATACTTTCAAAAAAAGAAGTGTCCAAGTTCGAAAATGTGCTTCTCAGAAACTTACTTTAATGGTATCTGGTTAAAGGGATAAATACGTCGTTTTCCCCCAATTACCAGCAATGACCAGGGATTTCAGATGCGGAACTCCTTCTGGGCCCGTGACTCAAGATGCGCATTTTGGTTGCATTGGTCAAACATAAAAACCGAGACATGCCAGGAAGACCAGCCGGTCAATTACTTCTGTTTTTGTTTTTCCTTGTTGGATTTTGCGAGAGATATATATCGAGATTGTCCTTTCATTTAACCAGAACTTATTCGAAACCCATGTGCAAACGAGACTGCAGATTTGTGAATGAATCTGCGGGGTCATTAAGATTCTCCCTGGTTTAAGTTAGGGTCGACTCCTGGTGGACTCATGCTGGTCCTAAATCAGATAGTGATGTGGCCGGATGCAACCCAATGTAACTGCTGGGAAACTCATAAAAACCTGCTTAGTCATATTACCTGTAATTCCAAGCTCCTTGGTGAAGTTCAGTCGTGCCATAAAAAAGAATGCTTCGGTCTCGGCAAACAAACAGAGTTTAAACAAAAACAAAGCTAAGGGGGATTACAAAAAGCAATTAGCTTTATCTGCAGCTGAAGAAATCCAGCAAACTGGAGCCACATTTTGTCTCTCAATGGTCCCCGAGGCTGCTTGACAGGACACAAACTTCCTAATGACAAATAAATACATAAACTTAAACAAATATATGACTGAAGAGTTGATGGCACAGAGAGTAATTGTAAGTTCCCACGTGAGCGATGCAGCCTCAGATCGATTTCTCAAACACGCACAATCAAGATGCAAGACCTCCAGACCCCTGCCGGGTAAAAGAGCACCAAATGATACTGCTGATAGCTAGTGTTTGGACTTTGTTTTCCAAAGTCCCAAAGTTAAAAGTCGTGTCCTCGCATCCTCATTCACTGTAATGACGATGTTTATATGCGCATCGATATCAAATTATCATGTGACTAAAAGAAACCCGAGTTAATGCATTTAAACATTGCTTTTTTTTTTTTTTTCCAACCGATAAACCAAATAAGCTCGTAGCCGAGACATCCTGAAAAAGTTGAATAAATACACCGCATTTTTTAATGCTATTAGCTTGGATAATGATGCCTGTGTATTTTGTTCAAGTTATTGATTTATTTTGTGGTTTGGCTCACATTAAATTGCATCTGACGGTCTCATTTTTAATGCTTTGTCTATTTATGTGTGTGTGTGGGGAATATCTGGAAGCAGGGTTTTAAAATATAATACGTGTAAGCACATTACCCAGAATTTGATTTTTACCAGAACCCAACTAAAGTACAGAAAAAAAGAAAAAGTACAGTTGGTGTTAAAAACACACTCATCATTTATTCAGTTTTTGTAAACAGCTTTCTTTCTCCAGGAACTATCGAATGCTGCAATATCCGATACATAGAATTTGTTTGTTTATGTTCTTTCATTCTCATTGCCTGTCCTGTACTTTCGGTGTAGAAATAAACGCTTGCAAACTCAAGTAAAAGGTCAGAATATCTCAAAAAGTTATTTGAGCTTCAATAAATCTCTTACAGAGATCAAAATACAAGGACATGAACCCTCCATTTCTTCCACATCCTGTATGACTTCGTAAAGCTACATTATTTCACTGGGAAGTTGGACCCGAATGGAAGCTAAAGTTTTTCTTCCTTTCTTTCTAGTCAGTTATTTCGTTTCCGCTTTGAGCCCTAACCCCTATAATATTACTTAATAATTTTATCATCCTTGCAGTTTGCCTCTGCCTCATCAACCGACTCTTGTGAGCGGACTTAATGGCGCGGACGTATCCAGATGTTTTATTTATGATTGTTATTATAATACGGCGGCTGTAAGCTCACTCACATTTCTAATTCGGCGTGCCAGAGGTCTGAGCTCCTCTGTGTTTTTCCCACCTGAGAGAGGGACCTGGTAAATACAGTACCAAAGGTTCTTATGTGCCTGTCAGGAATGGAAGAAATGCATAAATTAATTAATTACTTAATTAATTAACCAATCTATTTATTGATCCATGATCTTAAGAGACGGTTCCATTCGACACAAAGCCAGTGTATGCGTTTGAACCGTCCAGCCGGACATCTTAAATCGTTATTGATTTTCTTCGTGCACAACTTAATCCCTGGTATTATCACGGTTGTTTTCTCTTCCTCTTTTTTTTTTTTTTTTTTTTTTCCTCTTCCTGTCTTTCTCGTCCCGAGCGTGGGTTCGGATATACGATCTCGCTCCATACCCTGACTCCCCCGAGCTGTTAGCACCTTGAGGTTTTGTGTATAACCACAGTCTGCTTCTGTTTCCCTTCAAACACACAACTGTGTTTGCTTATGAGATGAAACAGTACGACACATAAACCCTTCTATTCTCCGATGAGAAAAGAAACTTTTTTTTTTCCCCCTTCCTTTGTAATCACTATTACATACAGCTGGCTGAGGTGACTCACTGTAAGATGTAGATCACACAGCTTTCTGGGTGATAGTAGATTACCAAACACGTTTGAATGAGGGCTCCTCAAGCCAGGTTGTTGACAAATGAACAACAAACATTTACTGAGGCTGCTGCACCCACCTTGGCAAAACAGGCAGGAAATGACATCAGAAGGGGAAAAAACTGTAATTCAATGTTTATGTAATTTATTTTTGGGATTGATTATGGGTAACTCCACAGTTTTCATTTGTTTGTTTTCTTTTTCTTGAGGCTTAAAAAACATATCTGACGGTCAGGCCTCAGCCGTTATTATTGCCTGCATCTGTTGAAAACCAAATAATGGCGGGTGGTCACCTTTCATCATGAAATGATGGGAATGGATTCTGTAACGTGAAACCGTACAATGCACGCGTGGCTGTGACATCATTGCTTTTACATTTGTTTTCTGTCCATTTGCCAGCAGTGAGGGAAACCATCTGGACTTGAGAAGGCTGGATGATCAAGGAAGGAGAAATAACGTGTGTGCTTGTGTGTCGTTTCTCTGTCGGGTCACATTAAACCTTCGGCTTTTGCGTTTCACGCTGGATTTCTCTCTGATATGTGCATTTTGACAAACGGAGTCAGCCATTTTTATTGTCTCAACTTTCTGATGCTTGCAGGAGAAAATCGGTTTTCCGGGTTAAAGTTGCGCCGACCGACGTATGCACACGCACACACACACACACTGATGACTGAGCTGAAGTCACTGAGCTCTGATTCACCATAAAACTCTCTTCTCTGGTCTTTTTCCTCCAGGCACAAGCTATTTGTGCACCCCTGGCTGGATTAAATACACGTATGACTGCACACACAAACAACCGCAGAGAAAGAGAGAGAGAGAGCGAGAGAGAGACACACACACATTGGTACCCACTACCGCTACCCTGCCCACACTCTATTTCAGTCCCAACATTACCGTTCCAGAGACCACATGCCCCACCACAGGGCTCTCTAAACCCAGTCAGACCAGGCAGGGCCCTGGTGCTGGTGAGGTGGGGTTCGGGTGGGGGGATGTTGTACTATCTCACAGCTGTTTTACCAAGGACGGTGAGGTCTCTCAGCATAAATTTCACTGATATCACCTCCATCAGAGGCCCATAAAGCTGATTTATTATAAATACAGCTCTCATGTGTTTACTGCACGCATTCTTGGGCCTGCAACATCTTTCAAAGTGAGCACTTGCAGGTGCTCTGGCTCAGGCTCTGTGGGGCAGACTGGAGGAAATCAAGAGAAAGGGAAAGAAAAAAAGAACAGCAACCGGGAGACAAAAAAGGAGGGTGAAGAGCTCGGAGGAAGAGAGTGGGTTGAAGGTGATGAACTGAGAAAACACGGCAGCTATTACAAGGGTGATTTAAGCGAGGTGATAAGGCTTATGTGTGAAAGTATGGAGTAACTCTCCACCACCCCATGTTCGTCTCCCGTACGATAAATCTTCTAATGAGATTCCAGCTAATCATTCAGCTTTGGATGAAACATTTCTCCTACAGAGTGATCCCAACATCATCCGTCTTCTGACAATAGATGATGTCTTTTACACAGCCAACAACAACACTATCTGTAATACTACTACTTCTACTACTGATAATAATGAGAGCCAGAAGATCCCCGGTTCAATTCCAACAGAGAAATTGCATGTTTTTTCCGTCTCTATCAGGGCTTCCCCGTTTCCTTTCCCAGTCCGAAAAGGTTAACTGGAGAGTCTAAATCGCCCAAATGTGTGGAAATGTGGAAATGGTCGTATGTCTCTGCTGCAACTCCCTCCTTTTCGGTGCCCCAGCGGTGACCATCGGGCCTCTGGAGCTTATACAGAAAGCGGCAGCCTGCATGGTGTCCCAAATTCACCCACACAACTCCCCTTCTTATGTCCCTTCACTGGCTCCTGGTAGCCGCCCGCATCAAGTTCAAGACCCTGGTGCTCACCCACCGGGCTGTGAATGGGACAGCCCCGTCTTATCTCCAGGATATGGTCCAGCCACATGTCCCTACCCGTCCCCTTCGATCTGCCACCTCTGGGCGACCGTCCACCCAATTACTCAGAGCCCCTGGCAGCCGATCGAACTGGTCTCGGCTCTTCTCGGTCTTGGCTCCTCAGTGGTGGAACGAACTCCCGGAAAAGGTCAGAACAGCGGGGTCGCTGGCCATCATTCGCCGTGAGCTGAAAACGTACCTCTTCACCAAGCACTACCACACTTATCGCAGTTAGCCCCCCCACCCCCCCCAAAAAACAAAAAAACGAAGAAATGAACGTATGTATGTATATGGTTCTGAGATGGCTATTTGGTAGAGTGATGACTTCTGAATAACAACTACTGGTACTTTGAATCTTCGGTTATTGAATTGCAATTTTTGTAAGTCGCTTTGGGTAAAAGTGTCTGCTAAATGACCGTAATGTAATGTAACGTCTCTGCATGAGGCCCTAAATCAGCGGATGACCCACGCAGGGTGAATCCCTCCTGCTCCCATGACACTTTCTTGCATGATTGGCAGAATAGATGGAATATGAATTAATTTAAAAATTAATGAATCGTGTGATTATCATAGCGAAATCTTAAACATAGAGTTTTGCTGCTATATCTCAATGGGAGGAATGCTATGACACACAAACTGAACCTTTGTAAGAAATGAGTTTCATATCCGGATCTTGAGGGTAGTGACATGTTCACATAGAACTTACTAATATTGAGTATCACGGTAGTTGGAAATCTTAGAAATCTTAGGACTTTTTTCTTAAGGAAGACTCCAACCGAATACGTGGTGGCATGGATTACTTTGAGAAAAAAAGTTGACCCAAACGCTGAGAGAGAGACCGAGGGCAAAGCAAGCCACAGCTATCGACTCCGTATTTCACCTTTTAAAACACTATATTATCCTTGACTTGACATCATCCTAAAATACTGCGTGTTTTTTTTTCAGTGAGCGGTACTTTGTATATTGCCATGTCTTTGATTAGCATTACAATGTGTGGTCTACCTCGGTGGGTTAGAGCGTTCGTCCTTGGAACCGAACTTCCCCGGTTGGATTCGTGGTTATTCCTAGCCTGTCAAAATGCTGTCGTGCAAGACGCAGAACCCCTAGCTGCATTCTGCTCATGGTTCATCTATGATGAATTAAATCCAGTGGTCAAATTTTGCTGATGTTGTGCTTGGTTTATAAGCGAATGCGACAATAAAGGCATTTCTTCTTTTTTCCATGTCGTGTTTCAACATCCGCTCATTCTTTTCAATAATAAGCCGGGATTCCTCAAAAAACAAAAACCAGAGTCCACGTCTATAGATAGGGTCTCATGACACCATTAAAATATATTGTTTTCTTTCCACTTCACAACAGATAGTGACATTAATGTGGACACAATAATCCTGTACTCAATCCGCGGATTCAATAACACACTCTTCATATCTTCCTTGGAGAAGTTCCCTTTTACCCACATTTCCTCTTGTGGTCACCGTTTCCTTCTGAAATCGACGGATCTCAATTAACTAACTGCTTCTGTTCTCATACACGCAGTTGGATAAAAATCTCATCTCTCCGGTCGATGGACGCGAGTGTGTTTTTGTTTAGCAGCGCTGCTGTCAGAGGGCATGGGAAAAACATGTGTCAGTGATGACATCAAGTTGTGCTTAATCTTGTTTGCGAACTAAAGACTTGGCACCAGAGATATAGCGTTGAGGAAATTAGCAGTTCTCATCTTACAAGTGCTGTTTATTTTAAACCGTTTAATCCACTCATATGACAGGGGTTCGTCCGCCTTAATCTTGCTACTTTATTGTTTGATTGCAAAGCTGTAAGAAAAAAAAAATGATAAAAATCTAAAGGAAACAAAATGGAGTCCAGATGAACAAGGAGGGTGTATCCTCCACCACTGCTCAGAGGATTCACTTTCACTTGATTTCACCTCAGTTTCCGACAGGACAAGTCAGGAAAGCCACAAATTCTGCGAGGGGAAACATTTTGGCTTAGCTTGTGGTAATATAAGTAGATCGGCAATCATTTCTGAAAAAGAACGCGCAGAGCGGGAGGGATGCGAGTCGTTCCAGAAATCTGAAGAAGCTGCTTCCTTCACGGTTACTGGAGGAGAATGGATAAACCCGACACCGTTATATTACATTATCGTGCTCCTTTGACCTCGCGTACAAGTCTACGTTTCCTTTATCAAGCAGTTTGGCAAAGGCGGTAAAAAGCAAAGAAAACGAAATCAGCTGGGGAATCGAGACAAATGGAACACTAAAGTTGGACCGGGAAAGTTGACTCAAACGATGGCCTCCACAGCTCGATCGGATAAATTATTATTTGTTGAGCGACTAGTTTTCACTCACCCATCATAATGTTGGGCGTACAGCGCGCTACTTCGCTTTAAAAGAGTTTCAGCAGATAACCTGTTGAAAAGGTATCCGGTTGTGCATTTTGGGGTGTAACATTTCGGTAGTTAGTCGCATTTCTCTCATCTGTTTGCACAGCTACGTTAGATGTGTTGCGCACAGGAGTTCTTGGCCCAAAAGACCTTTTAGTCATACAGTGTGGCCAAGGGAGGGAAAACCAAACACCCTTTGTAATACATGGATAACATTGTGAAAGTTTCTATTTTGGCCGAATGTTTTTCTGAACTTTACCAGGAGGTCTGGTTGCTTAAGCTAGTTTTGTAACCTAAAACTCCGCAAATGGTCGGAAAAAACAGAAAATGGAAAATTTCAAGAACAAGCCATTGAATCAATACATATACGATGTGTTTAGATATATATATCGTTTGTAGCCAAAAGTAAGACTTCCCAGGTTTCAAGAATATATTCAAAGCTTTCTGCCCGCCTTTCAGCTAACCGTCTGCCTTCCACTGACGCCGAGGGCAACCGTGTTTCTTGTTTGTCACTGTAATGTGAAAGCACTCAATTGGAATCTGGGACACTTCCAAAGTGGAAAATTCACCACTTCACTGCTGCCTGAATACACCAACAGGCTTCACCTCGGACCAATTCGCCATTTCAGTTCAACGTAAAGTTGTTTGGATGATAGAAGCGGTTTGGTACATGGGAACCCCGCTGAACTGTGCCAGCCAAAATATACCTACATTGCACGGCATAACTGGATCATTTGAATGTTAGGGGTTTTAAGTCAATCCTTTTAGCTGTCGTGATTTTTGTTGTGACTTGCCCGATCTTAATGCGGTGACTTCACTCACATGGTTCTCTCTGTATAAACGCGAACAGAAAGGCTATGTGATTCACTTTTTACATCTGGTTACCAGGGAGGAAGTGGAGGGGGGTGGGCCTAAAATGAATTTCATGTGAGTATTATCAAAAATCAAAATCATTCAGTAAGATGGAAGTCTATTTGCAAATGATCATTCCAAGAATGTCATTGGTCCTTGTTGAAAATTTCAAAGTTACAGCGGAGGTTTTTTCGACAGCGACATGAAGCCGCTATTGTTTTAGAGGCACCTGCTATGCAGTGGAGAGTGGCTACACTTGGTATTTATTTGCAAATCGCATGCACACACACACACACACACACACACACACGCGCAGGGGAACGTGTAAACAAATACCCACAATCGTCCTACCACTAGTCCACAATCTGGCTTGTGTTTGCTTTCTGGAATTTTTTTACAGGGTGGAAATATTTAGCCCTGATGAAACATGCATTTATCTAGCCTTTTTCCTCTCCAACCACAACCTCTAAAATCAAATAAACCAGGGAGCTCCGTTCCTTTTTTTTCCTCCATAAAACCCATCAAGAGGAATGCTGGTAATCCATGTCTACTCCTCCATCATGCCTTGTTCCTCTCATTACCAGGCATGTTTTTCCCATTATGCCTCAACATCCTCGGCTCCTATCAAGATAGATGCTCTGAAATATCAGTTCATGTTCCCTGCTCTTGCTTATTGCTTGCCCAAACACAGGTCTGCTGCACTGAACCAATTTGCTGAATGGTTGTGGTGTTGGAGTGTCTTTTCTCTTTTTTCCTCTTTGCGAAAGCTTTCCACATACTTTTCCTGCTGCCCAGCTCCTTCTTCGTTTTTTTTTTTTCTTTAACATAAGGAGTTGTTTACGAAGATGGAACACGAGCCCAAGATGCTTAGTTCGATTAAAGTTATGAAGAGAGAGAATGGCAACAGCATTGCACTTGACGGATGTCCATAGCACAAAGGACGGTCATTGTACACAAAAGGGCTTTAATTAAAGTTTGACAGGTTCCACATCACAGAGGTATCTGGGGGAATTTCAGGAACCATATTCTGAAATTCCCTGTTTACAGTTACATCTGCATTTTCATTTCCATTCCACACCTCGCAATTTATGATCAATGCCAACTGTCGAGGGGAAACCCTGTCCCATTAAGTCAGGCACAACACACAAACACACACACACACACACACACACACACACACACACACGTACACAGAAACAAGGAGCAACAGAAAGAAAGCAACCTCATTTTCTTCCATTTCATCATTTGTTTAGATATTTAATTGTATAGTATTCAATTAGCATGTTAGATTAGTATATCTAATGCATATAATTCAATCAGAAAAAAACACCCTGTTGGTGTACACCTTGTGTGTAAAATTAAATTTTTGCTCTGTTTTTTTTTTTTTTTTTGTACTTTTCTCCTATCTAAAACCCAGAAAGCTCCAAACTCAACTTTGGGAGGTCCAAGAGTTTTTGTCCCAGAACTGCTTCAAGCCCCCTGCCTCCTCAGCCCTGTACTTTGGAGGTCAAAGTACAGGGGCCTAAATAGAGCAGAATCCAGACAAGGCTCCCCTCACACACGAGAAGAATTATTCGCATGGATCTTGTATTCTGGTGCGCGTCATATAGAGCTGAGAACAGGAAGAGCCAGGGCTCCTCCAGCCAATCACAGTCCAAAGCCTGAGGTTCTGGAAGCACAAAGTACATTGTTCAACTATATGAGTGTGTCTGGCCAAACTGATGTAATTGCTGGGGTTGCAGGTCCCCTAAGGGGAACACACACCATGTCTTGTCCCGGTTGTAAAATTCTACATGAAGGATACACAACATAAGATTATCATCTGTTTCCTTGGATTGTAGCTTTTTGACACACATCACACTGGAATATTGCTTTGTTGGGGTAGCTCAAAGTAAGAGAGGCAGCTACAGACCACAGCTCCTGCCTCAGGCACATTTTATTTTTATAGGCTCAAGTTTTTTTTTTTCTTTCTTTGTTTATTTCTGTATTTAGACAAAATCATTTATATTGTTCATTTTGGTCAAGCGTCTCTATTGTTCACTGTAAATGTCTGCACAAGACGCCCCTGTTGTAAAACAAAATTTCACTTGGAAAGCTAAACTTTGCCTAACTCCCCACACACCGACATTTTGGGCAAATGCAAGGAACGGCTTTTTTTGTTTGTTTTTTTTCCCGGTAGAGTCGCGGAATGCGAGGATGCTAAAATCACAAATGCAGATGCGGGGGCAACAAACGTGACACTGATGGAGCACATCGAAGTCCCTGTCCCATAAAAGACAGACCTGCAACTAATGTTGATGTGAATATTTGACCAATGCCACATGTGGATAATTCTGTGTTTGCCAGATCAAAACATTGTGCATTCTGTTATATTCTTAGCTACTCGGGAACTTGATGAGGGGATTTTAAAGAGTGCAATGTTGATAATCCTCTGAAAGTGTTACTGGGTGGGACAAAGTGGAGGATCCATGTGGCTCACATTCTCCATTATTATTTCCATTCAGCGCTATTATGCACCGAAGTAAGGTCATGGAAACCAGGGCAGGAGAACTTCTGACACCACTACTGGCACAAAGGCTGTCCTTTTTTTAACTTAATATAATATGTCAGTGCTTTAACTAGAACAGGGATTGAAGAATAAAGGCGGCAGAGATTTTGGATCGATCGTCCCTTCAGTAAATCAACGAATGAATATGAAATTAGACAGAATAAACAGAAGCCTCTCCTTCATCTCTCATAAAAGGTGAAGTAACTACCAAAAAGCTGATTTGTGCTACAGTGCTGTGATAAATTACTTTTGGCAGAAGGTAATGCAGTAACCTAGGTTGCGACGATATGATGAGAGGTAAAGTGAAGGCGCTCCAGTCATCCCTCCCACGTTCAAATGGATATTAAAAGTAAACGACATTGCCCTCCATTTTTTTCTGTTTCCCCTATCCCATCCCTCTGTAGGCAATTATTTTGAAAATATTAGTGTGGAGCAGTTCATGGATTTCGACAAATCTAATCAGCCATTGACAACCAGTTCAGCGTCACATTACGAAACTAATCCATCACAGAGAAACTATCCGCAGACTTGTTCAATAGTCAACACTAATGAAGATGAAGGTCACAGGCTGCAAATCATAAAATCCACATTTGCAAGGCAAAAAGATTATTTCAGAAGCTGCCTAAAGAGTATCCATTTAATTAGCCATCGATGCCGAAAGCACCATGGCGCCATCATGGACAACGTCGGGGTTGGTCACATGTGTGAAACAGGAGTTGAGAATCTTCCAACCTGCATGCACATCATTAGCTAACACTCGCTCCAATATCATATTCACTGTAACACAAGTAATTCAGAACATGACAACTGACGGAAAAAAGCTGCTTTTAAGGTGTGCTAATATTGCGGGAAGGCATTTGTGTTTCGTCAAATGGCATCAACAGAGCAACACATTTGACTGAGGTTGCTATGTCAGAGGGATTTTGAATTGTTCTCTCTGCCGTGACAGAATAATGTCCACTTTTATCCTCTGTCAAGTGTTCTGTTCCTCTCAACCCAAACTGCTTAGATGCAGAAAGAGGACAAGAGACAGAGACTGAGAGGCATGCAGTGGGGGGAAGGAGGGCATGGACAAGAACAATTAGCCAGTGTGTGAACAAGCTCTTGTTTATTGACTTTCAGGGGGAAACTTTATTAACCTGCCCAGCCTTGAATGGAAGACACCTGCTGTTGGCACTTAGGCTGTCATTACTGCTGTTGAAAGCTGCAGGGAGGGCCCTCGCCATGTCCAGCATTGCCTGCTGTTCCATTGTCCAGCGCCCCATCATCCAGCAATTGAGTGCTACAACGTTTACAATGAGATTGCCCTTTGTTAGGTATCGTTGCTAAGCTGACAGACCTTTTCCCCTCACTTGTCAGCAATCAAATTATGGTGGACAAACCAACCGACGCTGGTTTAGGTCCTTTTGTCTGTCTGTAAAAGTAGGCGCTGCCCTTGATTGACTTTTTTGCTAAGGTTGCCATTGGTGAAGGGAGTAGTTGCGTAGGAATTAAATTCACCACAATGCGTACAAAAACAACCAGTTTGGAAGGATAAAGACCCCAGATGGAAGTTATTGTCGGCTACAAGTGGGTCAGGTTGGACACCGCAGATAAGACTTGGCATTCCGATTTCACACACTTCGGTGTCAACGAAGAATTCAACCAGACCACACTTTCTGTCATTTACAGTTGCTCAGCCAAATGGCAGCTATATGGAGTTTGGAGGACTACTGTATGTTCTGAATGGGGCGGTAGATTTATGCGGCTTTCTCAAGAACTGGTCATCAAAACTTCACACACAGCACTGTGCTCCTCAGAGCCACATGATTGCCTACATAATAATTGAAATGGTCAGTCCCTTCTGATGCGAGACGCCTGACGTGAACATCATTGAATGCCATCGTAAAGCATTGACGAAATAATCATTGCTTAGTCAAAATATGAAATTCACATATCCAAATAAAGTCATAGCCTTAACTCCCCAGCGTTACACCTGACACACACACACGCGCGACAGATAGTCCTTTATTTAAAGCTGAAAAATCCCAATTGGTTATAACTTTAGTCCTGTCATCAAAGTCTGGTTAGTCATTCCTTATAGTCAAAATGATACAGAATTCATCGAAGGAAGTGCCGCATGTAGGAACCCGTCCATAACGTCATATCAGCGGTCAGACCACCAAATGGGTTGTAAATAAGCCACTCGGTTGGAAAGATTGTCAAAACCAAAATTACATAGACCCAGATTGTGCGTGGACAAATTAAAGCTGTAAAAGAAAGAAAGAGTCTCTATCGTGGACAGTTTTGTTAATACTTTTAACTGTCTGCCCCTCCTGTTTTGTTTTACAAACATCTGATTGATATAGGGTTTCGCCATCTGTTGCTTGTGTGTCTCTTCTGTTCTTTTTAGCAGTGTCACGAAATCCAAGCTCTCGACTCCAGACTTAAAAAATACACTGGTACTTATTACCAATGGAAATTATATCCAGATATGCAAAAAAATAAATCCCAGGCTGATTGAAAGTAAAATTTCTTTTGTCATCTGTGAAACAAACATGGAAACGGCGTAATCGAAAATGAAATGTTCATTCCGCGCATTGCGGTGCAGTATTTTATGGCACGCATTATATAGCATGAATGTTTCTTTTTCACATGTGCCGAGTAAACAAATGCGATTCCATTCTTGTTGCAGAATGTGGGACTGTAGATGAAGAGATGAGAGGATAGATGGGTTCTCCTACTGAGTGATACATCCTCTAAAGTGCACAGTGTCAATGGCTGACTTTCAGCAGAGCAGATAAAACCCAGCTATCCTGGCTTTTATCGTTCTTCCTGGGCTCAGGGAGCACTGATACCACCCATTACAAGGACAGCACTGAGGCGAGCCTGGATGCGTGGGCTTCGGTATGTCTACAGCTAAAAGGAGTATCTGTGTATATGCAAGTGTGTGTGGTTGTCCATGCACTGATGTGTGTTCACTAAAAGGGGTAGGGGAGAGAGAATTATGACGATAAAACCAGACGCTGCTTAGCTGTCTAAAGTCTCTTTATGCAACTGTGTATTTATTTATTTGTTCTCATTCAGGAAATTAGGTAACTGGAAACCAAACGCAGTTTACAACCAAACATCTACAAATATACAAGCTGTGCACATCCAAGTTTTAACCTTACCACGGCCAATATATACTCTGGGGCCTCCTCGGGCAAACAGTATGTTGATCACGGCTAAACCAAAATAACACAGCAATGTCAGCTATTGAGTTGTCCTTCCGTTCTCCAAGTGCCCAGTGACAAACTGCACAATTATTTGTCCTGCGTTAAGAAAGATATCATCGCATTTGCCAAATTTCCAGGCTCTCGCTTCGTCGTTTTTGCAACCCTTGTTCCTGTCAAAGTATGAGATCCGTGGAGATCGGCTACGGTGAATTGCTCAGGATTACCGGTCAATTAACAGTTACAGGTCAGCCCTGCCCGCCTTGCGAGATTCCAAACTGTAAACAAGTCAAAGCATGACATAAGCACACGTTTCGGTCTAACTCTGCTTCACATTCTACTCCACCGTCACACAAACAAACCCATATCACATATTCAAAGAAATTGCACATAGTGTAAATAAGGTGTGAGCACGAGTGTATGCAAAGAGGGAAGGCAGAGATAATTTCATGTGGGATGATGACCTTTGCCTGGCCTAAAGGGAACTTTATTCCTAGCTGCAATGGTAAGATTAATAGTTATTGCCAGGCAACATGAACAAGTGGTCTGCAAATTCTGTTTCAAGTCATTAAAAACACTTCATTTGGCCACACGTACACTAAAATTACACGCAGGGTTACGATGAAGACTGCATGACTGTAGTCAAATTCGGAAACAATCTCCGTGAACCAAGCAGGACTGGAATAACAGATTGTTTGGTGCACTTGCTGGTAACAAGAAAACCCTTATGGTAACAAAAGCATGTTACCTGCGAGGCAGGCAGCACGTTCGGCCACGTTTGTATCAATATAAAAAAAAACATATGATCTTTGCCAAAATACATTAATTTCACGACTCAAAACGTCTTTGTGCCATCCAAGCCTGTGTTTGCGGAGTGCTGGCCGTGCTCTCTTTACCAGCTCTGCTCTGGAGGAGTGGAGAAGCTTGTGTGGTGCAGAGACCTGTATAAATAGATATTATAACATAATGACACCGCTGCTCCCTCTCTCCAGCTTTCTCTTTCTGCATTTTCATCTTTGACTCGCGTTGTTCTATCTGCTCCTTTGTGTGTTTGTGTGCAGTGCCAAGGCCATTTTTGTGGTGCTTTTCAAACGGAACCCCTTTGAGAGGCAGCTCCTTGGGGACTGGGGACAGGCAGTCAGCCAGCTTCCAGAGTAAACATATAATCATCTCTTGGACAGCTATAATTATATCTGGGATGTGAGGGAAGAGAAGCAAACTCGAACCGAGCAGATACACAGTAGCTGAGGTAAAGCACGGAGCTGTGTACTTAATATGCATTGTTTTTTGTTGGTTTTTTTTTTTCTTGAGCCATTTGATAAAGCTCAGGTTGGGCAATAATGATTATTTCACAGCATGATGGGAGGAGCTTCATTTAGTACAGCGGCGGTCTATCACGCATGGGTGTTGCTGTTTAATCCACCGCACAAAAACATCAACAGGCACCACCTCGGATGCACATCTCCCCACTCGCGGAGTTGACCCACACATGAGTCGGTGGCTGGTTGAAGAACTAGAACGGGGAGCTTTCTAAAGACTTACGGGAAGTTGATCTAACTTTCAACAACAGATCAATACCAATATGGCTTTGTGGCCAACTACCATTTCATCTGCCCGCTCTGGACAGAACTTAGGTACATCGCTTGGCGGGGAACATCAAATGACCCCTAGGATGTTTTTGTGCGTCATTAAAAATGAATTTGTAACTTTTGCGCAGCAGAAATGAAATCTGTTTTCCTTTGCATTACCCTGACTCAGTTTGAAACCAGCCAAGCCTTTGTCTTTTATGTGAAAGTTTCCCTCTAATTTTCCTTGTCTATGGTGCCCCGAGGCAGGTCGGATGGGGGTGGGGAAGGGTGACATCACGCCATTTAGGCAAATTCCATATGAACAAAAAATGGAACAGCTGAAGTTATTCTCTATAAAACAGTGGAAACACTATAAAGTTATAGGAAGCGATTAGCTGATAATTAAGCAACCTAAACAACACCCCTGCTGTTCTCACACATCATTACTGCCCCAAAACATACAAAGCGGCGCACATGTGCACACAAACACATAGCGCGGAGGCTGAGAGAGGCTGTCTCCGGGGCCGTGGGTTCAGGCATCAGGCACGGCAGGGACTATGGAGGGAGGGCTTAGGGAGCCGACTGCAGCTGGGGTCAGGAGAAGGCACGTTAATCACCGCTATCCTGTCAACAACAAAGAGTGGGCCTCACCCAAATGCTCCGCTCAGTAGCCATAATAACACCACACAGGTATCGCTGTGAGTCAGGCAGCGGTGTCACCAGAGAGCCGGGAAGAAGGAAGTGAAGACGTGGTGTCATGATGCAATCACAGTAGTACATCAGGAGCAGGTCACAACTATGGGTAAGGCAAACAATTGCCTTTAGAAACACTAAATTATCCAAAGAGGTGTTGGTGGAAAGTGGAATCCCGCCCACTTGCCTATCCGCCAATGAATGTTGTAAAAAAAATCATCATTGATAATAGTCTAATAGAACTTATTGCTTGCATGACCGTCCCTCCTAACTAAACATGATTACACCTTTTATATGGTTCATTTACACACACACACACACACACACACACACACACACACACACACACACACACACACACACACACATTTATACATAAATATGATTTAATTATTTCATTTTTAGACCTTTTTATTTATCAATTTATTACTATTGATTACTTCTCTATTTACAACGTATAACACTTTGAATTCTGGATTACCACTACTTGTACTACTGCTACTACTACAACAGGACTCTTCCTTCCCGGGGTTTTTGTGCAAGTTGTGAGTTTTTGGATTGCAACATCATAGCTCAGTGACATGAACTAGAATTAATTATTGGTACATGACAAATCTCGCGCCAGCATCATTTTACACCATAAACTTCAAACTTTTAACATTACTTTGACTGCAATCATACAGATATTCTTCTGTCTCTCTCTGTCACTCACACAGCTTGTTTATTTTGACCTGCAATGCATGTTAATTCTGGCTTTAGTTCCTGAAACATTAGCTTTTTCTTCGGTGACCAGACTGCAACCCCACAATGAGTCTCGTGACTGACAAGCGGGCATGTTTATATATTTCGCTCTGAAAGAAAACATCATTAGGATCCGAAAGTGTCCTCTACTTTTCCCTCATGTCAGCAGCCCAGAAGTAATGGTCATCCCATCCCATCCAAACCCATGGCCTTAGACCTGACCTTCAACCCACTGGTCACATACGCAAACATGCACAGACTACACATTTCTAAATTTCAGGCTTAGAGCAGAATTACCACTTCCACCAGTGGTAACCATCTCCCCTGAGCCATTTTTTTTTTCGTCCATCTGGACTGTCTCTGCTTCGGCAGTTGTCTGATCTGACACTCAGCCTGATAATAGGGTCGGGCCCAAGTGAAACCAGAAACAATTTGTTTTGGTCTGAGCTATCATTCCATTTCCCATAAGCCATGCCTCTCCCTTCTCTCTGCTCAGCCCCTCTTTGTATCGCTTGCCAAGAATTAAAAGGCTTGACTTTAGACACAGTTACAAAAAGCAGCTGCTGAGTAACTTTCCTCTTAGGAACATACTAAAGACCATTCCATATTTACATATCTTATTCCAAATCACAAACTGCATGCCTTTTAGAGAGCCCCAAGGCTGAAACAAGGCCCTCCGCTAACTCAGATGAAGCAGGATTTCAGATCCCTCCTCTGGTATGAATAAGGGAGGAAGTGGAGAGGCCACACTCACCCTAAGGCAGGAAGTGACATACGCTCAATGACGCTAAGCAGCAGTTGTTTTGAATCTTGGTGAGACAAAAAGAAGGTCCTTAAGAGCAACGACAGAGTGGAGAGCGTAGGAGAAAAGGAAAAAGTAATTTGATTAAAGTCATTGCCTAAAGCGGCATTTCAAATTCTAAACATGTCTGTCCTAAACCTGCCGATGTAAACATAGAATGCTCTCTGACCTTTGCGGTAAACATCTGTTCAGGGATAGGCTTTCACCCTAATTCGAACACCGCCTGACATGACAGTGATGAATACGCTTTTAATCACCAAAAGCAACACATAAAATGAATCTTCATTATCTACTTAAGCAACAAAGTAAACACCGCTGTCCTGTGAGCACCGGGGCCTTGGCGCTGCACAGGCAAGTTTTACTAATACAAATGTTATCCAAGTTGCGGCTCCGGACTAGTTTGCTGCGCGGACTCCAATTCATGATGCGCAACGCAAAGGTTTTCAACTACGAGCGTTAAATACCGGGCCGTTGCGGCCTTTATCTGTTGCAATTTCACGACCAATCGCTCTTCGTTACTTAAAACTGCATCAGCCACCGGCAGCGTCTCTATCCGGCCGTCATCTCTCGCCGTACACACTTCACACGTTAGCGCGGCTCCGTAGGGACGATCGGAAAAACAAGAGGGGTTTCGGTGCCTCGGGTGGCGGAGGAGCATGCCTTGGGAGAGAAAAGGAAGACCCTTGAAAGGGCGAGCAGCAGCCGCCGGGTCCAGGATCTGTACCTCGTAAAAGAGCCATTGCCGGCTAGGCCAAGGGGAGGAAGGAGGCAATTAAAAGACACACAAGTTGCCTGAGCACTGGGTACCAGATGACTTTTCTCAGAACGCGGAATAACTACATGCGGCGCTGGTGGCCGAGACAAAGAAAAGCAGAGAGAATCGGAAAATCAGGGACAGGTAGATGAGGAGAGCGACTGTTTGGTGGATTGTGACCGGACCACCACTGAGAGAAGGGCCAGGCTATCAAGACAGACGACTTCCTACTGGAGTCTGAATATTCCCTGGAGGCCCTGGGAGAGCCCAATAAAAACCTTCTCATTAGGACCAGACCATTTATAGACGGCCTAATGAGTCTAGCCCACTACATGAAGAGAGGGAACTGGGGACTGATAAAGAGAGTGTCCACTTACGTCTTTGGGGTTCCTGTCTCAGCACCTCCCTGCTCTCAAAGTCAAAGAAGACACAACACATCTCAGCAGAGGTATGACCCAAACAGAAAGTGTCACAAACTGAACGCTATGAGCTCAAACTTTGTGCATTTGTGTTGAAAACGCATTCAGTGTTTGCTATAAGAGAGAATAATGGGTTTGCTAGAGGGGTGAATGTTCTGCATTTTATTTCCAGGTCACTCCGCGGGGAGTTTATTAATTCTTTAAATTATGTTTATGGAGTCGTACAGAACGTGTGAATATCAGTACGGAGACTCGTCCGACGTGATCACCCTGGGAACGTTGGAATGCACCCGAGCCCCTCTGTGACGTTCAATATGTTTAAGAAATAGGATTAACGCAGTATTTATGTGAGCATTTTATCCAAACCGTTATTTGGTTATATAATTCACACAAAGCCAGGTTGGCCAGGTTTTACATCTTGCTTCAAGACAGTCTGTTGCCTCACAGGCACAGGCATAACTCCAGCTAAGTAATAGGCCAGGCCACCAGCATCTGATAAGTTCCAGAATACAAACAAATCAATAAGCTCTCATGGGTCAATCCTTAAACCACTCCCCAAAGTTCCATTCATCCTGGTCACTGCCTTCCCAGACTGATAACCCCCGGTGATCTTCTCTCTCCCTCTGTGAACAACAAATGCTACATCTTGATACCCTTAACTCACAAACAAACGAATCCCTATCAGTGAGTGTGTGCGCAAGCATTTAAATGCAAAAACACACATTCGCAAACTGCTATTTAAGATCTTAAACAGAACCAAATGTGCCCCGGTGAAATGTTTTGAGAATAATTTGGCAAAATTCAACAAGCAGAAAAAGGAGAGAAAAATAACAGAAAAAAAAACCCCTTCCTCGTTCATATTGAGGCCCACTACATACTTGCCACCACATAGTAAAATCCCTGTTAGACTAATCATGCAATAGTTGTAATAATCCAATGCCCATACGCTGTGCAATAAAAGTGCTGGCAGTAATCCTGGAATCCTTTCACATGGCATTTCTAATTAATTTTTTACCTCTTCACTTGCTCTGTGGAACACTAGGTGTTATTCTCCCCCTCTGAAATAAAGAGCCATTTTGTTCTGTCAAAGACAGCTTTGGGGTGGTATCAGTGCGCCACTTTGTGCCAAGGCCGAGAAAAAAACAGGCAGAGAAAATAGTGACATCGCAACTAGTGAGCCACAGCAAAGTACATGTTAAATTAAAGTGCCGCAGCGAAAAACGATGTTACGGACCAGAGATGACACACCACAGTGAGACACTCCAACTAGAATCCCGTACATTTAATTAGACAGTTCCCCCGCTGCGGTTCCTTTTAGCATTTGATCACGGCATAATGCGGATGGCACTCCGATGTTAAAAAAGGGTATCGTCAAGAAAAAGGGAGAGGCAATTGACAAAAAAAAACCCCAAAAAACGATGGAGCTTATTTCTTCCAGCTAAACTGGGAAGCACCTTGGAGCATGAAATGTGGCTCCAATTGTTTATGTGCGTGTATCCACCCATAGCGGTACAGAAGGGTTATTGGCAAGCAGGAGGAGGGGAGTTTTGGGAGGGGATGCTGAGTTGAGAATGCCAGGAATGTCCAGCCCTGTTCACAGCCCGGGCCGGTTCACACCTGCAGGTCAGGGCGCTATCACCAGCCCCGGCCCCTCTTCTCCCTTCTGCCCCCCTCATTACAAGAGGGTCAGACTCAGAGGTGACCTAATTAGAAGCTCATTACATCACGGACAATCTTCATTAGCATGCCAAGCTGGCCTGTTAATCCATTAGCACCACAGAGGCCCCCGGTATAGCCTTTACATTCCTGGCCCTGTGACCCTTGTTCGGGGCCCCTGCCACACACAAACCGTACTCCCACACACGCCTATACCTATTCGGACATTTAAGCATTTCATGATCTGAACCTCACATGAGCTGCCAAAAAATATAGATGGCAAACACCCCATAGAGGCCATGGTGGCACAGTGGATATTGATATATAACATCACCGTACTCATAAGATACATGGCAAATATAAGATTTGATATTATGTATACATATACTGTTTATACAGTTTTGACACCCTTCGCGATTTAACTTGTGCTATGAACCTAATGGTGATTTTTGTCACAAAGCAATTACAATAAATCACATTTTTGTTCCCCTTTTATTCCCCTTGTTTCCCCTTATTATCATCCAGAAGCAAAATAAAGAGCAGTGTCGATTATCGGATATGGGTTGAACTCACCTCCTTGAAGTGAACCCTTAACTATTTGATGGCAAAGGTACCTTCGTTTCGGTGGCCGATTGGGAACGTTCTTGATGGTGGTATGCTGTGCCAGTTCACAAGGATTCCTAAAATATGATGGAATGGTGAGGCATAAAGTCTTCCTTGGCTGCTGTAAAGCCACCAGATTGCAAGTGTGTCTGACAGGTGATTGATTCGGTTTGCAGCAGACACAAATTACATCCATTGGTTATATTTATTAGTACAGGCAACATCCAATTTCTTATATCCACTTGTAGAAAGACATCGAGGGAATAAATGCACACCTATTTCAGAAAGCTATTATTATCCCTCGCCTCACTTTTTATTTCAAAGATTATAGAACCTCCCAAACGATGCTGAGGTGGGGTCAAGCATGTGTCAACAAATCTCCCTCCTCCATTTCCACTGTTTACCTCAATAAATGGACTCCTCTTGCTGTGTCTTTGTTGGATGGGGCCTCTGGAGATCTGAGTGCAGCTGTGGGGTATTGGCCCGGTGAAGGGGACTGAAAGAACGAGTATCTATCTCCTCACTGGGGACCTGGGGGACACTGAGCCCGACGGCCTTTTCTTTGAAACCTCTCCCTACTGGTGACTGGCAGACCATACAGCGCTCAGAGCTTTGTAAGTGACTCCGTTGTCGGGGGCAGATCGAGAGGAAAAAGGGGGCTAGCCCTAGGGATAGAGGAGCATGGGGAAACAAAAATGTCTGGCTCTGTGGTCTGAAGAGGACCGGAATGGATCAAAGGGCTGTGTGCTGACCTGCGGCCTTTGTCCATCAGACAGCCCTGGCTTCATTTAACCTTTCTCTGGAGGCCGGCAAAGCCCGCTGGGATATCGAGCTACACAGAAGCCATGCCCTATGGGGACATCTCACCGCCTCCTCCGCAATCCCTCCACCTATCCCTCTGTTTCCCCTCCACCTGGGACAATATCACAGGTGAAAGTGGGTGGGAGGGGTTCGTCTGTGCATCGTCCTAACCTGTCAGGTATCTACCACAAAGGTAGCTGAGCCCTCTCTCTCCGGATGCCCGGCGGCAGCGTCTTACCTTACTGCACCGCATTCAAATGGCCCAGCTGTATCCCGTCCCCGGTTCCTCAGGGAGAGCCACCCCATGGAGAGAATCAGAACAGAGAGGAGCTCTCTGTCGCTCACCTGGGGATGGTAAACCTCAGCTATGCGTCAAACAAAGGCGAACTTAGTGGTTCTCTGCTGCATTGTTTGCTTCTGGAAACTTAAATCTTTCAGCCTTAATGAACCGTTGAATAGGGAGGATTTTCTATGGTTAAAAGAGCTGTGAGTCGCTTTGAAAAACCTGTCCATCATACTTTCAGTCGGTGCAGGGCGAACAGACAGAATGGGCACCATGCAACTTGGGATACATGTGATGTTTTCAGCACTAAACCGAGATAAAACTCCAAATCACAGGTAGAAATGATGAACATTTATGCTCCTTGCCAAAAAGAAATGTCATCTTTATACCTTCAGGAATTGGGTTTGCGTTGTCTTTTATTCCGCCGATCTGTTAGGGATCCAATTAAACCACCATTCAACTTGTGAGGAATCTCAGCATGACAGTGTCAGATTTGGAAGATCGTAGCAAAAACTGTGTTATACTTGCCTTGCTAAACAAACGCCTTCTTCTTGATGAGTGAATCATAGAGCAGAGCAGAAGGTCAAGGTGTGAATTCTAGAAAAGGATGGGAGATAAATGGGAGCAAGAGGGGTACCTGCACAGTGATGGGGACCGGGGTTCTAAGTATGTTGAGAATGGAAGCGGCCAAATTGTCCCTCTTTCATTAACGCGCTGAGTGAAGCCTCTGCCGAGGCCTCGATTCCCAAGACTCTCAGATAACAAGTGGCTTCCCACACTGAGGCTTTCTGTTTTCTGTTTGCTGTCTAATAAAACCAGAGAGAGAGAGGGACAGAGAGAAAAAGAGAGAGAGAGAGACACGGAGCAGCAAGATTGATAGACAGGTGGGGAAAGGGGAGAGGGGACCCCCGTGGTCCGCTGTTATCTGTCTAACTCGGTCATTTAAGGGAAGGGGAGGCTTTATTTTCCCCGAGCCCAATGAATGGCTGCCGACAAGGCATTTCTGATGGCTGCGATAAGATATCCCACCTCTGGTGTCCAACCTCTCCAGCTCAGCTGCGGCCTTTCAAGTAACCAGGTTAACTGTCCCTCTAAGAGCCAGTACTGAAAGACAAAGTACGGTGGTCCTGCACAGAATGCCCAAACATGGCAGACTGGGGGAAAGCGGAAGGCAAGGAGAGGAGGTCACTTGAATGACCCCCCACACACTGTAACAAACAGGCCAAGACAAAAGAATTCCATAGCTAATATCAGCCATCCTGTTTGTGATAGGCTTTAGATAGGGTCAATGTAGGACCCCGCACCATGCAGCTGGCTAGTACATGCACTGAATGTTATGTTTGACCGAGGCCCGGCCATAATCAAATGGATGTAAACAGTATGGATGCACAGAGGTGGGCCAAACCCCTGTTTAACCAGCTGCCAGCTGCTATCGTTTCGTACGATACTCGTGCGTTCAAAACATCAAGCAGGAATTGTAGCAATGAAAACATGGAGAGAAGCTGTTTGCAGCCTTTATTCGAGGAATGAAACAAGACACCAGGTGAAGTATAAGTAAAAGATTTGATTTGTGAGTGTGCGTTCGTGCTGACATATATCAAGGCTGCGATTATATGAGTCCATCTTTATTCTTCCAGGATGAATGGACCGTCATCAGGAAGTTACTCAGATGCCAAGAAAGGAAGGAAACCAGTGAGGATTATTGTATTCTCAGTGTAATTTAAACGATCCCTCCAACCTTTCAGTTTGCATGGCAGAAACCACATCAAATACATGCTGATTTTTCATCAAAATCTATCCTATATGCAAAAAACAAGCATATGATGACTTATATAGGCGGACAAAATGAAAATTGACATCATAAAGTACCAAAAAGCGAACTAAGCGATACTTAGCGGAGGAAGAGATTCAAACCCAAACACGGCTAGATAAGAAGCTGCTCAGACACAGAAGCAGAACACATGTATGATACACACAAACACGGAGACGAAGCATACTCAGCCAACCTGCTTCTCATTTAGACGTTCCATTGCAAAGTCCTCACACACGCACGCACACACACACACACACAACGCCAAATGTTCCTAATTGAACCTCCCTGCTTTGCCCTCTCACCTCACCTCCACTGATAGGAGCTGGATTACACTCAGCCCACAGGCGAGACTGAGGGTGAGGGCCGCAAGGATGGAGAGGAGAGGAGAGGAGAGGAGAGGAGAGGAGAGGAGAGGAGAGGAGAGGAGAGGAGAGGAGAGGAGAGGAGAGGAGAGGAGAGGAGAGGAGAGGAGAGGAGAGGAGAGTGGGTGTTTGTGTTGGAGAGGTAGGGTGGCAGGGTTGATAAACTGTGACCTTCTGCTCATACTAATGGCTGCTCTGAGTGCTCCAGCTCAAGGTGTTTGAGCCTCTAAATGGAGGAGTATTTTTATCCTCACTCTCACTCTCTCTCTCTCACACACACACACACATACACACACACACATACAAATATTAACTAACACAGTGAATGGTGTGTAGAGCCATAGCTGACATCCGGGAGCACCACAGGGTGAGCAAGGGCTGGTGAGTTGGCACGCAGCGCTGGCAGTACTCAAGTTCCTGATAGCTTGCAGGGGCCTTTGATGTTCTTTGCATCCCCCAGCCTCCTCGCCGCTACACCCCCCCCCCGGCCTCCCCCTTGCAGGAAATTGCATTCTGTCCTCTGCCACAGCAGATAAATGAGGCAGGAGAGGGGCTGCAAACTGTCACCAGCCGACCTGGCCTGTCTCACACTGCAACCTGCAGTGTGTTAGCCACGTGTGCTCCTATCTGGCACTCACTGAGCTAGACTAAGGGAGAGGGAGAATGCATGTACATGCACATATACACAAAGGCGCAGGAACATAGACCAAATATTCTGGCGGTTTAGAAATATGGATGGTCAGAAATATACTTGAATTAAGTATTACAGTACACGGAGAATATGTTGACTGTTGGGTACCGATAGCTCTCAGCAGAATCGAAGTATATGGCAACACTCCGCTTTATCTCTCTGAAAACTGCTTTAGCATCAAATGACGATAGCAACACCCTTCAAGCTTGCAAGTAGCGTGTCACATCTCATTGCATCATGCACGATTCCTGCAGTCTCTCCTCAGACATTGTTTTGGAATGTTGAGAAATAACACAACTAAAAGGGACTGCTCACGCGAAGGGGACCCCAGTATTACTAATGGGCATGGAAGTGACCAGGAACCTATGGGAACTTTTTGTATGTATGTGCATGTGTGACATCATGTTTTGCATTGTATGAGATTCTGTTTAAGTGTGCTCATGTGTGACTATATACATGTCTGAGATCATGGGCTTATATGCAAGCCACTAGTCTCAGCCAGCACATATGTTTGATTAGTCCACTGTAGCAAAATGAGTTACAGCTACAAGGTGATGTCAGTCCTACTGGAACCCAGTGGTGCAGCCCCACCCTTCAGAATCGAGTCTTGGGCCCCTTATACGAGAGGGCCACTGCGATAATATGCAAAAAAACAAACCGGCCCTCTCAGCTGTGAAATAGTTCATTCAGTCCATTTGCACGGCCAAGTAATGCTGCTGACCTTTATTTTCTGGAACAACATGTTGTTGTTGTTGATGTTACGGTTTTGTTTTGTAGGAGGAAGCAGGAGAACCCGCATGGTTACAGCGAGACTATACAAACTGTATGCAAAAAGGCCACGGTCACCCACTGCAATTGAACATACAGTCAATCCTGAAATTCTCCAAACCCCAGGGGTATGACTGTATATGTAGTTTGTGCGTGTGTGTGCATAATTGTATATAAAAGTCACTTGTTATTATCACCCAGCTCTCCGAGCCCTGCAGTCCCCCCTTCTTTACAGACCTTTCAGCTCCTTGTTATTTGTCTGGCATACAACTTTACGGTTTTGCTCAATGCAATCATAATGTCAGTCGTGGTAATAGCAGACTGCTGTTTTCTGTTGGGGGGGGGGGGACTATGATAAAAACCACTGTGCACTACCTGCTCAGTACCAGATAGCAAACAGTGACAGTTGACAAGCTGGTGAACATATTGTAGAATCTAATGGTCTGACAGCCAAATATTTCCTTTGGGCTTTGACAAATACCACAAATTGAGAATAATCCAACCCATGTTCTTTGCTGTGTGCAGGCCAAACCAAAAAAGATGGACTTGTTTAGGAATCACTTTTCTCCCTTTTCTCTTGCCCCGAATTCTTACATTTTTATGTTCCTTGGTAACAGGTATTCATAACAGAAAGAAAAAAATCTAGATTTTGCTCTCTCGATGTTCTGGCCTCTCAAATGTTCGTAATTCACGAAGCATTTCAAAAGCGATCATCTTCAATTAGGCATGTTGCAAAAATCATTGAAAACAGGGTGCATTTATCCCCCATACTCAACTTGGTATTGTTGAAACATAATCATGATTTAGTGCATCAAGGTGGCACAGTAGTTAGGGCTTCCAACTCGCAGCTAGAAGGTGGATTTTGTAAGTTCTCCAGTCCCAACCCTCTCCCTACAGACTAAAAGCATATTATAGGTCAGATTGGAGACAGCATCTTGCAGTGATGTATGGATGTGCCAATATGTAGCAAAATCTGCCACTGAGTGGTGACGGGTCCAACGTGAACCCTGCCTCTCGCACAAAAACAGCCGGGGTAGCTGACCTTGAGTGCGGGATAAGTGGTACAGATAATGAATGAATGAATTATGACTTATTGAGGTAAGCACCTATTTTTGAAAGTTTGTGACATGTGATCGGACATTCGCGTCTTTAAATTCGGATAAGTTCCGTTCTGTAGCTGCTTTTCCACAGTCTTAGCTCTGGCATAACAATGGAAAAGAAATATCACTGTGCGACATGAAAACTTTACAGCACCACCGCAGCCATAGCTTCCCAGACCCCACAGTGGTAAACACATATAATCGGCCCAGTTTATGACATTTGCTTGATGGCACTCTACGCTTTCCTGCTCTTTTGTCATAGATAATGATCCCGACTGTCTGAAGCTTAGTCTCTGATGCCTTTTTGCGCCAAATATGCATTTCCTCCGCAAAGTTCCTGGACAGATGATTTGATATTCAGAGGCTGATGTTCTATGGATTGTGGTTTGGCACCTCTTAGTCGCTACACATGAAAATACTCTGGGAGAAAATACTCTGATCGTTTTCCATCTTGAACTCCAAACCCTTACTCCAGAATTCCCTACAATGGTATGTCATGCATCGACCAATATTAGGTCTGTGACCTTGATAGTAATGATGACTACTGGCCAGGTCAACTATTGTCAAAGCCGAGAGTTACTTCAGCTGGATAATTGTCTTTTACGTAAATGATCTGACATCTTAATTAAATGAGAAATGGATCACTGAAGGAAAAACTGTCTTAAACTGTCTTAATCCTATTTGCTTTTCTTTAGCCAATGAAGAAAATTGTCATACTTCCATGAGCGGCTTTTGTAGTTTCGTAATTTCGTAGTTTTTGTAGTTTTGTAGTTGTAGGCGCAAACATTAAGCTTCGAGAATCACAGTGTTTCATCACAGCGGCTGAGCTGTCACTTGTTCAAAAAACAGTGAGTCTCTTGCTGTTCCTTTGCTCTATTTGACACTTATAGTCTTTCTCACAGGAGCTCCCAAATCCTTGTTTTTTCTTCAGTTGAACAGTTTTGTGTTTCTTTTTGCAGACTTTTGCTTCAGTGGGTGGTTGTGATTCACTAATGTTGTATGACACTCTCTTGAAAATATATATATAAAAAAAAAAACAGAGTTGTTTCATACATGTGACATTCGTTTTAATTTTGCACCCGAGAAATTTTTGGCTCAAGACCTTTTGAGGTATGATCTGGCCCCTTTGGGCATTTTGTGATAATATTCAAAGCCCCTGCATATAATTTGAGGTTTCTGTTGAAATTGATCGGATTAAGATGTACATACCTTTGAATTCTTAGCAAAGTTAAATCCTTTGAAGGCAGGCATTTGTAAGATGTTGCACATCTACTTTTTTGAAACTCTCCGAGCTAAAGTTTGGAAAACATCAGTTTAATTTGGGTTGAAGGCCAAAATAGCACTAAAAGATGTATTCTCACACACTTTTAATCCCCTCCTCTGCAACCCTGAACGCACACAGTAACACTCTCCTGTTGATCGCACTGATCCCGCATGTGGTGAGTGAAGAGAACAAGGACATCATGTGGTTCTCTCCCATGTAAAACCTAACACACACACAGACGCACACACAAACACACAAACTTCTGTACACACTGACCCCATTACCCACCACCACCCCTGCAACTGCCCCACATGACCCTTCATCCTTTCCTGAGCTGTAGCAGAAACCCCATACACATCAATGAGCTTCTGATTGACAGACCGTGAAGATACACCAACATGGTCTCCATTTAGCTGAAGCACCACACCACCATCACCTCAGAACCACCCCCAAACCCACCCACCCACACCCTGCCTCTCCATGTCCCTGGAGAGAAGATACTTGAGCCAAAGTGTTTCAGAGCAGGATGTTTCCTGGGGAGAAAAGGTTGTGTCTTGGGTCAGCATACATCGCTGCGATTTTCACAAGAGTGTGGAAGGCGCGCTAAGCCGATGGTGAGTGTATTGAGAGAAAAAAAAGAAGAACTCCAGGGGTAGTTGATACAATGCATGTGGATGTCTGATGAAGTGAACCGTGGCATAGGTAGGGTAAAGAGTATGTGTGAGGGGTTGGAAGTTGAAGTTAGGTGAGTGGTGGGGAATCGGGGTGTTTGCGAGTTTGGAGGGGTGAGGCGTAGGAGGGGGTACCGAGGGTGTTTAGTCCTGAGAGGAAACATTAGCAAAGCGAGGAGGAAAAGCTGCCAAATTAACTTCTCACCCTTTCAATCACACCCCTGAGAGTTCCTGCCCCACTTTACTTCTGCCGGGCTGGCTCCACTATTTGTTGCTTTTTTATCTTCTTTCCTTTTTTTTTTTTTTTTTTTTTTTTTAAGAGGGGAGGTCAAGAAACTCTGCACCATCGCTTCAACTGAAGACCAACCCCAAAACCTTCTACACCCCTCCCAATACATCTCATCCTTCGCACCCCGGTTTCGCCCACTGGCCAAAACCAACTACATCCATTTTTTCCCAGCCAATCAACTTCCTGGATTCTCACTCGGCCTCTCCTTACCGATCCCGCACCGACAGTGGAGCGTCAAATATGCTCGTCAGAAATAAAGTATACTATATATCCTGTTAGAATGAATGGAGCCTCAGAGGAAAGAGAAAATTGCTCAGTGTATCACATCATTCCAGGCATTGAAAAACCATGCTGATGTGGGTTTAAAGATCACCAGAGGAGTGGAGCAGATGGTCTTTCATGACTGGTGCTTTTGTGAAGCCATCCATGTGCATTCAGCTCGACCAGCTTCAGTTTGAGCGGCATGCTCTGGAGTTTGTTAATAGTTCAGAATCTCTTCCTCAGTGGCACTCCCTCCCACCCTCTCTGAGATTCCTACACGGGGCCATTCTGCCCTAATTTGTTTTGTATTTGTATTTGTGCATTTTTTTTTCCATATTTGTTTTTCACTTTGCTCTGTGTTTTCTCACTTCTCCTGTATCCTCATCGGATTATGTGGTGGGTTCCTCCTCTTCAGGTCCCTTCTAATCTGAAATAGATGATTAGAGTCACTCTGTAAGACAAATGTAACTTTTCTGGACGCTCTAAATCTGTTTGGGCACATTTAATAGCGTCAATTATTGTGGGGCCAGACAGGGGACTTGGGCTTTCTGTAGTCAGGACCCTTAATAACATTGGCTACAATGAGAAGCAGATGCTGACCCGCTTGGTCCCTTTGAAAAAAGACATTTGAGTAGCTCTGCTTCTAATTTATGAGCCCCCCTTCACATCTGGAATTCTTTATAATTAAAACATAAACCCCAAAGTTCTACTTCCACCTGTCAAACGTTGAGAAGATGAACATAGTAATGGGCTTCCCCTGCATTTGCGGAGAAATGGAGAGACTGGTTTTGCTTGTTCTTTTTTGAGGAAGGGGGGAAAGGGGCAATAATGGGGTGCAAAAAGAGGCTTTCTTTTGTGATTGTTTTGCTTAAAACCAAGCCCGGTGCTCTGGGTGACTCTCTGCGCTGAGACCCCAAATCAAAGCTATAACACATTCTTAAATCTGGGACAGAATGCCGCACATTAAAATCACACCGGTAATGGAGTTCATAGAATCAAAAACTCTCGAGGTCAGACAGAGGTGAGAAAAAAAAATGAACAAGTGTTAAGCCATTTCTCTTGAATTGTTTCGCCTGAAAGAACCGGCATCAAAGCGATGTGAGACAAAAGTATCAAAGCGAGTCGGAAACAAGGATTTCCAAGCTTTCGTCGAATGCGAACAGGAAGCATCACGTTTAAGCTTAATAGATTTCCTTTCCGTGTATTAGTAACTACTGAAAGCAAAGAAATGGATTTGCCATGGCTGGCAAAAAACATAATTGCCCATAATAGGGTTTGTTCCGACAGATCAATAGGACCCGTACGCGGGAGCGCTGCGTGCGCGCGCGTACGTACGAGCGCGTGAAGGTGTGTGACGGCAAAGCCTCTCAGGCTTCAAGCTCCCTTCATTAAATCAAATTAAGATCTTGCACCCGGCAGATTAATTTTCTTTGTCCTTCTCTTTTCCTCCTCCTTGCGCCCTCCTTTTTTGAGACACAAGACAAAAGTTACTGTGAGGGGGGGGCGTTGAGCTTGTGCTGGTTAGAGTGTGGAGTTCATACAGCTAATCCTGCTGTGAGTATAGCCATGAGGACAGCATTCCTTCCATTTTCTCTGCGATTACCAGATCACCATCATTAAGTCTTCTATGTTAATGGGGCAATGTTATTCAAGCAGTCTCAGAGGCTGATCTCCAGCAGCTCCCTGTTGTTGCTGTGCTATTTCTCAGTGGACAATGGACTTTTGGAAATGTATTCCAAACAGCACACCTGTGACACCTGCAAGACTAAAACACGCAAGCCTATCTGGCGAAGCGTGCACCGGATCAGACCCGTAGTTTCTATTTTCAAAGTGAATGTCGGCAACCTGCAGGTATCACGCTTCCGAGGAGGTCCACGTACCAAAACAGCTGTGTGAAGACAACTGAGGAAGTGGAGAGAAGCGGCAGCTGTATCTGCAGGTGTGAGGCAGTTAAAACCAGGCTGGACCGAAACGGAAAAACCTCGGAAAGCCTTCAAGGAGACACGGGATGATGTTTTTAAAAGGGAACGAGGCCACACATCGCTGTCCCAGGAAGCGTGTTGGGAAAAGATACGCGGAAAAGGGGTGCAGAGTAAGGTGGATGGAAAAAAAAAAAAAAAGTGGCCTCTCTGGAACAGCGGGTTCAAGTCGGGAATTTTATGCCTCGCCGTCTGTATAAAAGTGCACAGAGGCGGAATGGGGGGAACGGAATGGAGGGGAAGCAAAAGAGGTGGGGGCAGGCCGCTACTACACAGGGAGGTGAAGGGAGAGGGAGCGAGAGAGAGGAGGGCCTCTTTGTGGATCATTGGCAGATAATGGGCTCATTAGGCCAAACATAGCTTAAAAAGGCTCTGGCTCTCTAAACAAACAGAACGGGCGCTGAGGAGACAGACTTAAGGGCCCGACATGGAGAGAGATATAATGAGGTCCTCTGCCCCTATCCTGCAGAGCGAAGGGAAGCCTAGCGACTGACTGCCCACTAATATTCCCCTACCATCAGCCAACCTGCTTCGACAGTCACTGCCCTCAGCTCCATCCCAAATGAACCACCGTATTCACTCCGCGCTGCTCTCACGCATTTACAACCTTTACACTGCAGTGTCTTGGAGTGAGTCCTGATTTTTCCTTTTTTTTTTTAATTTTTTTATTTTAAGTAGTGAATGCTAAGCTTAAAGTTGAATGACACTGAATCAGGAATGAACTGTATTAAATCTTGACCTGTACGTAAAACGAGTGTTTGTCGTCTTTTTGGATCTTGATTGCACATTTCAGTCGTAATGACTTCCTTTAATTGCCGTCGGGGTTTTCAATTTGCTCTCTTATCTAATGATTTGCCCACCGCTTGAAAATGCACGTAGCATTATTGTGTTTTTTTTATATATATGAATGCTGGTTATTCTTGCGGCCTGCGAATGTTTACAACTTTTGAAGGCATTGGATCAGCATCAGTAAATAAAATTGGTTGACCCTTAATCCTTTTGTGCTTAGCGTTATGAATTTGCGATTTCACTCACTGTCATTCACATGTCTGGCCATTTTAGGCCAGTCTCTATTCAACCTACTTCATGTTTTTTTACTGTAGGAGGAAATTGAAGACCAACCCCGACCATCATCATGTCATACTGAATTGAAATAGGAAATATAGATAATTAATCAATGAATTTTATTAAATCTATTTGGTCACTTGTAATCCTTTTCCACACACCATCCACTTGATTTGCTTTATCCTCCATTACCTTCATATGTGGGCTACAGGAAACCTCTTTAAGGAGAAGTGTTTTTTGGTTGAAATGCACCCTGTGCGTCCTGAAAGTCCCAGTGTTGATGTGAACTTGAAAAAGAAATGGCATTGTCAAATGTCGCTTGCTAAGTGTGTAATAAACTCTATCGGACACACATCGACACTTTCCAGCTCCCAGTGCTCCACTTGGTGGCCTGGCCCGCCAAACGATTCTGCTGTCTTACTCATTCTTTGTTGGTAAAACTTATTATGATTCATGAATTCAAGGGTTTCTTCTATGCAAAACACCTGCGGTTATTCATTTTCCATCACCTTATAAAATGTACTCACGACTGTGTATTTTTCACTCATTAGGTTTAATAACACAGCACTGTCCTCATCATCAGCCCTCCCCGAGGAGCAATATGGCATAGAATAACCCAAAGTGGTGCAAATAAAATGTTACAGAGAGGGCAGAAGAAATGTGAGCTGCAGTGTTTAATGCCTGTGGTAAAAGGATGTTGTTCCAACAGAGATGTTTGTGGGAAAGTTGAATTCCTATTAAGCAACTGGGATGTGATTTACGTTTTCAGTAGGGAATCAGCCTTCAGCAATATTAACTCAGATACCACTCACAGTCACGAACTATCTCTGTCCTGCGATCACTTCGCAGCAAAACACATTCGAGGTCCAAATTGATATTGTATTGCATGATGGCTTGTGTTATTGAAACACTCCAATTTTGGATAGCACTTGGAAATACAATGTCAACAAGTATCTCTCCGGCGTTTTGAGGAGTCTTTTAGTGTTGTTTCTTGTTTATTTTTCCAGGACAGTCTGGGCGATATAGAACTCAATTCCTTTTCAGGTACATTTTGGCTGGTTTTTCAAAGGATTTCTTGCTGGTTTTTTTTTTTTTTCATTGCTTTTATTTCTATTCTGGTTCATAACTGGGTAATTTTGTTCAATCTGATTTCATACTAATGATTTTAGGCAGTTTCACACAAAGTTTAAGAGAATTGTTTTGTGAATCTTGGTGAATTTACAAATTATTCAAGGCATCTCTGCATAATTGAATTGATGAGTCGTTAAATACATGTCTAACTGACAATATACAATCGTTTATCACATTTCTTGATTTAACAAAACCAAAAAAACTCCAACAATATGATATGAGATACATTTTGATGTACTGACCAATTCTACTGATGAGTAGTCAACTTCTACCAATAACAACAATTTACCTCTTTTGTAATCAGCTCAAGTGATGGCCATCCAAATATTTGAACCGTTGTGAGATTTATGGTGAAAAGAAGTAAAGAGTCTGCTGTCTGGTTCTCAAGGACACCAAAATATCTTCCTCCCCTATCCCATTACAGAATGTTTGCCTTTGTTTCCTTTTATTAATACCAATATATTACACTGGGGAGAGCAGGAGAGCATTACTTGGAAGGACAGAAGTGGGGATAAAAAATGGAGGTATTGTAAGGGGGGCCGGAGCGGTTTCTGTTCATCTCCAGCTGCTTCCCTGCTCATCACGCTGCGAACTAACATGAAACACACTCGCGCTACAGCCTCCTCTCACACACATCTGACATCCATTAAGGATACTGATGGAGGACCAAACCTCCGAGGGGACTTGTGGTCCCATCTCTCAGCTCCTCTCCTACAAAAGAAAGGAAGAGAAGGGGAGGATACGAAAGAGATTAAAAGAAAGATTTCTGACAACTAGAAATTGGTCCACATGGATATAATGGATGCTTTTCCCCCTCTAAATGGGCATCTAACCACATCATTGTGTAATCCCAACATGTGCATAAATCTTAGTTTATATTGAAAAAAGAAACATGCGCAATTAGACTGACAGTTTCTGAGCAAAGCACCTTATGTTTTTTTAATGAGAGCACATATGGGGAATTTTCAGTATGTTTGAACTCCATTAAATTCCCAGTGGTGAAATCATATCAAGATTGGTCTCAGCATGCAAGAGGAAGAGAGAGTTCTCACTTAAGTAACGGTACTATCTTCTGTAGATGGTGGTCTGTGGTCACTTCACGTCTGTCAGTCAGTGGTAGGTTTTCGGTTAGAATTGACATATTATTGGAGAACATCAAATTATCGAACTGAGGAGTAAACAACGTAGGAAATTATTAGTATCATGCATGCTTAGAAGAGATCAGATCCAAAATAAATGATCGAAAACATGAACGGCAACAAAGACTATTACAACATGAAATCTGTGAAAATACAAGCCTGCGATTGAAAGGCAAAGAAAGAATATCAGTCAAACGTGAAAGTAAAAAAATGAATCTGAAATCTGGGTTTTAAGAGTGCTCGGCAAAAGTTCCAGACACGTCTGCCTTTTTGTTACAAGCTTGAGCAGCGTGTTGGCAAAACATGTTTCATCTTACAACTCTGGGCTCAGATGAGCAGACGTAGTACTACCCCTGACACCGGTCATAACAACAAATTGACAACAAACCGGCGGACGAAAAAAGGTTTCAAGCTTCAGTTACGACAGCAGCGGGCTGGACTGTACCCTCTTCAAAGGTCCCCTGGAAGCTTTTCTGTAAAAACATTCCCAAACTGTCTGTGGGATATGTCTATTCCCCAGGATCTTTTCCCCACTCAGATAAGTCAACGCTGACAGTGTGAAACATCATCTGAAAACACGGAGGATTGGTGCTATACACGGAGGTCTCCGTGGAAGGCCACAGAGGTCCTGAGGGCAGGGAACCCGCCTTTTAAATGACAGGCGGTTCTCTGAGAGAACATTTACTCACAGACAATGTATTGCACATCACCCACATACCGTAGATGGGATAGAATAGATTCCTGCAAAGGAAAGATTCCTGAAAGGCAGTTGGTTACAGGAAAATAGCCCGAACAGGAAGCGTCATACAAAGACAACAAGAGTGCTAGCTCAGCTAAGGCAAACATACGGTTTGACATTTTGAGAAATGTGCTTATTCACTTTCTTGGTGAGAGTTACTGAACTATGTCTTGGCTTTGCGCTGGTCGTATCCTTTCAAGAATCTGGGACATCACTCCGCCCTGCCAAGAAATAGTCCCTCATCGCAGATTTTGATACACACCGGCTGTTTCTTCTTGTTGCTTACTTCGATACGAACGTAATCTACGCATCCACACGTGCACTTTATGTGTTCGGTAAATTCATGGGTCTTAACGGATGGAACTTCTCCATTTGGTTAGTTTGTGTTCACACGGTAATATTTGGCACCCTTGGGGTCAACAAATAATACAATCGTTTAAGTCGGTGGTCATTCTAAAATCAACAAAAAGTTTTCATTTGAGTATGGATGGATTTACCGAGGGCATGTTTAAAAGTTTGTTATTCTTTTGAGGGCAGTTGCTGGGCTCATTTCTAGTGCTAAAATTAGATTCCATTATATGAAATATATGCTACTGCTAAGCGCCATGGATATGTACACCTACTTGTATGGTTTGCATGTCTCGGAGAGTCTGGTAAACTTGGTTACCTTATCACTCTCTGGTTATCTACTGGTTTAGTGGATTGCATGGACCGAGTGATTTATCCATCCAACTTTTTTTCAACTACATCCACGGTCACTGACTGCTCTCTGTTGCTTTAAATATAATGACCGTTTGATACTTTTATTGACTGAAACTGGTCAGGAAAGGTAGTTTCTGTGCAAAAAAGAATCATGAATAAGGCAGAGCAGCGAGTGATGAGCTTAGCATTGGGTGACAATGACCTGAGGAGAGTGTTTGCCGAAACAAAGTAACACTCGCTTCCCGTTTGAAGTGTATAACACTGAGTGAGAGGGACGTCACCCTGCTGTCTCCTCTACTTGTTTACGCGAGTGTGTTACCCCGTTGGGGAGCCCCACGTAGACCCCCACACGCAGCGCCTCACAGCCCGCACAGGCAAACAGTGGGATAAAGAGAAGGATAGTGTGAAAGAGAAGAATGACACACCTCATTAATCTCTCTGCCGCTTTCCTCTCTGGCTGTCTGCTTTACCAGCCAGTTTACTTTAACCTGGAGGTGAAAGTGACTGATACCCCGTTAAATGCAAAATGTTTAATGTCAACCACAAGTAATAATTTACACAGATTGCTATTCACATGCCTTCCCATTTTCTGACGTCCCCCACGGCCTCCACATTGTTCTTGTCTCTTAACATGTAATTCTTAATATATTTAGGCACATGCTCTTTCTTTCCCGGACTGGCATGTTAAGATGTGGTGAAAGTCTATTTTGACTTGCTGAAGAGTGCACATCAAAACTTACATGTGGGGAGTTGTCTCGAGACGTTTTGATGATTTAAGAACTCCATCATGAAGTGCCCTGACACACTCACTGCAAATGATTTCACTCAAATGGATTTTGCACTGTTACATATGTTCGTGGTATGTGTGGTTTAATGGATAGGGAGGCATGCAGCCTTTTCAATCGACCAGAATATCAGAATCCGGTGGAGTGGACTTCTGCAATACACTGCAACCTATATCTCCAGTATTGATGAGAAAAGGTCTGCTGGAAAACAAAGCATAGGTGACATAATAACTTCCACTTAAAAACCTCATAGTTAAAAAAAGAATGCACTGGGATAGGCAAGCATGTGTAGAAAAGAGTGTTCATTCCTTTTTATATGCCTTAACAATGATTTCAAAAATGACCCTTGAAGTTTGCACAGCCCTTATGAATAATTGTACTGACTTCTTGTTTCTTTTCCAGAATAAATGTTTCATGCATTGCCCACAAACTCCTCCACTTGAAATATCCTCCATGGTGAAATTAGAACCGTCCGTAAAAGGGATTACATTTAAATAAAACAGTAAATTAGTTACTGATTAAAGTCATAAATTGAATGCTTTTTTTTTTTTTTTTTTTTATTTCTGTACTGTGGCTCCACTTCGAAAAATAAGCCTAGGCTCGCGAGTGATTTCATTCTTGTCGCTTAAATATTTCCAAATGTTTCCATTTTGTGTGAAGGCAATCTTTTTAAATGGCTTCTTCTTGTTTTCAAGTCAACAACAAGTTCATTAAAAGGTCTCTCCCCATTGAAATGCACTGTTATTCAAATATCATTAACACAGACAAGATTTATTATTGCCACCGACCACACAGCCTCTCAAACAAACAAACATGATGACAGCAGTCAGGCAGCCCGTCCCAGACCAGGCTCCAGTGCTCAGGGATATCAGACTTGTGAATTGTAGCACGGAGTCTGAATGACAATAGGTCTGGTAGCCCTGGAGGAGATCGTTATGAGCAGTGGGAGCAGCAGCGGCTGCTCTGCGGTGGAGTCAACAGCCCCAATCACCCACCTGGCACCTGGGGACCAGACAGCGGGGTGGGTGAGCGGGTAGGGGGTGGAGACGCCGGCCTGACCACGGCTACAGGCTGCAGGGATGGGAGACCATCAGTCAAGATGGATCAGTAATTGCTGGGATGCCTCT
The DNA here is from genome assembly GCF_037954325.1 of Fistularia commersonii. Taxonomy (NCBI): domain Eukaryota; kingdom Metazoa; phylum Chordata; class Actinopteri; order Syngnathiformes; family Fistulariidae; genus Fistularia; species Fistularia commersonii. The sequence continues at coordinate 23,125,881 of NC_141284.1, read as the reverse complement.
ACTCATTGTTGGACGTTGGTTCCCGTTATGATTTTTGCCCCAAACAAACCTTGTTAAAATCCTCCTCAATTTGACGTCATCTGTTACTCAAGTCCTCAAGTCTTTCGAGACCAAACCGACGACACCTACCTCACCCCGACTGAAACGTCTCCACTCCACTTTAATCGCCTCCGGCTATGGGTGGAGGCAAATGGGGTTTTCGGGAGAAGCAAAACCCACACATTACATCATTTGTTTACCCATCCAGGGTAGCTGGCTTGTGACAAGGTGAGTGGAGCTGGGGTGAAAGGTGAAGGACTCAGGAGTAAATGAGTCATGACCAAAACCAAAGCATTGAATTGTGTGGACAAGGCCGCTTAAACACTCAAAGGTAGACAACACCTGCCGAGATATCTGCGGTTGTCAAGTAACAGGCCTCAAACAACTCACTTGTCTGTCTGGCTGTTACAAATTTTTCGACTAATCCTTTGAGATTTACCAGATGTACGCGTCTCAAACATAACACCGTAATGTTTCCCAGAATACTGAGTAAGCACTTTGAGATTATTTGCTATTAATGAAAACAATTAGGGGCTCAGGGGTTTGGTAGCCTGCCAACTACTGTTTCAAAATTTTTCCTTCCTTGCAAGTGGAATTTGAACTCTCTAAATTGCTTCCTTTAAGTAACAATGCAGTAAACACCCTCCAATGCCCTCTCCAACATCTGCCCATGGTCAGCATCACTCTTTTAACTGTGAGTGACATGAACCTCGGACTGGCCTCGTAGCGTGTTCCAACCATCCCACCTTTTAGTGAGGTGGCTCGGCTCCATGACCAAATGAGGTCAGCCCGCAGACTGCTCTGTTTACCATGAGTGTTTTGATGGCCAGATCCACCACCCAGAAAAACGGGCATGCAGCGAATAGATTAAAGAGAGGTCAGACAAAGAGAAAGTAAAGCAGCGACAAATAAGGACTAGAGCGGAGATGGGTGGATGGATTTCCACTCATTCATCTCTCGTGTCCCGGCGTCTCTGGTCGCTCTGTTCGTGTGGCAATGGCCAGAGCGGAGACATCAAGCACATTCCAAGAGTCGGCCCAATTACGGGCAGATGAAGGGCAGTTCTCTTTGTTTAAGAACAAAGCAAGAAGTGACACAACTGGTCTTTAAAGGGAGCTCTCACAGCCTTGGTTTGAGGGTGGGTTAGGGGGTGGGGGGTCCGTTGGCTTGGGGGACGTGAGCAGCTGGTTATAAATATCTATTTGGTCAGTTACTGGAAAGAAAATTTGCAGTTTGTTTGTCATCTACTCATCCAGGTGGTGGGCCTGGTGGTTGCTAAACATCAGGATAGAGAGGGTGAGTGAGTGAGTGAGTGAGTGAGTGAGTGAGTGAGCGAGTGAGTGAGTGAGTGAGTGAGTGAGTGAGTGAGTGAGTGAGTGAGTGAGTGAGTGAGTGAGAGAAAGAGGGGAGAAAAAGACCAACCTGTTTGACTTTGACTGCCAGAAATGAGGAATTTGACTAACTCTTATATGAAAGCCACATGTCATCCTCCAGCGTAAATGTGCAATGAGAAAAAGTTCTTGGCTAGATCTTGTTGGATACTTAACACGGTAATTACTCCAGTCATTCACATTAGATATCACTGCAATTTGAAGCTGACTTGCGCTCAGGTAATTACGCAATGTTAAAAAAATCTGAAATGGCCGTCATCTGGAAAATAACAATATTAAAACAATCCAGGGATGATGCATATGTGGATAATTTCTCCAAACATAAAACCGAGAACTACTTGAGAATTATGAAACAGGATTATGTTTCACCACCTATGAATTTATTTTGTTGTACCTTCAGTGCTTTGATAATATGTACGTGGACATTGGCTGAAGAATGAATGCTGACGGGATTGCCTTTGTTGAACTGTGATATGAAACAACCCAGATTATGTCCTCTGGGTATTACAGTGAGTACAAAACACCAATAGTTTCTCTGTTGATGTCAATTATTGGCTGTGGACAAATGGAATTCAGACATGTAAACAGTGAACAAAATATTCACGTTGGATTAAATCATCACAGCAAACGTTGACATTTCTTGAACTACTTATGCAGCATAAAACCTGTATCTACAATTGCAGTTTAGTCAAAATCAACTAACAGCACTTATGTCACATTTTGGATGCTCCGTCACTTGCCGGGGATTAGAATTGGTTACTAGGAAGACAGACTTTGGGTGGAGTAAGACTTTAATAAAGCGCATTGTGCAAGTGTTTCTTAATGGTCATAAGTGTTGAGTACTGGACTGCAGTGGGGTGGGACGAGTCTAAAGTTTAATTCCCACTCTGCAGTAAATTACAACACAGCAGGGTAATGTCTGTTTATTCCAAATACAGCTGCATGGGCCTCTCTACTATCTCACTCTTTTTCTCCCCACAGACCACACCGTGGCCCCAGAATCACCTGGACCAGCAACACATACACACAGAGGGAGAGATGTAAACACACTGCAGCTAGATCAGAAAATAGAGCTCTATGATTACATAACAGACTATGGGAATAAAGTTAAATGAAGGCAGAACAATCGGTGGCTATTTAATTTATTAGATTTTAACGAGAGCAAGACATGGGTATAATGCATCTTCAAAATAAATGGTACCGGTTGCATTTTTTGATATATCGATTTCGTTGTAAGAAAATGGGCTGATCACAACATATGTGGCTACTAGTTTGTCCCTTGGCTGTACATCTTATGAAGATACTCATACAGAGGTATATGCATTAAAAGCAAATGAAAAGCTCAAATGATTTGATCGTTTGTTTTTTCTAAGTTCTTCCTTTTCATCTCTAAACAACAACGTTTCGAAAAAATTGGTATTTGCTGCAGCGCCGCGGGAGGTCAGGAAATTGCAAGTCGGTCGGGCTCGCAATCATTTGTTGCTGTTTGTTACCATCTACCGGTCAAAGAGGGCAGTGCGTTTCTAAGGGTGTGGGGGGCCGGGGTTGCGGGATGGTTGCGGGATGGTTGCGGAGTATCCGGCGTCGTGCTCGCGTAGTTTCTACGCGCGCGTTCACGAGTAGCTCCCGTATCTGAGCGTCAGCTGTCAAGCCATTCAGGCACACGCTAAGCTAAGGCACTGCCTCTCCGCCAGGTTTGTCTGGGCAACGACTGAATGTTACATTTCCGAGAGAGCTGGGACGCTGAAAGTAAGGCGCTTGTAAATTTCCACTCGGACTCTGCCATAGCCGCGCGTTGACAAGAGGATTATTATCATTATTGTTTTATTCGTTGGAGAAGTGAAGCCGAACTGTTTCCTGGTTATGAGGGTTCAGACTGGCTAGTCATGGAGTTCTCCAACCGGCTTCGTTAGCCGTAGCTAGCTCACAAGCTAACGTTAGCTGATGTTGCGACAGCCCTGGTGTATTGTTCGAGATGTCGAGGAAATATAACTGGGGTTTTTGACAAAATTGCAAGAATCATTATTAGATGGTGATACCCCGTGTTGAAAATGCAGGATATCTTGTGAAATGAAAGTATCCCGCATTTGTTACAGGTGAAGGGACCTACGTGGTAGTTACGCTAATGTGGTTGGGTCGCTCAAATAGTTATGAGCAGTTTCAACAATACTTCGCAAACCTCCACGGCGGGCTCCTCTTTGAGCAGCGACTGTAAACCGTCACAGAGCGGCTTTAACTCCACCAACAACAACCAGGAGTGGAGCCCGGGTAGCGATGTGTTTCAGGACTGTCACGAAATGAGACCGATGGATGAGGGGATGGAGGCGGGGATGTCCTCAGTCCAGTCCGGACTTGACGGACACCTGCCGCTTCTGCACGACAGACACCGCGGCACCCAGGACGGACTGCTGCTGGATCTGTGCGCATCCTCGGCGTACCTCGACGGCGGCTCTCTGGAGTGCAGCGACCACGAAGCGAACAACGCCAGTCCGCTGTTCGAGAGAAGAAAGAGGTCGAGGTCCGTCGGCTCAAGGCATCGCTTCAACGAGGTGGTCACGGAGCTCGGTCCCGAGGAGGTGCGGTGGTTCTTCAAGGAGGACAAGAAAACCTGGAAGCCCTTTGTCGGGCACGACTCGTTGAAAATCGAGCGTATGTTTCGGAAATACTGTGAGCTGAACCCCGGCGCGCTGGGCTCCGAGGTCAGCGGTAGGGGCGATGATTGCGCCAATAACGGCGTGGAGAACAGAGGGCTTAACGGAGCTGTGCCGGTGGAGACCAGGACCAGAAGTGTGCATGAAGGCCGGGAGACTCTGGATTCATCCACGATGAACTCGGATGAGAGAGACTCCAGCGGCATTGAAATCAACGTGGAGCCTGTTTGTGTCAGGGGAGGGCTCTATGAAGTGGATGTCAAAGAGAAGGAATGTACTCCTGTGTACTGGAGACGTGAGTATCACTAAAAGCCATTATTATAATATCGTAGTGCATAGGAGTAGATTTATAAGGTCCCAGGAAACATTTCCGTGTGAGGCCATAGCCATCATATCATCCTCTGGAATGACTACTATCTGTATCTGATTGTCACCCGTGTTCATATTTTACAGTCATATTCAAAACACAATACTTGAGCAAAAAATGTGACTGCCATTCAAGGTACAAGCCAAACCCTCAGTTTAGTTTTTTTTGGAATTCAAAGTAAGAGCATTTGTAAGTGAATAATGTAAAAAAAAAAAAAAAACACATGTTTTTTTGTATCCTCCACTTTGTGAGAATGTCTTGTGTCTCTAACTTGGTTTGCCCTGTGAATCTGAGACAAAGCCAATGGTACAAAGGATGATGAATATCTTAGAATATCTTAATATAGCAGGTTGATGTAGTTGTTCCCATTTCCATTGTACAAATTTCTGATGTGTATCTTTACCCCCCTCTGTGGGTTTCAACAAATTTGGCACACAGAAGTTTAGAATTAGCTCAGATTTGGTACCAGCAAGTATTACCCCTTCACCCTACTTTAGACAATGGGAAATAGCCACTGTTTAGTAATCCATGTTACTCGCAAAGCATTGCATTGTTCTTAGGAATTACTTTTGGCACCATTCACTGTCTGTCAGTTGAATTTAGCTGATCTGCCCCACATAATTTCCAGGAAAAGGCCAGGAATAGATGTATGAATAAAATCCAGCCCTCAGTGAAAGTGTTTATGGCTCTTTGATTCTTATTAAAGGTTTATTACCATGTGACACATGAGAGCACCAGTTCTTTTTAAACTGGACTGCAGTTTCTCTCTCAAGCATTTTTTAAAACTGTGTTTCGGTCTTAATTTCAATTACCTGCACATGCCACACATACATGGGAACTGGGAACATGTGATGTCCATGAAGTTATCCTGTCTGACCACACTTGAAGGGCCTTTAGAAATAGATTACGCACAACTACCGAATGCACCTATCTGTGGTATTTGAGGGGTTATATCTTATCTTATGTGGTGTGTATTTGTAGTCATGGTAAATGAATAGCAGTATATGACTTTTATTTATACAAAGAGCAGACTAACACTGAAAGGAATTTGATTACAGCAAGTGTGCCTACACCCAGATCTTGCATTACCCTTTTGTTCTCTTTTACAGAATCAGTGTCAAGGAAAACTGTAATCATAACTGGCCTCCTCTAAGCCACTGAGACACGGTCCTTCTGGATTAGCGAGACTTGTTGAGTTAAATTACTGTTCACTTTTTAATGCCACTTTCTCAATGAGAAATACGGAAGTCATTTCTATGAAGGACTTTGCAATTATAATTTCAAATCTGTTAGGTTAGAGAATACACACAATGGCTCTTCAGACTTAACCAAAGATAGTTGCTCCAAGTTGTCTTTTTTAACATAAAGCTATGCTGTTCACCCTTTCACAGAACAAGACCATATTCCTGTGATGAGAGGCCAGTGGTTTACTGGTGGTACCTGGCTTCCCTTAGAGGAAGAGGAGAGTGATCTCATTGAGCAGCAGCACCTGAGCCATTTCCGTGGACAACAAATGCAGGACACCTTTGAGACTGATGTGGTCGCCAGAACTATCGATAGTAAAGATGGTGAGCATTGGGAAAGGGAACTTGGGAAACAAACCAGTATGTGCTGTGCTTGTCTTTAGCTTATCCAGTAACACAATACCCCGTATTATTAACACAATCTGCAGTACTTTTCTTCCAGGGATGCAGGGTAGAGCACTAAGGCCTGGAAAAGCCTCCTGTGTTGCTGCTTGCCATATGCTTTCACTATAAAATCCTCTTCACAATCAAGCCAAACACAGTGAGAGTCATAAGTACTGAACTGTATAACCTCCTGGCTGTACCTTTTATCCGCAAGAGGGGAGCATTAATAGAACAGGTGCTTCCATTCCTGTTTGGAGAGTCATGTCATTCTCCCTATGAAAAGCAGGAGCAGCCCACACATTCTGGTACACCTCTTGCCGGGCCTACACAAGCAAATTGTGACAGACTTTTGCTGTGAGAAGCAAAAGGAAAGACTTTCTTTGATTCAGCAGTCTTGTTAGGCAGCCAGATAGACAGGACTTCATGGGTAATGACCATGTGGGTGTGTGAAAAAGCCAGACAATTGAAAAGCCAAGAGAAAAACATTCAGCAACCGGTGGAAGATAGTGTTTCTGTTTGCTACTGTAATATTTCAGTCAGCATAATTGTTCAGCATCACCCAAAGTGAAAACATGGAGGTATGGATTCAGATAATATAGCCATTTATAGCCGTCTGTTTGGTAAGGTTAGGTAACTTTTCTTTTAAGAGTAACAACAATAACTGTAATCAAGGAAAGGCGGATGAGTTAGGCTGTGTGTTAAACTGGGGGTTCAAGTACTGAAAGTGAAACGTTATCTTCTGTAATGTTTTGTTAAGTGAAATGGATCATTGACAGTAGTATCTGCTGAATGATTCATGTCTATGGATGTGACTAATACAGTAATTGATTACAGCACCAAAAATAGCTTCCGGTCCACTATATCATTTTATGGGAGATCAATCATTTTTATGTCACTTATCTCTTGCAGTAAAAAGTCAGATGAACTTCACCTGATTTTTTTTTTTTCCATCTGAGTCACTTGCAATCAAGTGCACTCACATCTTGTAACATGTCTGATAAGAGTTTATAGATTTTGAATTACTACTCTATCCCATTACACCCAACCCTAATGTTATGTGTCTTCCAAGTCTTTTATTTCATTGTACTGTAGCACATTTTACAGATACACAAAGATTTTTACAAAGTTATATCTTTTTACAAAGATATAACTGAATAATTTAAAAGGAGAGTATTTTCTACATAACAAAGGGCCTTAGCATGTCCAGTTTGTGAGATGTATTGCAGGAGTAAATAATTATCTATGAATTAAAAAAAAAAAAACTTAATATAAAAAAGGTACAAACTAGGTGTATCATTACAAATTTAAAAATTATTTTGTGTCAGCAGAGCAGTAAAAAATGTTATGTGCCCATGAATGTAGCTTGTTATATGAATTTGATGTAGGCATCCTTTATTTCTTATACATACATTTCCCCTGTTATCTCTTATGTCCACCTACCCCCTGTCTTCTCTCTCTTTGTCCCACCTGTGTTTTTCTCTCATGCTTCAGTTGCAGGCTGAGACTAAAGGTTACTGAACCAGAATGCATTTGCCGTGCATACCAGCCTGCTTTGTAAGCATTATAATATTTCAGTGTGGGCTGGACTCCTCAGTACAAAAGCCTACACTTGTTAACTGCCAAAACTTCAGACAGGTTCTCCTGCTCTCAATGTACCGGTAAATGCCAATTAAAAAAAAGGACTATGATATTCTTATGCACTGCTCAAAAAAATAAAGGGAACACAAAATACATACTTCATAGTTCATAGTTACATAGTTCAATGTGCTGACAACAAAATCACAGAAATTATAATCGAAATCAAATTTATGAGCCCATGATGGAGGTCTGGATTTGGAGTCACACTCAAAATTAAAGTTGAAAAAAATTCTACAGGCTGATCCAACTTTGATGTAATGTCCTTACAACAAGTCATAATGAATCAGTGTTGCTCCCTAAGTAGACAGTTAGATTTCACAGAAGTGTGATTGACTTGGAGTTACATTGTGTTGTTATGTGTTTATTTTTTTTGAGGAGTATATTTCAATGAAGAAAGGAGTATATCCAGTGTTGTATCATTGATGAATTAAGCATAATGAATTGATCCATAAAAAATTGACACGTCTAGTTACCATGATATTTTCTGATGTGTGTTAAGAATGACGGCAGTGGGAACTGAAGACTGTATACCAGTATGTTTGGAGTGTCACGACACCAGGGAAAACCAAAACAGGCACCCATGCAGGCTGGACACTATCATTTGCCAGTGTCACATGTTTATTTTTGGGCAGATATGCTATAAATGTCATTTATGCATAATGTGTTGGTTCAATGGGTTAAAACAAGCAAAGGGGGTCAATACTTTCATGTCTGATATAAGTTCAAACAGTTTTGAATCATGATTGTTGATCATTACAAACCCAAAACCACTTTGTTGCCAAAGACTGTCCAAAGTAGAAAACTGTAATGTTTACTGTGAGTTGAGGACAATGCACTTCACGCTGCCATACACACATACTTTATTTGGCTCTTTCAGTTTTAGGTACTTACCTCATGAGTAGAAGCTCTTCCTTTGCTGAGTATAACACTCACGCATTTATGAATGGATCTATCAGTGCTGTATTTCCCAAATGGACTTCACTGATTGCACTTACAAGTTCCCGTTCACAGCAGGTTCACTTCCGCATTTCTCTTCCGCATTTCACTTCTGTCAACTGAGAAATTATTGCAAGCTTGCAAGCATGACATTAAGCGGTCAAATTGAGTTTTCTGGATTGTTAGATTTGATCCATACCCACAGGGGTAAGCCATTTAAAATGCCAAAATGAGATGTCCTCATATAAGCTTATGTTAGATGGGTAGATATTTGTTTTAGAAGCAGTCAAATGTGAAATAATTGGATATAGGGTGAAAAATCTTTTTGTATTGAGTTTTATCAAGTGTGTAAGTATTCTTGTAAAAAAAATGGTAATTAGAATTTTTTTGATATTCGTTGACTAATTAAACATAAATGGATATTTAATTGTAATGATCAGGGCACACAATCTTACAAGGTCAGCGCTATTAAGACGTTTGTCCGGTATTGTACGTCCTCAATGACTCACTTTCTGCTTGAATTTCGGAAACACTTTAATCATGCAGAATCAATTTTTCATTGCCCCCAATGAGTAAGTAGTAGTAGAAGAACTACTCCTGTATAAACTTAAGTTTTTTTGGGGAATGTACTGTTATTTTGAAAATGTTCGCCTCGTGGACTCTGCTGTTCGACAGTTTTTTAACCATCTTTCAACTCCATTTTTGGAATTTCACAGACAATTGCAGCTTCTCAAGAACAGGTGCTTTACTAAACATAAGATCAGTAGATCTGTGGTGTTAATATTCTTTGTAGTATTTACCCCTGATCAATACTGTATTTTACCAGGGGTCTAAACCACGCTATGCTTTTTTTAACAAACATTATTTCTGGCCACACCTCAGTCATCTTGGGTAAGGGTCAAGCAGCACTGCATTACATTACATTACAGTCATTTGGCAGACGCTTTTATCCAAAGCGACTTACAAAAGCGACTGCACATTCATCTGCACTAAGACATTGTTCCAGGTCATTGAATATCTGCTTGGCTGGCAGGGTCTCAGGGGCCTCAAAGTGCAGATCTGCTAGTAGTGCTACTCGATAGATGATCCTGTTTCATGATGACAGGGATAAACTGTGTGATTGACACCAGGGTAATGGCCATTACTCACTCTCTCTTGGTTGTTAGTTTTCTCCCATCTGCCCCCATTCTACCTGCCTTTTCTGTTCAAATGGAGTGGATATCAGACGAGTGCTAAAACTACATGTCACAAGCGCAAACGCTGCCAAGGTACTGTAACATAAGGTATTTTTTCTCCATCTGTATATCTTCTAACTTTACCCTCTCACCTATTAGTTAGTAGGTTTCCGTGAAACTATTTTTATTTTGTTTGTGGCTCAGACTACTGAAAACTAATGTAGATCTAGGCTCAGTTTGGCAGTTGTTGATATGCACTTAGACTTTTCCCCCAGTTTCCACTTGCAGCCTAAACTGAGCCTAGCTGCTAGAACATCTCCCTTTGTGCTGTGACCCAGAGTTTGGTACAAATGCTGTTGCTTTGTTTTAAGGAGTTCTGCGTACTTGGCTTTCATTTCCTTGCTGGGGTAGTGAGTAGACAACATGATTCTCTCAGCTACTGGGAAATTGCCCAGGGTATGGAGAAGGCAAACTTTGCCTCAAAAAACCTTACCCTCTCAGTCTGCCTGACCTGACCACCTCTCTTACTTTTCTGTATGTTTTTCTTTCCTCAAATCCATTTTGGCAATGTGACTGTACCATTTAATGAACTGTTGCCACCAACTCTTATTCTAATGGCAATGAACAAAGCCCTCTGAGTTCAGATAAGCTGAACAGAGAAGCCATTGTGGGCCTTCACTATGGCCCTGTAGCATGTTGTATTGTCAGTCTCTGAGAGGTCCATCAGTGTCCTAGTTCTGGAATTACTGACCGTCATCAATACATAAGAGGTTGCTCCATCTGTTTCGTTCTGTTTTAGTCAATTCCAGTGGCTTGACAAGAAGCATGGTATCTTAGGAAGATCTTGGCAGGACCTTTTCCTTATCAAGCAATCAATTTGCTTTGAGAAAAGGTCGGCGCCTTACAGTATATCCAAAGGTCTTCATTGCATTAATGTCGGCGTAATGTTCTGTCTCTGTATCTCTGTATGAAATGGATACACTTCAAAGAGAGCACTTAGCTGACATGACCTTTGACCCAAACCTGAATAATTACACAATGAGTAAATCAGTTTAAGACATTTATCCTCTTTCATCCTTCCCACTTTTTTCTCTTCCCTTGTTCAATGTTTCCTACTCCTTTCCTTAATGCTCAACTTTTCACAATTTTTGTTATGCCACACAACCAAATTTTCAAACTTGTTATTTCTGTGGTCCTCAGTAATTCTCTATAACTACATTAAATAACAAACTAAGCGCTTGGGTGACTGCCAGCTCCGCAAAAAAACATGGTCCTTTCCCTCCTTTCACAATGCTTTGCCTTTCATTGTAAAACAGGAAGTGTGATTGTAGATCTATCCTTGTGGCGCTCCATTTCAGTGGCTACATTTTCACATGTGTAAACCTTCAACCTCACATTTGATACGTGTTAAGAGGAACTAGCCAGTGAAATTTACAGTAATTTCCAGCTCTTCCTCCTGTTTTACAGTGGACTCCCGGCCAACAGTCTGAAGTGGCTTCATCGGCATTGTATAACAGTGTGTAAACCAAGTAACAAAATTATTTTCTCCTTTGTCTTGATTTTTGAGCATATGAGGTAAAGCAGGAAAGGAAGCCACTATAAACTGTTGCAGCCAAACTAGACTGTGAAAGGTACTCTTCTCAGAAGAGTGGATTGTTTCCTTTAACTACTACTGCCACAATTTAGTGTAGTGTTATGCATGAGTTTCGTTATTCTGGTTATTGATTTGATTTGAGGAACTAATAAGATAAATGAAACTTAAGCCAGGAAAAGTCCACAGTCTTTTCCTTCTGTTTTAATTTTTTCATCATATTTTGGCCATTAGTTTTGTTATCATTTGGCGGAGAAACTTTGGACAGTTGTACTGGACTGTTCTTATACTCCATGTATCCTCCCCCGTATTGTAATCTTTTTTGTTAAGTGTATTCTAGCTTAGTTAGTTTGCTTTCAAAGTGGACTGCTGCTTTTCTTTCTTTTCAGTGCAGGACTTACAACTTTAGTAATCATGCTTATCCAACAAAGAATTGTCCAAGGGTTCAGCAGCCTGGCCTGACCTGACCTTAGGAAAGTGTCATGGACTCTTACTTATTTCTACATTATTGATGTGCAGCTCAACTTTAAAGTACTTTTCTTTAATCAGTTTTTGCCCCGAAGACCTGGCCATGAAGTACATTAGCAATGATTAGAAAATACATGTCTAAATATTTAATGGACGAGGGTTACAAAAACTGTTGCCATGCAGTCTAACGTATTAAAAGCGACATGCACTCACTTGCCAATTTATTCAGTACACGTTCTCAAAAAAAATCAGGTTTTATACCATGACTGTGCAATGTGGGTTCCATAAATTAAAATATTATCAATCGCGGTTTGAGGCAGTTCAATCTTTGAATGACATCAAGTCATCATTTATTATACATTAGTCAGATCAAAGATGTCTTTGTATTTTTCATTGAAACTAATGCCAAAATACTGTTACAGTTGTAGTTGTGTGAATTGTGCAAATAATTTTTTTTTTTGCGCATAAGAATATGTTATTGATCTACACGGTATTTCTTTTTAGATTTGTTTTAATTGGGTCTTTAAAGGCTCTAATGTTTGGCACTGAGTAAGACTTACGTGAATTCAATGTACCATGTAATAAACTGGCAAGAGAGTTTAAAGGTCAAAATCAGCGCAGTTGTTTTCGTGATATTTCCATTTTTCAGTTTGCAAAAGCAGTATCATGAACTTTGCATTTGTCCATGTACTCGGTGCAATCCCTTAATGAGTGCCATTCAATTTGTTTTGGAGCAATACAGTAAGTGAATGACAATGGACCAATGCAAAGCTGTCGGTAGATGAAGTTTGCTGCTAATAGCATCCAAATATTGATTTGGAAAAAAGAAATTTGATCAAGCAGTTTCCTTGATTTCTTTAGGCTTTGGTGTAACTACTTCCTGGCTTTTACTTGCTTTGGTCACTGTATTTCTCTGTAGCACACATTTTTTTACATATATACAAATGCTTACAGTTTACCTCCAGCAACAGTATGTTACTATAACAGATGAGCAAGAGCTGAAATGTACACGGTGCTATAAAAAAAAAAAAAAATCTGAACCTAAAGTGCAGATCAATGCATCTGACAGCATTTGATTGAGCTGCCTCAGCAAATTGACCAGTTTTCACATTGGATTCAAAATGTTCATGTTCACTTGTTATATGTCTCCAATCTGTTTTTGCCCCCTCCCCCCATTGCATTTAACAACAATTCATCTTTTTATTATTTCTTAATTTTCCCTTATCCCACACTGTGCGTGCGTGTGTTCTCATCGTCATGCGTTCATTCCTCTCCCACTCCCCCACTCCACAGCCATCCACAGCCTGAAGCTGAGTCGGACGCATGTTGATTGGCACAGTGTGGATGAGGTCTACCTCTACAGTGATGCAACAACTTCCAAAATTGCCCGCACCGTCTCACAGAAACTGGGATTCTCAAAAGGTCTGTGTTTGGCAAGCACTTTTACATAAACGTGTCCTATACTTTATCATTACAAAAGTATTATAGAACCTACAACTTGGATATAGTCTAATTTATTCACTTTATTTTTTAATAGTCCGTCATAGACTGCATTACTTTCAAATATGTGTTATGACCCAGAAAGTGTATAGTCAAAATACTTTCCTGACAAGGTGCTATTCTGCAATAACGGATGCATCGCTGTATTTGTTAACAAAAGCTGTCTAGACTCTTTGCAATGACTTTTGTTTCAGTAATTCCAAATATTTAGTTAGTCTAGTCTATTGACTAAGTACAGGCCCCGATAATCTATTTAAATCTTGCATAGCAATAGTATTGTCTGAAATGGGGATATTATTAGTGTCTTTATTTTTAAGGTAGCTTACCAGGTTCACATCAAGGTTCTTCGACCATCTATGACAATGAGACACGTTTGAGATTCACCATGAGTTTTAATTACTATTACTCAACATGTGTTGAATTGCTGACATGCAGCGCTTGGTCTTCTATTAAGTGGACATATTCACGATTAGGCTTAATCAAACGGCCATTGTGCAACTTAAAAGGATGCAACTCTAGTATGACACCAGGTCTGATCTGGATGGATAATTCTAATCTGCTCTACAGACTCCAAAGTTCGATAGTGCATCTTCATCTTCAACTTGCAGATTATGCAAAGCAAATCTGGCATTGCTTATCTCACTCTTCCCTGAAACACAAATGCCCTGTAAGGGGAAATCTGCTTAGTGCTATCCAGACAGCAGGAATTTCTATTGGCTTCTATCACCTTGCCCACAGCACATGACTGTGTGTGACGATGGTCTATAAATAAGGACAAACACACATAGACATCAAGGCGCATGGCAGTAGCTCTCTCAGAGTGTGAGGCAAGTCAGTATGTAAGCAGAATACCGAAATGTATTATTATGATTGTTATTATTATTATTTACAGAGCTCATCATGAATACAGTTTCAGTAACCAATTTGGTCATTTGGAAATAAAGAACATACTGGAAAATACAGGGAAACTGGCAAACATTATGCTGGTCTTAAATTAATGATCTGAAACTGACATTGTGTTCTTCTAGCCTCCAGCAGTGGAACACGACTCCAACGAGGTTATGTTGAGGAAGCATCTCCAGAGGACAGGCCCCCTCAGACTACGCACATTGTTTTTGTAGTCCACGGAATTGGACAGAAGATGGACCAGGGCCGCATTATCAAAAACACAGCAATGTGAGTTTCACATAACGTTGAGGTTTTTCTTGTTTTTATACTGTTATACGTTTTTAGTGTAGCACATGGACAATTGCACCATTTCTAACATTTTCATACTAACTCAATATCCAAATCACCTACCTTAACCCTACCACAAAGTAAGAAATTCAAAAAAACTGGGGCAATGGCTGTTTTGAATTCAACATTCCTTTATGTTTCAGACACAAAACATCTCTCTTTTTGAGTACTGTGAAGTTCTTATTTAGCTTTTGCAAAGACTGATTCCCCCGCAATGCTTATGCTGCTCCATGAATATTTTAGGAGCTATATACATAGTTGACCAGGGCCATGTGTGTCTCTGTGTCACAAAGTTAGGGTCAGGCCACAGCCTGCAGCTTAGGGCAGCTAAGCAGGTAAAGTAGACCAAGTCAAGCTGCAGAACACTTTAAGCCTCACTCTCTTCTCCCTCTGGATTACAGTATACATGCCTACTAAAGCCCAGAGGAACGACGAGCCATACATTTTAGCATTGCCCTTTCTTGCTTATTATTTATTACCTGAATTCATACTGTGTTTCCTAATATACATAATATACTTACATTTGCGTCTTCTGAGCCATAATAGAGTATATGGAATCTCAATATTGTTTAGTTGAGAGTAATGGTTGGCACTTAGAGCATGAGTTTGGATAATTTATCCGTTTTGTTTGGTGAATATCAAAAAAACTCCAATGCACATTACTGCTTTCATAATATAACATATATAACAGCAAGACTTGTATTTCTGTACCATGATCAGCATTCACAGAATTACGGTTGTTGCTCTAAGTTCCATCAAGTAGATCTTGCTTTCATATAGGACCAGTAGAATGGCATTTTTCGTGATTACTGCATGAGTAAAGCTGCTGCATCAGTGAGCAGTAAAACTAGTGTCAGTTCTCTCCTGGCATTGTTACTGTTCTGCTCCCTTGTCAGTCTATAGGATAGTCAAATATGTGAAGGGAATGTTATTCATGTATGCAGGGTCAGTCATAAAGCAGCACTGCTGCCAATATAGTTCTTAGGATGACATTGCTCTAATACTATCATGCTTTGTTCTTAGAAGCTGTCATGCTATAAGGGAAACTTGTTATTATTTTATTTTATATATTCTATACACTGATATCTGTTTTTATATTTCATCCAGGCTGAGGGATGGTGTGAGGAAGATGGAGGAGAAACACTTTTCAGAGCACAATGAGGAACATGTTGAGTTCTTACCTGTTGAGTGGCGCTCCAAGCTTGCTCTTGATGGGGGTTTGTGATAGATTTTGTGACATCATTATGTATACGTGCTTGTTTTCATGCAGTTTAAACCTTTTATTAGCAACATATGCCTCAATGAGAGGGAATAGTAAAATAAAGGTGGTGTTACTTGTTAATCTTGCTCCGAAAGCTGGTAAGGCTCTGATCTGTAACCTAAAAACAACATATGCCATCTCCAAGGGAATCTCTTAGTTCCAGCAGTGTCAACAGACGTCAGGTTTGCTGATTGTTTTCAAATAATTAAACATTGATTTTAACAAACCATAATCTATATATATGTTGTAATTTGACAGCACGCATTAAAAAGCATTAAATGTAACTCCTTTTTATCATATCAGATTCGAGAAAAAGTTTAATCCAATGAGGAGATTGTACCTTCTTTTAACCCCTGTGTTAGCGCATCATCTATGGTATCCCAGAGAAGTTAGTGACTGTATATTACTGCAATGTCCCGACTTCAACTGAAAATAATCGTCAATTTCAAAAATATTCATATATTTATGAGTGTTTTTCATGGAAAAATGGGTTTTCTTTTAAGCACTGTTAATTTCTGACACATTGTGGTATGTAATATTTTGTGCTAGAAATGAAACTAGAACAGCTAGAAACAAACTAGAAATTGGTCTTATATTTTCATAGATACAGTGGATTCTATCACACCGGACAAATTAAGAGGACTCAGAGACCTTCTTAATAGCAGTGCCATGGATATCATGTATTACAACAGTCCTCTGTACCGAGATGAGGTGAGACTCACGCAGAGCGAAATAACTGGGCATTTTTGTTGCACACCTTTAACACTGCTGCTTTCTTTCTCTGTTTAGATAACTAAGGGACTAACACAGGAGCTAAACAGACTATACACACTTTTCTGCTCTCGGAACCCTGACTTTGAGGAGAGGGGAGGCAAAGTCTCTATCGTGTCTCACTCCCTTGGCTGCGTCATCACCTATGACATCATGACTGGCTGGGACCCGGTACGCTTTTGTCTGCAGGAACACCACGCTGTGGAAGAAGAACTTGACCTCCACTGGATGTCCTATGAAGAAAGACTTCTTTTGGAGCAGCTGCGACACACCAGAAACCGGTACAGTGTGACTGGTTTGTCATGTTCTCCAGCTGGAGCTCAGAAGAATTTAATCTGAAATCAAGCCATCACATCACTTAGAACTTAGTCCACTAACTTATGCATTGCTGTAAAATCTCCCATTTGACATTATTTCCAATGAAAATGTACTTTTACAACAATTCTATGACAAACCGCCATCCATTTTCCACATTAAGATTGGTCAATTGTTTGGAGGATTATTTATGATATTTTGAATATCAAATGTTTTAGTAATATGACACTAACAGATGGAGCTGAGTATTGTGAATAGACAGCTAGTTATTTGGCAGGCATATTTCTCGCACTTCCATAACTATTAGCTACTTACGCTTGGTGATAGTGCATTCAGCAACGTGGCATCACTGTCCTTTCTCCTCCACTTTGTGTTTGGCTATACATGAGGTATTATCGGATAATGATCAGTTGCTAATTGTCAAAGCAGGTTTATTTAGAACAGGTTTCAGGTTTCAAAAGCACTCTTTCAAAGTGATGTTTCCATTTTTAGCTGTAAGGCATGCTGTCTAAAATGTGCATAGCTTTCATTAGGTCTGCCTTTCTGTTTATAGCAATGTCTGGACCATCAGAGACTGACAAATACCAGATTGAATAAACAATGATATTGGGTTTTTTTTTCCATAGTGGGATGAAGAGTGAGCTTCGCAATATATTGTTTACAAAGGCTGTGTTCCCATGGTGGATTTTCAGTATTTGCATTTCTATCTGTAAATGTAGTCTTAAGATTTTTTTTCTTATTTACTGCTAGAAAACAACCTTTTATTTGGAGGTTTTACTTCAGATCTCTGTTGTCAAAATAGGCAGATATTCCAAACACTGCGTCAATATTTGTTCAGGCTTCTTTGCTACGTTTCATCTAACAATGATTCTTCTGTGAGTTTATTAGCACGGAGACCATTAAATCTATACCAAAAACATCCCAGCTGTATTACCAAACAACGCAATCCTCTTTGTGGAAAAACAAACGGAGCATTGAAGTTTATAGATTGTAAGTGTGGGGCAAGTTTGAATGCAGTCACAAAGAAATTCTCGTTAACACAACAATAAAAGCCTCCTTCTTTATTTTAGAATGGTTAGAAACAAATATTTTTTTCCCTGTCAGACAGCAGAGTTTATAGTTCATCGTTATTCAAGTGGAAGTAAAGTGGCCTTCATAAAAGTCCATCCTTTGCTTCATATGCAGTATCAGTCTCTGTGTATTATGCGTCTGTATACAACCCAGTAGTGCTTTCTTATGCCCATTTTTGTTTTTGGTAGGTTACGAGAGCTGGAAAATCAACTCCAAACACTGGAAGCCTCCAAACCTTCAGCACCCCCAGCACTTAAATTTAAGGTAACTTCCCCACCAATGTGAATCTGCAAAACAAGCCAATGATCTCCGCTCAGAGAGGAAGCTCCTCGCATTTTAAAGTCATGTATATGATATGTTTTTTTTTTTTGTTTTGAAGGGAAGAAAGTGTTTGTTTTTCATGTTCTCCTAGCATAAAACTGAGACAAAATTGACACTTAAGTAAAAAGATGGTTATTGGATTCATTAGAACATGTGCAGCTCCTGCAATGCACTTTTTTGGTTGGTTCTTGACTGTCAGGGAACGGAAATTATTCTATTCCTGTATGTTTATGTATTGTTTACCCCCAGCATCCCTCTATATAACATGTTGATCAAGGAACTGTATTGCTGCAAGTACAACTTTTGTCTGCAGGCCTTACTGTATTGTGTCATGTCTACATCCAAAACTCTCTGCAGGATTTCTGTATTTTCATCCTAACAACCCTGTTTGTCTCTCAGGTGGAAAACTTCTTCTGCATGGGTTCTCCTCTGGCGGTGTTCTTGGCCTTGAGAGGGATCCGCCCTGGTACCAGCTGCCATCAGGACCACATCCTGCCCACCTCCATCTGCAGCAGGCTCTTCAATGTCTTCCATCCTACAGACCCTGTGGTCAGTTTCCCTTGTTTTTTCCTTTCAAAATCAAAGTCTGTGTTATGATAATATGTCTAGATGTTTTCTGACTTCTAATTTTGACTGCGCCAGCACCAGTTTAGGTGGTGCTTCACTTGGAAGAGTGAGCTGTTTTTACTGGACTTGCTGTTTTTTCCACTGTGCTCTGCTGTTCCATTTACAACTTGCTTAGTCTGATGTGCCATTTTACAATGCAGTGTTCCTATTTAACTAGCAGTCTCTTTCCAACTTAAAACGTACCGTATAATTATTCAAACAAATATGGGCCTTCAGTCATGAAGCTTGGGTTGGGCCCTGCTCTCAATTCCATGGGAGACTACCTCAAATGATTCCCTCATTTATGCTCTCTTGTGCTTTTGTATTCCTTACACACAAATACTTTGACCTATTCAGGGAGGCTATTATTAATATATTCTAATTTCATAACCGCTGTATGTCTCCTTGGTTTCTGTTTATTTGTATGCTTCTGCATGTACTTGGTATTTTAGGAATCGGTGTGCTTCAGAGTTGGCTAGAACGTTTCTCTTGGCCTTGAGACATAAATCCGACATGTAGTTTTTTTTATTATTATCAGTAGCATCTTTTTTTTCTTATAACTAGTGCACTGTTAGTTTCACAGTGACCGAAACACAGTGCATCTGAGCATGCTGCAGCTATTTCCATCTGACTACATAGATAAAGGCTACAGGCTAGTTACTTGGCTTGCATGAACGGTTTCTCACTTAGCTGCTAACTTTTCATCTCAGACTTCGTACAACTAACACAACAGTTAGACTGAACAGAGTCTGTTAGTCACTTTGGATTAACTACTACTGTACTTGCTAACTCATTTTATCAGAGAACAGAGTTAAAGGGCAAGCTGACTCATGTCCTATTGCTATCGTCAGGCATACAGACTGGAACCCCTCATACTCAAGCATTACAGCAATATCGCACCTGTTCAAATACACTGGTAAGAACCTGACTTGTCAGTACACTACAATATCAGCAGAATATAATTTTTTAAAAATGTATGTAAAAATGTATTTTTACATTGCTTTACTCGCTTGTTTTACTAGGTGCAGCGCCACCAACCCAACACCCTACGATGAGATACGACCTACCTTCTTAAACCCAGTAAAAGATCCAACGTCTGACACAGAAAGTATCCCTAGCCCAAGCACTTCTCCTGTTCTTTTGCGACGGCATTATGGAGAGTCAATCACAAATTTGGGGAAGGCCAGCATACTAGGTAAAACGCAATACATTTCAGAATATTTTTTTTTCTGTACAAATCCTTGGAGATGCTTTACATATTGGCAATTCACAAAGGATGCAATTATCAGAGGTCCCTCAGTATACACAAAGTTGTCACAAAGTTCTACTACACAAAGGAAGTGAGGTGTGGAAAGTCTGATGCAGTAGGTGTTTTGCTCGCTCTGCCAAAGTTACTCCACCACCATTCTGGGTGTGAGGGGAACAAATGCAGTGTTGTATTTAGTTGTAGTGGGATACATTTCATAAAAAAAAAGTCTTAAAACATTTTATTGCTGAACATTAAGGTACTAACTTTTGCCAACATTGGCAAGAAAATGACGGCGAGAAACAACAGAGGACAGTAAGCTCTTTTTTTGGTGCTGGGCAACAGACACAATTTGTCATTTACGGAACAATGCAGAAGTAGGAAAAAAAGCAATAAAACTTCAGCAAAAGCAGAGTTTACACATAATTGAACTGCACCTCCTTTTTTTCCCTTTTTTTATCATTGTAGGAGCTGCAAGTATCGGGAAGGGAATAGGCGGCATCCTCTTTTCACGTTTCTCACGCTCCAACAGCCAGCCATCAGTGTCATTAGGACTGGAGGGAGGAACCAATACTGAAGAAGAGGAGCAGAAACGGACCGAAAGCCAGTCAGCATACGGCCTCTCCACCATGACCCGCCCCACATCACCCACTGCTGACACATCATGTTAGTTGACTTATGACAAATCCATTCCAGAGAATTTTTAACGCATCATTGGTGGAAACAATAATTCACACATTTCTACATGCTTGTAAAGAAGAGAGTGTACAGAAATTTTCATGGAAATATAAGTTGGTCTTTTTTTCTGTCACTGCTAACATCTGTATTTCTGTCCTCAGTGGAGCTTGAACGCCGCATCGACTTTGAGCTGCGAGAAGGGCTGGTAGAAAGTCGTTACTGGTCAGCGGTGACATCACACACTGGCTACTGGTGCTCACATGACATAGCACTCTTCCTGTTAACCTTCATCTACAAGCAAAAGCCCTCTGAGACGTCAGAGGACAGCCCGGAGCCAGACTAAGGCTGCACCTTAATGACAACACACTTGAATGTGGCCATCCTTTTAAGAAATGCAAACCTAGACTTTTTTTTTTATTTATTTATTTTTGATTTTCTTTTTCATGCGCACAGACTGTTCTAATGCACTAAAATATTTTCTTTTATTTCCCTGTGACCTTGGGAATCGTTACTGACCGTATAACTATAAGTTCCATTCCAATGTTGTTTTTTAATAATTTTTTCAGCATTATTTACCCCGAGGGTGAAAGTGTTGTATCAGAATTCCTAAGAAAAAAAAAGGTGCACCTTTTGCCAGTATGACCAGAAAATCCCGCTTGAATAGAAAGCTAAAGGTCCATCGAGTTTCATGCATAGAAAATTATTGTACTGTATAGAGAAATAGAAGTTCCAGTGATAAGTTTGACCAGCTGTAGCCTGTTACTCACAATTTCAGTGCTTGATTCCAGCCTCTATCCTCATACAGACCGACTCTGGAGCCTTTATGACACAACTGCCACTCTGTGTCTAATCTTTGCCACCATTTCTTTGAAAGTGTGGAAAGAAATGTAAATTTTTCTGCAAATGCTAATAGTGGTCTTCAGAATGAAATGTTAGCAATCATGTTAAAAAATGAACAAGCAAATGCAATGCCTTTTGAAACTGGCCAAACATTATTACAGTGTACTAATTTAGAATATTTCTGTCTTTAATCGACCCAGACAGTGACATTGCTATGGCTGATATCCCTGTTAATGGTTTCAAATGGATGGGGTACAAAATTGCAAAACTCGTTTTTCTTCCCATGATTTGCATTTCATCTTTTTGTCACAAATTGAATCTGGAAATAGATGTTAACCAAGGAAATCTCCATTCTAACAATATACTTATGATGATAATGACATATTTTGTTTGAAGAAAAAAAAGAGGTCAGATTAATACCTTACTGGACATTATTAAAATGTGACATGTTAAGAGGTCGGAATGTTACATATCACAGCCCTTTAACAAGGGATACAACTTTACAGTTCTTTCTTTTAAGAGTTTATGAATCTAAATCTCAATGTAAATTTCTACTGATGTCATTAAGTAGAACAAATGACTTGTTAAAATTTAGTCACTTAACCTAATTTCAATGCCTCTATATCTAACAAGGGCATGTTTTGAGGGTATGATCGGTGCCCACAACTTTATCTAGATTGAATAGATGCAAGTAAATGTATTTTTTTGTAAAAGAAATATTTTTATTAGCTGTTCAAATAAGCTTGGATTTCATTTTGGTGAAATGGGATCCCAACCTGTGGCCAAATAACATTTATGTTTCCAGCTATTTAGGCTACTCTGCTTGAGTAAAGATCAGGCTCATTTACTAACACCATTCAGCCACAGGATCTTGCTTGAAATAATTTTAACATTCAAGGTGGATAATGAAGTTGAATTATTGTGGAGTTACATTATATGTGGAAAGTTACATTTTTGTCTGTGTCAAATTTTCATTATGCCCTACTTGTTAATACTTTCATAGTTATCAATAGCTTGTTCTAATTTGCTTTTAAGCAAGATGCTGCTTAACGTGTACTGCACAATCAAGGGCTGTTGACTGACTCACCAGTGAATGGGTCCATTTATTGGTGTCAAAAGTATATTGTGCGTTCAAAGGCCTACTCATTGAAGCCAGACTGCCTTTCAAATGACCTGGTGACTCATATGTCTGGTAGAAGTCATAAATGAAACAGACAAATATAAGGGAGAGTGTTTTGGAAGTGTTTCTACTTTTAATCTGGTGGATTAGCACATTCATCACCCATGAATTGCACAAAGGTTTTCTCGAAAGCAGGCACTTGTTAATTTTTATTTATTCATGTTTGCTAAGCATGTGACAGTGCAGTGATAGATACTGAAAAGGGTTTATTTTACTTGGGAGGCATGCATGCAATTTACCTTTGAAACTTTAGACATGTGATGCAAAAATGAGGACCGTGTCATTGTTTCCTCTGCATCTTTAAATCACACTGTGTTCAGACAGCAAATACTGAAGTAGCATGGACAGACTTTCATCTGAACAGTAAAAAAGATTCCACAGGAGTCTTTGCTTTTTTTTCTCCATAATATGATGGAGGAAAATTGCACAAATCCCATTATAGCCATTGTTGCTTAAAGCACAGATTTCCACTGTGTTCATGCTGCCTGCTAAAAGTTACTAAACTGGACAACGTTACAACAAAATACTTTCGGCAACACAAGCATTTAATGCACAGCATTTTTAACGACAGCATATTTTTCTTGTCAAAGGCACCTCTACCATCAGGGAACTGTAAAATGTTTTATAATTTCAACTCTGGTGATACCAGTTTGAAGCCATTATTAAGTAAATATATCCAATAATATCACAGTAAATTGTAAGTATTCACAATAAATGTTACGGGGGTCGGCAGCCCTTTCCTAAGTCACTGGGTGAAAAATGGAAACGTGTCGAAACTCATTTTTGGTATATTGGTTGAAATGTTAGATTTGTGTCAGGTACCATCTTTGCCCCAAAGTGTGGATGTCCAGAAATATGTTCTTTGTCTGTCTTAGAGCTGTGCAATAACCCATACCTGTAACAGATCCTAACTGCCATCCAAAGCACTGTATTTATTTCCTTGTATTAAAAGCATTTCTTTTTGGATATAATAGTTCCTTTTTCCTCATTTCCATCTCCTACCTGACAGATAATACTCTGAACAAATGTTGAATCTGTTGCGTAGGAAGGGTTTGAATTCTGCAGAGGAAGTTGGTCTCATTGCTCTTTTCCACACTGAAATGAGAGAACAATGACGCTATTTGTCTATGATTCGGATCAGATTCCATCCAAGACACCCCCTGATGTGAAAAACAAAGGGGATTTATAGGTCATGAATAGGCTGCATTGTGATCCAGAAGCACTTATGGTGTCCATATGATTTACTAGCATTATAGTGCAGTCCTGCAACATCTGCAAGGGCCAGTTTCACAGATGGGATGAGTTAGAACGGAGGTAATCCTTATAAATAATTCACTGGGACCTGCTGTGCTGTATTTGGCCAGGAGAGGTCAGTCAGCTACCGGCAATATTGTCACATCTGAGGGCCATCTGCTCCAAAGTCCAGTCCAAATTTTTGATTCTACTTACGTCCTCACCGAATGGAGCAATAATGACAGCTGTTAATGCTATTGAATATAACATTAAGGTAATACTTTATGTTGGATGTTTGAAGTTGTTATTTCAAGTCCAAATGCACCAAGCGGGAAACAATGCCTTTCTGTAATGCAGACAGTAGGAATGTCCTGAAGGCCTCATCTCACAGCTTGCTGCTTTCTCCATCACCCCCACATCAGGAGTCAAGCATGTGCCAAAGCTGACTCCCCTGCTCTGCATCTGGCTGAGTCAAATGTTTACTCTGCAATTAAAACACAGCCTATAAAAGGCTATGCGTCGGCTGCCAGACACTGACGAGAGGGTCAGAACTGCGGGGAGAGATTATAAATCGCTTTGATGCAGACCGTAGTTTGGAAGCCTAGATTCCTGAGTTGAGGGCTGGAGCTCTGGAAATGAGCTGGACCAGGCCAGAAACACTGATGATTGATGTGTCTTAACTGCAGGCCGCTTTGGGAGCTTGCTCACAGCACAGAGGCGGCCTTTTGCTTCTCTTAAACTCATGTGTGTGATCATTTTGATTTTTGATCCACAGAAATGACGCAAAGCACCGTCACCTGACTGATTTATAAATGCTATAAATCCAGTTACATTTATGTATCCATCATATTTTCTTAGAGACACAGAATATATTTACCCATGTCAGAAGAAAACCCTTCACAGAGACTATTAAGAGAATATAACAGTCGGGTGATGCAGTATTTTTCTTTGAAATATATACTGCATGTTATAATGCTCCACCTAGAAAACAATGCTTTCTGGACACATGGTTATGTATGGAGTGAAGCCAGATTTCTGTATACTTTACAACATTGCATGTAAATGAATGCGTTCATATCAAATATACACATATGTCCATCATGAAGCTTATATTGAGAGATAATGGTGCATTTCAAAAGTGATTAAACCAGAATGTCTTGTTATTTTGTTTGTGCAGGAGCACAGACTCACAGGTCCCCAGATGCTGCAGCAGAGCCGGCACCATTGCCATAAAAGGTAGCTTGAGATCTCCACTGTGTGTCCATTATTTCTGGGCTAAAAAAAGATAAATTCATAAAAATAAATAGATTATAAGAAGTTGCCAGTCTTCTACTTTATACAACAGATTAACAAGAGGAGGTATTTCGAATACGCCATATCGGATTGTATTTTAGATTACCTAAATTGTCAATTGTTCAGTCCATCGTAGCAATGACAAAGTATTCCAGGCATCAGTGGGATATTTGCATGATGTGTTAAGTTATTAGGAACAAGAAATAAAAAAAGAAAAAATAAAGTCGCTCCACAAGTGTCCCTTAACTGTAATAATAGACGCGCACTCTGGGTTTGTGCACGCACGCGTGCGTGCACGCGTCTGCTGCTGGAAAGAGGGAGGGGACTGCGTTAAGACGAGGCTCGTGGGGGAAAACTGTTTGGGATACTCCGCTTCTCCGGCGACTTTTTCGGAGGGGATTTCTCTCTGGTTTCGCCTTCGACAAAAACTTCCTACATGATCTAAAGGAGGCGCGGGACTTGTTCTGTACCTTGTAGTCGAGTGATTAAGCGAGTTTGGTGCTTGGCGAAGGTGAGTGGACGCTCGCCCTCAAATCTGTGCTCGTCGGCCGCTATGAAATATGAAAACGCATTAGCTTTTTGTTGCTAGCTGAACTGCGCGACCGCCGCGCGCGAACTACGCGCCGGCCAACAAAGTTTTAAGCTAATTCGAGGCTTAGCTTGGTTTTTATTAAAACCCCGCTCCTCCTCACCCCCAACCCACCCTCCAGCAAAGTCGCTCCCGCAACAGCCCGAGTGCCCGAATCCGCTCGAAAGCCGGGGAGTCCTCGAACGGGCTCCGCTTACATAATTAAACTGTGCTTATTATAGGAGTGCTCTTACCGTTATTTTCTTTTACAGGTGAAGCAACACGTTCCCCGCGGTTATCGCCGCAGTTGTCCTGTTTGAACTTGTAGCTACGGGCCTCGTCTTTGTTCTGCCATCTTTTATTGATTAGACGCCAGTTTTGATCGCCGGGCCGATGTAGTTGTTCATCTTTTAGAATCTAGGGAAATATAAACGGGATTGCCAAACTGTGGGTAAAAAAAGACCGTTTCGGTGTCTGTAAACCACCGCATTGGATGTCTGATAAGTCAAGAAACCGGTCGGCATTCATGTGAAATAGTGATTTACATACAGTTTATGACGTTTCCTGTAATGTTTCCATATCCAGTAACCTACAAGTACAACCTCAGGGAGTTAGTAATGTGGCTATTTTGGATTGGATGATTTGTCTAAAAAGGAATTCAAAAGTCTAATATGTCTACTATTGGAAATTAACCCTTACTGCAGTGTACTTCCCCTTGTCATTGAAAATCGTCCAGCGTTTCATTTGTAAATCTACAGTTTCTTAGTCCGAGCTTGGTTACCTAGTCATTGCACCTTTTCTAATATATTGTAAAGGAGAGTTTACAGGACTCCTTGCAACCTGAATAGCACTTAACATGAAGAGTCACAAGTCTTTGACATGTGAACTTGGTGGACAGCACCTCTCTAAATGGGTGAAATGCCAGTCTGAGCGTAGTGTATCCCTTCACGTAACAAAGATGGGCTTTGCACATATTGTCTCCCAAACTGTTTGAGATGTCTCTTCATCGCTGCATGACGAAAGTACAACTGTCTCAATTTCACAGGATGGCACTGGATGGAATTCGAATGCCCGATGGCTGCTATGCGGACGGGACGTGGGAGCTCAAGATGCATGTCACTGACCTCCACAGAGACGTGTCACTGAGGGTCACCGGAGAAATCCACATAGGTGGAGTCATGCTGAAACTTGTGGAGAAATTAGGTATTTATGCATGCTACTTTCCTTCTTGCATGATAGCAGTAGGACACACAGCAATATACCATACTGCTGCAGACAGGGTACTTTTCAGGATGTTTATAACAAACGGAATATGAATCTGAATTTCTGCGGCGAAAGCTATTTCCCTTGACGACTGACCATGTACCACTCTGGTTGTCTGTTTCAAAAGCTGAATAGTATTATCTGTAGGTATTGGACATTCGATAAATTCCTCTTTTTGAAATAATTTCTAGGGAATTCAAATCACTTGAACCAAACACACAGTTGTTTTCTGAAGTACACACTGTTTCTTAGAAAAGGCCAGGTGTAGAACAGACTTTGTAACTTTTTTCATAGCCAATGACTAAAAGAATAGATTTCCTTAGCCTATAATCCCAAACTGTAATATGCCAAAGAATTCAACTTGCTTTATATTCTTTCGACACAATATATGCCTTTATAACCGAAATTGTGGTAGCTTTGATAGCTTTGCCTCATTTACTTCAACTCTGTCAAATAATATGAAGAGAATTTGATTCCTCTGTATTTTTCTGTGAATATAGTTTAGTAACTATACACATAAAGAAATAATATAGCTACCCGTCCCCTATTCATCATCCACTTTTTTCTTTAAACCACAAATGTGGGTGCAAGTAAGTACAAGTGTCCTCTGTTTCAGCCACTTGAATACTGCCCAGTTTCATGGAGGCTAGAGACAGATCAGTGGTGGTGCCAGTGTGAGTTGGGAGTGACAGTGTGTTGTGTGTAGATGATGGTACTTGAATGCTCTACATTCCTGCAGTGCTACAAGGTTTTAATTCCCTGCCCATGGTCCCCTTTTTAGCTTCCCTGTTAGAGCACCACATAATTGAGGTCTTTGTTCCTCATGGTCATCTTTGCTGAGCAGCATTTATGCTAGACAAGTGCAGCATTGCAGCCACGTGTGGGACAACATGAATTCATTGGTGTTCCCGCCCTAACCCTTCTAAAAACATTGGTCTTATCTATTGGTTGAGTACGTTTTTTTTTCAGGTCTGGTTGAAGGGTATGAATTTCTTAAAGGGCAAGTGTGCAGGGTCTTGTAACATGTAGCTGTTAAATTGGCAATTGTAGCCCCTCGCCTCTTTTTTTAAATCACTGCTGTATCATCTCCAGTTTCTCATCTCTTGCACGGTTTTATTCTGTAATAGAAAAATGTTCATCAAAATCCACAGATAAGGTACATTATCAGCCTAAAAGTGTCCAGTTTTGAGTCCCAATACTAATGGAGAATTGTGCCATATGTTAATTTAGAAGTGAGTCTTCATCCTTCTTGTGTGCAAAAGTTCCATATTTGAGTACCCAGGTTACTGCATTCTTTTTCAGTATTGTCTACCTGCTACCCTCAGTCAACGTTCCACTTTTTACTGTAATCATTAACCTTTTGAGATTGGCCCTTCCACAAGAGACTGCACACTGTTCATTTCACATACCACACTATTATTTGCTTACAATAGTCCTTTTTACGTAGATGCATTCACTTGTCATCATTTACATGCCAAGCTCCCGATTGAAGTTGGTAAAAAGAAAGTTGGCCTCACACTGACCCAGCCTAAGGCTGACAACATGCCTCCTTGCTTTATGCTCCAAATGAAGGACCCAGTTTAAATTAGTAATACTAGTCTACAAGACCTAATACATGTTTTGTTTT
This sequence comes from Fistularia commersonii, assembly GCF_037954325.1. Taxonomy (NCBI): domain Eukaryota; kingdom Metazoa; phylum Chordata; class Actinopteri; order Syngnathiformes; family Fistulariidae; genus Fistularia; species Fistularia commersonii. Next base: position 23,096,988 of record NC_141284.1, on the reverse strand, counting down.
CAGACAAATTCCCTTTTTTGATCAATGCAGCTTTTTCATTGTGGACATTTGTATTGCATACCTTTTCATGTTGTTGGCAGGTGAATTTTCTTCGTCTACATTTGATATAGTCTTCTACGTTTCTGTGCTGATGTCAGCTGTGTCCTGTACATTGAACAGTGTTCTCATTGCTCGTGTTTGTACGAGTCTCCACATGTGAGTGTGCAACTTCAGTCACCCACTTGTCCATTTTGCAGACTTTTGATAATGGATAAAGTAGACAAATGCCAGGAAGGCACTTAGCTATTGATCACATTGTGTATTTTTTCTAGTTCTCCCTCTAATCATCCTGAAGAGCTGTATTTAAAGCCAGATGATTGACCATCCTCTGGTCCAAGTTCTTGTAATCCTTTCATTCTCCCATCACTTTCCATCATTTGTCCCTTCTTTGACTTTGATGATGTTTCCTAACGGTCTAACCTTGCATCTTAAAAGCAAGTATTGTGCCATTTAGAAGGGAAACCAAACACCACACTGTCAAGCTTTTTAGTCAATTGGTTGTTTCAAAGTCATATTGCTTGTAGGTCGTCTTGCTTTTCCTAAAGTAAATGCATTTGATCTAAATGCATTAAGTTCTGCTTGCGCTTAAGTAGAAATGGACCCCATGCTCCTCCAGTAATAACAAGAATAACAAATTGATATCAATGCAAACTACTAAGGAGGCATGTTTTGGTATTAGAAGGTCTTTAAATGCTCTGTGTACTTTACCCAGTTTCACTGGCTCTGCTAAACTTCAGCAAGACAGCTGAGGATAGATGTTCTAGATAGAGAAGATTAGCAGAGGGAAAGAGAGGAGTCATAACTCTGAGATATGAAGATAGGTCTGAATATTTTCTTCTCTCTGTCGTGACGTTAGCCGAGCTGCTTGAATTCCATAAAAGTCTTCGATGTAGCAGGAAATGACTTCCAGGGTTTGGCATGTTCTCGAGTCACTGCCGTCATTGTTGGATTCTCTGCTGCTGGCTTCTTCCACCTCCCCCTTCTTTTGTCAACCCTTCTCAATGTCCCCATCTTTCTCTTTAGTCTAATTTCTTAACTGATGTTTGTGGAAAATATAATTTCAATTGAACTCTTGAAACTTCGTGTGAGAAATTTTTTAATTGATCACACTCTTCACTCACGAAACAAGGTGTAATAATCACTGTTGTCTTTATTGATACCCATGCTTGTTTTGTTTTATTAGCATCCTCTTTAAAGTTCCATATATAGAACCTGAGCAAACCAGTTGCTATAGAATGATGCTGATAGTTTGTGTGGTTGTTTCTGGAGGGGCCCACAGTTTTTGACTGCCTTACCATCAGCCAGCCACAGAACTTTCCATGCGTGTCAGAGAAAATCTGTTATGTTCTTTTGATGACCTACATATTTGCCTCTCAGCTTCTGAAGTGATTGTCATCATTACACTTCCTTATCTTAGAGTATATTATGTAAGACATGTATATGTAGTTAAAGGTTTTTTTGCCTTTCTCCTCTCAAGCTTATTTAGCAGCAAATTCAAAAACATACTGACAAGAAATGTGTGTGTTGTCTGAACAGAGTCAGTGGTCGAACTCTATGGTGTGGTGTATTAGGACACATTACAAGATTCAAAGTAATGAAATACATCATAGCCTTTTTTACATAATTTTTTCTAGGTATTAGGTGCTTGTTTTTCCATTTCTACATGCAGCTACAACACAACCAAGTGTGTAGTTCTACTTTGCTGTGTTTTTACAACTTTGGAAAACAGTCCAACAACAGAAGGGAACAGTTCAGATTTGTAAAAGGTAATTTTGTAGTCCATAATGGAGAGCAACTACATTTTTTTTTTCCAATTAACCAGATTCCACGACCAGAATGGGAAGGGGTATCTCAGAATTTGCAGAATAGCTGTTAACATTTGTAAAGTGACTCTTTTGCGCATCTGCAAGTTATTTGATGATCTGTTGTCTGACGTAATCAACTCTGCAGCATATGGGCAATGCCAAGAAAGATCACTCATTTGGCTTGCTGGAAGCAAATGTGATGGCTTCAGTTTGACAATGGAGTACATTTTTCTGAAGGAAACAGATGTGATTTAGCACAGGATGCTGAACTTCCTCTGGTCTATTTTTTTATGCACCTTCAGCCTTCTTTGCTTTCCCATTCTACTGTCCACTGAGTGTAAATAGATTTTTGAAAATGATTCTGTCCTGTTGGATTGAACGGCGATGCAGCTCTCACATCTAAGTATGGTCTGTTAATGAATGGGAGCTCTCACTTGTTTCTCTCTCCTGTTATAATTTTATCATGCTGTCGAATTTAGTTTTATCACAATTTCTTTAATGAGACTTACTAAAATAACTATATTGCCACATGGAAAATCTTGCCTATAAATTGAGAATTGCTCTTGTAGTCTTTGTGATTCCCTCTCTCCCTCTCTCTAATCTCTCTGACAGGAAGTAGTTTGCCTAAGTAGCGGTCCTGCCCAGGCCAGAGCTTTCCTGTTTTACTTGCAAGATGTTGCAGTCAGTGATTGTGCTGCTTTCTACTAATGTGCTCACATTTACATGCTATGCCAATATATTTAGACATCTGATCAGTTCCTTTTATATTCTTGTGTTTATTAGTTTTCAGCCCATCAAAATAATGCTGTTTTGACTGGTGCTCAAAATTAAAGCTGAAATGAAAGAAAAGTTTTCCTATTGGAATACTAAAAGTTGACGCAATAATCAGATATAAATTTCTAAAGAAGAAATTCCACAAAGATTCTGAAGTTTCCTTTAAATCTGAGCTAACTTGAATTTAATGGCTGCTCATTTTGATATTCTGTCAACTCTGGGGATCATGCCACTCATATAGAAAATACTATATGCTTAATGCTGTTATAAGAATGAACCTGAGCTGGTTGGGGTATCATTGATATTCTGTACTTGTATACTTTTTTCACCTTGTTGGAGGATTTTATTTAACCTCATGTAAAAACTCCCATGCTTGTTGAGGATGATTTAATCAGTTATGTTTGGCATCTTAAGTATGCAGTGGAACAAACTTTCATAGACCCTCTGGGAATGTCAGCTTGTTGCTTTTCATGCCTTACGCCTTCCGGTAGTGGCAGGCAGTGTGGTGATCCCAGAGGAGAGAAATTTTAGAACATGACATTGTTGTACTAACACCACACACCTGTGTGTTTGTGGAGTAAACTGATCTGAGGTTTTGTTTGGGTTCTTGGCCCAAACAGGGGATAACTAAACCAAAAGATGTATTAATAGATCCCAAGCTTTGTTGAATATGCATATGGGGACATCGCTTTTGAATTCCTTGTGAAAATCCTGGTCCCACTTAATGGGGCAGTATAGTAAATGGGACACAGCTGTTACTTTTCACAGATATTCTTCAGAATGTTGTGTATCTTTCCTTTGCCCTAGATGTATCCTGATCCCAAGCATTTTGTAAAAAGACAAGAAGCTCCTTTTCTTTTAACCCAGCAAAGTTGTTTTAATAGACTGCTACATATATCAAAAAAGCAATGGAAACCAATGCTTTTTCAGAACCAGATGACTTTCTGGGATGCAGGCAAGAGACGTGTTCCTCATATTACCTTGCTGGTTTAGGTTTGCAATTAGACATTGGAGTGGTTTACATCATGCATGCAGCAACACAGACCGTAGTGCTCACATTAGCATGACTTTAACGGTAAATAAAATAGTGAAATTCAAAAATTGCAAATTTTGTGAATACAAAGTAGCAACAGTATAACAATGAAAATTCTGGGTTTTATTAATGTAATGTAATGTAATGCTGTACCTAGCAAGAAAGCAATGGTGGCTGCAGCTCTGCTGCATTTTCTGCAAACCATGTTTTAACATATTAGCTGAATATTTTACTGCAGGATTGGAGATAGCTAAAGTACCCAGGTGTGTTGTTTTGATTTGTTATATACTTATAAATTTGGAAAGCAAAACATCAAGCCATCTCCTGCCCCTTATCCTGCACTAAGGGTCGCGGGGGATGCTGGAGCCTGCTATCTCAGCTGTCATCGGGCGAGAGGCAGGGTACACCCAGGACTGGTCGCTTGTCAATCCTAGGGCCACATATGTAGACAGTCAACCAGTCACTCACTAACTCAATCTATACAATTTTCCTAAGTAACCTTTTTGGACTGTGGGAGGAAACTTGAGAACCTGGAGGAAACCCATGCAGACACGGGGAGAATATGCAAACTCCACACAGAAAGGTCGCCTTATCGGAATCAAACCAGGGTCCTTCTTGCTGTGTGGCCAAAGCGCTAACCACTTGCAAGAAAAATTAAGATTGATGATTCATAACATATTGGATAATGATCTGACATACCCTTAATGCAACTCTCAGCTTTTTTCAGGTTAAATATATCTTGATATTCCCCAATGGCCTATTTAGTAAGTCTTTCAACCAACAAGGTTATTTTCTTTTATTGAAGACAAAGCTGAAGGCAGTAAGACCACATATTAGCAGCAACTTGATGCAGCTGCATTAAACGGCTTGCTAAGTATATCAATGTAAGTAAATAAATGTTCGGTTATGAGAGTGGATTCCAAACCACAGGCAGACGCAAACAGCAAAGAAGTACATCATTAAAAAAAATCATAGTTACAACCATCATCTTTTGTCCTGTTATTTTTTTATTCTCTCAAAATGAGGATCTTTTTTTAATAAATACAGCTGTAATTTCTGTATACGTCATGCGGTACATTTCATTCAGTTGTATCATTGCCTCATTTCATATTTGTTGCGGTGATGTGTAGAGGCACAATTTCAAAACTCACTGTGTAAATACTTACTGAGCTGAATATGTAGTATCCACACACATTCTTTACCCAGAATTTACAATGGAAACTCACAAGTTGTTGAGAGTGCTACAAAATGAGCTTGACAGCAAGACAGGGGTTATCTGGCAGGATACATAAATGGATATTTTCCATCTACTTCTTTTAATCTTAGCCCCATGGGCTTGTTTATGTTATTCTGCTGGTTCCTTGACTGCTTAATTGTATAAAGCTGGGCAAGGGTGGAGGAGAGTATGACCTCTGTTTTGCTGTGTTTGGATCATGACACAAATGGATACAAGCCGTCTGTCTCCAAGGAGGATTCCTGTAATAGCCCTTTGGGCCACTCCTAATGCATCAAGCCAACCATGGTTGCACTTTCATTTTATTATAGCAGGCTATATCCTCAAAGTTTTTTGTTGATACTACATTTTCATTTTGCTCAATGGAAATGTATGGATGAGTTTGCAGAAGCCATTTTCTTCCCATGTGTTTATTTTGACATAACTTGCCTCTCATTTTCTTTGGTAACTGAAGTGGAGCATTCCATTTGACCAAGATTTGACATATTTACTGACTGTGAAGCATAGCTATAGTGACAATAAAGATCATATTTGGGAATTTTCTGTGCTATGAACTTGGAGTTTTCTCCAGTTGTGTCAGGTACTAGTTTGGGCAATATACTCATTAAAACTAATCAATAATAAAATTGTCCTCTGACTCCTTTTATGTCAGGTCTGGCCTTAAATGATTTTATGCATCGTGATATATGTATGACGAATAGCACTAATATGTCTGGTTATTTTACAGCTTCATGTAAATCTGTCCAAATGTTTTTCTTGGATAAGGTTTAACTGCTTAAAAAGTGAACCACACCAGGCAAGCACGTAGGGCAACATGGCTTTTTTTTAACAGAACACTTTCACTGTAATCATTAAGAGCTGTAAAGCACACATAGTAACACATCATTTCATGCTTGCCACAACAGACCCCTTTCTCAAGTCAAGTCACTTTGTGTTTTTTCCTTGATGCATACTACCATAAAAATCTAAGTTGATTTTAGGTTATTTAGAAAATTTTGATGGGATTAGAGCAGTCGTCCTCGGAATTGAATGATCCTGGTTCAAATTCTGGTTCCTCCTCGCCTTTCGAAGTGTTGTTGAGCAAGACACAGAACCCCTAACTGCTCCCCTGGCACTGTTTCTTAGCTGCCTTCTGCTCATGGTTTACACATGATGGGTTAAATGCAGTGGTCAAATTTTGCTGATGTTGCGCTCTATCTATAATTGTATGTGATAATAAAAGGCATTTCTTCCGTCGTCTTGTTGTTTTGAAGGACCAGTATTTTATTTCCATTTGACAAAGTATATAAAAATTGGATTCACCCTAAATTTAGTAATATTAGTCTACTGAGTATCTTCATCACATTTCAAAATACGCATACAACAGGAAATAGCAAATGCCCTAATTTGTGTAATCCCGTTGACTAGAATAATTAAAGTGGCCTCATTCTTTCAAGTAAGCTAAGTAACCAAAATGTTAATGATCGACCACTGGCAGATGATTGTGCTGTTGTATGATTCAGATGATCTAAAATTCACTTTGTTCATCATAAAGTATTACCTTGTAATGGCAAAGGTTTTGTAAGTACTTCATTGACAATTCTGGAACAGATGTTTACATCGATCAATCATGTAATCGTTTCAAGTATTCTATTCAAAGCATAATGTATTACTTTTTTTTTTTCTTTTTTCACTGCTCAGAAATCCTCTTTCAGGTGCAAGTTGTATAAGTAATGAGCAGTGGTATGGCAATTTTTCTGGTGTGTTGTCCTTAGCAGTAGCCAAGGAAGTGCAAAAGTTGTATGATGAAGTCAATCCTCAGCTGTAATCCTATGTTGGATTCCAAAGACACTGCCTTCACCTAACTCTAAAGCCTGTTGTATACATGTCAGGTAGCTCATGTTGATACAAAAGCTGGTTAGTGCTATAGGTCATTTGCATGAGCTTTAACATTGGGCCACAGAAAAAAAGTTGTTCCTTGCATATTGAATACTTGTGTTACTTACTATGTACAATGTAAGAGAAGCCTTTCCAGTTATAAAAGGATACACTGTGTTTGTTTTTTGAAAGAATGAATCAAGTGGACGAACCTGCGGATCCATGCCATTGTTGTGTATGAATACAGGTTGTCATCTCGCACCACTTGCCCCTATGACGTCAACCAGAAGTTACCAAGGAAACTGCAGGATCAGCCTCTCCCTCTTGTAATGGTTTTATCTGTAGATGTCTCAAAATGATAAAGCCTTTTCCTTCATTTCTCATGTACAGCCTGGCTCTGACAGCCAATAGAACCATTAATACTTAGTTTAAAACAAGGATGTCACAATCCTTTTGTCCTTGTTTGCAGCATGTCTTTGTCAGATTTTGGTAACTCCCGACAAACAGTATTCTTAGTATGGGTTAAGTAACATGAAGTCCATCAATCCATTGTCTTTGGTGTGATTATTCTTCCATTTCATTTTATGTGTCACATTCCAGCTTATAACAGAAAAATAATTACATATCCAGCTGTTTAACCGTGTATATTTACTAGATAAAAATAATACACAAAAGTTACCTTTTTCCCAGGACAGGTCATGGACATGAAATTCCCATATTAAGGCCTGCAACAAAGCCAGCTGACAACTGAAGTAATCAAACTATTTGATGTAAGAAAAAAGTCAAAGTTGTAACCCTGGCTACCACCCAATCAAATTTTTCACTCTTGAGCTCTAAATTTATCTTAAACCAGTCAACCAGAACTCAAGGGACTTCAGGACATGTGTGTCTGTCATGGGGATACAGCTGTTGAGAATTTTCCCTTTTTCAGTGAGTTCGTGCAAATGACCAATATAGTATCAGCATTTAAAAACATCATGTTCATCATCAAAACATTAACATTTACCAAACTTGTAATGCCTCAGTCAGTGAGTTTGTCATTTGCCACAGTAAACATTGCTATAAAGCAAACATGGTGGTGGTACAGTTGCAACCACCACAGTGAAACGGTAAATATGCTGCCAAAACTGCAAAAGGAATTGAAAGAAAGTGGAAATAAACATGGGATTTCCTCAAACGGTGGCATTCTGCTTGGCCACGCAGTGTATTTTCCACCACATCATACAGTTGAGAACAAAATGTATGTGAATTTAGGCAAGGAATACTCAGACCAGGAAGCATACTACAGAGACTTGTCAAATGTTGATCAAAACAATTTAAAGTTACGGGTTTAATGGTGTAGATTTCCAAAACATACTTGTGAATGTGCTTTTTTGTTTTGCATTAATTTCAAGGCTTGTTTATGTTGCTTTTCCGCACTTTTGAAACACTCAAGATATTCTCTATATCAGTAGAATACATGAACTAAACGGTGTACGCTGCATTGCCACGATTGAACAAAGTATTTAATTACCCCTTCTTTGTAAATTTACTTGTCCCTCTGTCTGTTCCTAATCTGTGTCCTCTTAAACCACAGTTAATTTTGCACACATTTATACAACCACTTCACAAAAAAATCCAGATTACCATGACTGGAAATATATTGTGTTTTAACAACTTAAACCATGCTCTCTTGTTTGGCAAGTTATTTGCAATAGAACAAAGGCCTTTTTGAAAAAGGAAGTATGCTTTAACTCAACAAATCTTTTTTTTCTCTCTCTTCAATTCCACCAGAACTCCGAAAAAGTAAAGTTCTTTGCCAGTTAAAAGTTATGTTTCACATTTACTTAGGTCTCTATGCATGATCGGTATCCTACCTAATTTTATAGCCAAAAAAGCCCCTCATATCCTAATTCACTCATTCTATTCAATACAACAGTGTCTCAGAATTCCTCAATCTCGGAATTATTGCATTTCACCTTTTATCTCTTATGAGGCATGGCTGATGTGTGAATAGCTCTTTGTATCTGATTCAAATTGTACTTTTCAGTACCGTTGCACTAACATTTTTTCTTAAAGTTGATAAGTTAAGGACTTATGTTGCGGGAGCTTCTGGAAAGTCTGTCTTGGATGATCACAACCACATTATGGCTTATGCTGAAATTTCTGGTTTAGACAAGGAATGGTATTTTCTTGTCTGGAACCATAATGTTGAGCTCTATTGGATCAGTGCATCTTTTAGCACAGAACACTACATTTTGTAAAACTCAGTGGAAAAATGCATGACCTGTGTGTAGCTTTTATCTCAAGTTAGTTGGGGCTACTTTTTGTTTCCAGTATCAGCTGACAGCCTTAGCATTGCTGGTATGCTGGTAGCATTGCCAAGAGTGATATAACTCATTGACTGCATATGAATTTAGATGAGTTTAGATTCATTACTGAACATTATGAACACATAAAAAACAGAATAGCATTACAATGGAGGAGTATTGGCACTCTGGCAATCATTTTTATACATTATGCTACCTCCTTGTTTGCTGAACTGCTGCCATGCTTTTTAACATTTTGCACATTGTAATTCAGCGAAATGCAGACTTGCATAAGCACTTGTACAGAACAAAAAAAGCAACAAGATTTAAAAAGATGTCAGTTACACACAGATGCTTGCTTGCTTGCCCACCTGGTTTATTGCCCAGAACACATTTTAAGAACACAACTTTTGGCCAAATGAAGGCCACACAGTTGTCTTTTTATTGGCATCATTTCATATTTGATAAATTCATTTTTCAGCAACATTGTGTCTGGCTCTCCATGACACATTTTTACTAATGCAGGTGTGATTTGGAGCCTCAACAATTTTCTATCACAAGCTGTGTTTACACCACACCTCACATGATACATTGTTATAAATTTTAAATGTCTTATTATCCATTGAAAATGCTGTGATTGCTGTGATCCCCCCCCCCCCCCAAAAAAAAAAAAAAAAAAGCAGACTCAGTTCTCTGTCTGGCTCAACCATTAGCGTGTCTGTACTTAGCTTGCCTCCCCTGCCTGCTCATCCTTCCCTTCTCATCAGCCTTCTCTGGCTCCTTTCTCATACCCTGTCACACTGTCCCCTCCCCCTACACCACCATAAACATTGCTGCCTCCTAATGTAAACACCATAGATACTCTGGCTACAAGAGGAGGGAAAGGGGTTGCAAAATGACTGAAAGAGATGTTAAAGAAGGATAGAGGGATTCCTCAATTCTTTTTACCACCCTGAAAGCTTTGAATTCCCTGTGTCTAATAGCCCATAATTTTAAGCCAAATCACTCATGATATATTCTAATACTGATCTCTTCATTTTTGTAGTATTTAAGAAAATGGTGTCCAAATATAGAGAACTTGTAACTAAGAACTAAATTTGGTATAGCTGGTGAATAAACAGAATAGGACCAAATCTGTGATAATGTAGCTTACTTAAACAAATGCACAGCAAATGCTGTAAATGGATAGATGATAACATGATCTCTTTAGATTCATAACGCCACATATTCAATCTTTGTATCATCTTTCGTGTCCCGCAGAGGTCGTAAAGCATGGTTTTCGATTTTGTTACTCCTTCCCCTGTTTTTCAAGCCATCTTTGTGCACACACACACATAACTCGATTGAAGGCTGTGGGTCCACATTTAATGCACTCAATTACTTAGCCCCCCCCCCCCCCCCCCCCCCCCCCCCCAGCGCTTGCTGCTGCATTACGTCAGGCTTGGCAGACTGTATTTTTATCTGGGATATGCCATTGGCCCTCTCTCCCCCCCCCACCCCGTGTATGGATTGAGTTACCACCTTGTTGCTGAAAGAACCCATTGAACGCCTCTTCGTGCTGCTCTCGTCCAATCACAACACATTGAACCACAGTGTAATGACCTAAGCTCGCAGAGAGAAAGGCTATGTCCAGTCTGGTTTTGGGGGTGGGTGGAGACATACAGAGGAACAGAAGCTATAAGGAGTGTGGTTGTGTGTAACTGAAACCTGCCAAGATGAGCATTCATGCTTTTCCACAGACTGCATGGTGGTAATGCTCTTTGGGTATAAGATGTTTCTGTAGAATATGGTTTGCGGTGAAAATGTAAGTGCCAAATGTTAATGTTAGCTGTTTTACATCTCTCACAGACATCAAAAATTACAAGGTTGTAAGAGGAAAAACTGTTTGGAGAGTTATGAAAATATATTGAACTCTCTTTCCAGTTTTGCCCAGCTTTTTCCTTCATATCACTTTAACCCTTTAATAACTATAGTGCAGTGAAGAGAACACATTTTCTAACTGTATCAAAAGGTTCTTTCTGCAACTGAGGAATCAGAATAGCTGAACAGTTGATGGCAGCTATAGCTCGTGCTGCCAGAAAAAAAAAAAAAAAAACGCATACAGGGAATCTGAAAGAAAGAGTGGAATGTTTTCACTCTAGTACCAAGTGTTTGCCCTCAGAGAAAACCATATAAAACCAAACAGCTTGACAAACAACCCCTCCCCATCTCAATTCGCTCAATTGTAAGCCTTCACAATGATCTCTGCACTGAGTTGCTGGTAGCCATTCTCTTCCTAAGCATTCATCCTTGCCTAAGCTTAATTACAAGCATAAAATCTTCCTCAACCGAGTTCGTTTTAATTGGCTGAATTGAATTTTCAGAATAGTTACTGTCTTTTGCTGCATACTGCTTTTTTTAAAATGAAGATATATTTACCCTCTTAAAACATCAGAAGTATCTACCTGTCCCATTTGCCAAAAGCTTGGCTAAATTGTGTAAATGGTTAATTTATGCTGGTTAGAATGCTAACTTAATTAAGGATTTACTCAAGCATGCTTGTATCCGTGTCTGAGCACTGACTCATTGAGGCTGTTGGATGCTATTTGGCAGGATGGATGACGAGTCAAATGTGAGTAGGTAGGGGGAGGGATTCAGACACTGCTTTCGGAAGTGGCTCCAGAGATTAAAGCTTGGGGAATGACATCACCACAATTGGCCATCTGAGAGTATAATATGATACAAAAATACAGTGACGACACATTTATGTTTGTTTATTTGTAACTTACAAAATTTAAAGTAAATTGCTACAGACAGAATTGAACAAGTAAATTCAATATCTGTTACTAATTTGAATTTTAGCTTACTGATAACTTGATTATGATTCAAGGAGAAAATATTCATCACAAAAAGGGTGTGAAGATAACTAATTCTCTGTTTGAGATTCACTCTTCTGCAACTATCATAGGCCTGAAACCAGCAGACATCACAAGAAATAAACTCAGCCGCTCTGGTACTAGTACAGAAACAAGAGTAATCTGCAAAACAGCTGCTTTGAGTTCTCTCAAATCCCTGTAGTTTTTACCTTCCCCTTGAAGTCACACTCAGATTTTGAGACCACAGGTCTGCCTCCATTGTGTTGAGTCCCCGCAGAAAAAAAGCCTGGAAGCAATGTGGAGTTTTCGGTGGCTTGTCTCTGCTTTAGAGGGATCACAGTGTGACTTTGCAACAAAGAGGGAGGTATGAACCTGATATCCCCACAGTGTCACACAAACAGCAATGTCTTTTACATACTGAATTCTCTCCTCCCTCTCACTTTGATTTCAATGCCTTTGTGCCAACCTTTTATGAACCCCTCATCACCCAAGATGTGATCCTGAGGGCAGGAGGGCCATGTTTGGTTAGTGTGTTTACCTTTTAGCCTCGCTGTCAATGGCAAAGAGAAAAAACAAAAAACACAACATCCACATTTGTTCCTGTTCAGAAAATGCAGATTGTTGTCAGTAGTCTGATTTGAATCTCATCAGTTTATGTCCTTTCTTCTTTGTTCTTCACAGATGTGAAGAAGGACTGGTCAGACCATGCTCTATGGTGGGAGAAAAAGAAGACATGGTTATTGAAAACCCACTGGACATTGGACAAGTATGGCATTCAGGCAGATGCAAGGCTTCTGTTCACACCACAGCATAAGCTTCTGCGCCTCCAGCTGCCCAACATGAAACATATGAAGGTCAAGGTCAACTTCTCGGACCGTGTCTTTAAGGCAGTGTCTGACATCTGCAAAACTTTCAGTAAGTAAAACAAAGAACACATTTTTAAAAGAGCATTCCCATATTTTTGATGAGATTTAGAAATGTCATGTAGTAAACATGAAGGGTGCTTTACTGGGTGAAAAAGTAGAGTAAGGAATGCTGTTGTTCTGCTGTACTCTGCTGTACTGAAGTTATTGACTCTGGTAGATGTAATATATTTCCCTGTAATATTATTTTTTGAAATTTAATAAGAAACTATTTGGATTAGCCAAAAAGCTGCTTATTTTGTTTGTTTACTTTTACGGCTCGTGTGCTCGTAAAACATACCCTGAATCTTGCTTGTCAGAAACAGCAAGTCATCCACTGTTTGTTCTGGGGTCGTGCTCTTGGAACCAGCACTCCCTCTGTCCTGCAGTAATGTTTAGTAAACAGAGATTATAAATCCATCTCAGACCAAAAACATTGGTACACACAAAGATACGCAAATGTAAATAACTTCAGCTTCTCAGGAGAAAAATTGATTGTTTTATGTCATAGTTTTACTTTGAAAGGTGATAAAATAAACTAGTATCTTGTTAAAATGATGACATGAACTGAATTTACTGTTGCAAGTTGTTCACAGGCCATGGTCATAAATGATAATTTTCCATCAATAGCACCATACTGTGCTATGGGAAGTATTAAAGATCATTCACTGAACTCCAGTGATCTCTAACCTGCTTACACATGCTTCTCCTCAACCCCAAATTACTGTCTCCACTTGGAACTGCAACGTTGCAGAACGTGCACCCATATTCTATTTATCAGTGAGGGCCATAGCACACCTGTTGACTTTGTCACTCAAACGTTTACTAGAAACGAGCTATACAACAGCCTCCCTGGTTTTATTGGCTTTAACAAACCCATGTTGTCTTTTTCTTCATCTTTTTTGATAAGGCAGGAATGGAGAACTTTTCCCTTATGTGAAATGAAAAATGACAAATTACAAAGATTCAATGTTTTAAGAAGAGGCTGTTTTTGAAAGTTGTGACAATGAGAAGAGGGATAAACTGGTCTATAGTTTTATGTTTTTGTTTTTGTTTTGGTTTTATTTTTGTTTTTTTTTCCCCTCTTGCCGTGGACAGACTAGAAATGTGTCTGCTGCTTCTGTAAAAAATCCATTTTAGCTCCACAAAATGTCAGGAAAAAATGTTTATGGCTGACTTGACATGTGCCAAGTCATTGAATGCTCTTAAAGACATCTCAGTTTGAAGGGCTACTTAATTTTCATCCACGCCACTGCAGAAAGCAAAACTTAAAAGCTATGATTTGGTATTGTTCTTCATTGAAACTGTGACATAGCTGCCATACAGCTTGTTTGACTTGGAAACATTTCAGTTTTGTTCTGGTAACTTTTGGTTTTACAATTTCCTGTGCGTATTTTGTGCTGACTCTGTGAGCTGTACAGCATAGAAAATCAGAGGGGACAGGAGATCTAGTCTGTCCAACTGGCCCTAGCTCCAGACATCAGAAGGGGAGGGGCAGACATACTGGAAAAGAGAGAGGGCATTTTTTTAGTATGAGTAAGTCATCATTGAGACCATTGCTTTTTCACACAACAATGATTTTAAAGGGGCTTATGGCCTGACATGTACACTCATTCACAGAGAAGCCATTTCCGTTTTCAAATAGATATTTGAGCGTATTTAATATTTAGCTAGTTTCATCATTGCATCTTTTGAATTTACTATTGAGTGATAATTATTAATTATTTCATTATTCTGTACACTTTTCACTTTTCGCTGTCCTTCCACTTCTTACATCAAACTTTTTTATTTATGCATTGTCAAGAAAGGCAATTTTCAAAGAGGACAAACTTAATTAACATTAATGATTTGCTGTTATGCAATTGTGGATTCTACAGTTCTGAATAAATTCTCGACATCAGTATGTTAACAGACTGCATTGTTCAAAGGAAACATCCTCTCTTTTTGTCATTTATATATCATAGAAAAACAGATATTACAGTGACTTTTTTACATCTTATTTTTCCTTTTCCCAACATCATGAATCTAAACTTAGGAGCCCTCAGCAAAACTCACTCTTGACAAGTAGGAGCGAATTCGTGGTCAAATTACAGCAGCACCTTCAGTCAAAGGTATAAAAGAAGCTCAGAAGAAGAATGGTGGCACCCTTGTCCCACAGCCTTAAACAGACAGCGAGGGCCAGCTCAGAGCGGAGACAACTCAGCGAAAATGTTGGCATTCAGTAATACACAGAGCTGCCTGCTTCCACTCCTGTTTGACCTTTAAATGTGCTTGGAAGCTCTTACATCCGGTCCTGTGTTGCTTACTTAAAAGTAGGAAATAACGGATGACAAATGTGCTACTTTAGTTGTGAGATGACATTTTTTGAACTTTGTCAACAGCTTTGGGAATTTCCAGTTAAGCTATGTGCACAATCTAGACAAAGAATGTGTCGATTCAGGTATTTGTTGTGTTTCAGTGCCAGTTAAAACAGTGTAGAAAATCTAAATACTTAATAAAATACAAAAGTTGAATTTATTCTTCTATTATAAAAAGGACTCCAAATCCCCTTCAATCTTTTGCAGCTGTAAAGAGATATTCAGACATCAACTTGTCCTTTCTAGATTAACTGCAGCCATTTCCAAACATTAGAAACACATACTGCTCTTCCCTCTGAGAGGACATATTTCAACTCTTCTTATGAGCTAGCATGCAAAATGCAGTATTCCCCACTAACACATGACTGGACGAGGACCCTGAGGTGGGACAAAATGAGGCTGCTTTTCTCAGCAGAGCACCTCTTCAGGGTAACAAGAGTCAGGCAGTTTCACTTAAGCTCTGTATGGTGTTTTTGTGTGAATCCCTTTGCTAGTGTCTTTGAGAACTGAGACCGAGTAACATTTTCTGGAGAATACAGATACCTCGACTATAAATGTATTTAAAGTAAAGTTATTTGCCGTGCAAACATTACTATATGGTGAACCAAATATGGAAATGAAAGATTACAAAAGGGACTGGACAGTCCAGAATTATACTGCAGACAGATGTTTAGTTAGAACACTTTGTTCTCCAGAAACCTTCATTTTCTGGCTCTGTTGCTTCATCGTTTTGATATAACAAATTTATGGCCCATCAGCTTATGATCTGCTTCACTTGGCTGAGTTGGCTGGTCTTGTTGTCATAACACAAGCAGAGTGGCGTGGCCTCAGCTCCAACTCCAGTGTTTCGGAATTTATCCTTTTGGAGTGTCCCTTTAGCATTTTGTACCTTCCTGTTCAATAATAGAACATGTAATGCTCCTAAGAATGCTTTGAGTTCAGTGATGGCTGTTTTTCTTATGATGATGGAAGTATTAAAATGATCTCCTCTCTATAATTGGACTGTTAGGTGAAAGAAAGGACCCACAGTGCAAAACCATCTCCATTGTCATGATTCTCTTCTGACCTTTCCACTGACTTTATTTCAGACCTTGCTTTATTTGCTGAGCAAATGTTTAATGTACACTTCCCTGGCAAAATTCCTGATTTATCAAGTATTGATTATGCAGCTTAGCTGCCCAAGGAATACCTCTGGGTGCAGATGAAGAAAGTGGGTGACTTAAGAGGGAGAAAAAAATTGCTTTTATTTTACTGTCCATGTGGGGTCTTAAGTCATTTGTGTTGGCATAAGAGCTTCATGATTGTACTTTATAACCGTGAGGGTGTCGTTCCTCCGTAGATAGTTTTATTCAAGTTTGCCAGTCATGTGCTCCTACGAAAAGATGTTGCAATCACAGCTGCTTCAAGCTACCTCAAGGTCATATTGACTACAACAGTGACTACGCTGTCACTGTCAGATCTGCAGGATGGCAGATCCAGTCGTATTTTCTAGGTGTCATTCCTGCAGCCAAAAATAAACTGAGCTTTTGTGAGTACTGTAACAACCCTTCCTCCTCCTCCTGGCAATGGCCACAACTATGTGGTGAGTGTAGGCGCAATTTTTTGCTCCCAAATCATGAGCCTGAACTTTATGAACACATAATTCAACACTTTCCTGTGTCTGTCAGCAGAAATTGACAGTAAAGTTAGCCTCTTTGAAAAATATAAGCAGAGTGCTTTCTCCATTTGGGATTTCAGCCATCTTAATCTTCTATTTTTATTTTTTCCGATTTTTGTAAAGAGGAGACAATGAGCTTAATCCCAACATTTATAGTTATTTTAATCAAAGTGATGATGGAGGAAATAGGAGTGTTCAATTTGTCTACCACATCTACTCTCTCCCTCCTTTTGGTGGTCATGTACAGTAGTTTAAGAAAGGCTTTTAATATTGTTTTTTGCTTTGTTCTTGCTTGACTTAATTGTATTCACATCATAGACTGTCTTTTAGTTCTTTAACAATACCACAGAGGCAAATATCATCAGCAATTCTCCTGTTAGAATTTGATATGTGAAAATAGCTGGTTACTTTAAAGTGGAATGCTACCTGTCACTCGTTCGCCAGAAGAAAGTATAGACAGTTCAATGCACACTTCAATGTGTGTATTGCCTCTTTCTCCCAGCACAGTAGGGCTAAAGCGCAGCAGCACGCCTGCAACTCACATGGCTGTATAAGGGCACAGTGATTGTGCTTCATTGCTACAGTTAAGCAAGAACGAAGGAGGAGGAGGCCGTAAGAGAGAGGAGAGATCCCATCTGGTAGTTTTTAAAACTCCTGGAATGCTTTTGCTTTAGTTACACAAATCAAACAAGTTCTCCAACCAAGCCAAGAAGTGTTCTTTCTGTTAAATGATCGAGCTAGACAGATAACAGCAAACCAAAGTCCCCTATTCACTGACCTTTTTTATAATTTACTGTTTGAAAAAGAGATAGCATATGAACTTGCAAATGAAAATGCAAAAACTGACAATAAAAATCTCATATTCTTTTATTTAAAATTGTTAAGTAAAAACAAATCCAGATGCATATTTGTCGAAGCCACCTCATCTCCACCATTTCAGCCATTCCCAGCCAGTATTCAAATTCAAATGCTGCTGTTGTGCGACGGTCCCATGGCCTTGACTGTAGATGATCTCCTTCAAAGGCAAATTGTCTTTTTAAAATTTCAGTTCTGATACTTTTTGAGAGGCACAAAATCCTCATTTGCTTAGTGTGAGTGTGTGAGAGGAATCTTTGAATGGTGGAACGTAAGAGGGGGTCTGAGGTTTTGCTTGGCCTGTCTCATTTGGGGATTACATGTAAAGCAAGATTTGTTGGGGCCCTGAGAAGAGGGATTTGCAATTTTCCACTGCTCGTGTGCACAGCTGTCTACAATTCTTTCCCATCTTCTCTCTCCCTGCCCCTACT
The DNA here is from genome assembly GCF_037954325.1 of Fistularia commersonii. NCBI lineage: Eukaryota > Metazoa > Chordata > Actinopteri > Syngnathiformes > Fistulariidae > Fistularia > Fistularia commersonii. Next base: position 23,078,901 of record NC_141284.1, on the reverse strand, counting down.
GCATCTCATTAGTCATCAATACAAGCTTTCTTTGCAACCCTCTACTCAACCATAGTGCAGGTTATACTGTACAATGCTTGTGTGTATTGCGATGAGTAATGGAGTTTTATATTTAGTCAGTACGGTCTGAAGTCAGTTTCATTATTTGTGTGTGTTTTCTATCCAGAGTTATACCAATGATACCAAACAAAATTTAATCTGGCACTCACTTCCTCCAGACATCCGCCACCCAGAGGAGTTGTCTCTTCTGCGCAAGCCACGTGATCCCAAGAAGAAGAAGAAAAAGTTGGAGGAGACTGAAGATGATGATCTGGAGCTCGAGGGGCCTCTGTTAACCCCTGGAACTGGTGAGCCAATAAAAATCATGACGGAGGTTTAAGTTTGGAGACACCTATTTACAAAGGATAGTTAAATAATATTTTGCTCCTGTGGTGAACTGTGATGACTGGCTATTGACCTCACTTGCCATCTGAGACGTTGCTTTGAAGGGTATTGAAGAGGATTCAGGCGGAAACTATTGTGCTGTGTTAGACTCATGAAAAAAGGAAATAGTCCATTGTCCTGAAAGTTAAATATTTTTTTGTCTGCCAGTCCAAGCTTAATCAGTGCAAATTAGCTTCTATAGTTTGAAAGTTTGAGAGATTGCCTTTAGTTGTTTTCAAAGCAAAGGCCTATCCCCCCCTTGTCTTGGTGATTTTGAAATTTGTTTTTTCAATTTAAGTTCATGTTATAAGCCAAGCTCTATGTATTGGGTTCAGTTGGTTATATTCTATTACACTTTCTACATTTAATTGTGAAAGATTATTGACTGTAAAACAGGTTTCACTGGATCCAGTGGAACATCCTCTGTCCTTTTTTGTGTCTGGAGTTGTTATTTTGTGTATGAAAACCACTTCGATGCCTCCTGATGTCTGCACCCTGCTTCTAGTGACCAAATATGAACGTGTGAGATTGAAGCCTGCGTAGTCTCTTCAGCCGTTACTCCCAGTTCCTTGGCAAGGAGAATCAAGAATGGTTGAGATTCCACACATAGCTGGTCATGCTGCCATTTTAAACCCAAACCAGGCTACACTACTCCCTCCTTCCACTAGTGATGGAAGAATTACAACCAAGTGAGCACAGAGGAAGAGAAAACAACAGGTCCTGCGACTGTCAGACTCAGCATAAACCAGACTTATTCTATGCTTTTGAGTGTCTTCTCTGGTCTATTTGCAGGTTCTTAAGACTTAGCCTCATGTTAATATGTTAGTCCTTGCAAGTGGAAAGAATGTTGAAGTAAGCCACCAAGTATCAAAAACAGTTCTGGTAATGTAAGGATTTACTTATTATAGGTCAATGCATCTAATTTTATCCTGTATGCCCCGATATATGAATGTAATTAAGTGTAGAAAAGTCTTTAGAATTCTGTCAGAGATATGTGCACAACACATGACAAATACACCCAATGCTACATCAATTATTTCCTCAAGGGTGTACATCATTCATTCCCCATGGGTAATTTCAGGAACACCATAAGGTGGTAAAAGACAATTTGAAAAAAAATGTGCAAAGTCTATTGACTGTCATGGTCAACCAAATCATTCTTATCAGATCACATGCTAAATTTGAAAGGCTTCATTCGGTCCCATGCGGGGAAGGACTGACCCTTTAGCCCAGATCTCCTGATTGAAATCACAAGGCCTTGTAAAGAGGCCGGGATGCAATCAGCTCACAAGCAATCTCTTTTTTTTCGTCCTCTGGGGAGAAGGAGAGGGAGAAGGAGAGGGAGAAGGAGAGGGAGAAGGAGAGGGAGAAGGAGAGGGAGAAGGAGAGGGAGAAGGAGAGGGAGAAGGAAAGGGCGAGAGAGGGAGAGAGAGAGAGGAACCTAACTTTATATCAGTATACAATTATGAACTGATGACATGTTGACAAATGATTTTTTTTCTACCAATATTTCCTCCCAATGACTTGATGAATTTTTTTTTTTTTCAAGCAATTGGTTAAATTGTGAGAACAGGGAGAATACAATAAAAATAATAATGATGCGGAGGATACAATAATATTTTTTATTTTTCTTACACACATATATATATATATATATGAAAAAAAAATAAAAAATATATATATATATATATATATATATATATATATACACACAGACACACACACACACACACACACACGTTTGTGTGTGCACATAGCCATTTTCTGCCATTGTATCTGGGATTGGGTCATTAGGCAGCAGCCTAAGCAGACTTCCCTCTCCCTGGTTGCTTCATCCAGCTCATCTAGGATCTAGGGGAATCCTGAAGCATTCCCAGGCCCGCCAGGGGACAATGTTCCAGTAGCTAGTCATATAAATATATATACACACTTGTATATGTGTATAAAATGCTATACATCAAGATCTGTCCAAGCCTCGGAAGCCAATATTTTCTAAATAGTTAACACTTAAATCCTTGAACAACATTCCTACTTGAAAGATGGTAGTTATGGTACATCCCCATTTTCAAAAGTTCCATTTTTGATACTACTTTTTCCTGCTCCACAGAATTAGTAATTTCAATGGAAACTCATAATACTCATCTTTTGTCTCAGATACAGGACATGATTTAGGCTTTGAAGCCAGTTCATTGAGTCAGACGTTGCTCACCACATTTCAAAGTGACTCTTGTACCTAATTATCCTACCTCATAGCAGAATGGCCTATCTTGGTAGTCAGTACTTATTTTTGTGCGGCAGTAATGCATACTGGGCTGGGTCACATTGACCAACGCCTTGCCTGGGTTTTCAATCAGTCATGCATACTGGATGATTGTGAATGGGTGGCTGGAAACAACAGAACCTCACTAGTCATGCTAGGTTGATCTCTCTCCACAAAGAGGGTAAATTGAGTCATTTTGGCAGTGGTAGTGGAAATGCCATGGATCCCTTTTTTCTTGTGCTTGCCAACTTTTTTCTTCTCTCCTGTTTCATGCTGTCCTTTGAGTTCCTAGTTACTTAAATCTGTCCAATAGATGTTTGTTCCCAGTCCTATGCTTTTCTTCCTTTTCTCTTATCCTTTTCGGCCTCTTTCCCTCACCCATTCTCTTTTCATCCTAGCCTCTGAGATTGTTCACATCGGACCTGTGAAAGGTAAGCTTTTCTTTTCCTCTGTCCTATACTTTTAAGCTGTGCTTCCTCAAACATTGTCTCCAATTCCCTCCCTGCCATGCCCCTCACTCTCACAGCTGGAGTTTTGAGGTCACATGGCATCTGTAACCTTCAGGACTGTCAGCCGAGTCACCTGATTTTTCCAGACATAGTCAGCTGACTTGGGTGGCCACATGATAAAGACTTTGCCTCAAATTAGACTGTATCTTAAATCACTTTCTGAAAGCTCAGTTAGCCATTATAGTCGTGCATGCTTGCTGCTTAGCAGGAAGTCTGATGCAGTTTTATTCATTTAGTTGGAGGGGTCAAGAGGATGTGGTCAAGAGGAATATTACATGCTATATAGTTTTTTTTTTCTGTTTGACAGAACAGTGATCCTACTTACTGAGCCTGGACCCATTATTCCATATAGAATATGCTTGTAAAAAAAGAACAAAGACATACCACTGCTAACTTACTTTGGGTTCATCTTTGGCTGTAATACTTTATGGTGGTCTAGCTCCCTGCGTTTCTGAATGTGTGGGAGTCAGTGTGCTAACATTCTTTGTGTCTTTGCTTGTGTTTGAGAGTCAGTAAACAGGATGGAGGCTTCGTACTGTTTTTAAATGGCCTGCCAGTTTTTCTCTTGTACATAGTCTCCAGAGGTATTTAAATTCCAGAAGAGACCCTATGAGAGATGGCGGTACTCTCTATGACCTGGTTAAATCAGCATTAGGGAAAAGCAGTTAAGGGACCAATGAATAGCACCCTTTTCCATAAGAAGTGGATGACCGGAGCCTTTACCCTCTTCACATGACCTCAGCTTACAAACACAAATATGTGCCTGCACACTCACAAACACAAATGAAGCCCACTTCCTGATTTCAGAAGGGTTTTGGTGGTTGAGCCAGTGTTGCTTCTTGACCTAGGCCCTGCAAGAGAAGAGCAGGAATGAAGGAGTACTTGGGCTGAATGTTCCTCAAGGACAGCCCACAGGAAATTGGTTGCTTGCCTGTATTGGTATTGAAATTCAGTCCCGCTGAATAATGAAAGCGCAAAGAAACACAAACATCAACAAGCAAATGACTTAATCATTATATTTAAAAGTTTGTTGGAATTTTTTTTATCCATCATTGCATGCAATGCAGCATTGCATTCAATTGTTCATCGATCTTCCTTCCGTATTGTGCCTTCAGTCTCTTCTTTGTAGCAAATTGTGCTGTAGTTTGCTGTGTGGTGTCTATTCTCCCAGTTTTTCAGGTGTGAGTAAGTGGATATCCCTAATTGTATTTGACCTCATCTGCATGCAAATTCACATCAGTATTGCCTGGAAGTTTTAGCCACTCACCCATTATTTTTGGGCCAGTAATAGCAGTGTTGAACGCTAGCTAGCTTGGCTGAGCTCAATGTGTTCACTCTTTTTTCCTCTGATGCTTTGTTTGATGAAAATTTATATGGATGTGTACTTCATCACTCACTATTTCATGAAGGACTGATGAAATGTTTCATTAACAAACATCAGAGCTCTAACATTTTTTTTGCTTTTATTTTTTTCTGTCAGGAAGCATCTATTCAAGTCCAGGTTTGTACAGCAAGACTATGACACCCACCTATGACTCCAGAGACGGCAGTCCACTGTCGCCTACTTCAGCTTGGTTTGGCGACAGCCCTCTTTCCGAAGGCAATCCCAGCATCTTAGCGGTCAGCCAGACAATCTCCTCCCCAGACATCTTGGTCAAACTCTATAAGCCTCAGTCTCTCCTGGACAAAGCCAAGATAAATCAAGGGTGAGATATAGTTCATTTAGTTTTGTTACATTTTCTTTGGTAGAGTTTGAGGATGCTTTAGGCCTACAGGTGAAATTACCGGTACTTACCAAGAAATGTTTGACCAAATGTTATGTCATGGCTTTATAGGTGGCTGGACTCATCCAGGTCTCTGATGGAGCAGGATGTAAAGGAGAATGAAGTGCTGCTGCTAAGGTTCAAATACCACAGTTTCTTTGACCTCAATCCAAAGGTAAATCCTGCAAACAAATCCTTATCATCTAAATATTTTACAGTTTATACAGTCATTTTTGATGTTATGCCCTTGTATCAGAAAGCCAGTTGTAATGTTTCATGACTTCGGTGGTTCAAATCTTTTCAATATTTGTGTTTAACTTGCTATGATCAATTGCTCCACAGTATGATGCCATCCGAGTGAACCAACTCTATGAACAGGCCAAGTGGGCAATTCTGCTGGAAGAGATTGAGTGCACAGAGGAGGAAATGATGATGTTTGCAGCCTTGCAGGTAAGTAGGATACATGGGTTTTATTATACTGTAGCGTCTGAGCAAAATGTAAATGATCAGACCGTAACGCTAAAGATATATTCTTAGACATTGGCCAGCCTTCCATGAGTGAGTAATTGGTATCCTGTTTTAGCACTGCTTTGTCAGGGTCTGAAATTTGTCGAGCTAGTCCCCTTTTTCATTGCATATAGTGCACATCGTCCTCTGTTTCTCAAGATAATGAATTCCATGGGCTTCAAGCCCAGAGCTGAACCATTTGGCTGCCAGTCTTTTTGCTGCATACTGTACATACTAAAAACCTTACCATGGAAGAATGATTTCAAAATGATATTATCACATGCCTCATGTAATAGTTTTAGGTACTGTCCTTTCACTCTATCAGCATTATTGGCATTATTGGCAGCATTATAAACCACTAATAGTCACTATACTTTAAGAGCTATTGTTATCCATGGTTTCTCAAGATGTAGTTTCAAAACAAAAATAGAAATCAAGCCTTTAAAGATAGAGAATCATCATGAGTAAACACATGACTGTTAGCAGAAAGCTACTGAGATATTACACTGCTTAATTGGTTATTTTGAGATGGAGTACTTGACCGTCCATTCAATTATTTTAGCTTGACGGCTATTTTCTGCAGCCAGAATACTGTTCACTAAAACTACACATGCAGAGCCAAAGGGACACTTGTGACATTTGAGATGCTTTCTCTTCTTGTGAGATACACTGAGCGTTCTGGGAATGATGAAAGTGATATACAGATGTGAGACCCTTTTGCCCCCTAAGGTTGCCTTCATGAAAACTTGGGGTGTTGCCCTCGCTATTTCTGACACTCGTAAACTGTGTACGCCAAGACCTAAGGACGCCACCCTATCCTCACCCCCAGGGTAATTTTAGAGTATCTCAGCCACAGGATGATGTACCCTGTCCCAGACCACCCACCCAAGCAACACCATCTCATAGACCTGCTCACATACCTCTAAACACTGTCTTACATGCATAGGTGCTATGAATTTTCCTTCCAACAGTGACTATATTTAACTGGTTTCTTGTTACACTTCTCAAGAAGAGATGTTAATCCAATTAGGTGTTAAGACTAATATCTGCTCTGCCACTGTCTTTTAGCGGTTCAATAGCTGCTATATTTCAGCACACAGCATATGCTCAGAAGTTTGGCTAAGGTGTCACAGATAAGTGCAGCTGGGCAAAGGGGAGTAAGCTAAAGAATGTGGATGTTAGCGTCTAAATAAAGAGTAGTTGTTGTCCACATTCAGTAGGTTGGTGGATATGTTTGCATGCAATCATCTGAACAGCTTGTTTTGACAGCACATTTAAGTTAGATAATCAGGAGTGGAAAATAGTAACTGACTTAACTTATGAGTCAGGGTACTTGGGACATCATTGTATATATATATATAACTCATTTCAAGATGAATTCCCTTGAGTTCCCTTGCACTGCATTTTTAAATGCCTGTCAAAAGATGGAGAGGAGGTGGAATAAATTGTCTTGGAAAGAGCCTTTTGCTTCTCATTTTCTAATCACTTGAACCTCACATATCCCTCAACTCTGCTTTTATATCTCTAATTGCCTCAGGAAGTTTTATTTTTAAATGCATTGTGGGGATTGGCCATTGGGTGACAGTCAACAGGGGGCATTAAGTATATGACACAGACTAAGATAAAGCCATAGAAAGCTTTACAGGTGATTCCATTTAGAGAACACAGTTCTTTTATATCGTTTTTGTGTCACTATGGGAAAGCTGCCTGCATTTCCTTCCAGAAAGGATATACTGTGACAAATGGATACCCCCTCTTGAAGGGTATGGGACTTTTGTTCTATTTCAAAGAATAGCTTGGTTTTAGTCGAAATTAAAAGACCTCCTTTTGTTTGTCAAAGATGTCTGTTCACAATTGAAGCAATAATTTAAGCTAATATCCAGAGAGACTTGAGATCACAACTTGTGCTGTTTTTCCCCCAGTTGTACATTTATATTCAATTTTGTGATTGTCAGCCTTACTATTCTATGGATAGTTTGGCATGAAATAACAATAATTCTATCAGATGTTGATGATTTCAGCAAGCTGATTCTGGCATTATGCCAGATGGGAATAATTACAAGTGAAAGGTAGGCACAGCGCAAAATTAAGCTATTGGACAGAGAAGAAGTGTTTCTTTTCTCCCTCGTGCCAGTGGAAAAATTATGTTCAGCACTCATTTTCTCCATTAGCTGGATAAACTAATCAGTGTCCCCACACATATAGAAAATTTAGGGCTGGGGCTTATAATGCTTGAGAACCAAGGGATACCAAAATATCTGTTCCTGCTACACTTAAAGTTACAGTTTATATATGAAGTTCCTTCATATATGAAGAAATCCCTCACTCAGTGTCGGGGTAAGATAGGCAATGATGGTGGGTCACTTGCCTTGAAACTCCTGCTGTCCACTTCGGAGGAGAAGGAGGCTCCATCTACCTTGCTAATACTAGGGGGGAGTGATGAACTTACTTACCATTTTGTGAAATGTTGAACCCCCGCTGTCATCTTTCCTTGATCATTGTACATTAGATGTGTGCAAAGCATGCAGCTGCGAGGCTCAACATCTTATTGCCAGGCGGATGTTGTAAAAAATTTTGTTGGCAAGTCTCCAAAAGCTAAACAGATGAGGAAGCCAGTTCTTTGTCCCTCCTGAGCTGCTTAGTGAGATTTCTATGATCCAGAAGGATAACGGCACCTTCTGTTTGCACCACTGTCTTAAGAGACCGTCGTTTTATTCTAGAGGATGTTTCTGTTCTCAGCTGAAACCCGAGGACATATTTGAGCAGCATCCAGCTACATCATCATCAACATAAATACACAACAAGTCTATTTTTCATGGAAGATGGTCAGTTTGCATCCAGTAGAAACTTAGTAAAGCAGCTGCTCTATCACTAAAAGGCCTGAATGCCCTTTTTGATGGTGAACTACACAAGGATGTCACTGTCAAACCAAATACCACCATGTGGAAAGGCATGTGAATTCTTACAGACCATCTTCACAAAGTGGCCATACAAGCAACAGAAAGCCAGGTGGGACTCATCAAGGTTAGGGTTGATTGTTTTAGAATCTTAAATGGATGAGCTACTGCTTGTCCTATGAAACTTTTTCATTGCTGAGTAGCCATGGCCTTATTTCTGCAGGATGTAATTGAAAGAATTAAAGCTTTTCCCATCAGTGAAGTTTACCTGCCTCATTTAGTTAATTGACAGCAGGTCAGTACCCCTGGTTCTTCCTCATGTCTAGATAATCCTAGAACCTTTCAAACCAATGGAACAGGTGGATATGAAAATGTTGTCCCTCTATCCATAACCTTAAATCCTTGTCAATACTTATTGTCTTTGCTCACTCTCACAATGTTGTGAGTAAATACAAATGTGTGGCTTGTCCTACAACAAACAGTGTTGAGAATGTTGTGTCCACACAATACCACTCACATTTGCCAGTGAATCAACATCACTAGTCATTTGAAATCATGCATGTTCAATCAGCCAATGGTTTTTTGTTGTTGTAGCACCTTCTTAAGTAGAACTTTACTTGTCTTGATCTGGATGCCACACGCAGGCTTTCATTTGGTCGAGTGTTTTAAGTCCAATTGAAATCTGGAAACTCAGGAGAAAGATGTTAGACTAGCAAATATCCCCATCTGATGAAAACATTGACATTTGAATATGTTGCAACATTTAAAAGTACTGTGATGAGAAAACAATCGTTCTCTGGAGGGTACCAGAAGGCAAGAATTTCAATTAGATAAAGATGTGAAAGAAATAAAATGACTATGTCCTATATACTGTATTTCAGATTTGTGAAGAGCAATAACTTGATGTGCTGTTTTGTGTTTGTTTTGCTTTTTGTCTCCAAATTGTGCAAGACATGGTATAGATGACAAAGGCTTTGAAACGTATTAAACCAAATGCAACAACACTTCGAAACCATCCCCTTTTTCTTCCCCAGTATCACATCAACAAGCTGTCAATCATGTCTTCAGACAACCACATGAATAACAGTGAGAAGGAGGTCGATGAAGTGGATGCAGCCCTGTCAGACCTGGAGATTACATTGGAAGGAGGAAAGACATCCAACACATTGGTGTGACCACTGTGATGTATTTCAGCTGATATAACTTTTTCAATTGCAACAATTCAATAATGTCATTTGTCTTTTTTGATTGGTTTCTTTTCATCAATTGCTTTTAAAAAGCAACGTAGACCGACCCCGAGCACTGTAATGACAAATTCAGGAAGTGTGAACTGCCATTTTTAATGATGCTTTTGCCTGAATTAGAGCAAGGACAGAGGTCTATGACAATTTAACACGGTCAGCAAAAATGGCTTCATTGAGCCCCCATATGTTTAACCATGGCCTTATATAACTAATATTTTGTTTTGTTTTTTTTTCCTCTCTTTTCACAGGGTGATATCACATCCATTCCCGAATTAGCGGATTATGTCAAAGTCTTCAAGTAAGTCTGTAGCCAGTCAATTCCACAGAACTAGCGTTTATTTTCTATATCTAGAAGGAATGTGGCAACTGTTTGCTTGTCTATATAATTATGAGTTTGTGTGTGTGTGTGTTTTATTTTTATTTTATTTTATATTTTTTTCCCAAATGCTAACATTGTTTGGATTGATAGGAAATCTGCTGCCTGCTGCATGTTTTGTATTATCTATTGGGCTAAAAAAAAAACTGCATTGGCTCCTGTAGGTGGGGTTGGGAGCGTCTTAAAGTGTTATGATTTGATGAGGCTATTAAATCTGATGTTTTTTCGTTATGTGTTTCAGACCCAAGAAACTGACGCTGAAGGGCTACAAGCAGTATTGGTGTACATTCAAAGACATCACAATTTCCTGTTATAAGAGCAAAGAGGAGGCACATGGGACACCTGCTCATCAAATGAATCTCAGAGGTGCAAACATATAAAAAATGTCATTGAAACCTTCCAAGAACAATGTTTTTCCTTCTGCTGTCATAAGCCTGATTCTAACCTTTGACTGTTTCTTCCACTTTGCAATGTCACTTCCTTATGTAGGTTGTGAGGTAACTCCAGATGTCAATATTTCGGGTCAGAAATTCAACATCAAGTTGCTAATCCCTGTGGCTGATGGCATGAATGAAATTTGGCTCCGGTGTGACACAGTAAGGCAAAATTTAGAGCTACAGGAATAATGCTCTCAACAAATATCCAGAGAGGCTTGTTTTTTAATGTTAGCCTTTTGTTTTCTACCCCAGGAGAAACAGTACGCCCACTGGATGGCTGCATGCCGTTTGGCCTCCAAAGGGAAGACCATGGCAGATAGTTCATACAACCTGGAGGTCCAGAACATTTTGTCCTTCCTAAAGATGCAGCACATGAACCCGGACCCCCAGTTCATCGAACCCATTACTACGGATATCAACCCAGAATGCCTTGTGTCCCCGCGCTATCTGAAAAAATACAAAAATAAGCAGGTTAGTCATGGAGGAAAAAGCTTGTTTGTGTCCATACTGCTGTTATAAACTCTGACTGAAAACAGAATTCAAGGTGAAGTGTACTTACTCAAGATGACACCGGAAGAAGATTGCTGTCTGGTCTAATGTGTATTTTGCAAAGGATATTTATTTGTTTGATCTGTAAAGTTTAATGGAATAGCATTTGATGCTTCCCAGATGGCCACCTCTTGGCATCAGGGTTGTCTTGCTGTGGAATGCAGCCTTTTTTTCACCCCTTTACTTTTCTTCATCTATTTGTTTTCCTCATCCCCTTTTATCTGGGGTGAAACTAGGACAGCAGACATCAAAAAGTCTTATTGTATGCTCGAGTAGAGCTCCCCTTGTCATACCCTCAACAACATCTTTGCTCCTATACCTTTGTATGTGTAAGCCACATTTGAAAGGTAGAGATATCAATAGTTTCTCTGTAATATGTGTCCAGTCTAACTTAATTACTGACCGTGGCTGAACTATATAAGCAAACCACAGACATGTATCTTAATTATCAGGTGTCATATTTAAACACAAAGAATGAATTAGTTACCTTGTTGATACTATGAAAACACTAAGTAGCCATGGATTTACATGTAAGTATTACTTTGGTGTGTGTACATTGGAACAGCTGAGTACACGGCTGCCATAGCTGTGTTAGCTGGATGTGTGAGTAAAGGTGGGGTTGTCTCCTTCGAGCATAGTCACTCAGTCAATCTGACTTTATTTACTTTGAAGTAGAAAAGTGTATTGAAAAGAGTGTTGCTAGGGGTCGAAGGGTGGTGGTACAGTCAGTGATTACTCAGACGTGTGTGTGTGTGTGTGTGTGTGTGTGTGTGTGTGTGTGTGTGTGTGTGTGTGTGTGTGTGTGTGTGTGTGTGTGTGTGTGTGTGTGTGTGTGTGTGTGTGTGTGTGTGTGTGTGTGTGTGTGTGTGTGTGTGTTTACAACAAAAGAACCTAATAGATTTATCATATGGTTTCACTTCCATCTGTATCACACATTGACGATCTGTCAGGAAATTACTTCAATACAGTTTGGGTAAGGCAGTGGGGAAAAAACAAGCCACATCATACAGATAAACTAATCCATCGTTTGTCAATCTTATTGTGTTAGTCACACCTAAATTGAGGTTCCTTTTATTCATATATATATGTGATCCAGGTTTTTTCGACAAAGCACACCTGTCATTTCGGCCTGTCAGAAAGGGATTAAGCGATAATGAAAATCATAGACTGTACCAAATAGTTTAACCAAAATTAAAAACTACAAATTTGCCCAATTTGAAACCCTATTAATAGGATTTTTTTTAAATAAGGATTATGTTTGTCGATCAGATATTTTGCCATCTCATTCACAATATTCTTACTGTGTTGAATATTGTAATACATTAAAGTTCTTGGGCAGATTTGATGGACGGAAGGCCTTCGAGGCCTTTACCGGTTATCTAGCTGTGGTAAAAATAGCTTGCTTGAATTACGTTAAAAAGGACTATTAGCCCAGCAGAGTATTTTTATTAGATCTGTAGTTCTTTGAGGCCAAGTTTCAATCTTGCTCACAAACCATCTCAGATAGAGTTCTCCTTAGGTACAATGTAAAATCGTGTTAGCAATCAAGTGTATACACCCTACATTTGTATGTGTTCATTCATATGTGTACTCACGTAGTGGGCGTGGGGAACCAGGAAATGAGCCGTGGCTAAGAATGCAGCGCGGGAAAACTGTCTGGGAAGAGCTCTGTCAGCTGTGACCACTCCCCATCCCCCTTAAACTGGACTTCCTGTTGCCAGACTGGCCTGAGGAGATTTTCATGCTTGCGTTTCCAACCTATACATTCACAAGAATTTAAACAATTTCTGCACCAGTGCAGTTCTAGGCCAAACCTATGCATTAACATGAGAGCAAACAAATGATAAACCAAATCAAGGGATTTGGGGATATGGTAGTTTTACTTCTTGAAGTCTAACATACGCTATCTGGTTTATATCGCCATCTTGTGGCTCATAGGGGAGTTGCTCAAAATTATTGCTAAGGGCAGGAAAAATCTCAGGGGGAAGGGCTTTGTTGAGTAATGGACAAATCAGTGGCCTGGGAGTAAACATTAGGAAATTTAAAAAAAAAAATAAAGTAATGAGACTAGGCAATAAAATGTCCACTACTTCCAGAGGAAAGTTTGAATATGCGCAGAACCAAAAATGGCAGCTTTCCTATGCATACATTTTTTTTCCATATATCTATTGACAGTATGACATGAAATGAATTGGCTGAGAAATTTTCCAAAACATCATCTAAGAAACAAGAGTCCTGATGCCTGTTGACAGCTTATGTATCTAATGTCCAATCCTTTTCAGAAAACATTTGTAATGAAATTTATACAGTGTCCTTACTGGGACATATGAGCTTAATTGTTGGTTGTTGATTTGAACATTTCCGATGTCATTTCCAAACAGACTTGATGCCTGTCAGACCTGTCAATCAGCACCTTACACAGCCTTACTTCCTCATATCCTTTCAGACTTTGAGGGGTGGGCCATGATTATCTGTCACATTGCCACAAATTATAAACATTTTACTGATTGGCTTAAAACTTCATCAAGTGCTCCAGGTTTAGATCGGCTTCAGTGAATCAGACACAAAAGTCTTTACTGGTAGTTATGTAACAAGTTACCGCATGAACGGTCACTCAGTGAATGTATATCTTCGTCTTGATGCATATAAAATGATCATTTGAATCTACATGTAGGCCATACAAATCATCTGCTCAGCTTTACCCCAAGAAGTGTCTTGATTTCAAAACTGTACAGACATTTTACTCAACTTGTTGGACTTTTGTAAACACAGAACAGTGCATGAGCGTAGCTGCTGATTCTTAAACAACCCCTTTCAACATTGATCATACTTGCTTGTTCTATTTTTTTTTTCTCCCTTTGTGTGCATCTCTTTATATTTCTGTGCCCACCCCCCCTCCTCTCTTCAGCAAGGCTTGGTCAGGGACTTGGTAAGTTACGATGTAGGTGCCTTCACATTTTAGAAACATGCATGAATGTGGAAACTCTGACCACTATGTGTTTCTGGGATGCATCATGTTACAAGAGCTAGTAGTACGATGTAGTGTTGTCTGATTGTCAGTTGTGAATATAGTATTTCCCTGATAGTCCTAGTTTGTCAATAGATCTAACACCATTCCAGGGGACCATAAGACAACCATTCAGTGGTATATTTTGAATATGCTGGTGTATTTTAATTGTATCTGTAGGATTTAACAGCTAAATATCAAGATTATTCTTCAAAACACTAATGTATTTGTTAAATGAATGTGCTATGATATTGTTATATTTTGTTTAAACTTATTAAACATATTCTATGCATTCAAAATTAACTCTAGATATTGAGGGAAAGATCACAATGATAATTAATGAGAGCTACTTTGAAATTTTAGTTTATGTCTTTGTATTATGAAAACCAGGGATGAGTACCTAAGTGAAGGCATCTCAAGCCGTCAGAGTACAATCGGTTTTAGCAGACTCTTTCCTCCATGCTTGTTAATGGCAACTATTTTAATCCAGATTTTTTGCAGGACCTGAAAAATCTTGGAAAACAATGACCAATTATTATTACTGTTCTATCATGTAAACTTTGTTCCTGTAAAATAACTGAAAATCAGATTGAGGCGTGTTTTTTGAAAATTTGTAGAACTGAAGGGACCTTTAAATTAACTGAGAACAATTACTTTTGTAAGGTATTATTATATTTAGTACACAAACAAGAACAAGTTGACCAAACTACATTTATTATTACACCCCAGTAAAAGACCAGCAGTAAATTAGAATCTTTAGATGACAGAATTGTCTTTTGTGTTTATGGTTCTCTGCTCATCTAGTTAAAGTGCTTGAGAATTTTGGCATTAAAGATCCAAAATTGACTTTGGCACCATATAGCAGATCCATGCATGCATACTTGCATAGGTTGGAAGCTTCCTTTGACTCATTAACCTTTTCCAGCCCTTCTTGAGACATACAAGATCATATTAGTCTATACTGTATGTGTGCTAGCCTTGTTACATAGACTCTTATTGACAACCCTTTTTCTCTTCTTAACCAACATTGTGTGCTTCATGGAGAAGGCCATGGTGTGTTTCTTTATTGGGTTTGTGTGGCTTTGTATGCATTGGGTGATTACATTTTGGTGGTGGAATAATTTTTTGACAGTTGGAGAATGTCCTGCTGACTGTCAGTTGGGACTCAAATGATGAGGTCATTATACCAAAAAAAAAAAAAACAAAAAACTGAGCACATATTTTTTTTTTCGTAGATTTCAGCTCGGATCCTTGAAGCCCACCAAAATGTGGCTCAGATGAGTCTCATTGAGGCCAAGATGCGCTTCATCCAGGCATGGCAGTCGCTTCCGGAGTTTGGGATCACTCATTTCCTGGCCAAGTAGGATTTGTTTCAGCTGATTTTAGTTGATGTATTTTCGTTCATACTGTTGCACATTCAGACAGAGGCAACTCTGCTCACAGGATGGTCCTGTAATTCTCTGCAGATTCCAAGGTGGAAAGCGTGAGGAGCTGATCGGTATTACTTATAATCGCTTGATCCGTATGGACGCCAACACTGGAGATGCTATAAAGACATGGCGCTTCAGCAATATGAAACAGTGGAACGTCAACTGGGAGATCAAGATGGTAGGAAGCACCTTTTAATGCCACAGATTGGCCGCCTTTCACACTAAATCATTCAAGTGACGGAATTCTAGTTCCTTATCACAATGAGACACATCAGATAGACATAATGAAGGTATTAGCAGGATAAAGGAGTCCTAGCATGTCTCACATTTTAGAGAAGAGACTGTATAGTTTTGGTCTTGAGGGTTGTGTGTGATTGAAAATGTGAAGATTCTAATGACGGGATTGCACAGGGGCCTCACCATGAACAGGATGTAAATACAGCCTTAGAAACCAAATCCTATACATAAGCATCCATTATACTATCATTCATATCGACCGTAACAGCCGTGCTCTGTGTTCTTAGGTGACGGTGGAATTTGCAGATGAGCCCAGTCTGTCTTTCATCTGTGCCGAAGTGGACTGTAAGGTAGTCCATGAATTCATCGGGGGCTACATCTTCCTGTCCACACGTGCCAAGGACCAGAACGAGTCTCTAGATGAAGAGATGTTCTATAAGCTGACCAGTGGCTGGGTGTGAACTCCCTCAGACTGCCAGTGGTCAATGATCGTCGACCAGGGGCCAGGATGGGTGAGACAGGGATGGGGTGGGGGTGGGGATTCTATTGTATGGTTTTTATTTTGTTGTACTCTTTCTCTGTCTTTTTAATTGATAGGGGCTGTTCTGAAGACTTCAGAACAGTGCCGCTTTTGCCATTGGTTGACATAGTTTTTATTGTTTGTATTGCATTTAATGCTAATGAAGTAATTTGCTACAACACTAATTTGCTGGTGAAGGCAGTCCAGATGAACTTTGAACCTAACTCCTGTGGTGTGGCAGAAGCCTGCTACTAAACCAGGGAGCTTGTCTGTTTCCCTCCTCGTCCCCTGGACTGATGGCCATCGACTTGCGTCCATGACAACCCCTTTAAAAGCAATCAAACACCCACCCAAAGATCTTTATTTCCCCCTATTCCTCACTGGTATCTTCATCTTTTTTAGAACTGGACTAAAGGAGCTGATATCAACATGTTAGGTTTTTCAGTATATGTACCACTCATAGTCACAGTTTTATCTATTTATCCTTTAACTGTCATCATAATCAGAGGGTCTGATAAGGAGTAACTGTATGTCCATCCTGTTCGTTATTGAGATTTGAGTCATGTGTAAGCACTTCAACAATTTAAAGCCCTGCTCATGAAATAAGCTGTTGTATACTTTACCTATTTTTTTTTCCATATTTCCTTGTGGTGTCTAATCAGGTTCTGTCCACAGTGCATGTTAGTGGAGTCGCTCTATTGAATGGCAAAAAGACACTACAGATCATGAGTCTAAGGACTGTCCAACTGACATGCTGCAGACATTCACATCTATCTGAATAAGTAATTTACTTTATTTTATGTTCCTGAAATGAACAATTATTGGTAGTGTTTTGTTTTGTTTGTCTTTTCAGGGTACGTTTAACTGAGAGGTTTCTAATGTCACATTGTATCTTGGGCTGTTTCCATAGCCATTGTTTTCTGGTTCAGTTGAATCAATCTCCAGCACGTTTTCCTCTTTGAAGTTTTTTTTTGGCAGTTGTAAACTCACCAATCACACTCGTCCCACTTGCATGTAGGCTATATAAACTGGACTAAGTTCTCGATAAAATTCTGTTTTCAGACTGGTTTCAAACTAACTTTGATGCCTTTCCTGTGTGGTTTAAGTGTAAATTCCCCCTGCTTTAGTTTAACCGTGGAAAACCACAGCAAAGCAAATTTGAGTAAAAGTGAGATGCACATAAATGTTGGCGATATGCTGTAATCTGTCACGCGTCCACATCGATTGCATCTGACAGAACAGCATGAACATTTCCCTACATTCTTGTTGACTTGGTGATTTCTTTGTGAAAACAAACTGCCTGAAGGGGATAATGCTCCCAAGTTTACGAGCCCTCATCTAATTGAAGCCAGAGCAAATATAGGTGTGGAAACGGCCAAAAAAAAACTAGTTAAAAATGGTTTGAAAAGAAGGTCATGTCTATCTAAGATGTTTGTGGGGTTCGCAAATTTTTCATTTAACCACTTAACATAAGGTTATGTAGTTATTTTTAGCATGTGTCCATTAAATATATATGTATTTTTTCCCAAATTTTTGAACACTGCTTATTAGTGTGCATTAATATTCTTCAACTTTTATTTATGGCTGCTTTTCCAGGGTTTCAAGTTGCCAAGTGTTGCATTTGAATCCTTTAATTTGCAGGCCTTCATGTCTGTTTGCATGCACACTACAGAGAACGGATGCTATTGATAATCCTTTGTATCACTGCTATTACCCTCTCCATACTTTGTTTTTCCCCACTTGCACCATAAAGTATTATGTTATCATTACACACCAGCAGAAGTTCACAGTTTGAAGAATGAATATGCAAACTTTTTTTTTCCTGTGTCCTCAGTATGAAGGATCAGTAAATGAAGTATTATTGTTTTGTAACTAATGTAAAAACACAGGTTTTATAGAATTGTACAGTTTTTTTCTGCTTTGAGGGTGCTCATTTTTTTTTCTTTTTAGAAATGAGAGGAAGCCATCTGTCAACATCTGTTGTATTCAGAAATGTGCCTGCAGATGGTGTGGTTAGATGAAGATTAATATGAATATATATGAAGATAATACTAGTCTCAAACTCCAGGTTTGATTAAAATGTTTGTTGCGTACATATTTTTTTTTTCCTTAAATATGAATACCTATGCCTTTTCAACATGCTGCTTTATTCTTGCATTTCAGCATTCATTTGTTCAATGTCTTCTTTCCTTCACATCTAGCCGTCTGTCCGTTTGTGGCCCTCTGTTGCATTTTTAAATCTTTGAACCGACAGTGACACTGTATGTGCAAATATGAGTTTGTTTCAGATCCTTCCTAAAATACTGCACATTATTGTTTGGCTTCGTCACAACTGAAGTATTTCATTAAATATTGTCCACATGAAGGAGACCCACATTGTCTGGAGCTGGAGTCCAATCAGCAAAAAAGAACAGTTAGGAAAAAACTAAGCCCAGTCTGTTTTTTCCCCCTGTTTCTCTCTGTTTTTGCCTCCAGTGTCAGGAGCAGCAGTGCATGTTGCTGTGCTGGTTTCTGACTAAAGAATGCATTTATTTTAAAAATAAAAAGTAAATTTTTATTTAAAGTTATTGTGTTCTGTATTCTGTATCACCTGTCTTTTGGCCAAATGTAAGGAGTGAAATCAACATCGCATATGGAGAGGGTGTTTCTTCTCTTGGTTGCTTGTGATTGGTTTCCGAGTCACAGCTGTGCTGTCCTCCTGGACGCACCCACCAGTGGAAACAGCTGCTTTCCATCTCTTATGTTTGGCTCGGTGTTGTAGTTGTGTTGGATGGTGGTGTGAATGGAGAAGGATAGCTAGCTGAAGATGTGTATTAATAGAACCAATTTGCTGCCCTGCTACTACAAAAAGGCTAGTGTAAAGTGTAACCTTTTTGTAACAAAACCTACAAACAAAATTCAAAATTATTTGCTTTCCGTTCCCCCTCGAGTCAGGTGGTTGTGTATGGAAATTACATTGTGTGACACTAAAGCCAGTACTTTTGCAACTGGAAGAAGCCATTCCATATGTCACACTACAGTAGTTATATACCGGTACATGTTTTTAATACACGAGCAAAGCGTATAATAAATTAAAAAAAAAATATAAATTTGTAAAACGTCATGTACACATGAAGGTACTCAATGAACTAAACTAGTCTCTGTATATGATGTACCATGGGGTAGTGCTAAACCCGGTGTAAACGGTCTACATTGAGTTATACTGTGTGTGTGTGTGTGTGTGCGTCCATCCATCCCTACTACCGCCCTACATGACTGATGCTTCAATCCCAAGGGGGAAACTGTCTACCACTTCCATTGTTTAGTTAACATCGAATGACCTTAAAAGTAGAGTAAACCTTTCATCTGAAATCACACATTATTTACACATTTGAATTGGATTCCTGAGGAACGTGTCATTGAGCGACTGTGGTGTAACAAATGTAGGGTGAATGCTATGAAGTAGGAGCAGCTACTGATACACTAGAATATCCAGTACTAATGGATAAGGTTTAAATAGTTCAACTTGTACAAACAAGCATGAGCAATGTGTCTAGACTCATTTATTACATCTTATGATTTCACCTCCTCACGGCTTAGGTGTGTGCATGTATATCTCCACCAGATGGCAGTGCTGCCCTCCCGTCTTTCCACCGCAGTATCCACTAAAACCCTCCTGGCTACAAACGTTTCTCTCCCTCAGTGACTGTTTCACCCACTGGCCGAGCACCAGCCAAACACCGGATTGATTAAATCGAAAGACATGTTCAGTCTGTCTGCGGGGTGTTGGACAATTCCTCCCGCAGTCACTCTGTCACCTGCTCAATCAGGTGGAATGTGGATGTCTTACTGCTTTAACAGGCAATCTGTGGACCGACCCCAGGGTCCACAGCTGTATCATGAATGCACATGACAGAATGAGTTAAATGAGAGGATTCCAGAAAAGATTGTGAGCCCAGGGGACACTTAAAAGGTCTGGCAATAGTTTGCGTGTGATTAGATGAGGTCACGTACACTTGAGAGGCAAGTCATTGTGATCAAACGAGACGGACATATCAAATGTAGTTCCTTCTCCCTTTTTTCCCCTTCAAGTGTCAAGAGTACTTTGGCAAGGATTCCATCACCCACATGCTTAAAGCATTTCCTCATCAATAAGTAAACTCCTTTTTTTCTCTTTACACTTTTTTTCCTTGATAACACTGTGAAATTCCAGCAAAGATAATTTTGATTTGCTTTGTTCTTACTTTACCAATGCTCAATTTTTATCCTTTTATCATCAGCGTTATCAGATAATTCAATAAAATTCAACCGTCGGTAAACTTCCATCCGCCCTGCAGGCGGTTGTGAGCTCACAAGAGGTGCGTAGTATCGCTGTGGGAACCATGAATTCCGTAAGAACATCCTGTCCTTGGACGTCTCTCAATCAAGCACCGTTGGGCTTGATTGCAAAAACTTTATGAAAACTTATTGTCAAGTGAGGCCTGCTTTTGGAGGATGAAAACCTTCTCCCTCCGGCCCTCTCGTCCCCTCTGAAGGTCAACGGTGATGCTAGAGATATCTGCCACATTGTGCTCCGGGTGCAAGTGAAGCTACCTCAACAATGGCTCCACAGTCACGTGGAATTCCACAGGCGCGCGAGGCAAGACAGAAGAAAAAGAGACTTTGGGGTGACATTTCTGGCCAGTGTTGCTCACAAACAATTAAAATAGAGGAAGTCGAGACAAAAAAGAAAAGAAAATACAATACATGACGCAGAGCGGCATCTGTTGCCATTCATGGCAGACGCTCTGATTGAAAACAGTGCATAGTTCTCTTTCAAGGAGGCATTTGTCTGGCTTTTTCGTTCCTCAAGTTCAAAGCAGGTCAATGTTGGTGTTAATGTCATGGAGATTTCCCTTGAGGGAAGTGTTACTGACATTCACTCCCGGTGAAAGAACGGCTCCGCAGAACGCCTGCTGAGGATGCTGTGCAGATAAGCTAGTTCTAAGTGGGGAAAACGCTTCACCTTTTCTATTTGCGTTAAGCCAGTTCTCCCATCGTTGATCAAAAATCTCTCCAAAGTGGGTAAACAGCCCACGGAAACAAAATCTGCTCTGCACCATTACTAAATTTCGGACTACGTGCAGCGTCATCTTTACTTGTGCGGTGAATGTTACTGGACTGATTTGGACCTATCAATGGATATCTTTATATTTACCAAGTAATAACAATAAACTCATTTCTTGCAGATTTGAGATAAATGGACTCAAATTGTAAAGATTGTTTGCTGGCTTTCAGCTTATTTCTCCTTGAGTCAAATCTGATGTATTTCCAATGTTTTCATTTCTTGCATTTTTGTCCCCTCCTTGCTGAGTTTGGGATGATCACTTGTTTTTTTCTTTTTCTTCTTTGTCATGATTTCTATGTTTGTCTTTTAATTGCAAAATTACAGTTTACCATCATACTGAAAATAGCGAAGAGAAGTAGCTTGGAATAAAAATGATACTTGTACTGTCAGGAAATGTGAAAGGCTAAATCTTTATTTATCATAAGTTGTAGTGTTAAGGAAAAAGAAAAGTATGATCAAAGGTCAGTAAAGGTCTTCTCAAGGAAAATTTCATCCTGGAATTGCTTCCTGGTTGCCTGGTAACCTTTACCGTCTGAAGGTCGGTAAGAATTCAGTATAAACCGATGATTCGATTTATACAGTCACACCTTGAAGTGCATTTTTCTGCATAATTAACAGTTGTTTTCTGCTCTAAAATGAACAACAAATGGCAGAAACCTTCGATCAGAGAACACTCTGAAGCGTGTTGTGCGTGTGCTGCTTTAATTCCCCATGAGACTCCCGTTGGCCAACTCTTTTTTGGAAGCCGCCGTGGCGCAGAGCCTATCCTCTTTGGTGGGATGACGAATGTTAACACCCAAGGTGCTTATAATTCACTGTAAAGAAAAACAACCTCTTGGACTCACATCCTTGATCAAAAACACGAAATTCTATGAAAAAAAATCACATATGTCACACCCATTTTCTTTCAAGATTGTCCTAATACATTTCCACGTGAAAAAAAAAGGCTTGTTTGGGGCTGAACAATTTACACTGCCAAGACGCTTATCTTAATGTCATCCATTACACGAGGAAGTTTAAAGGCTTTGCGAAAACACATGTTCTGGCAAAAGCTGCATGGTTCAAAGGCTAAAACAATTCCTAAACCCACAAATTCATGATTCTGTTTGCCGTCAATGAGTCTTTGTAATATTTTTAGCCTGAGTTGTAGTCAGGGAAATCTGCCGTGAAAAACGGGGGTGTTCAAAAACAATGCGGTGAATGAGGAGCTGATGTGTTGACCGTAGGCAGTATCATCCATCACTATAAGATGATCCATACTCCACTTCCTCTCTCGTGCATCGACCAAAAAAGGCGATATTGCATCTCGTCACACGCTGGGCCTGTGTTGTGATCCAGAACACCGCAAATACAGTTGCAAAAAAAAAAAAATACAAGGGTGTCATTAAAATGACCAATCTGATCCGAAGTGTGGCCTCTCAGCACATGAGATCATGTCACACGGTGTTTATGGAGCTGAGACACGACTCTTGCAAGCCAAGCTGCTTGCGTCATTGATCTTTACAGCACGTGAGAATAACATGGCTCCGCACAAACATGCACTAATTGCAATTGTTTTTTAACCAGAACTGCAAATGTTGAGTATTTACTATTTGCGTGAGCTTATTGTCCCCTCGCATCAGGGGAGGCTGGCACTTCACCATACTAGCATTCTTTGCTTCATTTCTGCAGAACAGTTTTTCATTTGCTGAATAACAACTCGCTTTTCTTTTGGAAAAGACGCAGTCAGTTCCTTATGTTGTGTGCTGGTTAGTTGTCATCACGTGAAGACCTGCTGGTAACTATCATGACTGAGCAAACAGTGCTTAGGACAGGAGGAAGTGCTGCCCTTTCACTGGAGCCCGTGTTTGTTGTGTTGCCACAGACTTTTAGTATACTGCATCCCCGGTCTGCTGACTCCTCACAAGTTCAGTGTTTAAAGTCGCCTCCGGGCTGTCGTGCTACAAAAGAGGAAGCTATAATTCCTGTGACTTAGCTTTGCGTGCTGGTAAAACAGCAGTAGCTGGTTCTGAGTGGCTCACGGAGTGCAATTCAGACTTTTTTTTTTAGAGGATTAGCGCTTCACTGCTAATGGCCCTTCATTACATGCGCTACATATGAGGTGATTTCTGTAGAACATTTCACGTGCATGAGTACGTCAGTGGCTAAAGGTGTGTTTGGTCAGTCATTTTTGCAAAAGGCGGCATCAACTCTGGTTAACAAGCTGCTTTCGGACCGAAATGATCTGAAAACACAGTTCCGGGAATTGTCCTGCTCGAATTCTGTTCTAGCAACTCCCCTGCCCGAGGGGAACATTTTAGTTTATTCCCACCGGCAGTAAGAGACCAGTAGGGACCGGCGTGATGCAAGCGTCTGCAACGTACCCCTTAAGCGCCACCGCGATGAAGAGGAACCACACGGACAACATAGATGTCAACATGGAAAGCGAGTGCTTCAGCACTCATGTTGTGCATGGCGGGAATATACAAACATGTTGCTATCTGATGGGCTGAAGTATTTCTATTTTCTCCCTCTGTACTTATTTGGGCCAAAATGTTGATGCTCTGTTGTAAACCCCTCTGCAGGCCAGAAGAGCTTGGACCTCTCTGTTGATACATAAATCACTGGATCTGTCCATTGTGTTGCAAGAAAACAGCTGACCAGTGGCCACAATAGATTTAAAAAAACAGTATCTGGTAAAGGGTGTTGCTTATGAGTTTAGTTCCACCAATTGCCAAGCACCTACGTCATATGATTTCCTAATGAGCCTTAGATAGACCCTGCCTTCTGAAACGGTTTGAGGAGCTGCGCTCCACGGTCTAGAAGCAGCCTCCTTCCCGAGAAGGTTCTAGGAACGGCAAAAAGTTCCGACAGTGCAAAATGGGCTGTTGACACACTTGTTTTGAACGTGGCGCTGTGGGCGTGGCTGGTTAATCATACACTTCTATGTGAACCGCAGTAAACTGTCACGGCCCTGGAACACTGCCTGGGATATTTGTTGCAGGTGAAAAGTTCACATTTTTTCAAGACCTTCTGATTTGCAGTAAAGCTGTTTTGTCTGGCCCCTTCAGCTCTGTAAGAATTTTGTTTTTTCCGATTGCAAACTCTTATATTCCTGTGTAGTCAGGCAACCGTGCAACTATGATGGCCGATGGCTGCTTCTGCTTCCCTCTCCTTAGTGGGTGTCGAACGAGAAAGATCTGCAGAGGAACTCACAAGTTATTTACTTTGTATAATTTAGCGATCTTGGAAGAAGCACTGGGGGGGATTCACTTCCCTGCACCAGTCTCAGGGTTCTGCTCGAGATGATTGCATGGCCGAAAGGTAAAGCCGGCAAGGGTTCTGAAAACACGCTCTAGCTGCCGGCTCTCCCGCGCTTTCATGTGAGAATTTTTAAGTGGCAGCCTTTGAGTCGAGCCTCACCGAGCAGCTACTTCAGGTCTGCGAATGAAATGTTCCCCCTGATTCGGTGACCCCCGGAGAACCCTCGCTGGTCCCTTTTCCCAAAAGACTTTCGTAACATTTTGGCCCCACGCTTACAAAATAAGCGTGAACTCCCTTCTTGGTGCACATCTGTGTCATGATAGGCATGACAGTGTGACTGCCAGCTCCCTCGCCAACAATTCCAAATCAAGGAACTTGCCAAATGAAATTGGATCCCGGCCCCTCTCTGTCGCCCTCCTTGAGATTTTATTTGTGTCAGGCGATTTCATTTGTCTCCCTCATGTAGCGTAGAAACATTTCTTAATTATCACTTTTTTGGTTTTAATGGAGTGACGTCGGACGTTTTTGGCCGGTAAGATAGAAAACAAGAAAAAGAAATGGTGAAAGGCGTTTTTATGAGTGTGCAGCGCAAAAGACGTAAAAGCCCAGGAACATCAAAAGAACTCGCTCTCAATGGTGAAGGTCTTTATTTTCGACAACGGTGTACATTTTTTTTTCTCAGTTGATATTTTCATCACAATCGCTCCAGTCACCTTTCAGCAGCACCGTTTTAAATTAGGCGGTCGAGACTGAAACCTCAGTGACGTTATCGCTGTTGGCTGTTTCACATGTTACTGCTTCTTATTTTCCTCGGGGAGAATCCTGGATAACAGTTACGGATCAAGAAGAGAGCCAGTTCCCCCCTGCAAATCTGGACTTGGTGGCTAAGAGACCTTTTGGTAGAACAGAACCCTTCCAGCTGAGCTGCCTTGACTGTTAGCAAGTGAACAACATCAACAATGAGCCAACAATGAGATTTTTTAATTTTATTTTTATATTTACCATATGGCGACCACACAGGACAGCATGGACGGAGAGCCATAGTATCCTTTTAGTACTATTAGTTGAATAATTTGATTTGGAAGAGGCGTGATGGATCATATCATCATTTTCTGTCAATGATGTTCTGTGGGACATTCCAAACACACACACACACACACACACACACACATACATCTATCCGCCCCGCTGCCATGATGGAGATGAATGTAGTTTGTGGAGGCTAATGATGTGTGGCTTCATTGGAGCCTTTTACTCAGCGAGCTGCTCTGAAATTTGACTCTGGCACACTTCAGAGTATTAATCTGATTCAGGATGGCTTCTTCTTTGGAAAACCTCCATTTTCACCTCCCCGCCGCCCCCCTGAGATAGACAGATGCTTGTTCGTAAATTGAGATTAAATGTTTACACCACTCGATAGCAGAGACAAAAAAGGGAGCAAAAGCAGAGAACAACGAAACACATCTTACGGTTCGGAAGTGTTTTTTTGGTTTTTGCATGGTATTTCATTTGCATGCAGTTCTAGAGCAGCTGTAGGCCTAGAAAGAACAAGGGTGCAGATGTTTGTAGGGGTTCTCGATCATCCACGTTGTGGTGAGTTCCTGTCAAAATCCTCTTTTGGGGCAACTGGACTTGATTTTCTTCACTTGAAGACTCACACACAACACTGTACTAGTATCAATACTAAGACGGATAAACACACATGGACCAGACTCATCAGCACCCTCCAAACAACTCTGAGGGCTTCACCACCACAACTTCCACCTGATCCAACAGGTCTGGTTTCACCTTTTCAGGTTCTAATCCAGGTAAATCCCCAAAGGTTGTAACATTGTCCCCACCTAACGACACCCCATCAGCATAACATCCCCCTTCAACCCAGTGTCTGCCGATCAACTCTCCCGTTTGCATAACAAGCCATTATAACCTATATCCGGCCAAAACCCTGGCAGTTATATTTGGAAACGCCCCACAGGCAATTAGAACTGAGCAAGCATCTCGGGTGGAACGTGTACAACAGAAGAAAATCAAGTCCTGTCGCCAATGTATTGGGGTGGAATTGTATTTATTATAGAACGATAGAATTTGTGTTTGCACTGTGGTTGGAATGCAAGTTATTTCTTCCCTGGACAAAAGTTGTTGCATCCCTTTCCACTTTTCCTTTAACAGTCTCACTCATCCTGAATCGTGTCATCAGCTCGGTGGCGCCGGATATTTGAGAGAAAAGGGAATCCTGCAGACGTGCTTTTGGTTCAAAGACAGCCAAGTGTTGATGAGAAAATAGTTTTCAAAAGTTGGCAGGTCCGTTAAAGTGAAATAAGATAAGAAGAGTGCGACAAGTGAGAAGCCTAAAGTCTGAATGTAAATCAAATATTGTTTTTTTACATAAAAATAGTTCTGTCACAGAATTAACCGCCAATTTCGATGGAGAATACAGAGCTCAAATCAAACGTCTTTGCTGTCATTTATAAAGCGGCAAAGCGGCGATGATTGACCTGCATATGAAAGCCATTACCTGCGGCTGGCTGAGCGTCCCCGTGAAGGATGGCTCATATCTGCTTTAAATTTATACCGGACATCTTCCTGTGAATTGCGCTGGGATTCACACTTCACAAAAGGCAAAATCATCAATCACGTCGGCGAAAGAAGGCACCTTGAACTCCTTTTCTGGCGTTACTTCCAAAAAAAGTGACAGGCTTGTCTGCAACAGATGAGAGTGAAAGGTCACGGTGGTGATCCAAATAATAAGACAGATCATCCGGACTAATCCGATGACATCCGTTGCTGAAGAATGACTTTTTGTGAAATGAACACAGATATGCATTTGAAGGCGGAGGGGGAAAAAAAAATGAAGCGATTTCTCCTCAAATGTTTATTTATATTTCCGTGCAAAGGAAACACAAATCCAGATGAATAGTGAGAGCTCGATTAATCCTGTTGCATTATCAAAGGATTTAAATGACAAAAATCAGAAGAACTGAAAGCTGATTGAACGTGGAGAAATGAGAGAGACGTCAGAATAACAATGAGTTTGCAGCTTATTTCATTTGGAGTTCTGCATCATATTGGACGGGTGGGGGCGCGTCTGTCGGGATGACGGCAGGGTCATGTGAGACACCCAGTCAAGAAGTTGCGGGCAAAATCAATAGACAATCAGCTCTATATTTTCTTATTTCACACCACTTACAGACGATCACAGCGGATCGTTGCACTCGCCTCGGTTCATTACTGTGCACGGAGCCGATGCGCTTTCTTCATTTGACCAGAGAAAGCTAAACAAAAGGTTTCAGGAACCCCCACAACCCTCTCCTCAAATAATCAGAATCCACAACCCCTGTCCGATATCCGCGGCGAGTTACACAAAGTCGAGATCCGTAAAACGACCCCGGCGATGGAAAAACAATTCTGCTTGGGTTTGCAATAAAGACCCCGTACGGCCTGAAATGCATGCTTTTTGAAGAAGCGTACGCACGTCGGCCAGACCGCATTAAGACATGTTTTTGTCTCGAGTGAGCCGCTGTCACGCAGTTCTGCGGGCCGCATCTGATGGTTGTGTTTTCATGCCTCACACAGTGCAGGGTAAACAACAAGCCACATGAATTCGGCGATTGGTGCAACAGAGAGACGGGGATAGAAAAATAGAGAAAATGAGCGCGCTGGGAATGCGTGCGTGTGTGGCAGCCATCTGGCCGGGAGAAGAGATGATGAGAGGCGGCCACTGGATGGAGCAAAGGGTCCCTCGCACTTCTTCCATTCCTCTTTCGTCAGATCTCCGTGTTTACCCTGCTCACCATGGGGACTGAGGCACCTACTTCTCTCTGGATCCATGTGTAACACCACGGGTCGAGAGGATGTTTATGTTTTCCAGGATTTAGGAGGAGAAATGGAGGGTGTGTGTGTGTGAGTGTGTATGAAGAGGGGAAGACGTGGACCCAAGGGAGTAGTGGGAGTGTTCAACGATGGAAAACATACTGATTGTATTGAAGAAGAAGGGAAAGTATCTAATTAACCTCGCCGCCCCTCGGGTTCCTTGGCGGCTTCATCATCGGCCCATGTAGTGCGGAGGAGATTCAAAGGTGCAGATGGTTTTTCAACAACAGGGTTGAAGGTACATTCGAAATTATACACCATCGATTTATTTTGCATCACCGAAAGATGGAATAATCTTTAATATTCCACTTTCTATGTGTGTAGTACAACTGCTCTGGTCTAATAATGTGCAATAACACCATGAGCAGCGGTGCACCGAGAGGATGAGATTTGTTACTTTTCCTCCGCAACGTTGACCAAATCTCTCCTCACTTCAAAATGAACCGCAGAGCCCCTTGGGGGTCGACACTGTGGCTGATTTTTTTATTTTCGCTGTACGTGCGCTCCCTCTCGGTGACATTGTACAGACGCCGAATGCATTTTAATTACCACTCAGACGGTATGCGGTTGGATCTCCTGGGGAAAAAAAAAAAGCTGTCAAAGTCCTTGATCATCTCAAATTGAATAAATCACCTTTAAAAGTCATGGAGGTCCGCTCTATCATCCCAGGCACTCAACTCTGCAGTATCACAGACCTCTCCTGGTCCATTCACAGTAAACACTGAAACCCTCGCTGCGCCGTTTGACATTCATTCTACTTTTGACAAACACACGAAAAGTTCCTCCGGCCACTGAACGCACCAGCTGAGTAATATCGCCGGGAGTTGATCGGTGCCGTCTTAATGACACCCGAATCATCATTCATGCTTTTATTTTCTCATGAAATGGTCCTTTTGCTGATATAAATCATCGAACCCAGACCGTTCACCGTGCAGCTGTGAGACTCTTAACAGGAACAAATAAGCCGCATGACATTACTTCGATTCGAACGACAGGACATTAACTTCCCATTTGTTGTGGGATCGATGGAAGCTTTTACTCATTATTTCTGGGGCTTTCCAAGAATATTTTCTGAAGAGGCGTCTCCTGCACCAACCGGTGCACGGCCTGAGAGCCTCAGGCAGGAACCTGCTGACCTTTTTCCCTCTCAATTAAAGAGCTTCTGTCCGCTGGACTCTCCCCACCCCCCCACCCCGCAAGCTACAACGACTCTTCCATTACACAAACAGAACTGCACGGCCTCTTAATTGCTGCCGACCCGGCATCCATCCGTCTCGGTCTACAGTTCACCTTTGTTTACCTGAACTCATATATTCCGCAGCTTCTTAAGGGAGCCATTTATACAATTATACCAGAAGTTCTATTGCTCTTTATGGGGTCGCCAGTTCATTTGGATTAGAGTCTGGATTATTGAGGACTTTCTGGCTTGCTTATACCTTCCTATGCGCCCGATTTCTCACCAAATAGGAATATGAGAAATGATAAAGCGTTCAAGACGCGGGAAGGTTAACTGAGGAGAAGTGCATCTGTGTGTTTTGTATTTTGGCTGGCGTGATTATCGAGAGGTGGGTTGTTTTTCCAAATGGTTGCTTTTTTCCCCTCTGGATGTCCGTGGAGGAGACCCTCAGTCAACAAACCAAACCGAAAGCGGCTGACGGTGGAGGGGATGTTGCCCATGAGCTGCCATAATATCTGAGACTTAACCCAAGCAAAATAAGATACGCTGAATGTGACTGACACCTCAGCCAGAATAAGTAGATTATTGGTTGTGACTGTAGAAGAGATCTGGTCAGAGGGTCTCATATGCGACCGTCCTTACCAACAAAACTGTCCTCGTCACATCGCTGAGCACGAGATCAACCGCTTGCAGTGATCCAGTTGCACAAATAAACAATATATGGGCTTCAATGATTTGCACAAAACGGCAGGGAAACTTCAAATCTTTGTACTTAAAAGACCTTAAAACACTTTATAGCCTTGACTTTGAGACTTTATAGTTTTATTTGTATATCTTATTTCCCCCCCCTTTTTTTTTTTTTTTTTTACTGTTTATACAATTTCCTACTATTATTTATTATTGTTATGTTTTACTTGAAACTGTGGCACAACAATTTCCTTCGGGATAAATAAAGTTATTCTTATTCTTATTCTTATTCTTATTCTTATTCTTATTCTTATTCTTATTCTTATTCTTATTCTTATTCTTATTCTTATTCTTATTCTTATTCTTATTCTTATTCTTATTCTTAAAAATAAGACAAGATAAGATAAGATAAGAACAACTTTGTTCATCCCGAAGGAAATTGTTGTGCCAGAGTTTCAAGCAAAACATAACAATAATAGATAATAGTAGGAAGGAGGGAGAATAAGAAATACAATAAAATATAGTGTCAAGGTTAAGGCTATCAAGTTTTTTAAGGTCTTAACAAGTACAAACATTTGAATATTCCCTTCGGCTGAAGGAAGGGGAATTAAAAAGTCTGAAAGCCTCAGGTAGGAAAGACCTCCTGTGGCGTTCAGTGAGGCTCCTTGGTGGTATCAATCTAATTAAACAAAATGACGGCAGCACAGAAGGGGCAGCGGTGAGCACATCAAGAAGATCCCTGGTCCGATCGTGACAGGGCGGCCTCTCTATGCCGAGTTTGCATGCTGTCCTTGAGTGTGCGTGGGTTTCCTCCTACATGCAAGAGGTTCATTGAAGACTTGTGAGAAGGATACAGTGAATGGTTATATGTCTCCGTAGGACGGTTGTATGTTTATGTGGCCCTGTTTGAATGACAGCTGGGATAGGCTCCGGCACCCCAGGGACCACGTGTGCAGGGTAAGCTGTATTGGTAATGAATGAATGAAGACATTACATTAATTAAGTAAATGAATGTATTAAACATCCTAAACATACATGGAAACCCTTGTGAAAATGTGTTCCGGAGGTCAATAGTTTAAGCTGGAAAATATTAGCAGAATAAAAATAGCCAAATAGCTATTTTATTGTTCCTGTTAACTTTAAATTCATCATTCTTTTAAATAGTTGTTTCATAGTTCAAGAGCGAATTGAAACCCACGCCCAGCCTGAAAAGTTTCTGCTTGTTAAAGGTCCACCGGGTGGGCGTGGAAGGTCAGACTTAGGGGATTTTGCTTTCAGTTTTGTATTCATTCACTCATCTCCTACGCACCTGTCTGACAAAAAAAAAAGAAAAGAAAAGAAGATTAAACTAAATGTGCATCTTTCGCAACAGGCATTCGCTTTGTTTTCAAGCCCTGGTGAATTTCATCCGCCTTTCTCGTCTATCATTAATATCCTTTTAATGTTTGACTCAAGTTGGATCATAATATTGCAAAAGGAGGCGGTTGAAAGGAGGCGGTTCAACATTGTTGCATGCAGACAAAGGTTGTTTTGTCAAATAACTTGAAAAAGAATTCTATACAAAATGAGTTGTGTACATATGGATAAACATATGTTTAATATGACTTTCTCTGTAGGTGTTATAGCTCTGTTTCTTATGGAATAATCCTGATTTACACACAGAAATACTAAATCTAATCATATTCATGTACTTTGTACACAAATATGTTACATATATTTTCAACCTTTATTTTTATTAATTTCTTGGGGATCAATAAAGTATTCTGATTCTGAATCTGATGAATAATAGCGTTAGTACAAGAAACTGAAGAATTAAGCTGTACCAGAGTTGCTTTGTTTTCTCCCCGGCTAAATGTGTCATGCAGCCGCTCTCCTTTCTATCTAGGAAACTTTCAGATGTGCACAAAGGATGTTTCGGGCATTCAAAACCAAACCTCAGCAGAAATACCATCCAGCTATCCACGATGTCGCTGAGCAATCCCCCCTCCCCCCCTGAGTAGAGGCTGGTAGCGCCGCGCAAACCCAGACTTGGTCCAACATCTGACCTCTTTCATCGCCGCAAATCACCAGCCAGAAAATCCTGCAGGAGAGGCCCAGCTGCCCGAAATGCCAGCCTCGTCGGCAGGAAATGGTTAATGCCCCTTTAACCCTCTGTTCTACTATGTGTGCATGTGCATCATTTTTTTCCCCCTTTGGCCACTTTTTCCTTCAACCAGGAAAAAGTGACTCATTACTCCAAGAGTATTTGCTCACGCGGGGGAGCACAGTTGTCAGACTGTTGACTCCGAGACTGTCTTTCTCGGCCGTTGCAGCAAAGCAATCCCCCCCCCCCAAGGCTTCATATTCACATTCGGTGTAAGACGTGTGAACCGGGATGGGATTGTCTAAAGCTTAAGGTAAAAGTGTTACTCCCTGAGGAGTTTGCAAACATTTTTCAGTTGTAAATTCTTGGCGCAAACTACTTCCACATGCCCCACCAGATGGTTGTGCAGCTTGGTTTGGAGAGCTTCAAAGACGGCCAGACAATCTGTAATCCGATCCCCAGGAAGCTCCAAGGGGGTCGGAGAGAGGCAACATTCATCTTTGATTATTGTAGCGTACAAACAGCCAGGTACATCTATATCGTTGCGTGGATCAGAGAATAACTTAGGAGCTTCCGCTTTTGGTGGGGCGGTGAATAAATGATCATCCTGAGAAACCCTCTCGTGTTGCAGCCGGGCTTTGAGCGAGACATCGGGATGGCTAAATAGGACACTCTCCGAATACGACGCGGACAAGCTCCTGCGATGTATTTTCAGAGAAACTTTCGGAGCCCGAGAAATCGGGACCGGTCGTATCTACTTACACAACTGCTGCTCATCAGCCACAAGTGCATTTGTTTATCCGTCTTCATGCATTAAATATCTTGGCTTCTCTAAGCAGCATCTGCTCCGGCACAAACTGTCATCTCCCCATCACGGCAAATTATGATAAAATGTGCTTCATTTTCCATTCCGATATGTTAATGATCTGCTGTGAAGACCTAAAGACAAAAATAACAAATGTAAAAACAGAAGCCCGGCAAAACTTCTCAGATGAGGCACGGGAATTCATCCAAAATGAAGACGGTGCACAGAAGTGAAGCCAAGTCCATCAGGAGAGGAATTAGCGCTCTGCGGGGAATTTAGATGAGTCACGAGCAGCCAGGCAAAACACCAGTCAGACACATACATTTCCACTGCCTCCGTGTACCAATTCCCAAAGGAACAGATTTCACTTGGAGAGAGTGCGTGAACAAAACATGGTAGCCAACAGCGGCTGGCAGTCGTGAACGCCTCCCACACATCGAGCAGTGAACTACTGGAAAAATCCCCAGGTACTGAACGGAAGCAGAACAATGTTTTTCACACCAGCCGTGGAAAATATACGGTTTATTTCAGCCAGTGGGCCGGAAAGCACGATTGTCAAAGCTATTAAAATTTGGCTCGCAAAGCACATAGAGAAATTACAAAAGAAAATGTTTGTCACTGTTAAGAGTTGTTGCGGTGGATGAGAAATGAAAGAAATGCGATTTTTTTCACACACACACACACACACACACATACACACACAGCAGTTACAGCAATCACATTAATCATCATTACTCTTATTATCATTATCATTGTTGTTTATAATATTATTATTATTATTATGGTTGGGGCCGTGGCCAAATGGTCACAGCTTTCTGTAACAAGTCTCAGTTTCTTCTCTGTGTGGGTTTCCTCCAGGTTCTCCATTTATTTCGTTCCCACTGTCCAAAAACATGCAGGGGGTCCAGTGGGGAACCCTAAATCGTCCAGATGTGTGAATGAAAGGGTGAATGGTTGTGTGTCTCAAGATGTGGCCTTGGATTGACTGGCAATGACAGCTTGGTAGGTTTGAACCCTGGGCCACCCAGAGAGCAGGATAAGAGGTATCGATAAATGACATTATTATTATTGTTGTTGTTGTTTTCATTATCCATCCATCCATCCATCCATCCATCCATCCATCCATCCATCCATCCATCCATCCATCCATCCTCTTCCGCTTATCCCTCTCTCAGGGTCGCGGGGGATGCTGGAGCCTATCCCAGCTGTCATCGGGCGAGAGGCAGATACACCCTGGACTGGTCGCCAGTCAGTTGCAGGGCTACGTACAGTATATAGATGGACAACCATTCTCCCATTCGGAGCAATTTTTACAATTTTTGTCCTGTTACCTGCTGTGTGTTCTTGGAATGTTGAAGGAAACCTGGAGGAAACCCCCACAGACACCAGGAGAACTCCACACAGAAAGGCCCCCTTGTCGGAATCGAACCGGGGTCCTTTATGCTAAATAATATTATTATAATTGTTGTTGTTGTTTTTGTTTTCATTATTCCCGTCATTATTATTATTATCATTGTTGTTTTTTTTTTGTTTTCATTATTCCTATTATCATTATTATTATTGTTGTTGTTGTTATAACGGATGTCTCGATTTAAAAAGGGGCGACAAGTGATAAAACAAATTTACCGTGCAGATTATATTATGGTTCACTGATGGTAATATGATAATTATCACAATTGTTATTTTTGAGTTCGGTTTAGTGAACGCCCCCGGAGTAAGAGCCGTTTCATAGCCTGGGAGTGCCGTGTCTTCCAGATGGAGGCAGGGAGACGGATGATGATCGGGGTGAGTTGCATCCCTCTGAACAGCACTGGCTCTGCAGAGGCAGTAGGATCTGAAGGTGACTTCCAGTAATAGCAGGGGGAGTCCAATTATTTTCTGGGCTGTGATTATGACTCTCCAGAGCGCAATATATCCTCATAAGGATGAAATGTTAAGAGTCAGGCAACCTCTTCGGGCAGCATAGCGGTGTCCGAACGATTAATATAATGGGAAACAAAGAAAAATAAATAAATGTATTTTTTACGATTACTTTGGGGACTGTTCTAGTTGCTGTTCACTTACAGGGTGAGTGGGACAACTGTTTCGGTCCAACATATTCAAAACATGACTCATACGGGCTTGGAAGTGGAAATTAAATAAAAGAATGAGGGTTTTTTTTTTTTCCTCAACCATCACAATTCTATAATTTCCAGAGGAACCTAGGGTGTGATTACTTATCTGCACAAAGAAATAAATCACAAATCTACATTTCCTGGAGTGACCAGAGAATAACTGACTGACTCATTGAGTGAGGGAGCTCGCGATTATCATGGTCTCACCGTGACCATTGGAAGGAGCGGCACAAGAAGGATGGCGCTTTTTAGTTACTCAACCATAGTCATTCCAACAAGGCTTTTTCTTCAATATCTAAAATTCAGCCACTGTCGTTTTTTGAAGTTGACCTTTGAGATTCATAGGCTTTGTTACTTTGTCGTATTTTTTTGAACCATGAGTCACAGAAATGAACCCCGGAAGAGTATCTGTCGACAACTGGGTGGCTCGTGGCGCAGCGGTTAGGTTCCTGAATATGAGGTGTGAATGGGAGGGGGAATATTTGCATGCCTTTATATGACACAGAAATGAGGAGGTGAATGCTTGTATGACTCTGTGCAACTTGTGAATGAGAGGGTGAGTGTTTGCATGACTCTAGATGTGATCGACCGGTGGCCGGTCCAGGGCGAGCTCACTTTTCATTCAGTGACAGCCTCTCCGAGACCCGAGTGCAGGAGACCGGATGGAAATTAAGATGGAAATTAATGTATATACACTGTCTCTGCCACCTACCACACTAATATGTGCCCATGATGGGTTTTAATTATCAATATTTTTTATTGATACAGTATTTATCCACACACTATTTGGATGACAAGGCATTGCGAGTGCCGGGGAAAACCTTCTTTTGAACAAACAGAATGTGCTGATGTAAAAGATGCAGATTTATAGATATTAAGGACTCTGGACTGTGTTCAATGAAACCTAAGGGGAGGGTTTAAAAACGGGTTTGAAGAAGTTCGACTGAAAAAAAAACAAAAAACGTAAAAAACAACAACCTTGGAAGACATGTAATGTAATATGAATAGAAATGAATATACTTTCAAATGACAATAATGGAAAGGAGGCAGCCTTGATCTCCCCATCGTCATAGTTGAAAGGGAGTCTATAAAAGCGAGTTACGTAGTAACGGCTCTGGACGTGATTGGCGGGCGGGCTGGTGGGTGTGTGCGTGTGTGTGTGTGTGTGTCTGGGATCCTGCTACTGGTTTCACCCACCCACACACACACACACACACACACACACACACACACACACAGTCAGCCAGACTCTGTCCTCTCTCCGCTGCAGAAACAACAACCCCCCCCACCCCTCCCCCCGGACACGCACACACACTCACACACACACTCACACACACACTCTCCAACTGTCGTGAAGAAGTGCGGCGGTGCTGAGCGCGAAATGCTCCCGGTCATCGGCAGCGTCCAGGTGACGGTCGGGACGTTGATTGACAGCCGGAGAGATTAACGCCGAGGATCCGCGGACGCCACGTGGAGAGCGACTCCGAAAACACGCCGGTGAGTAAAAAAAAAAAAAAAAAAAAAAAGCGATCACGCATCTGTTTTCCACCTCAGAGTGAAAAAAACCCCAAAACTTTTCATTTGTATTTTTTAAAATTTATTTACTCTTGCTTTTTTTTTCCTATCTATCTTTTTTTTTTTCAATTTAAATCCCCGCGTTGCGTTTAAAGTATCTCGTTAATCGGTACGTGAACGCATCATTTTCAAAACCCGCGACGTTAAGTAAGTTAAGATTTACTACCGGGGACGAGAAGTGCGTGATAATGTGATATTTTTTTTCCTTCTTAGGAAGAGGTAACTTGAGTTCATCCCTTTGAAGGAAACCTGTGTTTTTATAGCCTGTGTGTGTGTGTTCACGAAGTGATGCCAGATTCAAGGTGCAGCCCACTGTTGTCGAAAGTGTCTATGTTCCCTGTTTTCCCAGAAAGTCCTTTTTCAATATTTGAAAACAGTCGTCCGGAAGTGCAAATCGTCTGTCACAGACCGTGCACTGACAGTCGGTCCAGAAATATGAATATTGGTCGCAGTCTGGTTTTCATTCCCAGCGGTTTGTCTGAGGTATGTTTCCTCACCTTCACTGGAAAACACTTGAATCCTGAAATCGCTTCCAGTGACAGCGGAGCTTTCGAAAGATTTCCAGCTGCGATGTAGTGTGAGCAAGACAAGCCGGAGGCCTTGGAATGACCTGGCCGAAGTGCAACTGTATAAACCTCAGAATAGCAGAGGCTGTAACCTACAATAAAACCCATTTGGGTGGTTTGCGCCCCTTTTCTTTCTAACCGTTCTGAGGTCCCAATCGCCTGACAGCCGAAAAGAAGAAATAATCAGACAAAAGGAAGCCCAGAATGATGGCGTCTCCCTGCTTTTCCACCTCGGAGAAAAAGTGACAGATGAGCAACGAGGTCCAGGTGTGGGTGGTAAAGCATGTGTGCGTCCAACTGGGAGGAAACCCAATGTGTTCGTTGTCAAATATCCACGGTGTCTCCGATGTCGGTCTTCAATAATAATAATTTATTAATCCCTCGTGGGGAAATTCGTTTTCTGCAATGAACCCACCATGGATGAACCACGAGCAGTAGACTGTGGTCCATCAGCGCCGGGGGAGCAGTTGGAGGTTCGGTTTCTTGCTCGACAACACTTCCAACGGAGGTCGAGCCGGGAATCGAACCAGGAACGTTCAGTTCCGAAGGAGGGATTTGAATGTTGATTTTCCAAGGCTGCTGTCTAGTTCAATGGTCTTTGTGCTCCTTGTCATCGCGAAGCGTGCGCGGAGAAACCTGAGACAAAAAAACTACCTTGGATCACATAAAGGGGCTTGTAGCCTTTCAAACTATTCCGACCGAATCCTAAGCAGTGACGTGAAGCCCGGCGCTTGTCTCGTCTCCCCTGGATGGTTTCTGTGCGAGTCAAAAGAGACGACACGGAACCAAATGGTGTCTCCTCAAAGTGAGCGTCTGGGGAATAATTACATGCCATCGCTGTTTCCCCTGCCGACAGGTTTGCACCTGGCGAGCTATTTAACTCAAGATGAGCCCGGAGGCATCCTGTCCTTCCCCTGTGCCTCGTAACACCTCCAACTCATTCGCTCACATTAGAATATTGTTTTTCTTTCCGATGAGGGAGTTTACGACTCCTACCTTGCCCGGTGATTCGGTATCCGGTTACAACGGGCGTGATGTGGGCTGGTGATCTGCTCTGTTTGCTCCCAACCTCTGGTTGTTCTTTTCCCTGGAACAGATATCTTTGTTTAATGCCATAAAGATCCTGGTTTCCTTGAAGAAAATATAATAAAAAGGGAACTTTGTGCTTAGTGCTTCTGCCTCACAGCAAGAGAGTCCCTGGTTCAATTCTGATGGCGGGGGCAGTGTGTGTGTGTGTGTGTGTGTGTGTGTGGGGGGGGGGGGGGGGGGGGGGTTCTCCATGATCTTGTTGATCTCATCATTACTGCTTGGGCCGCCTTGGGATTCTCTGGTTTTCTCCCACAGTCCAAAACCAAGCAGGAGATTCATCCCAGACCCTAAATTGCTAAAAGTGAATGGTTTTCCGTCTCTATATGAGGAGTGAATGGTTTTATGTCTATCTGTGGCCCTGCAATCGGCTGGCGAGCGGTCCAGGGTGAACCCCA
Organism: Fistularia commersonii; assembly: GCF_037954325.1. Lineage (NCBI taxonomy): Eukaryota > Metazoa > Chordata > Actinopteri > Syngnathiformes > Fistulariidae > Fistularia > Fistularia commersonii. The sequence goes on along the minus strand of NC_141284.1, from coordinate 23,040,052 downwards.
CCTCTCGCCCAGTGACGGCTGGGAAAGGCTACAGCACCCCCAGCAAACAGGAAAACAGATAATAAACAAATGAATGAATGAACCCCCAAAAAAACTGTTCTGACAAAAGTGAAAGTTGAGTTTCTGTTGGAGAAAAATCGTCTTTTATTGATGTCCTCTTCAACACAGATTAACAGAACGTTTTATTATTTATACTCTCACTGTTTATAATCCGTATCTGGTCATATGCTTTCAAACCGCGCCATTGCTTTGAACGTATCCTGAGAGAAACCATGTCATTCACCTGTTTTGCTCGGAGTACCATTTGCTCACCTTGTCAGTGACCCGATCAGTTGAGTTGCGGACGACCATCGGCCGCCAACGGCTTTATTGCCGTCCACCAAGCGCTGCTGAGTGCCTCCCGGATGTTTTATTGTAATAAGGCGCCGCGTGATAAAGAATGAGCTTGTTTGGGGTTCTAGTGTGTCATTAATAGATTCATGGTTATCCAATGCCTGCTTGGCACCTCATAACCATCTGTGGCTGCTGAGTCACACTGTGAGATTGATGGAGTTTTCCATTTTTCCCTTTTTGATGGGGGAAAAAAAAAGTTCTCATCCTGTCGCCTCCATGTAGTCTTTTTTTTTTTTTTTTTTGTTACAACTCAAATGGAAAGGGAGTGAGAAGTACATCCTGTATTCCCGGGGGAAATCCATGCTAAATGGAATACCGCTGTTAAAAGACGGAGACTTGTAAAGTATTCACAAAATTTAAAATGCTTCTTGTGCGCCTGAAACACTGTCTTCAAAATACAAAATCAGCTGAGTGGCTGCGTGCTCGGGAAGCAAAGTACAGATCAACCAGTGTTTTCCTAAAGCGTGAGGATAACACCAGTTCATTCTTTGATAAAAACCTGTGGTTTTACAGCCTGTGTGTGTGTGAGGTGATGCCAGACTCGAGGAGCGGCCCGCTGTTTCGAAAAACAGCACAAGACCCTGTTTCCAGAAAAAGTCTTTCATCATTTCCACAGAATTATTTGGAAACCGTCTCGTCCGCACCTGTGAAATCCCAGTCATTCTAGAGAAATGAACTGGGTGTCGTTCACTTGTATTAGCTATCGCCTGATATCGGTGTATTAGTTTGTTGGGGGGAAGGTTCCCAGCTGCAAAGGCGGGTAAATCAATTCTTAGAATAGGTTAAAATTTTGCTGAGTGGCTGTGTGATGCAGCCTGAAAATAACAAATTGGTTAAGTTCTATTGCAGTACTGGATGCATTTCTCAGCATTTCAAATTGTGCTATAGAAACGTAATGAATAGTGGGTGACAGGGTGATGCAGTGGTTAGCGCCACCGCTTCACGGCCAGAATGTCCTCGTTTGATCCCGATGTGGGGCCTTTTTGCGTGGCATCTCCTTGGTGTTCCCCGTGTCTACATGGGTTTCCTCTGGGTTCTCCGGATTCCTCTCATTGTCCGCAAACACAGCCTAAAGACCCTAAATTGCCCAGTCGTGTTAATGACAGATTGAATTGTTGTATGTCTCTATATGCGGCCCTGTAAACCGGTCCAGGGTGAACCTCACCTCTCATCCAATAACAGATTGGATCGTCTCCAGCTACTCCGCAGCCTTGAGTGAAGGATCAGTCGTCCAGATGACGAATGAATGAATGAATGAATGAACTTAAAGTATCATCAACTTTGCTGCATGGTGCTAACCCCAAATGACAGAAAATGTGGCATCATACTGTATATCTTCTCTGCTTTGGGACCATCAGACGTTCTGGATTTCTTTAAGGTCTCTTGAAATAGATCACACGGCAAAACGGGGTGTCTTGGATGAAAGAGTTGAGTCGACCGGCACTCTTGGTCTGTCTTACCTTTGTGCTTGATTTCATTTGGCATCATTCATAGTCCCTGATGTCTGGCACCTCAACAGTGACTTTTACCAGGGAGGCCTTCAGAGTTTTACTTAGTTTCACCGTAGGAACATTTTTAATGGAATGGCCTTTTTTTTTTTTTACAAGCATTTTATCTCCTATGTGATGAAGCAGCAAAGATTTCCCCAAGCACAACCCAAATCAGAGGATACTTTCGCTGCCCTCTGCCAGACCTCTACAACTCTCTATCCAGTGTTTTTATTCAAAAATCAAACCCTATTCCGCAGCCACGGGGGTCAGTTTGAAAGGCATGCCCAAGCCCTCTCTGGCCAAGGGATGCAAAGGACGAGATGCCGCTCGGTTGTACCATCACTCCGAGTCGGTTTTATCATCCCATCAAAAGTTGTAGACGATTGCGATCGATTGCGATCCCTAAGAGATGTTGCGGTGAAGATGCATTCCCCTGTCCTTGCCACCGCTTTTATGGACAGTTGGCGGCTGCCACCTCATCTGCGTGCAACAAACGCAAGTGTTTCCCATCAGTCTCTCGGAGCTGCCATTCCCCGCAGCTGCACTGGTCATAATTTATTTATCCTTTTTAATCAATGGTTAGAAAGAACTCACAAAACCAACGGCCCGCATTTTCATTTCGACAGGAACCAGAGGGAGTATATTTGGTATTTTCTTGCAAGATTGATTTCCTTCTCGCCCGGTGCCAACAGCTGGTCTGGCAGGGAGTTCGGCTTTCTAAAGGAAATTAAACATGTTGACATGGGTGGCTACACCTATTCAGGCCGGCATTATCCAACTGTCTATTTGGCCCGTTTTTCTGTGAAGTGCCAGCTGTTTCTCCTGCTGCCGCAGCTGATTCCCGTGTATTTGTGAGCACGGGCTGAGGAGCCTGCCTCTGTGACCGGAGGGGCCGCGAGGAAACCCAACGACCGCTCAAATGATGTCCCGGTAGAGCCGAGAGCGCCGGGCGAAATGTTCCATATTAACACGTTGAGAAAATACGGGTTACGAGGAAATGAGCGCAATCAGGGCTGGTAGTTTGACTGCTAGCTAATGCACAGCTGCGGCTCAAGTGTTATGAATGGGCTTCTTCTTGGAAATGGGGTGATAATCAGCTGTAAAATATACGCCGTGTGTACCATTTCCGCCGCCACGGAACACTTTGGTTCGCTTGAACTCAGCCCCGCACTGTGAGCATTGCATAACACAGCTCAAAGTCAAACCATAAGCCATACATTGTTGCTGGCTACATTTCACCGCCTAGAGGCTCCTCTCTGCTGCCTCCTCCTTGTTCTGTTTTCTTCACATCCCCCCACCCCTCCTATCCCTCACTCCTGTCATGCATCAGTGGGCCACCTGAGGGGGGATATGTGCTCCCCTTTGCCTGGTGACAGCTTGCAGGGAGTTGCGGACAGCCTTCCCTCTCAGTTGGAGGAGGCTGGAGATTGGAGAAGAGGGAGCGATGCCACGGATTAGGGTCTCCACAGAGAGGAACTGCACTGGGCTGATTTGCTACCAGAGATCAACAAGACTCGTGGCTCATCATTAATTAAATTTGGATGTTCATAGTTTTTTTTTTTATTCTTTATCTTCCAGTGAGTTATTTGCCAGAATGAAAGGAAAGGTTTACAAGATGGTGGTGAGACCAGCGATGCTGTACGGCCAAGAAACAGTTACAATGACCAAAAGACAGGAGGCAGAGCTGGAGGTGCCAGAGATGAAGATGTCGAGGTTCTCTTTGGGAGTGACCAGGCTGGATAGGATAAGGAATGAGTCTGTCAGAGGAACAGCACATGTTAGATGTTTTGGAAAGACGGTCAGAGCAGCCAGACTGAGATGGTTCACTCATGTACAGAGGAGGGATAGTGAATATATTGGTAGACGGATGCTGGAATTGGAGCTGCCAGGCAGGAGGTCTCACAGAAGACCAAAGACAAGATTTATGGACCTAGTGGGAGAAGATATGAAGGTAGCTGGTGTGAGAGAGGAGGATCCAGAGACTAGGGTTAGATGGAGAGGGTTAATTTGCTGTGGTGACCTCTGAAGGGAAAAGCCGAAAGAAGAAGAAGAAGATCTTCCAGTTAGTTGTTTTGTTTACATCAGTCAAGCTCTTACTTCTCATTGTTTAACCAGGCGGAATCTTTGTGCCATTGGTGCACTTCTCCGGCAACTTTGAATGGAAGTGGTCCAGATGATACTTGGAAGTGGACTATATACTAAATGAAATAGATAAAGAAGGTCGAAATTTGTATAAATATCAAAAACAGAAGTACATGCCATGGAAAATGGCCCATTCAGTGTTTTGTGTGACTTGTTTAAAAAAAAAAGAAAGAAAAGTTTGTGAAGCATTCAAATGTCATTCTAGCATTGCTCATACAAACTCAGGGTTCTATATAGTAGACCTCCCTCCGTCACTCGTGCCTTCTTACTCTCCATCATTCCCTCTCTTTCAATCCGTCCAAGTTGTCTGACCCGTAAAAGGCAGTACCTCCTTGCTGCTGTCGCCACTCTTGGGGGGAATGTCAGGTTTCCGTAGATCATCTTAAATAGTGGGGCCCGGATCTGCTCCACATGGAAAGCGGCAATCAGACATCTCTGTTGGGATTCGGCGCTGCATAAATAAAAAATGACTGGACTGGTCTATGAGTGCACACGTCTGACAGGGCCATGTGCAATTCAGCGTTCCTATGTAGATTGTGCACAGGCTTTGGATGAACAATGCTAAGGTGATAAGAGGGCTACCATTTCCATCGAATCACTTTATCACAAGACTGCGGAAACATGTCTTGTCATCCACACGCCAACGATTCAGTTAGAAATATGAACACTTAACGGAATCCTATTTGCCGTTGGCCTGTCTACGCCCAGATGTGCATACTTCAGCTTCCCCTTCTCACATTAATTACTTCACTTTCCTGATACATCATGAGTCAACGACGTGAGTAATATTGTGCTTTCAATGAAAAGGGGGGAAAATCAGTGTGGTCATTGTTGTGTTTAGCAAACACTTCTTCACTCCTGTCGCTCAGCAACCGCATGCGAGTTATGGCGCCTGTCTGTCCAAGCTCAATGTGATACAGGTGCTGCAAAGAGCGAAGCACAAACCACCTGTTGAATGGGCCCAGAGCGTAGTTTTAGACGTTGCATGGTCGTGAAATGAAAGGTTTCATTTGGTGCATTTTTGCTAGCATATCTGAGATTTCTATCCTATCGGCCGATGACCCTAAGGCAGTTATCTATGGCTGCGGCCCAAGTGAAGACAGTTTATCAGCATTAGGAGTTAGTAGTATTCCAAATCGGTGAATCACACGATTTCACAACTCCATTCAACTAAAATGTGATTATCGGCTGCTTTGAAAGATTAACCGCATGATCACACTCTTGACCTTGAAATTGTTTCAGTGTTGTATCCCTCCTGGGGTCGGACCTGTGCACTACTGGAGTTCTTCTCACACAGTTTTACCCGCACAAATAGCTTAAAGCGCACAGGTTTTTTACACAGTGTCTGGCCCTCTTCCTGAATCTGACTGATTGCAAAACAACTTTGCACTCAGAACTCTTTTTTTGGGGGTGGGGGTTTGGTAGTTTCAAAATACCAAATAGAGACGTTTGCGTTAAACTTTCCAAATTCTGCTAATAAATCTTTAATTTCTCAAAGTGTAGTGAGGAGACAGGACAAAAAACAGCAAATAAATTCAATAAAGCCCAAGAGCTTTGTGGATACAGACGTGCAAAACACTGTACAACAACACTTAAATTAAAAACTCGGCTAGTTATTGGAATCTCTTGCCTTTTAGTTAGGAAGTGTACCTTCACGAATGATTTCCAGAACGAGGAGTTCTAGACCGCTAATCTGTATTTATATATATATATATATATAGTCTACCCTCACTTTTCGCGGGAGATGCGTTCTAAGACCCCCTGAAAAAATTGAATTTCTGTGAAGTAGAGATGTGGTCATTTTTATGTTATTAAGAGATATATTAACACTCAAGGAACCTCACATAACCCTTTACAAGCCTCCCACAAACTGTTATCAACCCCCAATTGACTGTATTACGCTTCCCACACACTTATACAGTACATTAAACACTTTTTGGATAATTTTAGCATGCAATAAACATTGAAATACAATAAAAAATGTATAGTAAATGAGTGCATTAAAAATCATTAAATGTAAATAGAGATTACATTACATTGCATTTGGCAGACACTTTTATCCAAAGCGACTTACAATAGAGGACATAGGGACTGCAAATACACTTGCAAATACACGATGCACAGGAAATATAAAGAACAGTAAGCTTTGGTTAGTGAGTTTTTTTTTTTTTTTTGACAAGACATACACAAATGTACACACACACTGCATAGCCTAACTTGCTGCCTAACCTGATCTGGGGCATCAGCGCAGTAAAAAGTCCTGAAAGAGAACAGTTTTTACCTGTTTCTTGAAATTATTTATGGAAATAAATCAAATTTTATATTTTGAATAAATCATTTTGTAGGATATTCACCATTGAAATTACTTTGCTGCGCCAATACTTGAATGATGATGAATTTGCTTTGCAATAGTTGTGGCGCTGAATACGGATGAGGCACTGCAGAGCGAATGTGCGCTTCACAACTCTTCTGATGGCGCTGTTTCATCAGGTGGTACAGTATCTTTGAATTCATGTGGATCTTCTGCTGAAGGCGCAGGCGTATGCTTTACTGGCATTTTTATTTCCCTTCAGTAACATCGTTAAAGTCAGTTTGCTGCCTTTGCTTTTTTTCTGGTTGAAAATGGTTTTATAAACTGCCATGGCCGTGTCAGTCAAGTTACAAAGGTAGACCGACTGAACCGTAGTGTCGTTCAATCTTGCAGGACGTTTGCGGCGTGTGTCATAGCAAGTCGGCAATAGCATGCCAAGTACGGATCAACTTAGCCAATGTTAGTCCGTACAATGGTTGGCACGAGAGTTCACGATGCAGGGTATCTTTGTTTAGCAAGGGAGATCTCTTATTTTATCAAATGAATTTTAGTTTAATTTTACTATCTTTTTTCATAGTTTTTTTTTTCTTCTCAGGCTAAAATATGTCTATTTCATCACAAAAAAGAATCACAGTGTGTGCGTGCGTGCGTGCGTGCGTGTGTGTGTGTGTGTCATGCATACAGTCGTTCACTCTCATTCACATGTCTGGGCAATTTGATATGGGAAATGCCGAGAAAGGATGAAATTATGATTAATATATTTACCCACATAAAGAGCAGCTTATGCTAACACAAGATGATTTGTTCTATTCTAGTCAATTTTGTGTCATTTTTGAAAGCTAGTCCAGCAGAAAAAAAAAGGCGACGACGACTCCTCATGTGGCGTTCAAGGGACGTTTCTGTGATAATCGTGTCCTCCTCTGCCCGACAGGGCTTTGAAAATGTGCAGCCGGTGTATTTTCCTGTCAAAACATCTCGCCTCAAACGTCTCTTGCAGCCACGGATATTTGTTTGTTCAACATTCTAAAATGTCAGCCGTACCTAGTTGTACGACAGGTTTAGTTTGCTTGCGGGGGATGGGGTGGGGCAGTGTCGAGGGGGCAGGGGGGGAGCGTGACTTTCCATCTCAACTTATTAATACGAGCTCAAGTCTTTCAGTGCAACGTGGTTCTCAAGCCGGCGGTTTATTTGCAGAGCAGTAGTATTGAAGGATTGTTTGGCAGTGTGCTCTGCCTCACAGCGCAGTAATTCATCTGCTGGTTGAGAATGATGGATTGATCACTTGATCACCCCGGGGGCGGCGGGCGCAAGTGGTTCTGGGGGTTTGTTCGTCGCCAGCAAGTGATTAACTCTCAAAGATCGTCATGAGAGCATTCAGACCTAATTAACTCATCTCTTTATATCTGCACCCTGCTCTTAAGTACAGTTTGGTGAGATAAGAATAATTTCCTGCGATAGCCTCTGACACACCGCAGCGTCTCCGCCATAAGAAATAGTCAAGCAGTTGGCACCGGCTGCCGTAACAGAAACACGATCGCTTTCTGTCTGTGAGACTCACCAGAACCTTAAACAGCCAAAGTCATCCATCTCAGACAGTGGATTTCCAAGAAGCGTGTTCACAAAGCATTTAGAGAGATGGAGCGTGGAGACCGACCGAAACGTAACAAAGAGTTGCACTGATCCGTCCTCCTTTTAGGAATCATTTATTCTCTTTGGCATAACTGTGGACACTAGTAAAACATCCACCTCCAAAGTGTGTGTGTGCATGTGCATGAGTGGGGAGTAGCAATCGTGCTCCTTTTAATGAAAGCCTTAAGAGCTCCAGTATAAAAATATAACCTTGAGAGTATTCAGTTTTTCCGTTTGCGCTTGCACCGTGTTTTGCTTCAGTCTGTGAAGAAGCAGAGCTCAGCCGACACGTACGCACACTTCCACAGAAAAATTTTACCCAATTCTGAAATGTTGTCCTTTAATTCCCGCATAACCAGGATGTTACTGCTGCTGTGCAAGACTATCTATTAACTTACTGGAAGCCATGTTTCCATTTTTGTAGATGAGGAGTTGATTGACAAAAAAAAACAATAGTTCAATAAAAATTGACTCCTAATTTATTTAGTTTTTTCAAGAATGGGCGTCTTACAATCACCCCTGAGTCTCAAGATGGATCCCTGTCATCCCAAGACAATTATGATTTCATACCCAAAATGGCACCCCTCTATTTAATTTATCTAAAAGGGAGGAACCTGCTGGTTGAGTTGTGTCTCACCATGCAGACTGTTTTCCATTCCCCGGTCTGTCGAGGTCTTTGTCCGGGGACTTCAGCATGAGCCTGACGCAATTGAAGAATCCTGTTTGTTCAGCTCAACCTCACGGTTGATAAAATCACGGCTGAGCACACACGAGTCTCATTCTTTTATTGGGAAAGGAATTTTATACATGAATGTCACAATGAAGGAATAGAAAATGTCTTGTTTGATTTGTTAAATTAGAATTTGTGTGTTTAGGTTGCCAGATCTGTGCCTTATCCCACTTTCCCACTCTCCCACCCCCCCCCTTCGTCTTCCCCTCTCCTCAGTGAAGAGTGGACCCCCCACCCCCCCCCCTCCACTTAAGCTACTTTTTCGGCAACGCTTTTACTCCTGTTTGCCTCTGAGATGAGTGCCAAGTCCGCCATCAACAAGGAGGTCTTCATACCCCACGACGAGAAGATGCTTGCCGCCGTGCAGGTGAAGCGAAAGACCAAGAAGAAGATCCCCTTCCTTGCTACGGGCGGTCAGGGCGACTACATGACCTTCATTTGCCTGTCAGGTCAGAGCTCTTCTCTTATCTCTCCAGTTGGTGTCAAAGTGACTGCCATGCTTTTCTTGCAACCAGTGTTGGGAGGCGGTAACACACATGCAGACATTTCAGTTGTCGCCCTTAATTCTCACGCTGATCTGCACGGAGACGAACGTGTTTATGCTCCCTCTGCCAATAGACCCGACGTGCTAAACCAATTTGCTTCCCGAGTATAGGTCAGTCCGTCTTTAAAAAGATTAAACCCAATCTGAAATTGATTTATCGCCTCATCCCAAAACACCAAGGCAAATTCAAGGCACTGTCATCAGGTTTTTTTTTTAGTTTTATTTTTTTTTTGTACCCCATCCTGCTGGAGGTTGATCTCTTCACAAACAATCAGTGGTTTTTATGGAACTCAGACAAAACAAAGTGGAAGTGTTTTTTAATTTTTGGATACAAAATCCAGGCCTCTTCTGTGTTTGCACTCTCAAACATGATATCCAGCTGTGTCAAGTCCCAAATAAACCCCAGGCGTTCAAGTGGGTTATTATGTGCCATTTCTGTTTTGATATGGAAATGCGTAGCGCCTGACAGGCCCCTGTTGTAATGCCAGTCTCATCGTGTCCCCTGCAGCTGCCGGCGCTCTCCTACCCCGGTTTGTTGGGTCACGTGTCTTTGCTGATAAAATACAATTTTCCGGTTTGAGCTCATGAAAGAGAGTAGAGATTTTACGAGGGTTTTTGTTTTCAGATTTTTCAAGTCGACGAGGTCCCGGTCCGGAAGTCCGAAGACGGTCAGGTGGATGTTTGCCATTCATTTGATCCGTGTTTCCCAATCCGATGAAATGCGGTGCGCGAGCCGGTGGCGAGAGCAGCCACGTTGTCTGGCTTAAAGTCACTGAAGGGCAGAGCTGGAGCCAGCAGAGATAAAGATGTTGAGGCTCTCTTCAGCAGCAGGGATCGGAGATTAGTCCAGCAGAGGGGCAGCACACGTTAGATGTTTTTGAGGTAAAGTAAGACTGAGATGCTTTGGATGTGGACAGAATCACGCTCTTTAATCACCAAATGTACTCAGGAATTTGACATGGTAATAAGTCATAAGAAAAAGAAACCTTAAGGTAGCAATAACTAGCAGTCACAAAAAAAAATGGCCCACAGGGGGGAAAAAAAATCTGTTCAAATGTCTGGTGGTTGTGTTCCTGATAGACTTTAATCTGTGGCCCGATGGGAAGGTTGGACAGGCAATGAGCTGGGTGGGATGGGCTCCCCACTACCCTTGTGACCAGCTGCCTGGATCTGCTATCGTGCAGAACATCAACAGGTTCCTGCTCGTGGCCCGTGAGACGACTGGCTGTTCCCAGAGGCGAGAACACACTCTACGACGGCACAGTAGAACTGGGTGCGAACTTTGGAGGAGAAGTTATCCTGCAGAGCAGCCCGGTGTGCCCGCTCGATGACGTTTGATGCGTGAGTCTTCCATACAGATGGTGAAGATCCGAGTAGAAGGAGACTGAGTTTGGAGCTGCGAGGCAGGGGGCCCTGAGGAAGACCTGGGAAGGAGATTCACGAATGGCGTGAAAGAGGTCATGTAGTCAGTTGGTGTAAGAGAAGAGGATATAGAGGAGACGGTTAGATGGAGGCAGGCAATTAGCGGTGAAGGGAACAGCCCAAAGGGGAAGAAGTTTCCCACTCAGACTGTCAATATTCATGTGCTTTCCATATTTTAATGCCAGTTGACTTGTTTATATTTTACCTGTAACAAGGTTGCCCCAAGCGTTGTGCAGTCTCGGTCAAATCCCATATGGGCGTGTGTAAACCTGCGCCCAGTGCACACCAGGGACTCAGAAACACAGTAATTCACTCTTGGCGTTGTGAATAGAAAAGGGGCTTTTGTGTGTATGCCACCTATTCACCCGTTCACACTGTAAATTCCACAACTCTATATTAAGGAAAAAAAAAGGTGACATGGATCAAAAGAACCGGAGTATTGCCTGCCTGCAGCGGCTGGCACCTTGCGAGACGTTTCTAACAGATGATATAAAACCCAGACGTCCTTCATCGACACTTGAAGAAACTTCGTTTGCTTGTGATAAATAATCCTGAACCTTATCCCAGATTGTATTCTGACGCCATCTTCTCTCCTGTTGAGTTCTTCTGTGTTGCGCTGTGAATGCACAGCACCGAATTGCAATGTAGCATATGCGGGAACACAATAGTGAAGGCACACACATTATTACACAGTTCATAGTCATGTGGCGTCTCTAACCCAGCGAAGCATTGTTCGGACTTGTACATTGTTCCTGTGGGTGCGAGTGTGTGAGAACCCGGCAACCAGCCCGCACACTTTAATATACAAGGCCAGTGTGTGTGAGTCGGAGTTGAGTGTGTGACTATGTGAAAGCGTCGTATGTACATAAGAGTGGGGGCAGGGGGGGTCACTGACGCTTTCCTGGCTACAGTGTCTGAAAGTTGAGGCCCCTACAGCCATGCAGTGGCACAGTTATGTAATGTGTGGTATGTCACAGATGCCTACAGTATGAGGAGCTTCATTGTAAAGAGCCACAGGCGCTTCAGTCTCTTAAGTGAACGTGGTGCCAGGATGGAAACACCAGTCTATCATCATTGCTCTACTTCTCAAGTCACAGTGTTGTTTCCAAAGCAATTCAGGAGAAAAAGAAACAAACCGGATGGATCCCGAAATGACTTGAAAACATCGTATCCGTTCAGTTCAAAAGTGACAATGGCGTAAAGTGGCACGCAGCGTGGATGCAAGTGATATTGCAAGATGGTGGAACATGCATTCAGTTGTGTGTGTTTGTGTGTTGAGGGCTTTTGAAATGTCTGGTTTTGAACACATGACTGTTTGTTCTTGGGAGACGGCCACATGCAATAGTAGAACGTGACAGGAGAGCGATTCAGCCGAGTGGGCGCCCTAAGATCAGCAATTTAAATTGCATTCCTATTCCCTCTCCACCGCTGTCATATCTTCGTGTTTGCTCGAGCGAAATTCAGTAAATGTTATGTTTGTTTTTTTTATAGCCATAGTTGTATCAGGGGTTTTACCATCTTCTGGCTATTTGGCTAATTCCCCACCCCCCTTGTTTTTAGATGCTGGAATAATCTTGTCACGCTGCCGCAGATCCCAGACAAACGTCACAGCAGACATTGATTCGCCGGGCATCGGACCAAATCACTTCCAGATTACAACAGAAACATGCCAATTTTTTGGGGGGGAAGAAACTAACCGGGGCAATGCTGGGATTTTGACAGATCACTATTTTTTCCCACCCCCTCTTGTTGATTTCTTTATTTATTTTCTCCTTTTGGCACAGAAGGGAGCCAAAGGAAAGCGGTGTCATCCACTGACTTAAATGACCAAAGTCCAGGTAAAAAGTAAGCCTGAACTAAATATCTTGCATCGTTCTCTGCTGCAGCGTGCAGTTTTCTTTTTCTTTTTTTTTTTTTTTTTGTTTTGGAGAGCGGAGCCTCCTTTTTCAGCTATGAACTTGGGTCTAGGAACGCACCACTGGCTCTCCTCATTTGGCTAACAGTTGTTTGGCCTTCGGGTGAACTCCCTCGTATGTCAGCAAAGCAGATTAGTATTATTCCAGAGTTCCCTGCGGTAATAAACATACATCTGCGTGAGAAAATCATGGACCCCTGTGGGTTGTGTCTCCAAATATGGTGTTATATCAAACAGAGGGTTCTTGCTCGGTGAATTCTCCCCGCCCGCATTGTAATGGCTTCTTTTGATCTCGCACGTTTTCGCACCGACCCGCTCAGCTGCACACAGAAAAAAACCTATGTGCAACAACAACTCGTGCCTCCTGATGACATAGGAGTTTGATGGAGTCAAAGCCACGAGCTCCACGCCGTCCAAGTCGGTCGGTGAGCTCCCCTCTTTGATCACTGGGCTCCATGTGGTGCCGTCGTGGCTGGACCTCGGGGCTGAAACACCGGCCCGCCCACAGAATGTTCAGCGGGAGGGACAGGAGGCCAGCGGAACGAGATAAGACCGTGAATGTTGTCTGCGGCTGACCCATTAGTCCGCATGGTTTTATTAAATATATTTCGGATCCGAGAGGAAAATGACATTTTCATTTCTGTCGTGCTGCGGCGTCTCCTCCTCTGAGCTTCATCCCAATGTCTTTAAAAAAAAAAAAAAAAAAAATTTTTTTTTTCCTTTTTTGTTGATGGCTGCCTTTTATTTCTGTAAATAAACATGCGTTGTGCCCAATTCTGTCCTTTTGTGTTTGGACACATCCACACATATTCAAATGCTAATATATGAACGTATGAGTAGGAGGAACGTCGGTCGGGCACTATGTTTGTGGGAGTATTGATGCACCGAGGGTTTATGCAACAATCCATGGGGGGTTTGTTTATCTGTGTGTGCGTGTGTGCGTACGCATGCGCTGTGTTTTTACCACTACGTGGATAACCTTGACATTTTTTTTCTCGCTTTTTTTTGTTTGTTCAATCTGGCTGCGTTGCCCACCTTTTCGCATGTTTCAATTTCCCTCCCATCACTCAATGAAAAACAGCATCTATGGTGCCTCTTATGACTCCAATGTCTTGCTGCGTAGTATCGTGCTTGTGACAAATTCATAAATCACACATTCATGCTGCAGTCGTGTCAGTTGTACCTATCGAAGGACATCGGGAACACCACTGACACAGCGGGGGGCCTCCATAAATGGAATCGATAACCTGGAATTGCAAAATAACAAGTCTATTGCGTTTATGTAACTTTTGATTTTGTTAATATAGAGACACAACAAACATTGATCTTCCTACATCAATGGGGCTGTAAGGACACCTCTCCCTCTGCTCAGGGGACTGAGGAATAAAGAGGTCCAGCATTTCAGCTGATGTATAATTGAAGAAAAAAGACAAAAACAAACAAATAGGCCAGACCTAATAATGAGCTCCTCCACTTGTTTCTTTTCCAGAAACATCAACATGTTCCGAGGTCGACTTGTTTCAGGGGTTAGTCTGAGCTGACCTGTGGAATACCTGCTCAGATGGTACAGATGTCCCTGGAATGTGGAGATAACCCCCCCCTGTTAAAGTGGCTGGCGCTGGGAGGCAGTTATTGCACAACTATATTTATACTATTATATGTATATATATATATATATATTCAGAATGATAATATTATTCAGTCACTCTCCTATGACCGGTTGACATCCCAAGCTTTCATCTGTAAAAAGTGAAATAAAAAGACAGGTTGTTTTTGTTTTTTTTTTATACTAAAAGTTGACAAAAACTGACAAAAATAAACCCAAAGTTATTTTGATTTATTAAGCATCAGCGAACTCTGTGAGCTCCACAGCAGAATGAGATTTGTGACGAGGTAAACAGCGTCCCTCCATAAATAGTTACTCATTGTGTAGGGACGCGTCACGTCTTGTGTCTGAAATTTTAAATTTCTCGCCGTCAAAGGCAGGCATTCATTGGCCGAGCGTGATGTCAGCTATCTCGCCGTGGCCCCTTTAGAGTAGTGGATTTGTTTTGTGCTCTCCACTTGACTCTTCGTCCTCGGCTGCCTTTTAGGCACTGATAACTTTGAGGAATGGGCGGTAAAATGTTTATGATTTGTAAAAACACGTCAATTATTATCTCATTTGTTTAGTTCAAACCGTTATCTGTCTCACGGTTGAGACATTTAAAGATACCAGCCAACAAATACTTAAAATACTCTTTAAGTCAAACAGAAGCGGCTTTACACAGACACAAAACAGCTAACTGTAGTATATAACCCCTTGTAAAGCACAACTTGTTAAGTTTATGCACCGGTTTTTATGAGGATTAATAAAAGGAAATAATACGTTGTTAGCTAGTGACTTTTATTGATGGCGTCTTGAACCATTTTGAATGGAAAGCTGAGACTAGTTAGTCGGATCCATGTTGGGTTTGTTTTCAACTTCAGCGCCTCGTTTAACTTTTTAAAAATCCTCCTCAGGGAGTCTGGACCAATGTTTGCTAATGAGGCTTAGCCAGGCAGACTTGTGTGGGTGGTGTGTGTAGTTACAAAGAATGTCAACTTCACCGGGTTGCACGCGGGGCTAGCCTGGCGGCGGCGGTGACTGATGCTGGCCTCCGAGTATCGACAGAGAGGCAGAGATATACTGCCCACTCGCACAGGATTATTTACTGTACATCAGGATGACCGCATTCTCTAGTTGTGTGTCTATTTGCGTGTGCTTTTTTTGTGTCGGGGAACTGTGCCGGACTGTATCTTGACTAATTTGACTCTCGCTGCAAATTCTGGTCATTTTTGCTCTACGCTTTGTTTCAACCGTCGCTGACTTCGCCTCCCTCTTTCTGCCCCGACTCTCTTGACAGCCACCCCCTTAACCCCGTTTCCTAAATGCTCAGTTTGCTTCCTCTTGGCCAAGGCGAGGGTCCTAATAGGCGTGGGAAAGCTTCCAGGAATGAATTGACCCGCGTTTAACCTCGCAGAACAGGGCTTAGACATAAGGAAATATCTTAGATAATGTGAGCCGCAGAAGGCAACATGAAAAGATTAAACTGACATATTTCTTTTGAATGGGGGGTAGTTTCATTAAAGCAAATGGGAAAACAGTAGTTTATTAGTGCGATACAATAAGAATAAGAATAAGACCAACTTTATTTATCCCGAAGGAAATTGTTGTATAAATAATAAAGCTGCTTTAAAAAACAACTGACCTTGAACCCCTGGTTACAGTTGTTCAACAGTCATACATCCCCATCAAGGGCCGCGTCTGAATTGATGGGATTTGTTTGCATTGGACCGATTTGACTACATTAGTGCAGTGATGTGATATACTATTAGGTCAGTTGTATTTATACCTCCTTTGAGAACGAATCCCGCGCAATGCTACTATTGTGACTCCATGTCTTCATCTAGCCGTAATCCATATAGCATTTTTTTCTGCCGAAGCAGAGTCGGGAGATGATTCTGGTATGCTGATAAAATGTACTCTAAAACTAGTTGTTGAAAAGCATTTCTTGAGTGGCAGCCTCCTGAATGAAACTGAGTCCCAGATGGACCCACGGCAGACCAGGATTATCAGTCGTCATCACTCCTCAGTGGCTGCTCGGTCTCCAGTTATGGAATGGGGGAACTTAAATATTTCTTATGCCCATATTGTTTGAAGCCATTGCAACCCAAACACAGGGCACCCTTTAAAGGTGGTCGGTCTGACAGCGGCGCTCTCTCTCTCTCTCTCTCTCTCTCTCTCTCTCCTGTCAGAACTTCTATTTATTTTGATCCGGGCAATTTTATCGTTGTTTTCAATTACAGTCCACTTTATAGGTCAGGGAATTCCAATTATTCCAACTCCAATAGAATACGGTCCTTCTTCTTGAACCTTTTTTTTTTTTTTTTATGGACATTCAAGGAACACTTGTAACCACTTTGATTTGGCTGTGACGTGTAGAACCCGCAAACCGTTTGTCTTTTGACGTTCTTTGTCAGGCTGTGTATTTATAGTGGATCCACATTCATGTAGCTGAAGTTGATTTAGGAAGGTATCCCAGTGATTTCTAAACTGAGACTGAAATCCTAATCATTTAATATGCTCTCAGCTGCTCATCTATTTCAGTTATCTAAAGATGTTTCTTTCTCTCTCTCTCTCACACACACACACACACACAGCAGATGGACAAGGAATAGATGAAAGGCTCAGGTGCTCTGCAGGTGGACTGAGCCGAGTGTGTTGTTATGCATACAAAAAGCCTCTGTCTGTTGAAACGCTCACTGTGTTTCATCCCCGTCTATAGAGAGTAACTTTGGGGTTTAATATATATTTTTTTTTTGTGCGTGTTGCAAAATCAGCATGCCCCAATTGTTCTGACAGCTCGCTTCTCCTAAATGCCAAAGTCAAACAAACAGTACTCCGTCAGCTCCTTCTCTGTCCTTTGCCGCCCAACTCAGCCTGCTTTCCTTCTGTCGAAATCACACCGCGTACAACACCGGCCAAAGTCTGCTTCATAATCCCCACACGAAACAACAATAGTTCTGCACGGTCTTTTGTCTCAGACTGAGGCCGGAACAGTTGGAACAGTTGGTGGGTGCTCCCCTTCCACCAGGAATCATGTGTTGTGGTGGAGGCCATGCGTTGCTGTTGTTGGACCGGAAGACTGCTCTGGCTCCCTCTAATCCATTACTCTTTAGCTTTTGGTGGCGAAGCTCAACTCCCTCTTTGGGACTCTGTGTTGAGCAGGAGGATTGTTGTTGTAGCTCTGGACGCCAAGGGATTGGGGAATTCTTTCCTTGTATACTAATGGAATGGATTGAACTGCATGATATTTGTGGCAAGTGTGGTTTGGAGAGGACCGCGCTGTTTAGTCAATACGCGGTGAAGGAAAGGATTTGCTATCCTGATACATTCTAAGTTTAGGTTGTCTCCAAGGAAATTGTTTCATCAAACAGTCTGCCACAACTCTATTTGGCTTGGCTTACTTACATTTTTTTGTATTTTTAAGAGAAGACGTTTCAATCCCAACAATTGTCAACATGTTCCTCACTCACTCATTCATTCATTCACCACCCGTATTGCTTGTCCTGCAATTTGGGTTGTAATTATAATTTATCCTTTATTAATCCCTGTGGGGAAAGTGTGAGATGGTAAGAATGTGGACACTCTTCACAGAAAGCACTGCGTCACCATGGTGCCCGAAACATTACGTTGAAGGTGCAACTTTGAGGCGATTTGACGGAAAACCTGCAGAACCAGTCATGATTAATTATCCCAAGTGTTCAGAATCAACTGCTTTTGTTTGGGCATGTTGCCTTGCTGTAAATACATTTTTTTTTGTTGTACCGTTTGGATTTGTTGTACCGTTTGGATTTGGATTGTGCAAATGTTAATGGGAACATGATGAGCGGAGGACCACTCCATGCATGTTTTTGATCATTTTGGCTCAATACCAGTCCTCCCATACCTGGAAAAAAGTCCTCATTGTCTTCCGCTCTCACCTAGTTTAGTCCCAATCCTGCATCGTGGCATAAAGGAAAACTGTGATTCCTCTCATGGAGCTTTTCCATCTCTTTTAAATCAATCGTTGATTCTGTTGGACGATGATCATTCTGAACAAAGAACTTTCGCAGCTGAGAATTTAATAACCAACTCAGCTCAGTCTGTCCAAGTCATTACTAGCACATTTTATCCGGCCATATTAAACAGTCTCTGCAGACACAGGAGGTGCAAAGGGCTCATATAATGAACACCATTTTGATGATCTGCAATTGTGCATAAATTCAAGGCTCATTTTGCTGAGTTTTGTACTGATTTTAAATTCCTTCTGACTCTCATCATAAAATACCATTTCAGAACGAACCCTTTTATGTGTACTTCCTTTTTTATTCATATGACACGGGGTAAAATATTACTGAACAGAGGGGTTGGCCACCAGAACATTAGCAACGTCCATAAATGTAACTGCATGGGATTTTGTTTTTTTGCAAGAAGCAATCTAAAACCAGGAAGACCTTTTCTCATATTCCACAGACTTTCTGCTTTCCTACACTTTGATGCCGTACCCCCCCCCCCCCCCCCCTATTTGGCATATCAAAGACACACTGATCCTATTGACCTTAATAAATTAAAATTTAACGCATAAATGGACTACACTTTATGATCTGTCACATTTTTTTGGAGGGGACAGCTATTTTAAATGTAAGATATCACTCAAGAGACGACTGTCTGCGACCTTGACTTTGGACGGTGAGGACGTGGCGGTCATTAAATTTGGAGACAAGGTACCCCAGAATGCCCCAGTTATAGCTGTCTTTGGTTTGAACAGTGCCAAGAGCTGGCAAGATTTCTACATTTGTCCTGGGTGGACCTTGTACGTTCAGGTGCGTTTGGATTCCTGCTTTTAACGAAATCATCGGAACTGTTGTGTAATTTCGCCTGGGCCACATGTCCTCCACAGTGAACACAACTAACACCAAACGGGCCGTATAAACCCATTCAGTGGGATGTGCCTACTTCTTGTGTCAATAGCGACATATAATAACATGTCTAATCATTAATAAAAACACCCTAATCATCCTATTATTATCAAAAAAATAATCACCATGCATATTTCATACTTACATTTTTTTTTTTATTGTACTCAACACTGCTCATTCCAAAGCCAGTCACTTAATGAAGTCACTCAAGATGCGTTTTTATAAGCCATCTGAATAAAGTCATTAGGTGTAGAGTTTATGCGATAGATAATCCATTCATTATGTATACTGCTTATCCTGCCCTCAGAGTCACGGGTTGCCGGAGTTTGTCCAAGCTGTCATTGGGCAACAGTCTGGGTTCACCCCGGGCCAGTTGCCAGTCGATCTCAGGGCCACATATAAAGACAAATGTCCTTTCACTTTTTCATTCACACTTCTGGGCAATTTTAAGGTTTCCATTGAACCTCCTGCAGGGAGGAAATCAAAGAACCTGGAGGAAACCCTCCCCCTTCATGCTATGAGGAAGAAGTGCTAACCACTGCACTTCCGTGCCGCCCGCAATGTAGTTCCTTTGCAATTATCTTTGAATTCAGAAAAGCAAGGGCCTTGTTTTTGATTTACCTTTTATGCCAGGTGTTTCTACACAATTGAATGTAATCCAGCATGGTGTATTTGTCATGGAATGGGCATACTGGGTCACTTTGCCCTGGGCAGTGTCATCCAATTTTTGTGGTAGTGTTACCCAGTGGTACCCAATTTCTCCTGGAATTTATGGTCTTTCTCTCAAAGGTAATATTTTCTTCAAACTATTACATATCTATCTATTTCAAAGTTTAAGATAACTGCTTGTTGTTTTTGCTCTATACAAAGACCGTCCTGTGCCTTGCTTCTGCATCCCAGTTAATGTAACACCACCTGTCTATTATCACATTATTAACGGAAGAATACAGTGGCAGCCTAGAATAATGTTTGCATCCCTCATTATGTTTTCTGCATGTCATAGGATGCATAGAAGGAAAACAAGTAGCCTAGTATCTTTCCGGTTTCAGACTTTTCTTGTAGGATGAATAGATTGAGAGTTTTCTTCTACACTCTTTGATTTTATTTATTTTTTGGCTCAGTGTTTTGTATTCTCAGAGTGCATGGTAGCGTGCTCTCTACCAACACTTTTCTTAAAATGTTTATCCAGTGGCATCCCTCACAGGCCATTTCCCTCCATTTAGTTGATTACCATTTTGTTCATATCATTTGCAATGTGGACTTTTTTTTCTTTTTTTTTTTTTTTTTATCAAGTAATAACAAACAGGATGCTAATTTGTCTCCTGAAATTGAACATTTGCAATGTGTTTTCCAATCTGTGTCCCAAATTACTGAAATCTTTTGGTCCAGTGCCCAATCAAGGCAACGGACCACTGGCAGTTCCTCTGTTCAAAATCTACCGTTTGTTCAGTGTACGCTTTATTTTAAGGGTGCATGCCAGCTTCAGTTTTAGCACTCTATTTTACAACTAACAGCCCTCCTTGGTGGAAATTCCCCTGCACCTGAACTTGGTAATGATATTTCCTATGTCCAGTTCCACTGACAGTTGATCGTTCATATGCTTAAACTGGAGATTTAGCATGCATGCGTAAGACTGGTTTTACTTTTCTTCCCTGACTCACGTTTTGGTATACCACTCTACTCTTGGTTTTTGCAATAAATTTATCAAGACAAATGCACTTCTTTCTAACAGAATTCTATATCCGGAGACTATATAACAGTTAAGATGGAGGAAACAGATTGCATCCAGTGTTGTCAGGACCTAGGCACAGGGGATGTGCGTGGCAACCCGTGGCTAACTGTAACTTGACAGTGTCCTTTCGAAAACAGTTTCTATTTATTTTAGCCCATCGAAGACCTGTACCAAATGTTCTGTTTGAGGGTTTGAGCGGCCAAATGACTCCAGTGCGATGTAGCGTTGGCTCCCTAGATTTGTTTTGCATCTGCAAAACATATCCGGCATGGAAGCCCAGCTCAATATTAGGCCAGAAGGAGTGCTCTCTGATTGTGCGCCACAAACTGGAGTGAAGAGCAGGATTTGAACAGAAACTCGTAAAGTGATTGGATGGAAACACTGATTTTTGATTATGGTTTCATTCCATTGATGTTTTTTTCAATATCCTTGAGCTGTAAACCTGTTTGGCTTCAGCAACATTCCCAGCACTCAATATTTCCACCAGTAGGTTTTGAAAACCTTCTTAATGGACACGCATGTCCGATTTGTGTTTTGGCTGCATCTCTGTTGCATCCATCCACGGATGCGGCCAGTGAATCTGTTTAGGTGTGTGTCCTTCAGAGCCTGCATCTGTCATAAAAACCTTATCTGATTCTGATCTGACCACAGTACAGATACCTGCTCCGCCAAAGGGACTGAGGCCATCGAGAGATGTGGTTGGGGAAAAAAGAGACAGGGCACGCAATATCTCCAGGGTTGAAACCTCTCGTATCAGAAGGACGGCGGGTTTGAAATGGGGGTGGGGATAAGTTTCAAAGCCTATTAATGTCAATTCATTGAACTTTTCAAATGTCAGCCACGGCAGAAATGCTTGCTTTCATGTGATTCATAGTTTAGTATCACGTGGTTGGCTTCATACATGGTATGGCTGAGTTGGTGGAGCAGAACAGTCTCCTGTCTGCATGCCGACGCGTCCTTGGGCAAGACACCGAACGCCAAGTTGCTCCCTCTGGCCTTGTTACCGCCTTGCATTGCAGCCCTGTCAACATCGGTGTGTGGGTTTGTGTGTGTCTTTAAAAAGTGTGAAATTGCTACATAAGTTGAGATCATTTCAATGCAACACACTATATTTCCAATTTGGATTGATATGCAATGAAATCCACCCATTGTCTACCACTCATCCTACTCATGGAGGATGCAGGAGCCTATCCCAGCTGTCATCGGGCGAGAGGCGGGGTACACACTGGATTGGTCGCCAGTCAATCCAAGGGTCATATATACCTACAGACAACTATTAACAAATTTACCCAATTTTCCCTCCTGCTTGTTTTTTGACTACGGGAGGAGAACGTGCAAACTCCAAATGAAAGGCCCCCGGAATTGAACCAGGTCCTTCGTGCTGTGAGGCCAAATCGCCATCCACTGAGCTGCCTGTGGTGAAATTGTTATATATTTCATGTTGGCTGATTTATTTTTTGCTATAGATTTATTCTTTTTTTTTTTTCTTTTTCTTTTGGAAATCAGGTTTGAAATTGTGCAGACCATCTCGTATTCCTCTACAGTTTGGGACCATACATTCCTCACAACACAGAACATGTTGGAAAGACTGTCTCCTCTCTATTAGATTTGCTCCCACGGGTGTTCAGGAAGCGCAGTTTGACCTCCAATATTTTCAGATGTCTCTTAAAAATGTTTTACAGCCACACAAGACCATTCTCTGTGATGGTTGGAAGTAGTCTGAGGTATTTTCTCAAGTTTACTGTAGAAACTTTCTCCGGGACCATGTGATCAGCCAGGCACCCATTAATAACTGGCTAGTCTCCAATGTGTGAATTTAGACTGCTGCCATAAGGCTGATGGGAGGGAATGCGGAGTGTGTTATTGTTGGAGTTTATTAGTGTAAGGACCTGTATGGATTTTCTGTCCCTCTGACTTCTTCAAGTGTCAAATCCAGGGAGTCATCATCTACAGCATAGTTTTGATATTGAGATGTTCGCTCTGGATGTTTTGCCGCTTAAGTTAGAGCTGAATCATCTTCCTGCCCCTCATTCAAACTGCTGTATATCTTTTGCCACGTGTACAGTGTGCATCTCCTCGTTCTACTTCCCAGCAGATGTTTTGGCCCATTAAGAGGGCCTTCTGCAATGTCCTTGTTGAGTTTTCTCTTGATTTACAATTCCTTTACCGGCCAGTCAGGTGTCTAAAACCTCAAAAGCTACATAAATAAAACATCTGCCCCGGCCAGTGAGGCTGGTTGATTTATGCATGTCCTTTGCTTACTGTCACATTCACCTTGTCTGCTTCCAGATAATATACATTCATATTGCACATTCCCCTCCATGTTTTCGATAAAGAGACACATCGAGGGAGAGGCGCAAGATATACGAGACCTGTTACAGTGGTATTCTCAATTCCAGGTTATTTTCTTGGTTTTTATTTTATATCCCCACGTATGTGTCTCTTTATCAGCTTCATGTGAACATCGCAGGGCTGATAAAGCCAAAAGCAGGTTTCAGATCTTGGTCAAAGGCAACCAGTAAATTGTTAGAGGATGTGCGAGCGCGGAAGAAAATTGAATAAATTGTTTTCTTCGAGACATGTGTAGAACCCTCTGGGCATTTTGTTCACTATCCACTTACACCAGATACTTCATTGATACCATTTTATATTTATCTTCGTAAAGGGGTTTTATGAGAACATAATTTGCGCTGACACTTTAATCGGTGCAGTGTGGGCCCTCCAGTTATGCTTCCCTATAAGGGGAAAACATGTAATGGAAGTCTTATTTTTGAGGAACTACATCGGTTGTTGTGTCCAGGTTTCATTTGTGACTGTGTCAATTTCTATGATTCATTTGTCACAACATTTCCCTAAAAAATAAAAAGAATACAATGCTTTGCAGAACAAGCGCATTGATCTTTGAGAGACTTCCACCATGCAAATATGGCCGTATCTTTCGACACTTCAATAACTGTTCTGTTTCACTCTTTGCACTTTTATTTCCACTTCAGCTCTTGCCCCAAAAGCCTCTCTGGCTCTGTCCTGTATTTCGCTGAATTATAGCTGTCCAAGAGAGGACCGTAAAAGCAGTTAAGAAAGAAATACTCCTCTGCAAGGCTTTAATAGACATAGAACTATTGATATCATCAAATGTAATTAATTCAGAGCTGTATCTGATTCCGGGGCTACATGCTCTCTGGGCCCGACGAGCCTTGTATCATTTAAGGCTGCTAGTATTGATTTTGAAGTTACACACATGGATTTGCTGAGCCAGTGCATCTGGAGTTAACTCTATCATTCTCCTAAGAGGGAAAGCAGATTTATCCGCAGGCCCCTGAAAATAGTGAGCGATTGATGCCTTCCGAGCAGATCTCAGCTCGGCCGGATTCTGCAAGGCAAGTTTTCAGAGATGTGAACTCCAGCAGGCAACGCTCTCTGTATTTTTCACTGTTTGTATCAGAATTTAACCTCTGCTTCAATCTTGATTAGTTCATTCATTATCTGAGCTGGTTATTCTGCAATCAGGGTGGAGCTGGAGCCTATGAGAGCGGTCGTTGGGCGGGATTACCCCTGGACTGATTGCCAGTCAATCATAGGGCAGCACGGAAAGCCATACAACCATTACATTACATTTGGCAGACGCTTTTATCCAAAGGGACTTACAATAGAGGACATAGGGACTGCAAATAACACTTGCAAATACAAGATACACAGAAAATATACAGAACAGTAAGCTTGGGTTAGTGAGGTTTTTTTTTTTTTTTGACAAAGACATACGCAAATGTACACACACACACACACACACACACACTGCATTGCAACCATTGACACGTCCCATAGTTAAATACAATCATTCTCTCCCTGCTTCATTAATCACATAGAGAAGTTTATGTTTGATACTTTAGGTTCTCAATGAACCTGCTGCATGTGTTTGGACCTGAAGGAGCACCTGTAGACTTGGGAGAACATGCAAACTCCACAGAGAAAGGCCCCCTGAAGAAACCAATCTTGGTCCTTTGTGCAGTGTGAGGCAGAAGTGCTTGCCGCTGCGCCACCATGCTGCCGGTGTTCGTTATATAATAAGAAAGGTTTGATCAAAAATATCCAAAGCACACATACTCATACTCATCTCCAATGGCTATTTGTTTATTTCTATCATCCGTTCGTCGGCATATCATTTTAATATATTTCTATGACGGGTAAACATTTGAACGCTTCGGGTGGATGTTTGGTAGCCACTGGATTTGATTTAGTTAGTGACACAATTTAAAATTAAAAAAAAACAAAACTATCTTGGTCAGCTCTTGGTCAGAGTTGAGTGGTTAATATTACATAAATATCAATCAAATCTTAATGATTCACTGGATATGAAAAAAAACAGATTGGAACTTGCACGTCTAAGTCAAAAATCGGAAACTCCAAGTACAAGATCACAGAAGTCCTTAGATCTTATAAAACATTGGTTGCATGACCTTAAATGTAGCTTAGCTTCCTTGAAAAGAGCAACACTCCGCTGCGCTACACGTAAGTGATGAAACAGGATGTCATATCGGGACACCGGCTTGATCCAAAAAGGGCTCTATTAAGCCAAAGCGAACAAGTCGGTGCCGCTTTAACCGAAAAGAAATGTCAAAATAAACAACAATGCCAGGGGGCTGCAGCATCTCTGTGACGTGGTACTGTCATTTAACTGAAGTGGAGTGATCGCTGCCCCGGCGGGTTGCGACAGGTCCCGGAGGCTGCTGTTTGGGATCCACGTCCTTTGGGAATGTTTTATTTGTTTTTGATTGCATCCTTTTTGTGTTTGGTCGGGCCATTCTATGCCGGTCAGCGTTAATGCAAACCGACAGCTTTGGATCTACCGAGTTTGTGTAATTGGACCTTGTGGGGACCGTCAGCCTGGCTTACTTCTGACAAAACATGCACGCACACACACATGTTTCTCTCAACACTACTCCTTGTTACTGTTATCAGATAAAAGCCAGGCAGTTAAAAGGTAGGAGTAAACAGATTTTATTTTTTATTTACAGACAAATCTGAAGCAGTTTTTGGCTAAAGTTAGACTCCATTCAGGTCATCAGCAAAAGAGATAGTCTTGATCATATTAGCTTGTCTGAAGAGGGAAAGCAAAAGAGGGGCAAAGATCACCACTTGAAAATGTCACTCCGATGAAACATTTCTCAGAGAGCTGTCAACTGACTGAAATTCCTTCCATCCACCTGAGCATTTTCTTTTAAGTGAATGTATTTCAAGCAATATGATGACTGTTTAAACTAAAGAAAGTCACATTTGCTTATATTTAGCTGGCCCTAGATGTAACCGTCATGAGCCTGACAGGTTGCCGTCAGGAACTACAAGTCAGGTCAAAACTCTGTTTATACAAGCATTACAACACGCAGGGTATTTACAGGCAAGAAAAGAAACGAAAGATCCTTACGATCGTTCCCTCTTGACTGAGTTTGCCGTGAGTGGCACTTTGGCAGGGGTTTAGCACTGGACTTGGTAGGAAGGCTATTTAAGTCTAAAATGAAAAAATGAAATCATATAAATCAGACTCTATGCAAGACCAGCATCATGTGTCTCTGAGAGAGGGGCTTACTGATCAACTTCTTTAAACCCAATCAATAGAGATTGTGGGAGGTGTTCTCTCAAAACACTACAGTGATCCAAAATTGGTCTTCTTTGGTCTTTGGACATCAGACTCTGACTGACCAATTAGGCTTCCTTTATATGTTCCTCGTCTCTGCACCCAGGGACTGGATCAGGCATGTAGATAAATGGGTTTTTTGTCATGAAGCAGCGGAAAGTAGTAGGTAATGGTCTCTCTGTTCACCTGCCATGGCCCCTGTGTTCTCTGATTGATTTGCTTTGGAATAGCAAACAAAAATTCCTGGATAAAGTGCCCATTAGCAGTTGTGAGATAGGCAGATTGTTTTTCCCTTATCGATTTTTTTTTTTTTTTTTTTTTTTTTTTCCCTCCCCCTTATTTATTTATTCTTTCTTAACAGCCACGGCATTTGTTTGCCAGAGTGTTTCTAAATGAGGCTGCTTGCAAACGTGTAGTTTGCATGCTCAATTCTGCCTCCAGGGGATTGTGGGTCAAGTGACGAGAAGCAGTTCAACTGGCCAATTCACATTGGCCAGATGAGGAAAAGCAGCGCTTTCAAAATCTGTAGAATTAGATAATTTCTTCAACTTTGGTGATGTTGGGGATACTGATCTAGCAGTTTAACTAGTATCTAAGGAATTTCTGAAATTGGTATCAATATCAAGCTTTGAGGAGTGGTCCTATGTCTTCATCCTGTTAGCTAATAGAAAACCATGAGACAAGCAGCTTTTTGGTAGACTCCGAGAGACGCACTGGAAGACGTGAACAGACTCTCAGACGCCCAAACGGCTGTCATAGAAAGCTCTCCAAGCACAGAATAAATGCAGAAGTTTGCTGATTGGGATTTCATACGTCTCAATGTGGATTTTATAACCGTTGAAGTGCAGCGGCTCCGTGATTCTGACAAGCAACAGTTGCCGGAAATATCTGGTATTTCTGTGGCCTGTTGTGGGCAGAGGTTCATCAACATCTGGTCTTACATATTTCTCCCCGCTTGTTATTGACATGCATATCTGGGGTCGCGGGGTTAACTTCATTACAGCTATTACAGGATCAGCAGCTGTAAGTTTTATAAATATCTATATTCATATAATTTTTTGACATGAAAATACTTTCCATTTTTTTCCTTTTTTTATCACACTTTTTGTCTTTAGGCATCTGGTGTCATCAGTAGAAGCTGGGGCATTTTTCTGAAGGTAGAGATCTAAAAATGTTGAGGTTCTCTTTGGGAGTGAGGAGGATTGATAGGATCAGCAATGAGTCCAGCAGAGGGACAGCACATGATAGATGTTCTGGAGATAAAGTCCAACTGAGTGAAGATCTGTGTCGAAGGATGATGCAATTACATTCAGTCTTTCTGTACAGAGCCTCATACGTGATCTTGTTTGGCCGGAAGATTAGACAGATCCTTCTCAGCTGCTTGTATTGAAATGTTGCTACGGTAGACCCTGGTTTTGATTTTGCACTGTTTGTACTTCCAATTATTCTCGAATTTTGGAAAAAAATTCTGGGTTTGTATTGTCTGGTTATGATGTCTTTGCTGGTACCCTGGCCTTGCTTATGGTGCTACCTGTTCACTGCATTTTGCCCTTCAGGGATGAATCGGGAAAAGTGAGCAGCTTGTCAGCAGCACCCGGGGAAGACCTAGGGTTCATTGTTTTGTTCAACAAAATCCACAACAGGCTAGTAGTACGACCAACAGGAATGTTAAGTTCCAAGATGACTGCTCGAACCACCTGAGCCAGACCTGCCCCACATTTTGCTCTCTATTGTTAAAGTCTTGGACGTCTCTGACCAGTTCATACTCCAAACAAAGCTCGACCAATACGTTCTGGTCATTTTTCTCCATGTTGTGACAGACTCCCCTTGCTGTAATGTGTTTTCACACCGGAGGCCTTATTACCGAGTTTAATATGTTTCAGCTCTTGGCTCAGAGAGGTGTGTGCATAGAACAGTCTTGAATGTGATAGGTTGACAAGGACTGCTGTGCAGCCTGTCCTTTTCTTGTCACTCACCTCCATCAACTGGAGAGCGGCTGCAGAGCAGTGTTTCCACCCCTCAGGGTTTGGTGTTTTTAGCTCTGCGTGCTAAAATACTGCGGGTTAAGAAGCCCCATCTTTTGTATTATGGAGAGTGAGAAGACTCAAGTGAGTCTGGGAACTCCAAACCAGTACACCGAAAAGTAAACTTCAAATCAACATTTTTATCTCCTCATGGATCATGAGTAATAGCGCATTTCTGCATGATTAATTTCCCTTTCAAAGTATTTGAAAGTGAAGGGCCAGCTGACGTTGGTATTGTTAGTCGTGCAACCTCCAACTGATTTTGAAAGTGAGGTTGGTGATTGGAATATTATATGCTAATTAAACAGAAAACCTTAAATTTGTTCCGTTTTTATGTCCCGAAATCTTATGACATAATGGATCCATAGTATATGCTACATAATTAAATTATGATATTGTGGCGGACATTAAATGGTGTGGCGTCCCACCCCACGGGACTAAGGGCTAGGGGGGCGTGGCTAAGCCGTGTATATATGGGCGATCCCGGATATTCAAGGTTGTTGGTGGTGGTGATGTTTCTATATTAAGATATTAAACTCCCCCATGTCTCCGGTCATTGATTTCTTGGGGTACCACAATTTCACCGCAGAGTGCGGTTCTGTTGCCATCCAAAGTGCAGGCAGTGACCGATTTCCCTCGCCCGGCATTGGTCAAGGCATTGCAGTTCTTTGGCGTGGTCAGTTTATTCAGTCAGCTCCTCCCTCATGTTGCCCACCTCCATCTGCCGCTTTACAGGGCTTTATGATCTCGACGGGCTAAGGATGCGGTTGTTGGGGCGGGGCCGGCCACTCTGTGCACTTGCTCTCACATCCGGGGGTCCGGGCATCAGTGAAACTTGTGCACCAAGTTTGTCTAGCCTGGTGTTCGTAGAGATGTCAAGAAGTGGTCAGCCCCGATATGGCATGCCAGCGCGGTAAGGTTCACCAGAGCATTAGGGCAGCCCTTGTGCCATTTCCAATCCCGGCCATAGATTTGACCGCAAACATGTCGACCTGGTGGGCCCCCTACCTCCTTCGCAGGGCTTTACGCACCTGCTCACCTTGGTCGATTGAAGTATCAGGTGGCCGGAGGTGGTCCCATTGTCCACCCTGCCGCGGATGTGTCTCAGGCTCTCTGTCTTCTTGGTTCGCCCATCCGACATTATTTCAGCCAGGGGTCTGCAGTTCGTGTCGGCACTCTTATCGGTGCTGGCAGGGTCTTGACGGGAATGACAGTGCACGTACCAACCTCAAGCTAATGGCTTGTGTGAGCGGTTTCACTGGTCCCTCGAGGCAGCGTCGCGGGCTGCGCTGTCAGGTGACAACTGATAGACCGTTTGCTGGGATCGTGTTCGGCCCCTAAGGACGTCCTCGACGCCTCGCACACCGAGCTGGTGCTCGGCAAACCACAATATAATTTTTATGTATTTCCCTTTGACAACTTTGGATCCTTTCCATTGATTTTAGCGCTGAGCCTGCTGTGTTGTGCCCCTGGCCTGTCTCCATTCTGCCTGTGATTACAGGCCCGGCCAGTTTGCCTTTGAGTGGCGTGCATGTTAATTGCGTTAATGAAGGTCACCCGGAGCAGCAGCTGGAGTCCTCTGTATCTACAACAATCCCAATGGGGAAGTTGGTACATGGCAGGAACCTCACCAGGACACCAAAAACAACCATATGCTTCGAAGGCATCGCAACACCACCTTCATCGGGCTTGCCGATGAGCAATTACGTATCAGCGACTGCACGGCATGTTACAAAGAGATGTGACATATAGAAATATGCTAGACTGAAGTTTTTCTCTGAAAAGGAACAAAAGTTATGATTTTGCTAAAGTCCAGGTGAAATTGAAAATATCTTACCTTGACCCACATCTTAAGAGTTTATCAGAGCCTAAAGCAATGAATCTGTGCTACCTGTTTTAAATAAAAAAAATAAAAAAAAAAGACCTTCAGCAATAGTCAGAAAACAGGATGAAACAAAATGTGGTGGAAAACATTAGTGAGCGACCTCAGAGACAGTGCACTGGGTTTCACGCAGCCCCTCCGTGTCAGGCAGCCTCATTCCTCATGAGCCGTTTACCAGTTCCTAACTCTACTTTAAGCAACCTGATTTGGTTCAGCTGTATTTATGAAACCGTTTGGAATGAGCCCTGGAGGGGGGACCGGGTGGATCTCCAAAGTCAAATAAAATTTGTGGTCTGCACGTTCATTCTGTTTCCAATATGCAGTGTAGTGTAATGATTAATAATATTGCTGAAGCTCTAAATGAACATACATTTTCATACAACATTGTGCTCAGCAGTAGTATACAGGCAGTCACAGTGGTATAGGGCCAACACCGGGGAGTCAAGAAACTTTTTTTTTTTCAAGTATTGCCAGGATTTAAAGGTTAGATAGGATATGGACTGGCACCTTGGCATATCTGTCTCTCCAGGCAGCTGCGTAGCGGAACAGTGCACTCCAGGGACCCCAATGGTTTTACTGCTGAGACTTCCTCTGTCAGGCACTGGGTGGGCTCTTCACTGGTATTTCACATTAAGGGCATGGATTTGTGCCCCGTGGGGGCTCCCTGACAAGCCTCTATCAGCACACACTGTGCACTAGCGGGATGCCGAGAGCACACACGGATAGACTCTGGGGAAAATACGGCAGGATAACTTATCCTATGCAGTCTATGCTAAAGAGGAAGGTTGTATGTGAACCACTGAGGTAATGTTTCAGAATATCCTTTGTAATAGAACTGCTGTAAATTGCATGTCTAAAAAAAAAAACGACACTGATGTTCCTTTTTTTTTCAATCCCACCAAACTATAAAGAAAGGAAGCGGAAGGAAAGAATGATCTCATATTGTGGTTCCAGCCTCACATCTCCCAGCTGCTTTCCTGCTTCATGCAGACAAGACCAGATGGAAACCTGCTGACACAGAGAACAAATGGAACTGTTCCTCTGTGCGATACATCCAGCCAGAGTAGCGGTTTGGCAATTTAATGCTTTTTTTTTTTTTCCCACATTGGCGTGGATGTGTCAGATGCCCACCGGGGACACCTTTCATGTGTCATCTCAGTCAGTGCTCTCATGCATGAATTAATGCGGTCATTACTCCATATCTCATTTTGATCAATAAAACAATGACCTAAGCTCGAGATAAGGCAGGCTACAGGGAGAGATGCACCCATTTATTTGCCGGTGACTGAATCGGGTGGTTTGCAGCTCAATCATCCGTGAGTGGAGGCTGATCGGTCGCAGGAGAACGGGATTTCGGACTCTGCACACCTTACAGACGTGCTGGTGTGTTCACGTACACGTGAACAGCTAAAATGACAAGATGCCTAATAATACCATGCTGAACATGGTCAATGTTAAAAAGCGTGCAAGTGAGGGTGAGAGCTCTCAGGTTTGCTATTTTTGTGTTGCAGACGTAATAATTTCTCCCCTTGGAGCTACCTTGTATGTCCGAACCTGCCAAGCTGTAATATGTTTAACTTCTCCAGTAACTCAGTATGTACTGTATTACATTTCACACAACATCATACAGCTAACTAAATGTGGTGATGAAGTGTATTTTCGATTCTCATCCGTCCAGATTTAGTCATAAACGTTTCAGCGCCAGCGCTCATTTATTCTTGAGTCATATTTGCCGTGACCGTAATCACAAACCTGATACGTCTCGCAGCACTGATTTTCAACAGGTCAACGGCAGCTTTGAGCGGGGCTGCAGGGACATGGTGCGAAAATGAAATTGCCGGGGGCGGCGTCGATATTGAAGTCCGGGGAATTTCTGTTGCCGTATTTTTGTTTAGGAGGATTTCTCGGTAGGGCTCTTGATTAGATTGGGCTTTATTACATCGCAGAGCCGAAAAAGACAGGTATCAGAGCCTTGGGCTGCGTGAGCAGTGAAGTGTTTGAATGCACTTGCATGTAATTCATGTAAGTACTATCTTATTTCATTTGGATCTCAGGGCCTTGTGGGTCTTTGTTTGTACTTGCATTGATTTCTTCGTTTGTTTCATATTTTAACTACGCGTGCAAGCTTTGTTTACTCAGTGTTTTGGCAAGGGGGCACAGGGGTAAATTAGTTATGACTTCATGAATGAGTGCAAATGTGTGTCTCGAGCAATACCAGTAGGAAAACGGGAAGCTTGAATGTGTTTATATCGCTGGTCATACGCTGCACGCTGCCAATGAGCATGCCTCAGTAACGTGACCAGATTGTAGTTGTCATCCTTCCCAAGAACCCTTTCTTAAAAGGTCAGGATTTATTCCCCTGCACACTCCTCCTTTTGACAAAATGAGCCTCTGAGCTGGATTAATAGATGCAGAACACGGGCTAGAATGAAAGGAAGCAGCTGTTAACCATTTTAGCACCATACTTGAAGTATATTATACAAATCTTGTTTTACTTCCTTTTATCTAATAACTTTCCAGTTTATGCATTTGCTAAATCCTTAATTTTACACCTGGGGGTTTTATTTTAATATATGGTTATGGAGTTATGTATTAGTGTGATCTGTTTTTGATACCCTAACTTGTGATTGTGAGCAGAGGATAATCTGTAATAGGGGAGTAAAATATTGTCCCTTGGGCTTCTCTCATTATCATAGGTTCAAAGCTGAGCTGGGGAGGAGGGACTAAGTAGTAGCACTGGTTGGAAAGATCGTGATTTTCATTATTTTGTTGAAAGAGCATAAATTAACAGAGTCTTCTCATGTCAGATACGCACGGGCGTGTATTGAAGTCTTTCTGCACGAACTCGAGAGTGTCGCTATGGGAGTTTCGGCGAGACATAAGTTCAGATCCACATTGCGGGATTCTCTCTTCTGGAGAAGACTGGACATTATCAATAAGTGACAGGGACTTTTAAATCACCTTTTTTTCTAGTGACACTTAAACATGTATTTGCTGTTTTAAATATTCCTTGGAGAAAGCTGGATGATCGAGCAGATGGAAGTCATCATGGAGCGGTGAAGTAAAACCGAAAGCTGCAAGATGAGACTGTGGCATCTCTTATAAACAAAGAGGGAAAACAGAGTGATCAGTGTCCAATTCATGTGGACACAATCTGACAGTTCACTATTAAATTTAGGTTTGCCTAAACATGGCAAAGCATTAAATGGAACTCTGAGGTGCGGATCTGAAACTGAAACCAAATCCAAAATAAAAACCCATGGCTAAGTGCCCCTTGCACGGGGGGGGCTGTAGCCCGGGTGGTAGAACGGGCGGAACGGGTTGTTGGTTTGATTTTCTTCCTGCCTGCACGCCGAAGTGTCCTTGGGCCGAGACACTCAACCCCAAGTTGCTTGATGGCCTGGTTTTAGGGCCTTGCACGGCGGACCTGCCACCATCAGCGTGTCACAGCGTGTGTGAATTGGTGATTATGATCCAGCATTATCCGTCAGGTGATCGGTGTGGAGACCATTCAAATACACCCAAATAAAAAGAATACAAGATGTCCTCAATTGCATTTAAAAGCCCTTAGAGTATTTAAATCAGTGCAGAATCAGAATCTTCATACTGGAAACACATTCAACTTCATGTGTTTTTATATTGAGTTGTATCTGTAATTTTAAAATTTAGGTATTAACCAAAAAAATAAATCATATATTTTTATATGTAGATATATATATATATACATGTATGTATGTGTATATAGAATAAGAACAACTTCATTTATCCAGAAGGAAATAGTTGTGCCAGAATAACATAAAAATAATAAATAGTAGACAATTGTATGACAGTATAAACAATAAAAAAAGGGGAAAATAAGAAATACAAATAAACTGTTAAGTGTCTTAAGTACCAAGTGAAGCCTATAAAGTGTCTTATGGTCTTAAGTACCAAGTGAAAGATAAGTAGTGCCCACGAGTATGAAAAAATATTGTACATGTAGCTGTTATGAAGGGACATATTGCACAGTTATGAATATATATACAGATATATTATTATAATTTACAGTAAGTGGGTGAGATTATTATTTTTTTTAAGGTTTAAGATTTTGAGATTCCCTTGTGGGAGAGGAATTAAAAAGTCTGATAGCCTCAGGTGTATATATATATATATATATATATATATATGTATATATATATGTGTGTGTGTGTGTGTGTGTGTATACATATATATGATTTATTTAATTCTTTATTTTATTTTCATATGATATTTATATAATTTTTCTGTATATATATGTACTACATGAGTCCATGAACTTACTGTGTACTCTTGTGAAATTATTTATTATTTTTATAAACAATGGAATGGTTGAAAACAATAAAACCAGTGCCAGTAAATACTATGGAGGAGGAGAGTATGTTAGAAAGGAAAAATCCTCCGGCTTCAGAGGTGCTTTGGCTATTTTCAGTTCCAGAAATAATGAGCGTCATGCACTGCAACTGCCCGAGACACACGTCGTCATATTGTCACAGAGCAGAGACTGAACCCCCTGGCGAGCGTTAGCCGGCAGAAGAACGAGCACTGGGCCAGTACGCAGTGTGACTTACCCAGAAGAAGTACGCCGTAACAGTCTTTTTCCAGCGCAGCCCCCTGATAAACCGACATGCATTATCTTGGTGGATAAGGTGGACTTTCAGCACCATCACTGTCTCCTCTCAGGCAGGATGCGGCGTGCACAAGGGCCCAACGGAATAAACATGTCTCTGTCTACTGCTCATGTAGTCTACGTGAGTTTCCACACTGTCAGTTGAAGGAGCCGTGCATTCTTGCATGACTCTGTCTTCTCACTTCCAAAAATGTCTTTCACTTGTCGGCCCATAAATATCATTCTTTGAACTGAACATCCGGTGAAAGCTGCACAATAACAATATCCTCCATATTCGATGCAGACTGAAACACCTCATGTCTATAAGAAAATTTGCTCATTACGAAATCCTGGTTTTATTTTTGTTTTATTGTCCTAATGTCAGTTCGACTGCAGCGAGCTACAAATCAATGTCGTAGTATTCGTAGTATTACACTGCAGGGTCAAAAGGCAAGCTCAGCCGGATGAGGGATGAAGAAATCCCGTCAGCTCCGGCTCTCGAGCTGACTGTGTCCGAGGGAATAGTCCTGTGAAAGTAAAAGAAATATATACACTGTGCACAATTATTAGGCAAGTTGTATTTTTGAGGATTCATTTTGCTACTTTCCCCCGTACCACTGCTTGAAGAAAGTGTCTTCAAAAATTGGCAGTAGGCCTGAGAGTTGATTTTGAGTCCATTTGCAACCTGAAAAGGTCCAACTAGCCCATGTTTAATAATAATACCTGTACCCCACCTCCACCTTACTGCCGCCTGTGGAGCTCTGTGTCCGTTACTGATCCAACCACGGGCCTACCTATCCATCCGGTCTGTCAAGAGTCATCTCAGCAGCCCACAAAAGCTTTGAAAAATCTGTCTTCAGATATTTCTTGGCCCATTCTTAACATTTCATTGAGTGTGTCTTGTTCAGAGGGGGTCGGGTCTCAGCCTTTTTTACCTTTGCCACGTGTCCGAGAACTGAACACCTCATACTTCTCGACAGTCCAGGTGGGTTGCAGCTGGGGAATATGGCAGCACTGGAGGATAACGGGTTCCTGGTAGCTGCATGTTTGACTCTTCTCAAATCTTTGGCGGTGCAATGGCATCTTTTCTCCTCGACACGTTTCTTGCGTCCCTGTTGATTATTTGCAGCAGAACGTTTGATCGTTTCAAGAGTGCTGCATACCTCTGAAAGACTTTTTACAATTTTTGTTTTCTCTTTATTGGTCCTTTTTTCCTGAAGAGAGGAATCTGCCTGATAATTATGCATGCCTTAATATAGGGTGTTGATCTCCCTTAGGCCACACCCTGCCTCGTTACACAAAAACACATGACCTCATGTGCATTATGTGCATGAGCTGGAAATTATGGATAAAATGATGATATGGTCAAATTAATCACTTGCCTAATAATTGTGCACAATGTGTGTGTGTATACACACACACACATATATATATATATATATATACATATATGTGTACACACACACATATATATATATATATATATATATATATATGTGTGTGTGTGTGTGTGTGACTGAATTAACAGGAATGGCAGCATTAAAGTATTTAATTTAGAGACGTTCAGAGACTTGATGACGGGCTGAGCAGCCAGATGGGGCCAATTAAAACCGAGTGTCTCGTCACCTCCCTGTCTGCGTGCACCTGAACGGGGCATTGGCGAGGAGTCGTCCAGCAAGCTTGCTGGACACCCAAAACACCCTAACAGCAAGTCTGTTAGGGCATTTTGTGTTTTTTTTTTTTTTTAATGTATGATCGTTGAATTTATCTCTTTGCTCTCTGTTTCCGTGCGTGGAGAAGCAAGCTGCTGAACCTCTTCCTGCACATCCCACATGATCCACATGGCCTGTCCTGATATACATACATATATATACACACAAACACACTCCTGACCTAGTAGTCAATGGAGTGAAAATTGCACATGAATTATCTGGGCTCGATCTTGAGTTCAGATTCTGACTAATACTAAAAAAAACTCATTGGAAATACTATATGATCTCGGTTTTGAAACAGATGTTGTTTTCCATTCCAGGAAGTCGGTTTAGGTCATCATGAAAGAGTAAGTGTCGAGGAATGTACTTTGTTTGACTGAAATTACATTGTTTATTATACATTTATGGTGTGATGACATCCAGATTACTTGGCTCGGGGATCTTACTTAATTCGGATTCACCGGAGTTCTGGCACAGACTGCAAATTTCACATGTGCTTTTCCACATAAAGCGTTGAAATGGCGCAGCAATATGTAATGATCTGACACCTATTTTCCTTTTTTCCTGTCTTTTCCTTCCTGTGTCCTCATCCAACATGCACCGCTCAATTTTCTACCTCCGGCTTTACATTTCGTGGATGTCAGCGAGTAATGACTGCTTTTGTTTTCATTATCATATTATGGCAACACATCATTTCTTTTTAAAAAAACAAAACAAAAAAGAAACCAAAAAAAACAAATTAATCAAATTAATTTTTACGTTTTGTGAGATGGGGCCGGGCTGCAAGACTAGCCAAACCTGGGGTCTACAAGTCCACCCAGCAGCGCCAACGGTATATAAAGGAGCCTCAGACGAGTGACCCAGGGCAAATATTCCCCGTATCCATGGGCTCTGGCTCAGATGGAATGCCCTCAGTGTGGGCTTGGAGCCCCAGGCTGAATAACAGAGTAATAAAGTGGTCCGTGGGGCTCTTGGTAATGGACAGCATTGGGGGTGTGCGGTAGTTTATTGTAGGGCCTTAAAGGAGAATCCCATTTAGATATTTACAAAACAGTGAGTGTTGAAAAAAGAAAAATGTAGCTGTCTAGAAAGCAGAAGCATAATTGGATTCTTTGCCCCGCGTATTTAATGGCTTCCTTCTCCTACAGTATATTTACAACGCATTCAAATGTTTTGATCATTCCTCACTGAGATTAAATGTAATCTAAATCCTGTACTTTGTCCCTTCGCACTGAAAACCTCCCGGCATGTATTTGCATAAGACTTGTGTACTTTCCCCATGTGATCCTGACTGACGCGGCCGACGCCGGTCACTCTTTTCTTCTGCGTCCCCCCACGTTGTTCCATCATTTGCATTTAAGCATCGTCCTTATTTCCTAATCAATTATCGCTTCAGTCTTTCTCTGGATTGTTTTCCGGGTACTAGTAGCTCCAAGCGGTTTTGGCACTCTGCAGAGCATCTATCGAAAAGCCAAAGTTACCTGGGCATAGGGCTCATCTTCCGTGGTAAAAGTGTTTATATTCTCTATATTCTTATATTTGGGCGATTAAATGAGATCAATACATCTGTCTATTCAAAGTATGACTCCCGATTATTCGACGTATGACACGATTATCACAAGAGTAGTTGGAGTCTGACATTTGCAAAAGTTCGAGGCAAGCTTGAACTCACTGAGACAACGGTCGCGTTGCAGACAGGTAACTGGATCGATAAATAAGGTGGAACACTGACGTTCCACATCAGAAATGTTGATAAACCGCTTATTGACCATGGAAAACAAATGCTGAAAGTCTCCGTTAAGCCACGAGTTGATTATACGATACTCAGTGTTTCTCGATTCTGATTTTAGTGGAGGTTAAAGCCTGACGTCGACAATTTGTCAAACCGCTGGAGTCCTTTTAATGTGTTGTCCTTTGGCGGGTGTTGAAATTGAATTCATAGCAGCCGTGACTGGAGGCCAAAGACAATAGTGGGTTTTTTTTTTAAAGTTAATTTGCACGTTCTGCTGTTATTTTTATTTATTTTTTTTGAGAATGCAGATGAAAGGAATCACTTAACTTTGAAAAGATCCTCAGAGACAAAACTGGTGGAATTCTAAGCACGGGATTTACATCGACACTGTTTCCATCATTGTTCGTGGAACTATCCCCCGATGCAATTTTGTTTTACTAATGGGAAAATGCTACACAACGTAAGTCGCTATATTGAAAATGCGGTCTCTCGTAAGCTGCATCTCATCCACACTCGGATATGGCCTGGCACAAAATCTACCCTGGCAGCTACAATTCCAATTTAAATTAGGAATCCTTCCCCCTTGTATCTTATTTTAAAGGGGAGGTTTAGCTGCCAGCCAGCTGAGACAGCAAACTAGGTTAATTTTCAAAGAGCCTTTTTTTTTGGCTCTCAAAGGGATGTTTAGAACATCTTATTTGAAGAGTATAGACTGTTCAATTCAAATCATGCATAGAATGCAACAATATTTGGTTGTGCAATTTAAGTCCATTTGAACTTGAATTTTGGATTCATTTGGTTTATTTTAGAATCGAAAACATTATCATTAGAGCATTCATTCGAATAAATTACAAAATCTAAAATCAAATTTTGCTGCTTTGTTACCGTGGTCGATGCACGTACGACTAACATCAGCAGCTTTATAGCTGTCAGAACGTTTAGGAGTTCCTAGAACCTTTGCAGGAGGAACCAGGCAGTTTCTTGATCAGTTTTCTTTACTAACTATAACTGCAACTTTATTAGACAATTATTAAATGCCAAACCTCATTGGGAAATGCCGTTTCACAGTATGATTTATTTAAGGAAACAGACCCATTTGTCCATTGATGTTCTCACGGGTTTAAGACTCACTGCTCCTTGTTTTACTTCAACCTAATGGAATCTGTATTTGCTCTCCCTCGTGTCATATAGTGTATTATTTGGCGTAGTACAGGCTTTCCCGTCTACTCTCGGTACCTTGTCACTGCATGGACACCGTTCTGCCTCTGGAGGCCTCGCACACAGAAGTTGCTGTGTGTCCAGAGCCATGAATAGACTGAGGATACTTTTGTTCTGGGGTGTTGTCGTCGCCGGTCTCACTAGCGCCGCGGATCATTCCAGGGACTCCGCAAAGTTAACAATGTGTTCCAGCTCCGCGGGGGAGAGCTTGAAAATAGACCTTTAATCATAGATCCATGAGTAGAAATGTGTTAAACCTGCCGTTAGAGTAGCGTGGCACATCGCATCGGGAACCGGCTAAATCCTGGTCCAACAGCAGATCGCCCACTTCTGTTGGGTGAATGGGATACCAATCACAGGTATCTTTCTGTCTAATCCACTCCATGTCCTGTCACTGGCTGTTACTGTCGTTTGTTGAGGCGCCTGTTGTGAACCTCTAGCTTGACTTAAAGGAAAGAGCTGGAGTTCAGGCTTGTGCAGCACAAAGGCCCTTTCTCTCAGATTGAAGTTCATGTTTATGCTTTGTCACTCTGTCACTGCTGTGTGTGTGTGTGTGTGTGTGTGTGTGTGTGTGTGTGTGTGTGTGTGTGTGTGTGTGTGTGTGTGTGTGTGTGTGTGTGTGTGTGTGTGTGTGTGTGTGTGTGTGTGTGTGTGTTATGATGTCACAGACCTCCATACAATGGATCCTTTCTCAAACTTGCACTTCCATTATTTATAATTAATACTTTATTAGCCCCTCGCGGGGAAATTTCTCTCTGCATTTAACCCATCATAGATGAACCGTGAGTGGTTGGCTGCTGTCTATCATCGCCGGGGGGCCAGGAGTTCAGTGTATCGATAGCACTTTGACACACTAGGTCCAAGGAGGAGCCGGGAATTTAGCCCGAAATTTTCAGTTCCAAGGACAATTGCTCTACCTCCTGCGCCACACCACCTCCAGCCCTTTTTATTTCTTCTTCTTCTTATTATTATTATTATTTTATTATTATTAATATTATCGTCTCCTCCTTGTTCTCCGGTTTCCTCCCACAAACCAAAAACCTGAAGTAGTTTGATTGGAGACCCTCTATTGCCCCCCTGTGAATGAGGGAGTGAACAGGTGTATGTCCCATGACGTGAGAGAATGGACGGTTGTACGTCTCTATATGCGGCCATGTGTGACCCGCCCGCCTCCCACCCAATGGCAGCTGGGATCAGCTCCAATACCCCTGCAACCCTGAGTGCAGGATAAGTGATATTGCTAATGAATGACTGAATGTAATGATACTCCAGTATGAACAGATAAAACGTGAAGAAGCAGCAACATTTTGTTTGTTACCAGGGCAACAAGGTCCCTATTAGTATGCAACCCTATACTTAGCTGTATGGAAAAGCGCAGGTGACGACCATGGCTGTGTGTTTGAAAAGTTCAGACGTTTTTAAATCTCAAGTGCTCAGAGCTGGTTAAAGCACGAAAGCACCCCATCGTGATCATCTGTGAAAAGGCACAGGCACTCAGAAGGGGGAAGGGGGGCAAATCTCCAGGCTACGGGCTTCACAGGTGTTAGATCATGAAGTGCTATGTTCAAGGATAAAGAGAGAAAGCAGACTAGAATGGACCGGGGTTCGGACGTTGTTTGGATGCGGTGCATTAAGAGTGAAAGACCAAAGAAGATGGATTATAGATATTAAAATGCAAAGGTCCGTGTATTACATTAATTTTGAAGTTTACACCTAAAGCAAGAATATGTTACATACCGGTAATTATGCATGAAAACCTTCCCTACATATTTTTTTACATCTCTTTTAACTTTATTTTTATTTATTTCTCCTGAGCTTTACCATTTTGTTTAATATTTTCTTTTTATTATTTGCGATTTTGTTCTTTATTGTTATAGAAAGTTCTATTTTGATTCTTGCCCACTTTACCCTGTGAGCATATGCTGCTTTCAACAAAAAAGCAATTTCCCCCTTGGGTATCAATAAAGTATTCTGATTCCCTAAATTGTACACAAATATTCAAATTCACTTGTATATGTGGATAAGTATCTGGAAAAAAAAGAGGATCCTACCGATTTTGTGTTTTCTGTGATAGGTTTATGATATGTCTCCGGTTCAAACCCAACACAGGGCCTTTCTGTGTGGAGTCTCCATGCGCTCCCTGTGTCTGCGTGAGTTTTCTCCGGGTTCCTCCCACAGTCCAAAAAAATGCGGTAGCTTCACTGGAGACGCTAAATTGTTCAGGTGCATGAATGGTTATTTGTCTCCATATGACGTGTTAATGTGTGAGGGAATGTTTTAGATATGATGTTTTTTCCTCCAGTGGAAGTGAAAGGCTTGCTTTCTGTAAAAGGCCATACACTTGGGCTATTTTCCATAAGTAGGCAGCCAAAAGGCAAGGTATTGTGTAATTTGAGAAAAAGATGGTAAATATTACATTACTGTGTAGGTACAACGTGTGTAGTATTCTTATTTTTGTTAACCTGTTGCTTCACCTCTTCCCATCATTGGAGACTTGGAACATAAGCTACATAGTCAGTTATGCAATTCCCCTTTTATCCAGGGTGATATTCTCTTATATAGCGTTTCTGTATTTACACATCCATTCTCCAGTTTCTCAAATATTTATATTTATCAAATATCTAACTTGCGGAGGCAGTTTTTTTTTTTTTTTCTGATAAGCATCAATGTTGACACATGAATTAAGCCATGTTATATAAGGCGGGGAGAGTTATTAATGTTATGCCAGTGTGGGTGGCCCTTCTCCATTTTCTCCTGGCTTTGGAGGAGTCACTGTCAGGTTAAAATATTTCCAGGGGCTTTCTATCAATGTTCCTTGTCACGATGTTGCTTTTAATATATCGTATTTGTTTTCGCTTTATTCGCTCGGATATTTCGCATCATCCCCTCGGATGCATGCATAATCATGATCCTGCACACTTCTCACATGATCATGTGTCGGCACGGGTCTCACAGGGATTCTGGTTTCCTAGTGTTCCCAACAACCGCAACTATAATAATATTTCCACGAGGGGGAAGCGGATCCTGAGAACATTTCCTCTGTGCCGCGCAGAGTCCATGCGCGCCACCGTATGAATTCTCCTTGAGGCCGTGGCACTCGTGCACAGCCAAGCACAACAAGGGAC
This sequence comes from Fistularia commersonii, assembly GCF_037954325.1. NCBI lineage: Eukaryota > Metazoa > Chordata > Actinopteri > Syngnathiformes > Fistulariidae > Fistularia > Fistularia commersonii. The sequence continues at coordinate 22,997,315 of NC_141284.1, read as the reverse complement.
CGATCCACTGGAGGAAATGACTGCATGTCTCCTTCAGAGCATGAGAAAGGAGTGGGACAGGAACCCCAGCGTGGCCTTCCTTTGACAGCCGGCCTACATGGAAACAATAGCACAGGCGGTCGCTTACTGGCTGTGGCCTTGTGGTCCTTGTTTCTCGATTAAAGCAGCAGCCATGTGTGTTTTCCTCATCCCCCTAAAGTTGGATTTACTCTCACCTTGTTTTTGGAGTGTTAAACGCATTGCGTTACGCTGCCATGTCCCACACACTTGGGTCATATTCAGGCACTCTGCATCCCCACTTTTACACTCTGCAGGCTCAAGATGTGACCCGTCATTCTCAGTCAGATTATAAAAACAGCTTTGTTTTTTTTTTTGTTTTTTTGGCAAAAGGCCTCTGGTGGCTCTTGCGCCTGACAGCTCTTTCAATTAAGTCATATCCTGAAATTTCGGATACATATTTAACATGCAAGAGAGCAACGTAGATCAAATGCGAGGCATCCGAAATTAATTTGAGAGTCTCAGGCGTCAAGCGCTTTGATTAAGACCTTGGCGTTGACGTGTTAATGATTTCCCTCCATGCCCTGGAGACAGCAAGACCCACTCAACTGGTATCGGCCATTGGTCAGCTGGTTTTCGTGTGAACCCAGAATAATGTCTCTGAGAGCGAGAATTCTTTGGTTATGCATTGATTCTGAAGTGATATTTATTTATTTTAAATATTTTTGTGAAAGTGGGCTCAACAATAACCCGTTGACATGCTGAGACTGAAAACCTGTTCAGGAAAAACTCTCAGGCCCGAGGCTAATTTAATTTACATTGCTTTTTTTTTTTTTTTTCCCCCACGTATGCAGCATAAAACTTAAGCAGGAGTGAGCCGTGACAGGTGCCTCCCAGTGACTGCTATAGATAACGGAAAACTGCTGTTTCTGCAGCCTGCAGATTTTTACCTTTCAATATATCGGTTTATTAAGATCAACTGCTGTCTTTCTTATGAAATACGACGCGTCCCCAGAACATCACACTGCCATCTGATCATTCACCTCATAGGTCTGTCATGGCAGTGGCTGTCAATCTGCCTTTTGTTCCCCGTGTTTTGACCGCCAGGCCTTGAGGGCTTCAGGTACTGGACGCAGCTGTCAAAATGGACACAGGATTGTAGCCAAACATCACTCCTCCCAGGGGGAGCTTGAAAGTTCACCTGACATAGCATCGTGTCGGCGCTGAAATCAGGTCCAGCAGAGTGCGGCAAAACATAGAGCTCCCTGGCTATAGGTTTGTGATAAATGTGTTCTGTTTTTTTTTTTTTTTTTTTTCATGTGAGATTAGAAGCGGGTTAAAGAGCAACAATGCAGAAAGTGACCCGGATACTTCCCTTTATCCGGGATGATACAATAGTGAATGTGGGATACCGGAAGCAGGGGTTTGTTTTCGGGGTTATAACAGCACGTTTCACAAAGGATACCAGGACACGTCACGGCCGTATGGAGGCAGGATAAAACTAAGGGCCCGGATAATCTTTAAACGTGTGTTCCATGGATTTCCATGGGAACATAACTGTAATGCTGGGACAAGACGGGTCAAGTTGAGGACAAACTATTTTCCTTTGAAGAATAGGCTCAGTCTGACTAAAGGTCGTGTCACCTTAAAAGCGCACTTAGATATTCATGAATTCTGCAGTTGTCACCGCCTGGTTTTGTTATTACAATGTGGGTTTTTCTCTGTGTGACTTTTTTTTTTTTTTTTTTTTTAGAGAGAGAGAATTACCTCTGTGCGTGAGGCTGGTGTGCTTTGTCCCTAAATCTGGTCAGCGGTGCGTCGGCAGAAGTGCATTACCTCCGTCAAGATAATGGCTTTCTTCAGCAGAGCGTGGAGAAAACTCAATTTAAACTTTGATATGAACTGTACAGCTAAGTGGTTATTTTCTCCAAACCAGGAAGAATCCACCATAAGCCCAGGTGTGTTGCATTTAATGCCAAAAGAAACAACATACACTTTTTATCTGACAAAAAGCTCACTGTCCCAACTAGTGTCTAAATTCTCTGCTGTTATTATTACCTGCAACCCTGTCCTGTCTTTCTACCCCGACTGGTCGTGACAGAAGGCCGTCCACATTGGGGGATGCGGGAATGTTGGGTTTCTGTCGTTTATTTTAAAACCGTGCAGTCTAGACCTGCTCTACAAGGAAAGTGTCACATGACAACTGGGTTGCGATTTGGCGGCATGTTAATAAAATCGGAACCCTTGGATGCATTCCTAAAGATAATTTTCTTAAACATCGGTGATGCAAATTAAATTTGATCTTTCATGAACTTGTGTTTCTGTGCTTTATTTCTTGTTTTCACACAGTGACAAATAAGAAACCCTCCCATGTGACCATTACCAAGGTGAAGCAGTTTCCGGGATCTTCAGCTTTTGTAAAGAGGTCTCAGTGGACAATCGACCAGCTGCGGCAGGTCAATGGCATCGATCCCAACAAAGTAAGTTTTGCCTAAATTCCTTAAGGTTGGCTTCAGAATTCGTGTCGTCATTGACTTTTGAACGTGAATGCTGGTAACCCATCTGATTTGACCTAACTCGTGTCTCCCCTCTTGCTCCGGACCTTTCCAAGGACTCTCCGGAGTTTGACCTGACGTTCGATAACGCATTTGATCAGTGGGTCGCTGGGTCGGCAGGAGAGAAGTGCACGTTCGTCCAGATCCTCCACCACACCTGCCAGCGCTACAGCCCCGCCCGGAAACCGGAGTTCGTCAACTGTCAGTCCAAACTGCTGGGGGGTAAGATAATTAAAGAACACGCCGCTAACTGTCCTTTGTCAGTCGCAGAACGCAGGGACCCTGCCCAGTTTGACCTACTGCTGTGGAACTGTGCCGTCAGCTTCCCAGGCTCTGTTTATGTATTATGATGGGCAGCAGCCGATGTGCATGAAAGTGCCTGAGAAGCGTCCCTCTCGTGCGCATCTGCCGAATTCACCGGCAAAGTGGCGTCGCGCGACAAATGTGTCGACTCAAAGCATCTGACGCAGACTAACTACGCTCACAAAACGCTTCGATAAAACACTAATGAATCATGAGCCCTAATGTGTGCGGTGATGGCATATTTCTCGGTCTGTCCTGCAGTGTGACCATTTCAGTCCATCCTCCAGAACAGCATCTTATATGAATGCTGTCCTTGGTTAAATATTAACACAAGATGTATTATTCATTTTGCCTTTCCATTCTCATGGATCAGTGATGCTAGGCTGCCAGTCGCTTAAACATCGCTCCTAATTTAGCAGCAACCAATTTAAAGGCTCTCACCTCTCTCAATGCGGGCACTTCAAGTGCAAACTTTTTTAAATCAACCATAGATAAAGGCAATGAGGAAATGATTGTCCAATGCTGTCACAGATGCTACACCATTGGCTTATGAAGTGGGAACAGTGCGGAAAATAAATCTTGGTTTTAGTATAACCTAGATCAGTTGTTGACATTTATAATGTAACTTTCAAAACGGTGACAAACAAAGTCAGTCTGGTGTCAAAGCATCTGTCCCGGGTACTGGACATTAAACAGATACAGTATAAAATGCAACAGCAATAATCAAAGCAATAAAATCCACGAGTGGCATGGTCGCCACTGGGGATTCTAGCGCTTCAGCTTCACAGCAAGAAGGTTCCTGGTTTAGATTCTGACAGGGGCCTTTCTGTTTGGAGTCTCCATGTTCTCCCCTAATCTCAATGGGTTTGCCCTCGGTTCTCCGATCTTCTCCCAGCGTCCAAGAACATGCTGTAGGTTGATTGGGGACCCTAAATTGTCCAGAGGCAGGAATGAGGGAGTGAATGGGTGTGTGTCTATATATGTGGCCCTGTGAGCGACTGGTGACTGGTTCAGGATGCATCCCACCTCTGCCTAAAGACAGCTGGGATAGGCTCCAAGATAAGCCGTATAGATAAATGAATGAATGGATGGAAATAAATCCTCATCAGACCCGAAGACCGTGAACCCTCATAACAATTCTTTAATGGATTTGTATTATACCAATTCTACAAATCATATATATTTATGCATATATGGGTGTGTGCATGTAGTCACAGACAAGGGTCTTGCCAAGCATCTGCAAATGCAGCCTGTACCTTCGGTCCGTACTTGATGTCGGGTGTCTGCCACTTTGCTGTCTACTACAGTTTAAGTCTCACACCAGTGCAAAACAAAACTCAAGACGCTGCTCAGGTGTGGGACCATAACTGTGGAAGAATGTACTCTGCGTTGACCTTGGAGACGGCGGCCGCCTATCATATAGAAGGACTAATGGGTAAATCAGTCTTGTAGAATGATGCAAAAACATTTGATCAGAGTAGATGACCAACATACAACTTCAGGTCCTTGTAATTGTTTACGCGTGTTTTATTATCTTAAAAGTTTGGGATTCATTTACCATTACTTTTGGACTATTGAGTGCACTAGCTAAAAATAATAACACAATAAATAATAATTGAGTAAATAAATATATATATGTGCTTATGTGCCTGCATGCGCTCGCTGCACTTGTCTATAAGCCACAAGTGTCGTAACATGAGATTTTCACTGAAAGATGTTACACAGAATTTTTTATTTTTTTAACTTTTAATTAAATACTTATGGGTAACATCCATAAACACGTACTGGAAATGCTGTTTTTCTGAACAGTTGCTTGTAACATGGCTAATGAAATGGATTAAAAATAAATCCATCCATCTATTCCCCGCTTTGTCCTACCCCAGCAGATTGTTATGCTCGTCTTCTTCCTGCGCACTAAAACCATTCAAGTCATCTTCTTCATTGGCGGATTTGATCAGCCTCAGAATTTCCCGGTAATTTCATTGGTGATGATGTGACGAGGCTAAATGTTTTGGCGGCATGAAGCTTATTAGCCCCAAAAAATCCATATATTTTCCGCATCATTGTTTAAGCCGCAGTTTTTAAAACGTATGAAAAAAGTTGCGGTTTATAATCCGGAAATTGCAGTAAATGATTTAACATCTTGTAGTTTCATTGAACAGCAGCAATAACGTGCTGGGTCCGTCTTTTCAGGGGAAGGCAGGAAATGTAAATAGACAGCATGAAAGTTCCAGTTTAGATTTAAAATCTTGAGAGGTAAATGAAAGGGTTTAGAAACTCAATCGGGCTATTTTCAAAATTGAGTTGACGACTGTTGGATATTTCGCTTTCGAGCTGAAACACATGCTCTTTTATCTGGCTGACTCTGCTTGATTCGAAACTATGACTATAAAAAAAAGATAAAACTCACAAAACAATTCCAATGTATGTTCTCCCAATAATTTTAATCCACGTTCAGTATCACAAAATCCACAAATTAACAGTGTTCATCCTGTAGTCTAATTCATATTAAGATGACCCGTTTAAAGTACTGCATGTAAAGGCTTGACCCCTCAGCACTAAACAGTCACACCCTCCCCGATTTTATTCACAATTATTTAAACTTGAGGAAAGCACTGATCATGACTTTCATCGTTTCTCACCACAGAAGTCCAAGAAGTAGATTCAGTCATTGTCCGTTGCAAACGATTTATGAACAGAATGAGGAAAGAGATGGTCACACATCACAATCATCTGCTAAGACGAGGTAAGCCGACGGCGCTCAAAACTAACGTCCGCAGACAGTTTCTTTGATATATTTGGTTAAAGAGATGCAGGCCTGACCAAACCAACCAGCGCCGTCTACCTGATACATCCTATAAGGTAGTTAATGTCATCCCGTTTAAACATTTAAAATGATTATCGATTTGAAATGGAATTGATATCCACCGCTGTCATTTTCAGTCGGAGCTCGGTTAAAGTACGTCATGTAATATAACATTGCTGACTGGAACGAGGGGGTTTAAAAAAATTTAAAAAATTAAATTCGACTTCTCATTTTCAAAACGACCTCCGCTCCAGTTGTACTCACTCAAGTGAGACGGCCCTGCAATTAATCCTGGAAGTTTTTAATTGCAAGTTTATTTTTCTCATCGTTCATTCGCGGGTGCCATATTTCAATTTTTCCTCAACCGAGATTACTCGCATCATCAGGAGGGACAAGGTCGACAACAACAGCGACGTCGAAAGATTGACTGACATGGATACAGAATGGGGTTCTCATCCAAAGGTTAAATGCATTGCGTTTGCCGTGCACGCTTTTCACTGTCACACTGAGTCAAAGACCGTTTCTGTGCAGAGGTTGATTGTTCTTCCATGCTGCACAAGGACAGTGCATCGACAGTTTTTTTTTTTTTTTTTTCTTCTTTTTATTCATTATTTATGTGGAATTTGAGCCCATGTTGATGAAATGATTGCAGTTCAATGTTTTTCCCGCGAGTCTGAAGGTTGTCTTCTCTCCCCTGGTGATAAATCTGGGATTTTCATACGTGTCCTACATCGATGTCCTCTATTGCCTGTTTTTTAAGTGGCAGCGCCTAAAATAAGCAGGGATTTGAAGCCTTTCGCTTCATGTCGAGTCACAGGCCACGTAACCTCTATTCCTTTGAGCGGTGAGCCAAAGAGCGGCATGAATCCTATCAACCAGACTCCCACCTGAATACCTGTATCTGTAGGACTGGATGTACCAGTCCACTTTTATTAGACTGTCTCTGCAAAAGACTGTCTCTTTAATTTCACCCAGAATTGATGCTGTGATTAGTATTATATTTAATCAAAAATTAATCAGGACCCCCCCCCCTCACCCTGTATTATTCAAAATATGAAAATAAAGCATCTTGAGAGACCTCACGTGTCTGTAGCTCTATAAAAGTACACCCAGCAGGTGTGTGTTAACTGTGTTATGCAATATTGGACGGCGGTACATTGAATGGGAATAGAACAAAATAAATACGTTTGCCGTCGGCGGTGCACACAAACTCGGCTTAATCTGGAATTGTGTATTAGTGTTACATCGAGGTGCAACAGATCACTCACTGGCAAAAAGCACACAAACCAGTCGGTGGCAAGGTTTTTAATCTTGGCCCGTCACTGAGTTTTGCACAGAATACATTTGAATAAGCGATGCCTGCAATGTTTCTCATTTCAGGCGGGGCGTGTGTTTTCTCTGCAGCCTTGACAATGACGACTAGCCTTGTAGAGAATTAGATATATGTAGATTTTTTGTCCCCCCCTCATATTTAAGACAGAGTCGGCACATTTGCGCAGCGGTTACTGTTTAGTGTGGAATCTGCACGTTCTGCCTGTGTCTGCGAAGGTTTCATCCGGGTTCTCCGTTTTCCTGCTACAGTCCAAAAACATGCTGCAAGTGCATTGGAAACCCCGATTTTCCCAGACGTGTGAACGACTGAGTGACCGGCTGTGACTTAAGAATGAGAGTGTTAAAGGTTGTACGCCTCTATATGTGACCCTGCGATCGACTGTTGACCGGTCCGAGGTTTGACCCGCCTCTCGCCGGGATCGGCTCTAACCCTGCTGAGACCCTGAGTGCGGAGTAATCATTGTAGATGGATGAATGAATGTTTAAAGAAATGTAGATATTACTCTACGGCACAGTCTATCCCTTCTGAAACCTTCCTATTACCCTGCAACTTCCCCCTTGTTTTGCCGGGATCATGTACTATACACTCCTGGAGTAAAAACATTCAAGGCATTCTAGTGTGTATTGGCTGCGCGTTTTGATGTTTTTCCTTGTCTTAGTGTGTGTGTGTGTGTGTGTGTGTGTGTGTGTGTGTGTGTGGTCAAGCGCCCTCAAAGTCAATCAATAAGTGTGATCGGCCTTGTGCCTTGCGAATAAATGTGTCTTAGCAGTTATCGTTTTGTGTAGTGCATCTGGCTCACTGCTGTGAAAAACCTTTTTTTGTTTTTATCATAGAACAGTAGTTCTATAATACGGAAGGCGTTGTGAATCAGAGGCGAACCCGGACTGATCTCTCCCCTTCCTTGTTATGTTTGCGCTCATATTCACTGTAAAAACAAGCTGCTTGTAGCTCAGCCTCCCATTGTTATCGGAACTGTTGGGTTGACTGTTTTTTTTTATTTTTTGTATGGAATAGCAGCAGAATTCCTCCTGCATTGTTGAAAAAGGTGTGTCAGGGATATGTGAGGTTGGGCTTCTTGCTGTAGATCGTTATCTGTTAAGTTGTTTTTGGTTATGCTTGAGTCTCAGAAAACCTTGGTTTCAGATTAATCATAACGTCCGTGAAGAGAGAAAGAGTCGCCTCATTGAGATGCAGGCTGCAACAGCACCAACGAACTCCCCGCACAACCGCTGTTATCAAAACCGATAACGGGCGTGGCCGATCGGCTCGCATTTTAAGTTGGGAGACATTAAGGCTTCCAGTTTGATCCGCAGCGATGACACGGCAGCATAATCTACTCCCACGCACGTTTTATTCAGCCGCTTACGTCTCACTTCCTCCATAAGCTCTCCTTAATGTCTCCACCCGTTCCTCACCGTAATTATATTCTGTGCCGGGGAAGCCCACGCGTCCGCCGGCCTCTGATCTCTGAGAATGGAGAAGAAAAGGCATCGCCGAAAGGAAATAGTGTGTAGACAAATGACGGTAGATGTTTTCCTGGTGTACGGTGTGGAGGGCCTGGGCGAGGGCGGGGGTCATATTGAGAATGATGGGAGTATTACTTCCCGGACTCCCCCAGAGAAGGAGGGGGATTAAGAGGAATCTGTCAAGGGGTGAAAAGGTCTCATCCTTTCTAGAGAAAAACCAAAAACAAGTGTTTTTTTCCTGACAACCGCAGAGCTGGAATGTACTTTTATCTCCTGTTCGCCAAAATACTCAGTCGAGATGTGCAATAATTACAGATGAACCTTTGAAATGAACCCCGCATTCTGATTGCAGGTGTTTATGAAACACTGAACTGAAACGAGAAAAAGGGCTTTTCAGCCAGTTGTGGATCTCATTCGATCCACAATCCAGATGTGCCGCCAAGTGGCTCGCGAGCTTATTTACGGCGGCCTTGGCTAAATAAACCAAAGCGTGTTCCTATTTCCTTGTTTTCTTTGCTCTCATAGTGCTGCAGGAGAACTTTCCCAACTGCGCTTCTCAGGTGAATGTTAACTGTGCCCTGATACCGGATGTTCGGTACACCCCCCATTGTATTTTTAGTGTTGAAACTCTCCTGTTGTTTTGTTTTGCTTTGAACATGGATGCTTTTGTGTGTTTCAAAATACAGTTGAAATATGACTGAGATTTGTAGTTTTTGACCGGATGTCATCGGCTTTCTGTCACATCGCGACCTCGCCTAGCCTGTTGTTTTTCTGCCGTACCTCAACTGCCGCTGGCCCGGCTCTACCCCACACCCTGATCCGGCACAACTTCATCCTAGATTCAGCTTCGCTGACTGGAGGTCTACCATGACATGACATGCCCTTCGGTCTCAGATGCAATCTGATACTAATGCATTGCAGACATAAAAGTGGAAAACAAACACCTACATATTGAAAATGTACATATTTTTGCAACTTGCGCGCTGCCCTCATGCCTTGCATCTGCATAAAATGAAGGTGTGTACCCCCTCTGTGATTACCTGCTCCTGGTCTAGTTAGCACATTGCGGTAGCCCTCCTAACGCGCACCAGATTAATGGGTTGTCAGAGGAAACATCCAAGGGCCTGCCGCGGTTGTCTGAGGATGTGTTCCTTGTCCTTTATCAACTTTTATGCCCCCGGGGGGCCGCCCGCATAGCCGAGCGCATATTTTCTGGATATTGTGCTTCGGAGAAGGGGTGGACCCACGGCCCCGACAGGGGAAGTTTAAAATGAAGCCGCAGAATGTGACCTGGGATAGGATGTTCTTTAACAAAGCAGAATCCGGTTGGTAGTTGCTCGATTTTCAGCGAAAAGGATCATTTTGTTTGACCTTGAAAGGAAGTTACTGATCGAAAAATGTTTTCCTGCCCCCTTCTTTTCTTTTCTTTACTCCCGTCAACTTCCATCACCGCTCCACCGTTTTCCCACTGCTGTCTTCTCCTACAGGTAACAGTATACTACATTCGGCTGCGGACAGCGTGACGAGTGCTGTGCAAAAGGCCAGCCAGGCTCTGAACGAGCGAGGCGAGCGGCTAGGCCGAGCCGAGGAGAGGACCGCGGACATGATGAACAGTGCGGAGCAGTTCGCTGTCACTGCGCATAAGGTGAGGCCATATGCCGGGAAGATTGATCACAATGCAAAGTCCCAAAGCGGATCACTGTCTGGTTTTTTTTTTTTTTTTTTTTTTTTAATAATGCATCCAAGTGCATTGAAATTCCAATTCATAGCACCAGCTCCCACGTCATAACACTTCGAGGCCTTATTTGTCAGGGCAAGGGAAACATTTCACTTTAACTTTGTTGCAAAAGTTGCTTCAGTACCCCATCACATCAATGTCGCTCTTTAAGAACAATTTTGGCTTTCGCTCATTTAGCAGCTTTCTGCAAGAAAGTCCCGCATACTGCACAGATCCCATTATCTCTCGTATGTCAGGATAACTAATTGCATGCTGTTTTATGGGGCCATTAACATAATTCATTTATATTGGGGGGGGAAAAGGAGAATCTCAGAACAACTGATTATTCCCATTAGCTGCAGGTGTCTCTCTAATAACACCCCGTGTATCAGACACCCTGTGAAATCGCGCTGCTGTCAACAGCACAGCTTCCATCGACATGCATGTCGTAAGTGAGATGTCAGGGACATCAAGACATGAACCTTGTGGCGCGTACGTTGCTATCTGTGCAACAAAGACTTTACATACAACGTCTTCTTGCATTATAACAGATGAATGTCCTCATGAAAACACGTTGCAGACTAAGTGCAGGAAAAACTTGGAATTTGTCGCATGACCGACGACTATCATTCATCCATCCGTCCTTTCCTCATTGTTTGCTTTCATTTCCATCTGCATGTAGCCCGCTGTCTTAGGAATCAACATTGACGATGGTTCGAGTGGGCAAAATGTGTGCGTGCTTGAATTCCGCACGTCTAAACATCTCCCATATTCCGTCAGATAGGGTCACCTTGGATCTCCCGCTCTAAGATCGCTGCCTTATCTCTGCCTGACTTTGTCACGGCAACGCCGCTCGCTTTTAAGCGAGAACATCTATTTCCTCTTTGTGCACGTTGCTCTACTGCCCCCAATTGTCCGATCCGTAGATTTCCCCTCTCTGCATCTCATCACAGCATGTGAGTGTGCTCGTGTGTGCTTTTAAACATGAGGCTGCAGTCCTGACGTCCCACCACACCCTGTAGCTAAGAATTAGGTTGGCCCCGGTCAACTCTCTAATGCGCCTTCAGCCATGCCCATTAACTCTTGTTAATGAGATAAATGGATTTGCAGACTGCTTAGTCATTGCCTGAACAAAAACATCAGGACCCCTGGCTGCCGTCCAGCACCTGCGAAATGAAACTGTCCCCCACAGCTGCGCCCCCCGCGTGGCACAGCGCTGAAATGGTCATACCTGTTCCCTGTATTTCCCTCATTAACCCCACCGCGCGTGCTTCAGCATTGCACCGACGACAACTAATCAGCCGTATATAATTCCGCCGTTCCTTTTGCACGCCTTGCTGATAATAATGTGAGAGATCGTTTCATTACTTGGCAACCCACAACCTGATTTCTCTGCAGCTCGCCATGAAGCACAAGTGTTAAACCACTGCCAAAACCAACTGGGGGAGGGGCTCGCCGTTCACCGGTTACCAGTCGTCGCACAGGAAATGAATTCAAGAGTTTTATTCTTTTTCATAGATTTGAATATTATTGCTGTTTGTTAACAATGTTAACATTCTCGTGTTTTGGTTTATTGTTTGCTGCCGCAACGAGACGAGAACACTTCAGACTGGCCGCCGGATGTTTGATGATTCCATGTCGTAGCCACGTGTGTGTACACATGCGGAGAAGAAGGAATAGCTTTTATTTCCGGCTCTGACCGATTTGAAAGTTACCCGTTACCACCGGAGTAATAGAGTACAGCGTCGGACCTGCAGATGGGGCTTGAAAACGGGTGTGTGTCAAGAGGCAAAACACAAACGTGCAGCCGAGATGTGTCGTTTCAGTTCAAGAAGTACTCAACTTTTAAGGAGTGCTTCCCCCCCATCCACTGTTGTACCAGTCATTTCAAAATGCATTGTTCGAGATATTAGTCAGAACTACTCCACATCTTTCTTTAACCTCAAGTGAGGCCGGAGGTGGGCGACACCGGTGATATCAGAGTTTTATGCCATTCAAACAAACCTGCGTGGACCATGTTGTACTTGAAGAACACTGTTTGGACTAAAAGCTTTTTTCAGTATAATAATTTATGTTTTTATATTTTATTTGCGGGAAAGTGAACTAGTATCTACGTTGTGAAAAGCGAATCGCGTAATTATTCTAGTACTATTATTAATGTCTCTCGAGCTTCTATGTCTCGTGAACATGGGATGTTTTTCAATTAATCCCCACCTCCACCCCCTCCCGGGGACTGTATTTCAACACTCAGTAGTCAAACCTTGTGCTTTTTGTATAATTTGGATTAGACAAGATCTCTATACTGAAATCTCAAACAGCAGCTGCAGCGTGTATATGTGTGTGTATGTGTATGTGTGTGTGTGTGTGTGTGTGTGTGTGTGTGTGTGTGTGTGTGTGTGTGTGTGTGTGTGTGTGTGTTTGTGTGTGTGTGTCTGTGTCCACGTGTGGTTCTGTAGTTTTTTTTTTATGTTTCACTGCTTTTACAAGAATTGTAACTTTAGCTTCCTCACTGGCAAGACACCACTCTCACAAGTGAGATGTGATTATTTTTTTTCCTCTTTTTTAATATATATATATATATATTTTGAATGTCATAATTCATTTCATTTTAATGCAAAAGTTGCAATGCAACTTATCTCGCAGAGTGCTGTTGAGCTCTTAATGAAATGTTCCAGTTGCCTAAATATTTGGTGTGTGCTTTCCATTCCTCTTAACAAAACACTTTGGATGTTTATTGTTTTAATAATAAAGACATATATGTACAAAATCCTTGTTCTGTCTGTTTTTTTCTAACCAAGCTCTTCACCACATCATAGAATGTGTTGGTCCTATTGACTCTTAAAGCAATCATCTTTATTTATGTTTTTCAAATTTGTTGGCAATTATTGTTTTATGCATGAGATGACGTGATTTCGCCAGCAGAGGGCAGTAATCAAAGCAGGGTGCGAACAGAACACTGTTTGAGCAGACAATTTCTACTGCTATATTAGCAGTATTATTGTTTGAAGTGAACAATACAATACAATTAAATAGGGGTGGTGCAGTGGTAAGTGCCTCTGCCCAACAGCAAGGAGGTACCTGGTTCGATTCCCCCTTTCCGTGCGGAGTCTATGTTCTCCCCATGTCTGTTTGGGTTTCAACCTGTTTCCTCCCACAGGACGAATACACGTGTGAACGAGGGACTGAATGGTTGCATGCCTCTATATGTTGTTGTGATTGACTGACTGCAGGTCCGGAGCGAGACCGGTCTCTTGGGCGGTGAGGGCAAGGATAGGTTCCTCCATTGCACAACTCAGCTGAAGATTATTTTCACTATCGCTCCTATTATTTAGCAACTTTCTCTTATACCATGAGCTTCAAAATATCATGCCGCTGTATTCACAGAATTCCAAATTATTTGTCTGACCCCGTCACATCTGTTACATAAAACACTGGGCACTATAAACTCAGCAAACAAAAAGAAGTCATAACAAGAGGCGCCTTAGTTGGAGCGAGCTGGGCGAGATCATCGACCCAAATGGTCCCGACTGTAGCATGTCACTTGCGAGGCTGCGAGTGAATGCGTCTGGCCTGTTAAGCTGCAACGCGTCTGACATAAAGATCAAGCAATTAAGCTGAAATTGTGCCGACAAAGAGAAAGTCACTCTGGCACATTGGTCTAGGAACATTTAGTCTGGAATAGTATCCCCCTGGCCCCCTTGAGATGTTCTCCTCATAGCATTTCCTGCGTCTGCCAAACAGGCACAATTAAAACAATACGGTGTTGCCTGTAATTCTAAAATCCCTCATACAATTGGTGGAAACATTGTTTTGCCTATTTACTAGTCTTTATACACATTTATAAACTTCACTTGATAACAAACAAACGGACACACTTTCCGACTGATTCATACTAGAGAGGGAGATGATGCTGCTTTTACTAATCATATCTGGGGGGAGACTTGGATGATGATCAACAAATAGAATGAAGATGACCCCTTTTAAAAACCTGTTATCTTCTTTCTCTGCCTCCTTAATACTATTCTATCCTGTAATTAAGGACAATCCGACAAGGAGAGGGATATGTTGGCTACAATACATGATGTATGGCTTTCAGAGCAAGGGAGGAGCGAATATATACCTCATTAGTGCCTCTCGTGCAGAGCCCCGCTGCCATTACTCACCACGCCAACTCCTGTAAGACACTTCCCACTCTTCTCATCCCACCGCAAAAAGTTCCGTTCTCGTCTTGACCTTTCCGTAAAAGATGAGTGTAAGACAACGTGTCCGCGTCCAGCTCATTTCCTTGCGCTTGGGATTTACTGTTCCAAGATTTTGGACCAGTTTGTTGGAATGGAGTTAGTGCCCCAGCTGTGTGGATCCCCACTAGGAGGTGCATTAGCCTTCCAGAAAGACCCGAGAAGCCTCACGGTTGGTTGATCCCTTAGAGCTGCCTGTATTGATTGAAAGAACTGATTATTTGTGTGTAATTTCAGTCTGAGTATCCATTGATTGCAGGGTTGAAGACCCAAATGAGGAGGTGATTGAGAGCCGTTCAATGTCAATGATCGCTCTGCCCAATGGCTCGACAGCGCTTGAGTTCTAATCGGACAGGGCAGCTCGGGAAGGAAACGTCCGTTCAACACAGCAGAATCGATATTTGGACTCAGAATTATATTTGCTGCTCCCATTTTAGCTTTAAATTTGTTGCTCCATTGCTGCATTTTGACTTTAGTTATTTAATTTGCAGTATATATTTGTCTGTTGTTAATCAGATTCAGAGCTTGACTAAAATATTAACCTTGTTTTCACACCTCACGTGCACAAAAACTTTGACTGAAAGTTCTCCATGAATATAGTCATTAGTATAATATTGTCATGGAACTACTCATTTTTTATACTGACCAGTTATGTTACTCAGTATTCCATTTCCCTCTTTTCACTTAACAGAAGCATCCCTGTCCTTGCAGGTTACTACTCTCATTGACCAGACAAATCTTCAGCTCCCAATTTAATATCTAACCGGTAATATCCGCACGGAGCCCCCCAGCTTGTCCTCAGATAAAGGCACTGAATAATATTGCAAAATATGTCTGGTCAGATGTCACATTGTGAGGTGTATTGGCTGTACTTGGTGGCACAGGGTTGGTGTTACCTCGGGAGAGGCTCGGTAGCCGCTCGATTATCTGACCTGCCGGCCACCCGCCTCGGGGAATCTCTCTCTCTTTTTTTTTTTTTAATCTCCTCACCTCTGCCGATCTCCACAGGAGTAATTATATATTACACTCAGGGGTAAAAGGGGGCCGAATGAATTGAGACGGCACCTCTGTTATCATCTCGCCATGCAAATCCCTACAAGGATTCCAGAGTGGTCCCATTATCATGGACTTAAAGCCGGGGTTTAATAACAGCAATAGAATATTGCCCCATTTCCCCTGGGGTAACCTGGAGGCAGGTAGTCTGAGGCTGGTGTCTAGACACTGAGCTTAGTCAAAATAGGAATAGTTAAGATGAGCTCAAACTCAATGTTGTTACACAGGTGACGGTTAATATAACAGCATAATCATCTGTAAATGTTGATGTTGCTCTGTCAAAGCGTGGTGTTTTGTTGTTGTTCCTAAGTTATCCAGTTGTTTGAACGTTTGTAGCTTTACTCTAAAACCCCTCCTCAAGCAGAATGAGTCCTCCTCCTCCTCTTCTTCTTTGGCTCCTCCCTTCAGGGGTCGCCACAGCCAATCATTTGCCTCCATCTAACCCTCTCCTCTGCATCCCCTTCTCTCACACCAACTAATTTCATGACTTCTTTCCCTCCCTCCATTCATCCCCACTTTGGTCTTCCTGTAGGCCTACCGCCTGGCGGTTCCAACCGCGAATCCTTCTACTGAGATCGCCATTCTGCCTCCTCTGCCCGTGTCCAAACCATTTCAGTCTGAACATTTAAACATGTGCTCTCGCTGATGGACTCCTTACCCTCTCCGTTCTCCACACGAGTGAGGAGAACCTGAATATCATCTCTGCTGCCTCAAGCTCTGCCTCCTGTCTTCGCCTCAATGTCTCCAAGCCAGACAATGGGGTTGGCCATACCTCCTTTTTCTTCACCTTTCCTTCTTTTTGTGCTAAAGTCCTTCACCTTCTTCATCTCTGCTCCCTGTTGCCTAACTTTTACACTTGGGTACTTGATTCTTCTCCTTACACAGGCATAGCTTTCGCTACAGATCACACCATCATCTGCAAACTGCATCATCTAATTAAGCAGCAATGCAATACGAACATTTGATTTGATATTTCCATTTCAGGTTGGATGGAATCGCACAATTTCCAAGCGACATGAATTCTGAGAGGGTGGCGCAGTGGTTAGCGTTTTGGTGCTCGCGGCACGAAAGGCCCTGGTTCAATTCCGACAAGGGGATCTTTCTGTGTGAAGTTTGCATTTGGGTATCCTGTCCTATGAGAATAGCAAATTTTAAGTTGGTCAAAATGGTCGCTCTGTCACAACTCAACGATCCACCTGTGTAAACATTAGAAATGGTGACCATATTGGGAGCGGAGGCCTGCGGTTCAGTCTCAGTTGCTTGAGGCAGATCCAGCTCCCCGTTTTGTTTAAATAGTTTCCTCCAGTTGCTGTAAACTAAAAAAGGTGATACCCTGATCAGGGACTCATAACATTTCTCACACACCTCGCACTTTCTCCACTTTCTCAAGCAGTCACTGCCAAATGTGCTAGAAATATACCAATGTTTCAATGGCAGCATGTCCTCAATGACTTATGCAAGTCTCTTAAGAAGAGTGACGGCCCACCGTTTACCTCAACTGAACCGGGCTCTGCTTTGTCGCCGGGTGCAGACGAGCTGCAGCCGTCTGACGGGTGTCTGTGTGTGTGACAGGCGCTCGGGGAGCGGCGTTGAAACGGAAGGTTCACGGAGTTCCACTAAGAGGGCCAAGACTGCCGAGGCCCGGGAAGTCACCTCAGCACCCTGCCTAAAATGACTCTGCAGATGTGTGGCGATGCAAAGTGTAGAACAGCTGCTTGCCCCGACACCCTCCCTGCTCTCCTTCTGCTCCCCTTTACGTTTCGGGGTCCTGTGGCGAGCAGTGTCCATTTTGCTGGAATCATCATTCTTTGTCCTTTTGCTTTTTTCCATCGAATCAGTGCTTTTGTAGGACAAAAGTCAGCCTTTTCTTTCTAATGGAAAACCTGATTGTATTCATCAGAAATCCAAAAACACGTCAAACATTCCCTTTCTACAGATTATAATCATGGGTAATGTTTATATACGGGTCCTTGTAATAAGTATAATAACTAATAGTAACGGCTGTGGCACAGTTAGTTTGCCATTTATTATTGAATATTAATGTGGTTGTGATAAAGTCTCAAAGATGTATAAAGTTGTATTATGTCAAAATGAATTATCCTTATTTAGCAGTTGACACTTTGGATCTTGTTGCTGTTAGACTGGATGTCATACAGTTAGTGATAAATCAGTAATATCCATCCAAGAACCTCTCCTCGGTAAAGGCCTAAAAGACAAAAGTTAGTCATAAATTGATCAAATATTCCTCTTTATATATAATGTTAAACATTTATTGTGCTTTTTAAAACATTTTCTAATCACATATAGGTCTCATCGGGACCTTTTATCCTGTGAAGTAACGTTCCTTTTTATATGAATATTTTGCGCTACATTTATACGCTCACATCCTTTCGCCGCATCCGCTTCTATAAAACATCAACACGAGCTCCGTGTTGTGATGCGGCATCGGTATCGATCCTGCCACCCGCTCCACCAGCCTATCCTCCTGTGATAATATTGATCGCACTGAAGAAACATACTGGCTACAAACAAGCGATGACATGCAATCCGTCCTTCCTTCCTTCTTTCTGGGAACGTTCAAATTTCTGAGCCCGTCTCGTGGACGGAGTGAGATACACAGCCCCTTTGGAATATACGGAACAAGCATGTTCCTGTAGTTCAGCCCGAGTAGGCCCATTTTATCTGTGCTATTATGGTGTAAGCCCTCCGTGTATTTCACTGAAAGGCCTCTCTAGATGTGTCTTTTTGAACTCAAACTCCTTTACTGAACCACATAGTTACAACACAAGGACTCCAAAGAAAAAGGGCGAAATCAGCTTGTAATCTCCTGTTAGCCTTTGGTAGACGTGTACATTATGTCTCTGCATGAACTGCAACCCTGACAGCTTGGCTGCCTCCTGGCATGGATGCAGAAGATGGATGGCAGATGTGTGTGTGTGTCTGTGTGTGCATGCGTGCCTCTGTGTGTGCGTGTTCGTGTGTGCACGTGTGTGTGTGTGTGTGTATGCGTGCGTGTGAGTGCATGTGTGCGTGTGTGCATCACCATTGAAAGAAGTTTTAAGAGTGGTAACTGTAATGTAATTATACATATGTTGCGAAATAAACCAGATAATTTTTAGTATTACCTACTATATCTATCTATCTATCTATCTATCTATCTATCTATCTATCTATCTATCTATCTATCTATCTATCTATCTATCTATCTATCCATCCATCCATCCATCCATCCATCCATCCATCCATCCATCCATCCATCCATCCATCCATCCATCCATCCATCCATCCATCCATCCATCCATCCATCCATCTATCTTGTTCCTTTTTTCTTCGTATATTTTCTAATTATCTTGATCACATCTTTATACCTAGAGAGATTTCAAGCACACATACAGCCAGAACTGCAGGCCGAAGCCATTCCATTTGACTGATTGCAGGTCATCAATCATCCTCGGATTAAATTTGGTGCGTCTGTTTACATCCATAAGATCCCTAAGCGAGAGATTTCGATGGCGGTTAAAATTCCGAGCTTGTCCACATACATGCGCCTGTACCTTGAAAATAAAGGGTTTTTCCTCACAGATACTTCCCATGCAGCGTGTCTCTTCTCTGTCCTTTCCTCACTTGTTGTTGTGTCATTATTCCAGTGAAAGTCCGTTTTCCCCTCTAAACTTGTTCATTTGGAATATTTTTATCACAGTTTGTGAGGGATAGGCCAACGACACAACCAGACGTGGTCGCTGCTCCTCTGAGCCTGCGCTTTGATTGAACAGAAAATCAGTATGCAGGCAACAGCCTACTGTTTTTGCAGTGCAGCCTGTGTGGAGCCTCTAAATCACAGCAGAATATGCAGGAGGGAGTATTCTGTCACATTCTGTTTGCCTATTATAGATCACCGTAGCCTTGTTAACATTTTCCAAAATTCCAGCACAGGAATGAGGTAACAAAGTGAGTTATTGTAAGTTTACTTTTTTTAGTATTCTTTGTTTGGGCCAAAGGCAGTGAGAGCTTGTATCTGCCATTCTATTGACTATCGAGGGGGTTTATCTTCTGGGCAGAGAGGTGGCTCTGAAAACACTGTGCGTCAGCAAAGTAAGAACAGCCGCGGCTCAGACACCAGGGGGCAGCAATTAACATGAATTAATAACATTGATTTGAGCTTCATCCTCCCTGGTTGGAGCTCTGAGTCTGTAGAGCATCCTCACCTTACAAGATCCACACACTTATCTAATACCAGCGCTGTCCAGGGTTATTCTGGTTCTGGGTTAGTTTTGTGCCTCCAGGCAAATAGGCAAGGTAGTTTTCGCAATAAAAGTGGGGGAGAGGGGCGTCTTCCAGTTTAACCTTCTTCTTCTTTTCCTTTTGTCTTTTCCCTTTTGGGCTCATCACAGCAAATCAAACTTAAACTCTATTCTCTGTATCCTCCTCTCTCACACCAACTAAATTTGTATCCTCTCTCACTACGTCCATAAATCTTCTCTTTGGTCTTCCTCTAGACCTCCTGCCTGGCGGCTCAAATTTCAGCATCCGTCTAGCAATATATTCACTATCTCTCCTCTGTACATGATCCAACTATCTCAGTCCGGCTTCTCTGACCTTCTCTCCAGAACATCTAACATGTGGTGTCCCTCTGATGGACTCATTTCTGATCGTAGCCATCCTCGTCACTCCCAGAGAGAACCTCAACATCTTCATCTCTATGAACTCTAGCTCCTGCTTTCTTATTGTCACTGTTTCTAAATCAGACAGCATTGCTGGTCTCAACACTGTCTTGTACACCTTTCCTTTCATTCCGTCCAATAGTCTTCTATTGCTTCCTATTTAACCTCCCTGGGTGATGATACAATAATGATCAAAACTCACATGCATCCCTTCCAAAATGATAGCTTTTGGGCGAATCACAATTCTGCAGCATTTGTGTATGATTCTGCTTGCCCTGTGCCGTGCCCTCGCCTCCCCTCTGTTCACCCCATCATGGTCTAGTGTGTGTATTTCAGCCACTGGGAGGCACTGCAGCTCAAGCCGAGCCCTGTGCTGCAGAAGAAACCTGTCGAACCCCGACGAGCGATGGTGCCAGCTTCTCGCCTCGCTGCCAGATCCTTGCAGTTAACCAGGATATCCAAAAATCCGCCCCCCCTCCCATTACTACTACAAGTTTTCCGAACCGACTCCTGCAGGATCCTTTGTTGTGTCTACATCCTCCTCCTCTTTTGCCCTGAGCGTTTTTTTTTTTTGTTTTTTTTTCCCTTCTCAGAGTCATCACGTCCATTTCAGATGAAGTTAATCTAATCCTTCTAATTCAGTTAATCTAATTTTCTGGCCATAGCCGCACTGCTGATCTTCACTACTGGCCGTCTGCAGTCTAACTCTCCAAATTGTGAATTTCTTCCGCGGTTCCCATGAGCCTGTTCTTTTTCTCTCCCCTCGCTGGGTTGCGACGCAGTATGGACCGTTTCCTATATTTCACAATTATTCATAAAACTGGCTGCTTCGCACGCCCGGTGCGTTTCTTGCTTTTATTGTAGATCTCACATGAAGGAATCACTGTTCATTGCATTATGTTGCTGCAGAAAAAGTCTTGACCTGTGTGTAAATGGTAAAATGTTTATCACTTATGATGGACAGGGACAGCCTGCAAGCAGAGAGTTATTCCATATAGAATCAGGTTTCAGTGTCAAGGCAACTCGTCTCTCATTCAGTATTCATAAGACAACCAGAGTATACAGTATGTGCATATTTGAGGGGGTCCATTAGCTGAAAAGAAGAACTTTCATCATGGAAATCAATGGATATTAGAACTAGCTTCCCAAATATTTGCTTTTTAATCATATTTACAAACAAGACCACAGTTGTGTGTGTCATATGTGGTCAAAAGCCTATATAAATGCCACCTCTTTTATTTGCATGTCAATTTGTCTCCCCCTTTCATTAATGTTCTTTTATCCATCGCCAGGTTCTCGTCAGTCACTGTCTAAAGAGTGACGGTAAATGTTCTCTGCGTTAAAAGTGCTTGGTGAAAAGGTGAGCCTGAGAGGATCTGGGTTTCGCCGCGTAGCAAGAACGGTGTCAGCTTCAGAGAGGAGATTAGGGCCAGGCTACCCACACACTCACAGAAACCATTGGGGTAAAAATTGGGCCGGCCAGGACACACACTTGTTTCTCATTGAGTGGGTGTGTTTGACCCGCCGGTACTGACGGCATAGCGGAAAAAAAAAAACTCATAATATGATTTTATGACCCCCTCCCCTCCCTTTTCTGTAGACCTCCTTTTATGATGCCACCTCTGTCTCCAGCTCTCACAGCAGCTGTTATTCTTTGTCTGCTCCCCTCACCACCAGTGGCCTACTTGTGGATTTATAGGTCAACTGTCTGATGATTTCGGGTCCGTCTTGTTTAATTTCCTGTCGACGCTCGCGTTCGGGGAAATGAGTAACCCGCCATTCGATTCCGAGGAACACCGAACCAGCTTTGCACCTTTTCGAGGAGATTCAAATCTGGCCTGTTATTTGTCCACCTATAATTGGAAAGAGAAGTTTTCAAAGGCACTCTAAATATATTTTGGTGTCTTGTTTCAGTGTTTCCACCCTTTCTGTTCTTTTTTTTTTTTTTTTCCTGAGCTCAGCCTGTCCTCAGCTACCTTTGCCTCTTCGATCTATCATCTTTTCCCCCTGTGAAATACAGATGCGCTCTGGACGACTGCAATGCAGCTGAAACAACAGAAACGGTCTGCTCCCAGGAAAGGGAGTAGACCCGTCATCTAATGGTAATCATAAGAGTATCTGTGCTTTCGAGATCTGGAACGGGCCAGCGAGTTGTCCGCTCGGCCAAACAATCCTCAAAGATGCAGGGGGAGAGGGAGTGAGAAAGAGAGAGCGAGGCAACATCTCAGCGTGGCGGTCCTACTACAGACAGGCAGAGATAAAACAAAGAGATGAAAAGCACCATATAAAGAAATGGGGCTGAGAAAAAAAAAAAAAAGAAAAAAAGAACAAAAAAAGAACAGAACCTTTTTTTTTTTTTTAAGATGAGTGAGGAGTAACAGAACCAAAAGTTAAGCGAGGCTTTCATGAATTTTACAAAGAGAATTATTCACACTGTCGAAGGCAAACCCTGCACATTTAACCCCCCCCCATCAGCCTACGGTCACGTGTTTTATTAGTAATTTCTGCTGCCTTATGGCGACTCGAACGCCTCTCCGTTTCCCTCAGCCTCCTGCGGTTTGTGTAAGCACGCCTCACAGGTATTTTCCAATACGCATTATCTTTTTGTGTGGCGTCGCTCTCACACCTCAGCCAACCCCTGCGCAATCTCAGCAAGTGAAACGGTGTCATCCACTTCCCACCATGCGTCAGCGATTTACATATAACACTGACCTTGGCGGCTTTGGAGTTAATTTAACCGCTATCGGGGAGCATCCCTGCCAGCGTATGTGTAATTAAATACTCTACCGAGGGCGCAAAAAGAAAGGAAAAGTGTGAACATTTGTGACCTTAGCAATTCATACTGGTCTTGACATGGAATCAGTATTGACATAATAAAATTCCATTTCACAAAATGACATGAAATGTCAGCTACCGATGCTGACGAGAAAAAAAAAAAAAAAGTCATTGTTTTGTTTTGTTTTTGTAATTTATTAGTATATCGAATAGTCAAGTTAAATTTCCACTTTGGTCAAGCTTTTTAAAATGATAACATTCGCCCATGAACAAGCACCTAAAATCCAAAAGAGTACACAAGGCTACTATCATGCGTTTATGAAGGGACATGAGTGCAGACATGAGGGACGGGAGACCAAATTCCAATATTGTACAAATGCCCTACTCTTGCCCAGTGATCGGTTAAATGAACAACTTACTGAAAAGTCAAAAGGAGAAACCGCTGTTGTTTATCTGTTCCTGTTTGGGAAAGACTGTTTGGGGGTCGGGATGCTCCCTGATGACAGTATTTTGGATTTCTGCTGTAAACAGATTGGCTCTGTGTGTAGTCTTACATGAGAAAAAACAAAAACATAACACATCGGTTTGCTCCAGCGAGCTCAGGCACTCAGACTCATGTCTGCAGGATTTAATTATGTCCCGTCTTTGTGATCGGTGACATCTGTCATAGTTGGGCTTCAGTCTGGGATGACGGACAATTAGTGGCAGAAAAATGACTATGATCGGACCTATTCTCCCTGAAATCCCCTGCCACGGCCCACCGAGGGAGGACTGTGACTGCAGAGGCTCTGCAATGGGATCGTGCAGGCCAATTACACTGCGCATACATATTTCAGGAACCGCTTGGGCTGAGACAGACTTTGATACGAGCAGATGCGCGCTCACGAGCACAAGCAAAACAAGTCCCGTTGCAACAAATACGCTAAATTACCCCCGTGGAAGCGATCTGTGTGTTTGTGTGGTATAATGAGCATGAGGTTTATTCACCGCAGTTGGGATTTTTTTTTCTCACTTAATAAAGAAAAATTTCGGATTGTCATTACGTTGTGGAGATACTCGGTGTGACAGCTTGCCTCAAAATTACCCACCGTTATTCAAGACACAGAAGCAATTAGCAGAAATACCAAATCTATATTAATGTGCTTAGTTAATATTTACAGCCCCGGATGTTAAATAGAATATTTATTGAGTACCCGGCACCGAACAGAGGTTAAGTCATTTATGTGCTGCTGGAAGCGAGTGTGAGTAAAACTCACCTTCAAAAGGTGACTCACGGTGCGAGAGTCTGTATAACTCAGCTGTTTCACTCATTCTTTCCAGTTACATTCAGGTCAGAGAGGAGTCATTTACTGCCACACTATCTCTGTTAATCATCAGTCTGACACACAAGATTTATGCGCACAACAACAGTAGGAAGGCTTAAATTATTATTTTTTCAGTATCAAGTTGTACATCATTATGGGATCATTTCTGAGTGGACAATAAATTTACAACGAGGGGTCATTAATATTTGTTTTGTGAAAGTGTCGCTTATCGTAATTATGTCGAAATTCAGCTAAATCTATCACCCCAGTCTCACCTTCTGGAGGACAACAGTGTTTTCAATATGTGTATGTGTGTGTGTGGGTGTGTGTGTGTGTCATATGCACTGGATGCTTGCATTTATACTGTATATGAATGATGGTGCATGCTTCCAAAAGATAATGACCAGTTATAACTGGAGAAACACGGTGCGCATCTGTGGACGAAAGGGTGTGTGTATGCAAGTGCTAGAGGTGGTGCTTTACAATGTGTGTCGTCAATGTGTACAGATGCAATGACCCTAATAGGGATGCTCTCCCAGGTGTAGCGACCTAAACGACGAAAAACCTAACTATAGCGCCGTGCTTCATTAAATTGGAATTGATGATGCCCTCCAATTATTAAGTTCAAAATGTGCGCTAAAGTAAATTCTAGATATCTATTAGTTGGCCAGTGTATTTATTTATTCGCTATAATCCATGTGACTACATTCATAATGGGGATAGATTCTTGTTGTCCTATTAAATCACGCACCCACTGGACATACATTATATGCTTCTTGCTGGGAAACACACAGAAAACGAGTGGATTTTGAGGTAATGGTTAATGACAAACCAGAAGGCCCAGCGGGAAGCGGAGCTCAGCACAGCCTATTAGCCTCCCGCATAAGGTGGTGAATTTATAACCAACCTTTGTACCTTTACCCTTTTGCTTGCCCGAGTCAGCGCAGATAATGTGCACTCAGCATCCCACGGACGGGCCACCAAGAGGCTGGAGGTAGGAGGAGTTGTGACTCTCATGTGGAGCTCCAGAGGCAGATGGTTAAAGACGGCTGTGAGCCTTTGTGACCTGCCTTGAACTCCTGGTCAATACTCCCACAGTGCCATACTTTTGCGATGTATTTTGCGTGTACCTCCTGCCAGCAGTTGTTTTTTCATTTGCATTTTGACGATGCGGTTGGAAATGACTTAGGGGTGACTGAAAAGATGCACAACTTATAAAATTGTAACATAGAGATTTTGTTTTTTGTTTTTGTTATACAGGTGGTAAAGATTGAAATGCATGCCCAAGCAAGGTCATGCTGATGCCTTTGAGTTTTTGTCTTAATGCCATCTTTGGGGAAAATTTACACTGTTGCTATCTCCCTCATGGTCGGGCTACAAGACTGGCGGTAGCCAGGGTTAATAGTTTACAAAAACTGGAAGAGTTTCTTCGTTGCTTAGTTGTTGTATTACTGTGGAAAAGCGAGGATGGGGGTGGCATTCATATTTGCGAGGAGTTTTATGTGTCTTTGGAGCTTCATTTTTAGAGTGTATTAATATATACTAAAAATCAGAGTAGATGTCCTTAAGTCACATTGTTTGACCGTGAAGTAGCATATATGACGTCAAAAACTTGTACCGGTAATCTTAAAATTGGAATTCTGTAAACTAAGGCAATCCCTTTTTGCCACATTGTGGTTCGTTCTCCATGTCAGGAGATAATAGTGTAAGACAGTAACATGCGGTGAGGTTCATAGCTGGTGAGGCACTGACTTCATCAAAATCAGATTTACAAACATATGACCCCTACAGAGTAGCTTATTTACTTCACTTCATTTGATTGGCAGCGGTTAATGTGTCGTGTTAAATATCTCATATCATCCACTGTATCTTCAGCCGACGAGTCGCAAGAAGAATCCCTGGAATCAAGAGCGCCCCCCGCAGTGAGGCAGGAGAGCTGCATGCCTCACTTTGTGGCTCTTTGCAGCCGTTTTATGATTGCTCAGCACAAGAAGCTAGTAACGCACATGCAGTTGTTGACAAAGAAAACACCGTACATTGGAAATATAGTTCATATAGCAAAAGTGTTTAAACATTTTAATAGCGACATACGGAGAGACAGCAAAAACGTCTTAGTGCAGAGCACACTAGCAGTCAGCCGTCATTGTCCAATCTACATTGAGGCTCAACAGTCTGTGGCCTCACCGCTCGTCTCTTGTATTTGTACAGTAAATGTAAATATTCAGTGATTTTGAATAAAAAAACAATCTAAAACTGGGAAGTTAAATGAAAAATACATCTATAGTGCAAATCACTGATAAATATAACCATTTAATTATTTTTTTCCATTTTACATATTTTTCTTTCCAAGATTGGCAAGTGAGGCACGGCCTCTCCTGTCCCCCCTGACTGCAGCTCACTGGTGTCAGACTAAAAGATACTTTAGTTTTTGACGTAAATACACTCAGAGAACTCTTCCAGACAGATCTGACAGATGTAGGCCGCAGCCTCCATTAGCCGCCATTGAATTGTGCTATACTAACTACAGGGAGATGCATGTTTTTCATGGCATATGTTGAAAACAGAGGGGGTGTCTATGTCTCATCTTTCCATAGACAAGCTGGCAAATGATCTGGTCGGCCCCAAAATTAGACACATTCCTTTTGAACGAATCCAAGGTACAGTCAAATCCCATGCACTGTCTAGCCATTATTTCCAAGCATTTATCTTATCAGCCATATAAAGGTCAAGAACAAAAACATTGCATAAAAATACTTTTCAGTTGCTTATTAGACTACATGTAGGATGTTTCTTCGTGTTTTGGATTAATTTATCTTCATCCTACGCAGCTGTCTAAAGAAACAGGATGTTTTTTTTCCCCCCTGTTCTATGCTTTGAATGAATAGATCAATGTCGTTATAAAATATATATATAAATACCACACACATTTGGGACAGGAATTTCTGGAGGTCTGACAGCTTTTGAAAATGAGACAAGTGAATCCCCAGCATATTAATGGAAGATATCAGATTTTGTCACAGACACACTTGGCATCCACATGCGCAAATTAATTGTGTTCTAAAATTTCCCCGGCATGGGTCAAACAAAGGATTGTCTTCTCTAAAGACAATGTTAAATATACATTGCAAATCCATTCATCCACTTGTCCAGATCTTGACAACAGGAAGGTAACCTCTCTGGCACTGCCTCTTCCTGGGGGACCCCCATGCTCTCTCAGGGCAGATGAGATGCATAAAATATGTCTACAAGGGGGCGTTCCTGCCAGCTGAATATACCTCTTACACTTTTATTATGTTGAGCAACCTAATCAGAAGCCCAAATTGCACGTTGACTCATCTCACCATGAAGGAATAGCATTTTTTCCTGGAGGTCCCTCTGGATGTGTCAGCCTCTCAGTCTACCTCTAAGCTGCTGCTAAGCTCAGACACCCTGCAGAGAGCAGCTTGAATCAGCTCTTTCATTCTCTCTGTGAATACCTGAGGCCTGGGCCATAGTTGAAGCTAGAAGGGAAATTTGACAAGAAATTCAGAGCTTTGCATTTGACCCAACTGCCCCCCTCCTCCCTGAGAAAAAAAACAAATAATGGAGGTTTGAACCTCTGTGAACTGACCCCTGACAAAGCGAAGGCTGGTAGGTGTCCAAAGTTGAAGGCATCGCCCTCAAGGCACTCTCTGGGGAGTTGCTCTCCTAGACCTGTCTCCCTACAATGGGTGAGATAAACTAATAATCAGGTTATTATGGTGTGGAAACTGAGGCATGAGTTACACAGATAGGTGCGGATTCAGACCGTATCCGTCTGCTCTGGAGCAGAAGGAGCTGAGCCAAAAGGCAAAGCTCTGATTGGACAAGATGTCTCAGTAAGATGGCATTGCCAGGGATAGAGGTCTGCGAGGACGACAATGGCCAAAGACCGAACACTGCTACTGATAGGACTCTCGAGTTCGGCAACCAATAAAAGAAAATGTGTTGAAAAAAGCAACAAAACGCTCAGAACCGAAATCCTGTCGGAGTCATGAATTTTGAGGGCCACGCCCTGCGTATGTTGACGGACGGGCTGGACGTAAATTCAATCAGAGGTCCAGAAAACACGCATCTCTGCAGATGTCAAACATTTAAGTGGGCTTCTGTTTATCCTCAAAAATTGAAGAATGGAGATGATGTGGTGAAAGTACAAGTCAATAAGAGGAGGGGTGAGGAGATTTCCTTTAATTGAGAATTTTGCATTTCAAGAAAAAGGCCAGTGGCCAAACTGACCAAAGAAAGTGAAAACAATAAAATTTAAAATTAAATTTTCTATAACTTCTGAGACATCTGTGAGACGCAACGTTCATTCAGGGATGACAAAGCGGATCTCCTTCTGTTATTGCTAGCAGGAGTGACCTTGGATACTCACATATCTGTCCTGTAACATCTAGCCCGGTTTGCATGAATGTCATCACCTCACCTGAATATCAAAGTATCTCCTCTGACCGAATTCATTTTGTTACTATTTCCGAGCAAAAGGGTATCAAACGAATTGAAAACAACAATCTCACCAACAGTTCCTCACAAGGCTGTTTTATCTTAATAATCAGCGTCCCAGCTACATTTTTGACATTCCAACTTTGCTCTCAAAATTCAAGGTAGATAAAAAATTCTCAACGTGACGTGACAAACACTTTTACGATGTAGTTATTCACTGAAATCCCACTTTGGTATGTACGTGGGTGCAGTTTGATGGTCCCTTTCTTGACAGGAAGCCCTACCTTCATGCGTAGGTCTTGCTGTAAATACAGCAAGTGTGTTTAGCAAGTGTTTTATTCTTATCGTGTTGTTTATTATATCTTGTCTTTTTCATTTCATCATGCACTCTTGTCGGGCTGTGTTTGGAATTTTCTTCCATCTTTCCCCTCCCTACACTTTTGAATCAATTACTTAGGCGTCCATATAAGAGATTCTACTGCATTATTGGGTTTGCAGGAGCTGGGAAGTGACTTGGTTGGAGGGAGATTCATGTTATTTCTTATTTCTAAAATGGGTTATGTAGACAAAAATAATTGAAAATGAGATGTAAATGGTTTGAAAGCCTTTTTTGTTTTTGAAAGACATGGAAAAGCTCTGTGTCTTTCACAAATTAGTTCCAGCTTTGCCACAGTAACTAAATCCAGCTTGAATGAACAGACGGGAGCTACATTGATCTCACGGCAGCCATGATTTCTAAAGCCATAAAAATAATGTTAGTATCCTCGCTTTAGATTGGACAATGTTCCATTACTGCATGCTGGTTCTTTTTACTTGTTGATGCAGCAAACACCGGCAATGCGCTGCAGCGGCGTGGCTCCTGGTCACGCTGTTAGTCTGTTTATCCGTTGCGTCCAGCACAATTAATCTGTCAGTCTTCAGTCTTCGGTTTGCTTGGCCTTGACCCTGACGCAGACCAAACAACATCTCAGAACTGCCTGCCATTTTGAAAGACAACAACACAGTGCTGTGTAGCTCAGGTCTCCAGCTGGGTTAAAGCACATGTATTCATATATGTATACTTACATACATATATGCCATTCATTGGACGTTATTTTTTCATTCATTGGTTACAAAGCTTGTAACCAAGTTAGTCTGTAATTGTGATAATACAAAAACATTGCTTAAAACTACATTAAAATCTCTCACAGTCCCGTATGGTTAAAGTCTATGATACTTTCATTTAAATGTTTCATCATGTAGCACTGTTAACTCGCATTTTAGCATCTCGGTAGGACATTCATTTAAATTGTTGCCATCTGGAATGGACCCTCGTGAAAGACCCAAGTCCCCCTTCACCATGTCTTCCTCATTCCATTGCTTTCCTGACGAAGTGTAAGTCCTTTTGGTATCTCTATTGGCATCAATGATCCATCACGACCCCCCGCCTCCCTCAATTCCTTGATCCCTTCCCCCTTCCCCCAACCCCCTGGAGTGCAGCGATACTGCTGATGCATCACCGACCAAGATAATTTGTTTAAATGACAGATTAGGGGTGTAACTCGATTTGTGTCCGATACAGTATGTAGTGTCTCCTACCAATCTAATAAAGCCTACCCCCTCCACCACCCGTCCTCGTTGCATCTGCTGCTCAACTCCTCCTTGCAGCCGTACACTCTGCCCCCTTGGATGTATCTGCCGCAATAAGCCCCCGTGGTTGAGTGAGAAACAAAAGAAGGGGGAGCGGTCCATTCTGCAGGGCAGTAATAGAATCACCAGAAGGAGCCACCAAGGCCTACGCATAAATTGAATTGCGAAGCCGGCAAGCTGCGACGTTTGGCGAGGTGCTCATTGACTCATTGATCTGCGCAGAGGGGCCTCAGAAATATGCCTTGCAGTCACAACCAATCAATCAAACAATTAAGCCCGGTCTCTGCTGCGGGCTGTGGTCCATTTAAGTCTAACCTCCCAACTCCCCGTACGCTGCGCATTCCAAATTAATTGCTTCTTTCCACAGAACAGGCCTACGCTCCCCTCCCCGCTGTCTCTGAACCCACCCCCTTTGGGCCCGGGGAAAGGTAACTGTAACTCTGCATTTCTCCGATTTTATTTCGCTGCTCAGGCTTGTGATTAAATTATGAAAAGTGAGCAATCCCTTCTCAGCATAGTGCGTGTGCATTTGAGGTCTGTGTGCGAGCGTAGAAGGATCATTAAATACCAGCGCAGTGCCACCTGCTTACCGGCCTTTTTAATTCAATCATTTTTCAAATTCCCTTTTAACGGTATAAGGAATGGTTATGTCAGCTTTTGTGTGAACAGAAAACTGCCTGACCAAGGACACGGCGGGGGTGTTCATCTGCGCTCACGGAGAAGAGTAGGTGGGGTTCATCGGCGCAGACTTTCCCGCAGAATGCCCCACCTCATCTCTTTCCTGAAGGCAGCCTTTCGGGCCGGTAAAACCATGTCCTACAATGCAGCAGAAGGATTATTTCTCACTCGTGTCGCCGTGACTTGAATCCGCATCCGTGCTCCTCCAGCCATGTGGCGTTATCAATTTGTCCGCTACGGCAGGACCTGTCACCTGGAGACGATGACTCCGTAGCATGCTGCCCAGGCTAGCATCTGTCACCCGGGGGGGTTCACATTTGTACATTTCTTCCAGTTTACTTCTCTTTTAGTTCTCTACTTGCACCGTGCCACTTTTCTTCCTCGTAGTCCATGCTGCATTTTCAGTCATGACTCCGGGATGTATGCAAAGGGTGTTGGGATACATTTTGCACATGAGACTACTTGGGCATCTGCTGAGAGCCCTGCTTTTATAATGCCTAGCTGCAGAAATGACCGCCGCTTCTGGCATCGTATGATAAATCAAAGGTGTCTCTTTTTTAGGATCGTGTCCTTAATCTTTCCAAACGGCCACCTGGCCTGATACGTAACCTTGAGGATGTATCTCTCATGCTGGAAGGGCAGCGGGATGTCACATGCGCACACCGGTGCACACACAGCACGAGCTCACTCACATGTCTTGCACAGTCAAATACAGTCCGGGACAGGGCGAGTTGTGCATTTATTGCACCGACGCCCTTGGGCTGTAAACACGCAAGCGCACTCGCGATACGTGAAGGGGACAGAGATGTCACCAAATACAGATTGGATGTTTTACGCCGTGATTATGTCATCAAGCAAGCAACTGATGCAAACTGCCGGAGACAGCCAGTCAGTGTCTTGATGAGTCTGCACAGTCCAGTAAGCTCAGTGAGTCTAAAAACATTATAATGATCTGAAATTTCCCAAAGCCCATGAGCACAGGGGGTTTCCACACCTGAAAGTTCAGACCATGGTCCCTTTTTGTTGCTGAGCTTTGACAAGTTTAATGAGGGAGGTTTTTGGCCGACATGCCACCGAACAACTGCGTGACATACGAACTTCCCGGACCACCAATTTTCTTTGACATCATCGTGTGGGCACTTTGGCAGCTCCTTTCTATTTGAATAGAGAAAGAGACCAAAATGCAATATTTCATTTCATACTTGATAATGGCTCTACTACCTGCTGGTCCAAGTGCGGTTGTAGCTTTAAAAATAGATATACTCATAACTTCAGTTTACTGTTGTTTCTGGCTACCCATGTGAGCAATTGAGTAATGAAGTCATTGAACCGTGAAGGTCTCCAGTCTAGTGCGTCGACTTAAGCTCCCCATCCATCAGAAGACTTTGAAAAGACTCGTGGAAAAGTATCATGTCACAACCGCCAAGATCTAAAGACTTGTTTTTAGAGTTTTAAGTCTCAGCCTAGTCGCAGACTGAGGTGTTACAGAGACTGTGAATCTTCTACAACTAGATTCTTTCAGCAATTTTTTCCCACCGTGCAATGTTTTTTGTTGAAAGACCAAGACTGGGAAACAACTTACCAGATTACTACCTCACACGTAATGATGGAGATGACGGATGTTTGCTGCAACTTCAGCAAGACTCCCAAAATTTCCTTCTGACTTTCAGCTTTTAGTGAAAATCGTTGGTGTAAATCGTCAATTATTCGCTATAAATTGACTGTGCTCATATAGATGCACAAAAAGGCTGCTTGACATACTTTGAACAAACACCGTAAGTGTGACCCACATCAACACTTTTGTCGAAATGGTTTGTTGTCTAGTTTTGGAAGCCTAACCGGGGACGGGGTTGCAAATTAGCTTTGACTAGAAACCTGAATGCATAACATCTACTTTGCACGTTTTTAAGAAGCAGTTTTGATCCATTGATCTCTTTCAAATAAATAAATCATGTCAATGTGATGTGAATCACGTATGTCTCTGTCCATTGGCAAAAAGAAAAGCTATAGCGGTCTTCTATTTTGTACGTTTTACTTACATCATATATACCAATGAGGTTGAGAGATGACACGAGCCAGCCGACAGATACTGCAGACTGTGGCAGAACAGGGCTTGATGGGAAAAACGGCATTCATATTATGTCCTTTTTTTAATAGGCCTTTTTATATTCATGCCCCCTCTTGGTCTTAAAATTCCAATTGAGCTGCCTGTGCTTTCACAAAATCCTTTATCTTTTCTTTTTGTGTGTGTGCTGTGCAACCATGACAAGAAAATGGGACCTGCTAATGACTATCGCACTTCCAATCTCCAATTAACTAAAGAGAGGAGCTGGTTAATTACTTCTTACAATGTTCATCATCAGTCACTCCTTCAGGCACCCAGATATGCGATGTTGCACCGGGAGAGTTAGACTCTCAGATGATGTTTTTACATCCACTCTACAACCCCCAGAAATGTCTATTTCTGGACATTTTATTTCATTTCCTGTTATTGTGTTCTACGCTTAAATGGGCCACTGACAAGACTTTTCAATGGTGCTGGTAAAATGTGTGCTTGGTATTATTGTGCACAAGGAAGGAAGTTAAATACAGTGGAAGTTCATGTCGGACGGTTTATTTTACTTTTATTTTATCAATTCATTTATTTTTTTATCCTCCTAGCATACTTGATTTGGCTCTACAAACATTAGGTGCTACTAAACATTCCACTTTAAAAGATCAGTATGATTGAGTTTGTTTGAAAACGGATGGAGGGTTATAAGACCTTATGAGATAGGGATTCACCTATGAAGGATAAATAATAAATCGTGTGCGCGGAGGTACAATAGTGAGGAACAACAATAAACGATAAACAAAGGAGATTGATGTTTTGATTTATTGATGGATTACAAGTTGATTTATTGATGGATTACAAGTATCAAAGCAAGTTATATGTCTCTGAAGGCACCCAAATCAAATCACAAAAAGACTTAGAAATCAAAAAACACTAAGATAAATTCCATGGTGAGTGTCCTGTTCTGTATTTTTGCTTATTTACACACCTGTGGGGTGATGGCGTGGTGGTTAGCATTTGTGCCGCACAGCATTGGGGTCCCTGGTTGTATTCCCTGTGTGGCGTCTCGCCGTTCTCCCCGTTTCCGCGTAGGTTTCCTCAGGGTTCTCCAGTTTCCCCCCACAGCCCAATAACGTGCAGGGGGTTAGTCGGAAACCCTAAGTTGTTCATACGTGTTAGTGACAGAGTGACTGGTTGTATGTGACATTTGAATTAGAGGGTAAATGGTTGCGTCTCTATATGACGTTTGAGAAAGAGTATTTCTGAATATTGCTGTATGATATGTGAATGGTTGCATGTCTCTACACAGCCCGCCTCTCACCTAATGACAGCTGGGACAGGCTCCAGCCTCCCCAAAGACCCTGAGTGCAGGGTAAGCAATATAGATGATGAATGAATGACTGCATATTATCCCAGAAAATGAATAGCTTGATGTTTCCACAAAGTCTGTTTATGTCAGTTTCGCTGAATATTCCTTACTGAAATTTTCAGTTTAGGATTCATATATTGTGTGAATTCCACCTGTGAGTTATGTCAAATGACCTGAATCAATAGATCTCACAGGATCGATTACCCTAACAACTCAAGGTTTTTCTTGCTCAGCGACTCAGTCTTGTCTGAAACCCAAAAAATGCTGCTCTACAAAGATTATAACAACAACTAAACCCAGCGTTCTGGAACTTCTCCTCTTCCCATCTTTGTAAATAGTCTCATATGTGCCATTTCATGAGAAAATGGCGAGGAACATCAGCCTTTTGCATTAAAAACGAACCTAGATTAAAACAGAGATAACATATGTTCATTATTGATACTTATACGGGTTGCTAGCTATGAAAGATACAGTATATAGTGCTAAATCCCAACGCAAACGTCCATCAGGTAACACAAGGAACTGTCTGTCCCATCTTCAGTTTCAGTCTCTGGCTTTGTCAGTGTTGACTGCTGACAGTGTGCAGGTTTGCTGTGAAAAGCTGCTGAGGAATCCCACAGGGATCCTATTAGGGACACTTCATCTGGATGCTGAGGCTGCAGTACAAACGCACAAACCTGCACGTGCCCGCACGTACTCACGCACACACACGCACATACACACACACACACACACACACACTTGCTACCCACTGAGGACATTCATCAACATAATGTATTCCCATCTTTCAGTCTAATCCTAATCATCACTGCAAATGTGTTACCCAGACCTTTAACCACCAAATAAAACCAGTTCTAACCCTAACTAAAAATAAAAAAAAATCATCAAACGTTCCCTTTCTGCTGGTTAACCAGTAGTGCTTGAGATAGTAGCAATGTGCCATCGGACATTCTAAAGGATGCTGATTGATCTCAGTTGGAAGTTGTCAATACATGGCCCTCATGATAATCAAACGCCAATCAATACCTGACCCTGTTGCCAAAATACAGATCAATACACAACCTTGTTATTATCATGTAATGATTTAATGAAGCATGAGATGCACTCAGGTAAAATCTCTGTGAGATTGTTGAACTAAAAGGATCTAAAAATTATTAAGCATTCTCAATTCCATCTCCGTCACCAGCTTGTAATCCTAATTGTTTCTCACACATCTCGATATTTTCACCACGTACCAGAGAGTTTTGACAGGCCTTTATGTTTCGTATTGCATTTTCAATCTGCATCGGTTACATGTCTTTTGAATACTCGTGGAGGCCTTTCTGGTTCAAAAAAAAAAAAAATATCAGCATTAGACCAGTTGATGCAGCAGTGAGTATGAGCAGTGGCTGCTCTGCAGAATGTAGGAAATATGAGACAGATTAGGGAAAGTGAATAGACGTATATTCTGCATCCTCTAAATCCTCCCCCGAGGTCCTCTCTTACACCAGCTCGGGGCATTTGGGAGGGGGCTGGTGCAATATAACCACTGTGTATGTCTGAGTGCTCATTTTCTTTATTAACAGTTTCAGACTCATTAAGACAGATTTACCCCATTCATTTCCTTTCCTATTAGGCGAGGCAGAGATGTCCAACACCCTCGGGGAGATAAAACATTGATGCACAGTAATCTATATACATCACAGAGATGAAAGCATTGTTCAGCGTGAGGGGTCTCAGAGATTTACTTTTGCATATTCCATACCATCATATTTAAAAGAATTTCACAGCACCAATACGGGATTCTTTGCTCTTAATATTTATTTCATTTTGATGATTTTTTTGGACATTTTTATCACCCTTGCAAACCTTACAAGCCTCTTTGCATACTCCATCGGGTTTTCCCACTCAAAGCAAAGCTCACGGAAAATGTATCGTGTGGCCACAACCACTTTTTCATTTGGCCCCTGTCACCCTTTGCACTGTCGATTATCATCAGCCCCTGTAATTTATATAGAAGCCGTGCAGACAGATAGAGACGAAGACGACCTGCGCGGAAACGCATGCGTACAAACGACCCCGCCTACACACACACACCGCTGTATGCACTGCATAAATGAGAAAAAAAGCACAGCTCCACTCTTTATAAAATTAGCCACGCAATTGGCTCATAGTCAGCTCTGTGGCGACCTTCATTCACATCTATGGGGTGGCATGGGCTCCTGTGATGGTGGGGGTCGGGTTGGGTGGGATGGGATGGGGTGGGGGTTGAGGGAGAATTCGAGAGGAGAAGTGGTAATGTTTCGGTTTTGTCCAGTATACATCTCTGTGTTCCTGGCAGTGAAACAGATACTCACACAGGAAGAAGGGGGGAGGATCAGGAGAGGTTGCTCAAGGTGAACAAGACAAGGGCACCCAAAATTAGAAGTGGAAAATACGTGAGCAAGACTGAACAGATAGAATTGAACATGAAAAAAATGTGCAAATGGTGAAAATCATACACGGGTAGATGGATACACATGAAAATGAAACATGGAGAGTCAAATGTTTTATAACTTCTGCAACGATGCACGAGGTATTTTGATATTCAGTCGTGTTACTGATCTTCCGGTCGTCTGATGCTGATTTATTGAAACGAAGTGATCGAAGTGGAACATCTTGTCCCGGCATGCACACGCGTAGTCAATGTGCACCGCAAACATCACATCCATAGACCTTGACCCAATTGAGCTGTCGCCTCAAAGTGACTTAGCTTTGACCCAGGGCAAATGTATGTCAGTGACTTACACATGTACTCACAGTCTTATGTAAGGCATGAAACATACACGCATGAAAAAATTATTTTGCAAATGAAATGCGATGTTGCACTCGAAAATGGACTTCAGACCAGAATGTAATCCATTCATGCAGTCAAATTACTGCCTTTCCAGCATGTACCGTGTACCATGCATGGTAGAGCATCCCCTGTCTGTTTAACCACAGCTGCAGGTGTCATAAGATGAGAAACCGCTACTTCTATATTGGAAAGTAAAATATAAGCCTGGACAAAGAAATCGATGATTTCAGTTAGGTCAGTAAAAGGGATAGCTGGGACCGTAAAACTGTCTTTTGCAAAATCACAAAACTTAAAAAAATTTAAAAAATAATAAAACATGCTGGGAACACAAGTTCAGCTTTTGCAAATTTGTATTGATTAACTAATGATATATTATTACATTTTAATATTTAAAAAAAAGGTCAAAAATAATTATTGTCAGTATACCATCATAATATTGTCCCTTCTATAATCCCAACCATAATATATCAGTAGTTCTGAGTATCAGTAATTTCAAAATATCATTTTTTGACTGAAAACTAGCCAAATCAAAATTTATAAATACAATGATTTATACATATGATAATGTTAAATTGATAATAATGTGATTCTTATAAGTGAGTTCTTATAAGTCATCTTTCAATCATTTTGCATGATGTCTTTTAACGTGATAAGCATCCATGCCATCCAAGTCTTTTGCATCTTATAGTATTGCCTTGATAGCCATTAAATTGCTACACAGAAATAATGTCGCATGCATCCTTTCTAACTCAGAATCTGAAAAAGGTGCCATGAAACAAATCGTCGCCGAGACTGTGTACGCCGGATTAAATAGTTCAAATAAGCGTTGTCATTTTGCAGCCTTCTGTTGCTGTGTGAGAAACACACCGCCTACTGGATATAGTCTGACATGGTCTAATGGACCTATTTAAACTGTTGTTTGTTTGTGTGATTTGTTTTTAAAGCCCAATCCAAGTCCAGGTAGTCTTGACTTTGGAGTCTAAGCTGATTATTTCTCATTAGATGTGTGGCTCAGATAAGGATTGCAAGTCTGTCAAGGACTTTCTGACCTTCTCCTGGTGGCCCTCCACTTCAAAATTTAGTTTGATGACAGTTGTTCTCCATGCACTCACCCAGGTGGCCATACGTTGGCCTTACACTCATACACCTGCTATGATGTGCCAGCATGCTTGTACGTGTGTACGTGTGCACATGTGCATGTGTGTGTGTGTGTGTGTGTGTGTGTGTGTGTGTGTGTGTGTGTGTGTGAATAAGAGGTGACACAACACTGTTGTACAAAATACCTTCACACAGTTATTCCTCCGATTGAATTTAAATGTCCGGCAATAATTTATAGATACAGATATTGTCTGCAAAAAGAACATTGAATACAGTAATGGTATTTGAGTAAAAGGGTTGATTAAAAAATTATTAGTTCTAATTTTCGGGTAAACTAAGCCTTCAAAAATAGTTAAATCGCAAATTCTGCAAAAGCAATGATATGTTATTTTCATGTAGTTAAGAGAAACGGAAAAGCATCAATCAAATATGAGCCAGCAGGGGCACCTCAGTATAGGAATGAGGAAAGAGAGTTGGTAGAGTTGAAGAGTTGGTAACAATAAGATTGAATTTTGAAAAAAATGACCTACCAAAGCTGAAAACCAAAGGGATAAAAGAAACCTTTCTTTTATAACAGACCTACACAGAGCAAATCGAAAGGAAATAGACAACAGGGTCATACAATATATAAACACAGTTTCACCAGCACAGCAGAGCTGTTGTGGAGGCGTTGGAGCTTAACAATGCTATAAACAAATCATCATGAAAATGATGACATAACATATTAGTTACAAAATGATAGACTTATCATAAAAATCACAATTCGGCAGATGAAAAAGGAAATTCAGTATGAAGGGATGATATAATTCGAAACGGACAAATGGTCAAATCACACGGTTTGATACGATTACAAAGTTAGAGATGGTTAAATCGAAAAGTAAGTTTGGCTTTTGACCGTACCCCTTATGACATTTATTGTTATACAACAAGGAGATTTTTTGTCGTGTAAGAATGAATATGCTATATTACAGTTTTATATCTGATCATTTTGGTAGAACCGAAATTAAAAATTAAAAGAGAACTTGCGCAAACAACATATTAGGGATTCCAAAGGTGACTGAATCTCAGAAAGTATAAAAGTGATTAAGACATAATTGAGGAATAAATGAAATAAAGTGGTGTGTCAGTGCAATGTGTCCAAAAATGAAACAATGTGTGACTTGCGTGACCCATGGATGATATAAGGGGAGCTAAAGTTCTTGACATTGAACGTGTCCCTCGGTGCATCCACTCTAAACAGTACCTATTTGAGCGCCACGGGTTTATTTGATGTTGAAGAGCAAGGTCAGGGAGAATAATCTGATTCAGATGTGATGTAATTTTACTCCTCAAGCTGACAAAGTAAGGGGAGATGGGCTTCATGTGGCTGCGGTGACTAATGTGCCTGTTAGCAGTGAGACACGGGGGTCATGGGTTTCCAGACACGTGTCATACAAGGAAGAGACTCCAAGCCCCCGCCGACATCCATTGCGGGTTCTTACTGTCACATCCCTGACATGAGCTGACTCTTCAATTGCTCCTGTAGAAATACGCTGGCACTAATCTGCTCCTGTCTGTGTAGTAAAATAGATGGGACTTGATGTAAGTACGAGTCTAAGCCAAACGACATTTTGTTGAGGGATGGAGAAATTCAGACAAGCGACAACAGTCTTGTGTATTAGCAAAATACAGGATAAACACAGAAATGCACTTTGCTTTGCTGTTTACACCTTGAAGGAGAGTAAAATCAGTTATTAGTCCCTTTCTGTGCTCCGTCAGCATGGCTTTTAGTTTGTTTTTGCCTCCGCCAATTCACTCTCTGAGAGATTAAAAAGACTCCAGTGATTACTGTTAGTCAGCAGAGTGTCTGGACGGGGGCTCCCAGGTTCCAGTTGTGCAATCGCAATGCAGTATGATGTGCATTTAAAAGCAAGGTGTTTCGGGTTCATGCAAATACAACTCCTCTTTTATTTAGTGATTCTGTTTGTGCGAGGGTTTCTTATAGTGCCACAGACCATAATAGTTATAGGTGTAATACTCACTTTGTTTTTCCAAGTGGTTTTATAGCCAAAGGG
Source organism: Fistularia commersonii (assembly GCF_037954325.1). Taxonomy (NCBI): domain Eukaryota; kingdom Metazoa; phylum Chordata; class Actinopteri; order Syngnathiformes; family Fistulariidae; genus Fistularia; species Fistularia commersonii. The sequence continues at coordinate 22,956,950 of NC_141284.1, read as the reverse complement.
AAGAATAAAGCAGAGAGAAACGTTGCAAAAGAAATAGAGCTCTGCACCTAAAGCAGTGAGCACAGCGTAATATAATTTTTATACATATCTTTTGATACACTTGTTGTAAAACAGCAACAATTTTGTTACGATATTTGCAACGCAATGCAACCGGCTTGCATTTCTCAACAGTAACGACATGCCGAACACGAGAAGTTATTGAGAAATCCTATGTTCCGGCTTTCGCCTCTTCTGTATATTTCAGCGGTCATTGGAAGGACAGGTCCGTGATCCAGCCTTAATGAGTTAAGAAAGACAACAACACATTAAGTCATTCATCCTGCTGTCAGTGTCACTGAGGAGAGCTGGAACCTATCCCAGCGATCCCAACCGTTGCATGTTTTTATGTAACGTGTGAATGAGTGAGTGAACGGTCGTATGTCTGTATGTGGCCTCAAAGGGATTTCTACCAATCTTTTTATATAACTTGTGAAAAAGTGAGTGAACGACTGTATGTTTTTACATGTAGCCTTAAAGGGATTTCTACGTATCTTGCATGCTGTTTGTGTCTTCAAGCCCAAATCGTGTTCTACTTTTTTTCAAATTCTGCTCAGCTCTCCTGAGTGTGTGTGTGTGGGTTTGTGTGTGTGTGTGTGTGTGTGTGTGTGTGTGTTTGGGTGTGTATACAACAGGAATTTTGTAATTGGTAAACGTAAAACTGCTATCATGAACATCTGTCGAACCAAATGATGGGTGGGTAGGTGGTCGATCTGTTCTCTATTCATGGAGGCACATTGGCTCGCAGATTTAGATTTGCACAGGCGTCTCGCGGTCTGTCTGCCCCGTCCCCTACTCATTGTCCAACCGACGCCGGCGACAACATGTTATTTAGGCCTACGACTGCTCTGCGTCTGCCAAGTCTCTAATAGGATAGAGAGATATAGACAGGAAGGCAGATAGACCGATGACGATGGGGGGGACCGGGTGGGTGGCTAGGTGGGGGCTTTGTTTCAAACAGAAGCTGATGGATACATTTTGATGGTTTTAATAAGCGAATCACCAGGATCCTAACCCACTGTCAGCCCCGATTCTCTGTGGAAACAAAATCCCTGGCTCTAATCCAGGGACCTTTAAAATCTCTCAAAGAGCACTGCCAGCCTTGCCCAACTTTCTGACTCTCCAAGAGGTAATAGCTTCATAAACGGATTTCAGGTTAAGGTTCGTACAGCCAACGTAATTGTAATTGTTTCCACGACGAGGAGGTACATAAACATGTCATTGCTGATCCGGGCAGGTGGTCTTGTCGGTGCACTCATGTGCGTGCACAATGTTAGTACGGCTGTGTGATTTTTTTTTTTTTCACCGCTATTGTGCCTCATTCTGCAAGCGCGCACTCACATCCTAAAACTGCTTGTTGTGCATTCATGTAAAAGCTATTGATTTTCTTCCTGTTCGTTCCTCGCCGGATCAATTCCTGTCCAGGACAATGCATGGGAACATACAGCTGAAAATCAGGGAACAAGCCCTTTGATGCCTCATTTTATGGGTTTTTCAAGAAAATGACACTAATAGGTGTCCCATCCTGGGGGCATTGTTTAGCAGCTGACGCACAGTTTCCAATGGAATTATGCAGCGGTGCCATTAAGAGTTCAAAGAGTTTGCATCGCTCATCCACTGACCGGCATGTGGTTTTTAGCATATAAATTATGTGTTTACCATCCGCTCGGCTCTCTAAGTCATTACTTATGTTTACACCACTATTTAGGAGCGTAATTGCCAAACAAATGTGCGATAACAACTGCGTGTTCATCACGTTTTAATCCCTGGACTGTGAATCATTGTTATTGCATTGTTATTATTGTCAATAATTTCTCCTAGTTTTAATTACTCTTGCATTTAAAATGCCTCACACAGCAAAGATGCAGTTGGTTTAATAATCATTTAGTTGTTTCTCCCCGCAACGTTAAATATACATCGACACAATTTCATTAGCGGATGTCATCAAATATTCATTGCATATGTCTGGAAATCAGTTGAGTGTAATTAGGCATTTGTTGATGGACTGCCTAATCATTTGTTGAGCATTAAACATTGACTGACAGCTGTCAACTTAATGTCCTTGCTTTACTCTCACGTCTCAGGCCATCTCTTCCTGGGCGTCATAGCTCGGCATGTTTACTCTGCATTTTGAAACGTTCTGCCCAAAAGTGATTACACATTCTCTATGTTGTGTTTACCAATGTGTGCAATGCGGCAGATTAGTTGGGCTTAGATCTGTTTTGTCATTTATCTGATGCTATTAAAACATGTTACATGTGATCACAGTGACATCCCATCTGTTCGGACCCGTCGTGGAAAACATGAGTGGAAGTCATGATCCCGTAAATCATCCTTGCACTCTTTTCAAAATGTCTATTGATAATTCTCACTCATAAATTTGGATATTTTGAAGTCCACTCACGAGATTCTCTCCAGCTCCATTCAGCAACAGATGCACGTTTGGGACGTGGAGGGAAAAGGGTAGACAGAGGGAATTCAAGTGGCTGACAGCACCTGCTGCGGCCTGAAAGTCCGCTCCAGCAGCTCCTATCCCATAACCCCCCCACCGCCTGTCAACAACACAGAGGAATGTCGCCACACGCAGAAGCAGGTGACACGTCCAAGGCTCATCACGATGCGGCACGTACGCAAGCGCACATGTTCACACACACCGCCAGTCAGAAATGAATGTGCGTGTCATTTCTTATGTGTTCTCGAAAGTCAACACATGTCACGGTTGTGACGCAGCTCGTCCTTGAAGATCTGCCCGTCTTTGTTCACAACAAGCTCAGATGTTTTTTTTTCCCCCTTATTCGGTGGTAGGTGTGTGCCGGTTTTGCATCTGTGACATCATTAGAGTGGCACCATAAAGTAAAGTGACAACAACATTGTCCCTCTGACTAGACACTACAGAGATGTCCTTGACACGTTGACATCTTTGTATGAGGCACAAGGAGCTACATACTAAATCTATGATGAGCTTCAAGCAAGCCAAGTCAACTTTCTGCTATAAATAAAGCAGGACAAGTCAAGTCAGCCCGGTTCAAGCAAGTCACACGTCACTTTATATGAAATTCTGACCATTGTCTGGAGCAGAGATAGCCTCAGTAAAATTGGGAACCGTAGATATGGTTTGACCGATACTACTACTAATATACTATAACTAAATAATGCCCACACAGCCTCATTGACTGTTTAAGTGGTTATTATACATATAAGTCTGTTTAGGATTTAGATTTTATGACTTTCCGGTTAGATATCTCGTGGAGGCTTGTTTTTATTATTGATGATGTTTCTGGGATCTGTATGCTGTAAATCACTGGCCACTGCTCATGGCCCTGTTTGGAGAGGCTGTTATTTGAATGTGCACGTGGAGTCTGTTGAAATCCCAGGCCTTAAGTGGCCACGGACCCCAGAGGATCCCCTGGAGATGCACTTGAGCTGTTCTTCTTCTGCTGCGTTGCAGTATTGCTGATGTGAGATTAATGGCAACTGGGAATCCACAGATATTGCATCCATATGTAGGGATCAGCCACTGTTTGGCCGGTTGATTCCTATCGGCCTATCACAGTGAAATTCTTTAAAACACTGGGTTTTTTTAATGACACTATTTATGTTTCTTCATATATCAGAGATGTGAAATTATTCAATTCATTGCCTATGAGGCTCATCCTTTACACCGTCGGATGAAGAAACTTAAAAACCATGAAAAGAGAAATGAAACATGGCTGTTTGCTGACGCTGGCAAATTGTTATTCGAAACGTCAATACAGGCATAGTGCATCCCTAGTAGCAACTTCAGCAAATGTCACTGATACGTAAACACACACGTATAAGGACACACAATTACTGGGCAGGACAGTATTCAACAATCCAGTCATGTGGGCATAAAAACCTGAAAAATTCCATTCCCCATATCTGGCAAAGAAATTTTTCTTTTTTTACCATATTTTTAAAGTATGTGAAAAAACTGCCCATACAGAGCGGGTTGTAATACATTACATAGGGTGCTTTTTCAGGTCTCAGTGAACATGTCAAAAATCTTTGCTTGGAAAATTATTAAGTTGCAGTTGCAGTAGTAAGGAAAGAATACGTGCAAGACCTTGAAAAGTATTTCTAACCTTTTTATTTCATATTCTCTTACAAAGTGTAAAAAAAAAAAAAAAAGTCACGTGAAAATTGTCATCAACATACAGAACAAGATTTGTCTCCATAAAATGTTGACATCGTAGCCGGCGTGTTGAAACAATCCCACCTGGGCCAGATGTCGCATCAGCGCCGCAGACACACATAAACCTGTCCAGAGCTGACAAGCTCAGCAGGACAGGCCCTTCTTCCTCTTCATCATTTATTCACCCACACAGCACACTGTGTCAGGCCCATCCTATAGAGCAAACATTTATTCTCAGCATTCTTCAATTTCCCCCACAAAGCTGTTTTGAAGCACGTCTCCTTCTTTCCGCGATGCGGTATCGCAGCCATGTTGGTTCCAGAAGATATTTTCTGATCGCTAGCAAACAGTGATCCTGTCAAATAATGCTGAGAAGAGATATCGGTGTAAACCAATACATGCAAGCGTAGACAGTGTAATGTTTCAATGGACAGGATGGAGTCATGTTTTTCATGATTTGTCCTCTAAAGGACAAATCCAGTTGGTTTAAAAACAGCAACAAACCATGGAGTTAATGGAAACACTCATTATAATGAGGCGTAGTATAATTTAGAATGCTATCGAGCAGCGTTACACCTTAATTATTATCTGAAATCTATCCGTCATCCCATTTTTGGTAGAATTTATGGATTCACAAGCCCATTGCTGTATACTAAGCGGAAAATTCTGATATAGAAGAGGAGGCACATAGTAGTCTATCTCTTGCTCCTGCACTTGTCACTTATCAAGTTCAGTCCATGTTCCATATGCTTGTTTATGTCTCATGCATTGCGGTCTGATTGTATTCATGCTTGTCTGGCGGCGAGATTGTTTTTTTCCCCCGATGCAAACAGAATTAAAGCGACGGCCGCATCATTAGCGTGCCACCGATGGAATGAAGTGATTGCGAAGCATCTTCACGGCCCATTGCCGCTGTGATGTGAGGAAAAGAAATCGAGGTAGAAGCATAGTCGAGAACGAGCCCTCGTCTTTCGGTCTGGCGTTTTTCATCTGTACAACCGGGGCTATTCTTTTTTATTTGCGCATGTAACAACATCAGTGATAGTTATATAATAAGTTTTCGACAATTTCCTGAAGTGCTGAAAAGAGAAGACGTATTCAAATCACTCTTGGTTTTGTAAGGCCCGAACTCATTATTCACATCATTCACATTATTCACATTCGCAGTGTGCGAGCCAAATGAGGAAACAACAGGCAGTTGCAGTGAAATATTAGAAACTGTACCGACTCTATAAACCATCACATAATCCTGTCCCACACAGCCGCGCACATATGACGTACAAGCTAGAAGAGTGATGATCAAATGTAGGGTTTCTATTGAGCTATCAATACCGGCTGAAATGTGTGATAAATCAAAGGAGCGAGCTGAAAAATGAAAAATGGAAATGGCCTCCGCACGGACAGTGAAGAAATCAAAACCCCTGGATTTATTAAAGAAGTCACAAGATGCTTGGCTGCGTTACATTTTCATACAACCCTCTAAGTCGCTCCTATTTTCGGTTTGCAGTGATTTGATTTTTCAATTTGCGCAGAACTAAACCGTCAATGCCTCCCCCTTTTAATTGCGCTGCACATGTAAACGACAGCTCCACAAGAAAGAACCTCTCACGGTTCTGCTCCATGTAAAGTCAAATTGTCAGGCACTTTGCAGGTGTGACTCACAAACTGACAGTCACAGCAGATGCTCCGGGGTATTGTGGGTAAGATTTGGAAACGTAAAGCCTCAGCTCACGGGATTCTCCCGAGCTCTGCATCAGTCACCCGTCCAGCAGCTCCCTGCCCCTGCAGGGAGAGCGGGCGAGCCTTTTCCGTGAGTTTGAATCTCCCTGCCTGGACACAGCAATGACATTGTCCCCCAGCTTGTGTCCTCCTGCCCCGCCACCAACTTCTGGTGAGGTTGAGATGCTCAGCTGTGCACAGAGTTCTGTCTGAAGAATGATGCCACTGCAGACCAAGTCGGTATTTTCAGGGCGGCCATGTGCGGAAGGCAGACAAGCATCCACGTTGTGGACTATTAGCCCTTGCGGTTGCAGACCCAAGGCTGCTGCGGCTCTGACACTTGTAAGGGAACATGACCGTTGCTTGAGCTGAGGATGCCGATGCCATTGGGTCTGAACAGTTTGAGATTATTTCTCTTTTGTTTTTTTTTTCCGGTGACATCCTGTCAATACTGCATTATTTTCAGTGTACGCGTCATTTATATCAACAGATGCCCTACGCTTGTCTCAGCATGCTTGGCGTGACATAGAATTGACCCGGCTTCTATTTCAAGTGCTTCCCTGACAAGGTGAACCCCGGTGTACACCATGTTCCATTTCAGGTGTCAATACTGATAGAATACCAAGGCGATGTTGTGCTTTTATTTTGAACATTTTCATGAAGGTCATGATAACAAATGACGCCAGCAGATATGAGGTGGTATGCTTGTATCTCTTTAAGAGAAACTCTTGTCATGGGTGTAGCGAAGTTATGCGTGGCAAGCCGAATATCGAAGATACCCTCCCTAATGAGCAGAAGAAACTAATTCTGTTTGAAATGGCATCAGACTCCGGGAGCAGCCAGCAACCCCTCACCCGCATGTGCAGTTTAGCTTCTTGTCGACCTTGAAGGATCGATGCGGAGGTGGTCGAGTCGAGCTGAGTGGTCATGTGGAAGCTCATAAATAAGAATGAAGGATGAGGATGGCCCAGGAGACCCGGGGTGGGGATCGTGCGGTGGGGGGGAAGCATCGCAAAACACCCCGGCACACAGAGGCATGACACAGACAGGGCTGCCCGGCACTCCTCACTTATCTGGGGATTAATTACACCTGTTCCCACATTACCATCCATCCCCTACTCTGAGGAACCTTGACTCCTTCAACCCTGCGTGCATCCTTCCTCCACCCACAGCCACATCCGCCCACACACTCGGCCATGTGAGGAAAGGGGCAGGTTGATGAAGGTCTATTTTGTCTTTAGAGCTCCATGAAAATGGACCCGGCTACAGACGACAGTGTTAGGATGGTGCTTATCTAGTACTGATATCCCAGAGAACTCTCACTCTTGTCATCAAATGTCATTAAACACACCCCTTCCTTTCCTCTCTCATCATCAGCCGTACGGCGCGGGAACATGAGCCGGGACCGTTTTTCCCCCCATTAGCGTCAGCCGTCATCACTCACAGCTCTGCCCCCGGAGCTAACACTGCCATTGGATATTGATAAAGCCCTTGAAAAATTACCCTCATGGAAGGCATTCTGCCAAAAAAGGCTCAGAAAATGAGTTGTGGCTCTGCAACACAGGGTTAAAGGTACTTAGAACCTGCCATGAAGTACTTTTCAATATCTCAAGCACCAGCTGCCGTGCCATTATGTTTTTTTTCTGAAACTGAACAAACATATCTAAAAGTCCACTCACTAATTTTTTTTTTCCATTGAAATCCTGTAAGGGTTTCATGATTGTTCTCTGAACACGGATTGTTTTTTTTTTATTCTCGTTGATTTTTGCTATGATATATGTTCACATTAGCTGGTGTTATCCCACTACCCTCAATGCATAGAGATTAGTTTAAGTCGAAGGAGAAGTTTTATGTGCAATCTTGAAGAAAGCTATAAAAAGGAAAAGCCACCACAGCAAGAGCTGACATTTTGGGGAAACGTGTGCAGGTAGTGAAGTACAATGCAAAAAGTGTGCTGACAAAGTAGTTTCTTTTCTATTCACAGCCGATGAGACTGTGGCAACATGTTTTCTGTGTTTCTTTCCATCCTCACTTTAAAATCTTTTAAACGTTTTTGGAGGAACAAAATATGTGTTGATCGAGGCAGACAGAACATACAACATAAGCATTTTGCGCTTCTGCATCACAGTGAGAAGGTTCCTGGTTTGATTCCGACAGGGGGCCGTTCTATATGGACTCGCCATGTTCTCTACGTGTTTCTCCTTGGGTTTCCTCCAGGTTCTCCGGTTTCCCCCAACAGCCCCAAAAAAATGCAGATTTATTTGAGACCCTAAATGTGTGAATGAAAGCTAATGGTTGCATCTCTATTTGAGTTGTGAGTGACTGAGTTAATTGTTGAATGTCTCTTTTTGATGTATGAGAAAGAAAACTGTCAAGTGCGTCTCATGAATCTAACCAACTAGTATAAATAGATTAAAAAAAAAACAAACAAACGGCAAAGTCCATTCATTCGCTCATCTAAGGGCTAATGCATTGTGTAAACTTAGCCAAAGAATGTCGCTCATAATTATGTCATTCTTATTAAGTTTGCATTTTCCGTGGATTCCAGGTGGCAGCAAAGGGTGTTTTTTTTCCAGAGAACCAAATTATATACTTCTTAATTGTTTTACTCATTATATCTCCGCACCCCTTAAAATGCATTAACCGCTATCTGGAACAGGTGGTCCTCCACAGGCAGGGATGGGAATACCAGACAATGAAATTAAATCCAAGCGTCTCTCTCCCCCCTCAGGTTTGGTTGACTGTAAACGCGATTAAAAATGTGAAACCAGTGAAGACAGAAAACAGGATCGCAGAGGCAGATTTCACGCGCCTCCACTTTTTGCTGAGATTAAGAAAAAAAAAAAATACGGCAAACTCAATTGGCGATAAGGCTTGAGGAGATGATTCAATCTGATCTTTTCCAAATTCATTAGAGCCGCTGGAGAAAAAACTTGTCGCGATCAGGAATTATCTCCTCCTCCTCCTCCGCTTCTCTCCCAGCCCCCACCAATCCCCTAAAAAAAAAGGATGTGCGGCTGCCTTTTAATTGCATCTGCATCAGAAAATCCCTAACTTTATATGTGCTGATGCTGGTACATTCGGCGGCCCCATTGTTCTTGCATGAGTTTCACACTTGCTTACTATATCTGCCTCTGCTCCCTGCGCCTTATCCTCTGTCCCCAGTCTTGCTGTCTTGTTTTTCTGCCTCTTTGCTGCAGAAGATGGACGGGGGGTGGAGGGGGTGGGGTGGGGGGTGGGGGGGGCTGACGGGCCCGGCGACATCCTCCGTGACGGTATGAAAGACACCTGCCAGCGTCAGTGTGCACGTTGATGCAAAGTCTGAGCTGGCATCCGGAATATATTCTGCAAAAAAAAGGCCTCTCCATCATCTTTACTCCTTCCTAAGAAAACTTGTGATAATGTTTTCTACTTATTTTGGTAATCCCGCTGTGTCACTCATCTCTTACGTTCGGTTTCTGAGATGCAATAAAGTTTGCAGGGAGAGACACCAGTCTCATACTGTTTATATAACATAAAAGCTCCTACCAAACTTTAGGACCCTCTGGGTCCTAAAAATCCTCTTTGGAAAAGATTCTGAACAACCTGTCCCTGGAACAGTGTGGAGTGCACACCTTTCATCCCCCCTGCTCCGCGATGGGAAGGGGAAAATGCTCAGCGCTTTCAGCATTCGCTCCCGGTGCGTATTGATCTTTCTGGAGTCAAAGCCGCTCTTGAAATAGCACCGACGGAGTCCCAGACAGACGACAGGAGGGGCAAATTCCTTCCAGGAGCCGAATGGAAAAGCGGCGGGGTGTTGCGTCGGTCTGCTGACCGCACCGCTCCGCTCCCCCTCTCGCCGTCTGTGTCTCTCTCGGTTCTCTGACTCGAACCAAGATGACCTCTGTCATAACAAACCTTGACCTTATCGCACCATAGAGCTATGGTTTAGTCTTCGCTGGTCAGGTCCAGTGCGACTCTGGATTTGGTCTTAAATAAAGCGTCTGTGTTATAAATCTAACAGGGTAGCAGTTGTTGTTCTCTCCTTTCCTTTGACGTTATTAATGATGTGTGCTGAGAGAGCAGAGCTGGACAAAGGATGGAGCCTCCTGCTGCTGCTGCTGCTGGGATCTCCTCCCTCCCCCCCTCTCATTTTGGACTCTGCCTTGTATTTAAGAGCTCTATATCTGTACCACTCCATGTGTATCTTCCATATATGTGTACTTTGCTTAATTTGCACCTTTGCGCATTTCTTTTTTTTAACGGCATCACCTGAGCAGCTGAGAAGTAACCTCTAATCTGTGTCACACGTAAACAATGCCACTCCACTATATATTTAAACACCTGTTAAAATCAAAACAAATGCTGGCAGCAAAATAAAGAAAGTGCTGTATTATGAAAAGCCCATTCCCTTTACATTGGCTTCGTCATGAAGGTGGATAGTGGAGAATAATTCAGAAACATGCATCAATGCGGTCTGCTGCTAAAACTTGTGCCAGTAGTATATGATGGGTCTGTGGGGGGAAATGATACCTGAGTTTGGCTAACCTGTGCTGCCGCCAGGCTAATGCAACAGCCAAAGGAGAGGAAAACGGGGGAAGTGTGAAAGTAAGAACGAGCTGCCAGGAGAACGGCAGATTGTGTTGGCACCAACAGGCCCTTTCTTATCTGTCCAGGGGCTTTTTGTCACCTTGACTGACCTTATACCCTCCAATCTGAGACTACATGGGCACAGGCAAATCTTCCCAGGTGTCTGAACCCAAATTCTTTTTTTTTTTTCCATTATCGACCGATTATCCGACTCTGGAGCCACCTGGGGTTGACTGTGGATCAGTTGCCAGTCAATCGCAGGGACTCATACAGAGACATCCGACCATTCACCCTCTCTTTCACACAAAAGGGCTATTTTCCCTTTTTTTTTCCAATTAACCTTAGTCATTCCAGAGGCAATGATGAAATATTATGGCAAACATACTTATTTTGGTTTTTACATATTTTGACATCGAAAGGACCGAAAATTACAAGCGTTGTGTTACCTCAACATGTACCCCCATTCTGCCACCCTCATTTGTAAAAATCCATGTTTACCGTTTCCACATGCAACTTATCCTCCAACCTCATGTGCAATTTTCCACTTCTATATGTGCAACAATACTACCAATATTAAGTACAATATTCCACCGAAGCATGTCAAAGCTGGACAATATTTCAAGATACATTTGACTATATATATATATATAGTTGACTATATATTTTTACAACCACCCAATTTGCAACATTCTAAGTAAGCATGTGAATGTGGACAATTGTTTGACAGAACCCAACATCTGCACTTTGATATATTGTGTATACATTTAGTTAATGGTCTTGCAAACGGCTGCTGCCTATGCATGTCATTGTGAGCATGCATTTGACCAACACAGACGGAGAAGCAGCTTAGTTTCACTTTTTAAGTTTTACTGTAATGTTTCTATTCTCTCTGAGCAGGCGGCAGTGGCTCAGTTGTTGGAGCGTCAGTCCCTCAAGTCGAACGGTTGATGGTTCAATTCCCGACTCCTCCCGTCTGCCTGCCGAAGTGTCCTTGGCTAAGACACTGAACCCCAGGTTGCTCCCAATGGTCTGGTTAGCGCATTGCATTGCTGCTGTGCCACCTTCAGGATGTGTTTGTGTGTGTGACTGGATGAATGCTATCTTGCGTAAAACTCCTTTCTCGTCAAAGTGATGTATTCTGTTTAACAAAGTTTGTGACCTTCAGACTAAGCGAGGATATGGCTTCCATACCGTGATCTCCATTTCCCAGTGTAATTTCTCAGTAATGGAACACTATAGTGCAAACATATTTCCTTATTCTACAGAAATTGTTTTGATAAAGGCCGATGTGTTCCAAAGATTGAAACTATAGAGAGATGGCTCAATTTTCTTAACACGATGTAACTGGGCGCTGCTGGTTTTAGCTTCGGGTGCTAAAGACACAGAAAGATTATTTGAAAAACAGCTCAGCTCACCTGTTTTCATTTCAGCCAGAGGTCGGAGAGATCAAATAAGCAACCCATGGTGCAACATGGGCACATTACTTGAGTATATCATTGTTTATTTCTTTTTGTCCTCAAGGTCAAATGAATAGATGAATTGTCTTCTGTCAAAGGCCTGAAACCATTTTGTGTCCAGATTGATCTTAATGCCCCCTGTGTGTCTCAGGTCAAGTGGAAAGTAGATCTGCGGATCCATTTTCCTGTGGGAAGTTACTGCTGACTCTAGAACAGTGTTGTTTGGATACATTTTTATTAGCCATCAACATCATCATTTTCAGTTCTCATTGAAGTAGACTAATTTCCATTAAAATGTTCATGGTTACTGGGCCTGTCGTTTCTTTTGACATCTGGAGGACACTAATAATGCAGCCCTACAAAGATATATAAGCTCAACAGACAACAGTTATAGATTATTTCCATAAGTAATAAGAAATGTATCATTGTCTTTTTCTAATTTAGTTGCTGAGATCCATTGACGAATTTGAATCCTCAATGTGTTCGATACTCTGACCTGGGTGGGTTCTGTAACAGCAAAGCTGTTCCTAAGAGATAGAAAGCAGAGCTGGAGGCAGTAGAGATGAAGATGCTGAGACTCTGTTACGGAGTGATGAGGACGGCTAGGATCAGGAATGAGTTCATCAGAAGGACAGCGCGCGTTAGATGTTTTGGAGATAAAGTCAGAGAGGCCAGACTGCAATGCAGAGGAATATATTGGTAGAAGGATACTGAGTTTGGAACTCCCAATTAGGGCATCTAGAGGAAAACCAGAAAGATGAGAAGATGGGTGAAGTGAAAGAGAATATAAAGTTAGTTGGTGTGAGAGAGGATACAGAGAATATGGTCAGATGGAAGAAGGTGATTGGGTGTGGTGACCTCTGAAGGAGCAGCTGAAAGAAAATGGTTGGCAAGGTCAACGGCAGAAAAACGGTGGTTTTGAACCGGACACCAACAGGGCATGACGTTCGATGATGCAAACCCGCTCGGAATGACTTCTCAGATGGAAACTGGCTATCCTCTTCGTGCTCCTGAAATGTCACGTGACTCGACAGTTGCGTTTGTGACTTCAAGTCAGGTGACCGACTAATCACTGACATCTGATGTGTTCATAATATTGATGGAAGATGATAGCATATCAATATATTCAATTCATACCGAACATTGACACTCACTGCAGGACATTCTGGATCTTTCCATGTTGATATGAGGTATTTTCCAAACGGGAGCTGAAAAAGACATTTTAAATTTAAATTTGTGAGAGCTAGCAAATGGGACCAAAACAAAGTAAGGATGATGTAAAGGCACAATGAATGGAAAAACAAAAGCAACGGAGGAAAGAGTCAGAGATGAGCACGGGGAACAGAATGGACGACAATGGCAGACCATCCACTGAAAATGACTTTGCTGATGTCTGCTGCGTAACAGAAGTTGACACTTGCATGTGTCAGCAGAATTTTTTATGGAATCCCCCCGCCACTCCACGGTGTGTCAAGGCAGATATTTCATGTCAACTGAAGGATGCAGAGAATCTTCTCAGCTCTGTTTTGCTCTAACCTCCCAAAAAAAAAGGGCAACATCAGCAGTCATTCCTCATGGATAGCCCTGAACTGGCGGGGGATTTGGAGGCAAGACACATCCAAGCAGTGACAAACATAAATACATATTCTAATGTGACTGCACTAAGTTTTCTTTGGTGTTTTCCAGCTCCAAGCTTTAGTTTACGCTGCTGTATTCTGTGACATGCGCACTTGACAGCAAGTAAGTCCCTGTTTCTGTCACGGGTCGGGAGGCGGACTCAAGCAGGGAACCACACCAAGGCTAGAGTATGTTCGGATGCTCTATTTTTAACCATGGGATGCGGGGTCTTCGCAGGGTCGGGGTCCGATGTTGCACCAGCCGGGTCTGGTCGGAATGGGGTTCTCGAAGGGTCGGGGTCCGGTCTACACTCGGGGTCCGGTGGTCCACCAGGGGGTCTCACAAGGTCAGGGTCCGAAGGTCCAGGGGGGGCCTGGTCCACAAGGGGGTCTCGCAGGGTCAGGGTCCGATGTTACACCGACCGGCAGACTTTAGACCTTTGGTGTTTCCAGCCAACCCCCTTGAAGTTAATTCCCCACGGAGAGGACAACGTATAATTTACCCTGTTGTATTTTTGTATTATGTATATAAGTCAAAAATAAATAAATCAATTTTTTTAAGACCCCTCCCTTTTAAAACTTCTCTACCTGTGCCATCTTTTAATCTATTCTCTTCCAATTGTATTCACATCATAGCAACCTTTCCCAGCTGCATCATGTCCTCTGCTTCAGCGATCTATTCTTTCTGTTTTTTTTTTTTGCAAACACACACACACACACACACACACACACACACACACACACACACGCACACACACCTTGACACATTCCAAAATAATACTAGACCTATTATTAGTCAAAAAAAAGTAGTTGACAATATCATTTGAACCGACCAATTATTAACCTTAACCATCACGTTGATTCGTGTGATTTCATGTATTAGCTGTGTATCACAGCATGAGGTCATCATGTGTGCTTTTATCAGTACATCGCTTTTCCCTTTGGCACAGATTGTAAAATGTGAGTGACAGCGCTACATTTGCTGCAGCCAGGTGTTTCAACAGAGTACAATACCTTAATTGCATCTTTTCTGCACTGCATCTACCACGTGTGTGTGCCTGCGTGCATGTGTGCGTGCGAGCGTGCATGCGTGCATATGCATGTATGTATATAAAAGCTGTATATGTATATGAAATAACCAATCAATAGCGTGTCACACACGATCACAATGCTTTGTTTGGCAGACAAGATATTAAAAAGTACCTCACCGCAGTTGATTCTCACTTTAGTCTCCAAATGTCCTCCAACAGTTTGTTGCAAATCTTGGCGCACAACAAAGCATGCAGATAATTACTGGAGGCATCATTAGACTGGGAAACACCTCATAAAGAGGATGTACTTATATTAACGCCACTCTTTTTCTCACCTCTTGCCCAGAATTCCATTCTGTTAATCCATTTACTCCCGACCCAAACTTCGTCCTATTTATTTGGCAGTAATGGCAGCATGTCGACGATCACATCGGCTGCCTGAACCCTCAAGCCAACCGCAGCTGGCGGGCCTTTTTTGCTGTGCAATCTGTTATGCCGATGGTGGCCTTGAATACAATGCATTTTAACACGTAATTTTGCACAGCGATCTAAGAGTACGGGCGATGCAATTTACTCTATGAACCGTGTTGGCATGGCGTGTCAAGCTTTGCAGAAACAAGAGGAAATGTGTAAGAGAGCTTTCCCGGGCGCTGCAGTGACACTGCGCTGTATTTATCATCTGCTCGTCCTCTGCACCGCTTGCCTGCTGAGCAAGGTGAGTCTCCTTCCATGTACCCCGCGTCTCCTCATCGCTGCTCTCCTTCTCTAATTCCTCCGCTACCATCATCCGTCTCCTGTCCTCTGACCCAGGCTGCGGCGTCCGAGTCCCTGAAGAGTGAGCTGTGTTTGGAAAAAGGAGTCTTCAGGATAAACGACTGCATATTCAGAGGTTTTCGGGCATTCGAAGGAGATGCAAAATGAACATGTGGCGAAGAGTGAAAAGGAAAAGCAACCGGGTCTTAAAAGTGAGTAGAAGATAAGGCGCAGACAAGCGGGAGCGTACATCAAGGGGCCCTTTGTAAATTATTAGGGTTCGATATCTCGATCTCGCAGTCTCAAATTCATTTCAGCGGCACTTTATCAGCCTTTTCTCCCCCCTTTCCACTGAGAAAATCCCTTAGAATAACCATTCACTCCTCTTCTTTGATGTGAAGAACTTAATGCCTTTTGGGGGCCATTTTTTGTCTCGCACATTAAAACACAGATTCCTGAGTTCTCAGATAAAGCTGATAAATAGACACTGACGCGGTCATTTTCCCCCGCGGCTCTGAAAGTGAACTTTATTTGCACTTTACATTTTGTTTTGCAGCAGCTTGAGGAGGTCAAGCGAGGGGATTTACCCCAAGAGGGATCGGCTTCATCCTAGAGGTGAGACGTAAAGAGGGAATGATTAATGTCACTTAATGTATTTGGGACAGTTTCTTGCAGTAGCTAATAAATCATAGCTATAATCAGGAGAGTCCGAAGAAAATCCCCATGTGACACATTTGAAGTGGTCATTTTACTTCCACCGAGCGTGTGGAAGACTTCTATTTAATAATATAGCCATCGCAGGAGTTTGTTTGTTATAGCGGCATCTTCCTGTTGAAAGTGAAAAGGTTTGGCACACACAAGGAAATGGAAATCCCTTTTTCTTATCCTTTGCCAATGTGAGTCTCAATTTCACAACCGAGGGATTAAAACATTGTGGTTCTATGACTTAGTACGCTCAAAAATACCTTGTCCTGCTTCTACCCTCATCTTTGAAGAAGAACTCAGGCTTCCAGCCAAAACAAAGATTATGGACATCAAACGTAGCGGGGATGAAGCATGTCACATCCGAATAGTTATGGTCCTCGATCGCTGGCGTTTAGGCGAATGGCTTGTGTTCGCCTCACATCTGTCGATATGCACGCCCTGGCTTCTGAATCGCGTGAGCTTGCTGACAGAGAGGAAGACGCAGAGGGATTGGAAAGGTGTTTTGTTATCGTTACTCAAATGTCACTTTTTTAATCAAGCCTCCTTTGTGTGGTAATTAAACGTGACACCAGATGGAATTGCTCCAAGAAACCTGCATGTAAAAGGAAGTTGCAGATCCACTGCAGTTGTTAATTGAATGACTCATGCATTGTTGCAGGAAATACAGTCATGCATTATAATACAGTCAAATTTTATTGCTTTATTATTCTTAATTCTGTTCACTTGTATTGCCGCTTGTTTATCTGTGTGTACGAGCATATGGTGGGTTTTTTTTTGTTTTTTTTTTGTTTAAAAAAAAATCAAACTTCACCATCTGTGAACCTAGTGGCTGTGAATGTTTTGAGGAATATATGCTGTATTCAATATTCATTCTTGCATCCATTATCTCTACCGCTTATCCCGCACACAGGGTTGCGGGTTGATGGACCCAACCTCAAGTGTCAATGGGCGAGAGGCGGGGTTCACCCTGGACCCGTCGCAAGTCAATCTCAGGGCCAAATATAGAGACATACAACCATTCACTGTCTTATTTACACATCTGGAATATTTTAGGGTCTCTAAAGAACCTCCTGGGCCGTGGGAGGAAATCGGAGAACCCGGAGGAAACCATTGCAGTCATAGGGAGACTCCACAGGGAGACTCCATGCAGAAAGGCCCCCTGTCGGAATCCAACTGGGGACCTTCGTGCTGTGACGCAGAAATACCGACTACCGCGCCAGAGTGCCGCACGATGTTCTAAATATGGTCCTTTAAAAAAAAAAAAAAAAACAGAAGCCCTTCAAATAACTGTTTTTTGATTACTGGCCATTATCTGCCACTTACTATTATAATCAAATCGAACAGCGGACAGCCTGAACGTTTCCATCTGTAGAAGTTAACATTTTCGAAATCGGGTTAACTTTTTAAATCAGAAGATTTAAAATTCTGACGTGATTACCGTCTGCAGCCGGAGTTGGATTTGATTCTGTCTTGAGAGACCCTACTCTCCTACTCTGATTACGCGGAAGTGTAAAATTAGCAGAGGTGCCCTGCTCGTGTCATTGGCTTGACTTTGTTCATTTTCTTGGACATTTTGTATTTCTGTCACGTAAAAGTGCAAACCTGAAATCTCATTCATGCACATTCAGCCATAAATTTAGAAGGTTTGTATTCACGCACCCAGTTTACATGACATGACTGTTAATGTATGCACACATGACTGTTAATGTATGCACGTTCAAATGTAGCATTGCAAACAGATTGATCACCACTCTTCTTAATTAGTACTAGATAGATCATTTTGTTGTTGAAGTTAATACACCTTTTGAACACCTTAATGTCACTAAATTCTGTCCCATCTGTCCTAAAACCCCCGCCACAGATTTTACCCCCCCCATCAAAGAGCCCGGGCATCTCTGTGAGGGATTAGACTGTTGCTTGGTTATGAAACTTTGACAGCGCTGATTTAGTGACCATTACTCCTGGAGACCAGTGATGGCTGTGATTTGTAGAGATAATCAATCTTCTCCTCATAGACAAGCGAGCAGATTCTAGCTCTTTCAGATTCTGCATCCCTGTGCAGATAGGGGCCACTCAGGTCCTGCCAGGCAACCTGGGTGTGTCTGTTTTCAACATTTTTCGTTCAACATTGTTCTGCCCATCCTTGTCTTCTTTTTGCCTGCACCCTAACCTAACAGAATATGTGTTGCTTGGTATGAATGTTTTGAAATATGTTGTTATGTGCAGATGTTTGCCAAAAACCAGTGACTGCATTTTTTTATCTGATCAGGTTGACTAATAGTTGTAGTCGTGCCATGTCATCGCAGTGTTTCTTTGTATAAGCTTGGTCATATGACTGGGAGGGGTAGCAAGACTTATGTAGACTTATTAGTCTACATTCAAATCGATACCACTAAATATCGCTAAAACTATAATTTGGGGTCTTATTGGATTTTTTCCTCAGAATCCAAACTGTCTGTGAATGACAGAGTGAATTGTTACATGCATCACTACGCTGCTTCGCTTGTCTCCCATCCAGTTACGGTTGGGATTGGCTCCAGGCTCCTCATGACCGTGTGCAAGATATGTGGCATAGATAATGGATAGACAGATGGATGGATGGATGGATGGATGGATGGATGATGAGGTAAAACAGAGGTAAAATATTATGCATTTAATCTGAAATGCATGTAAGGGGATGCCATCTAAAACCCTATGGAGGTTGATATACACCAGAGCTCAGACATATAACTTTTGTTGTCGATCGAGTTGGTGTACTTGTTTTGAAGCCCATGCTTCGCCAAGTCACTGAGACAATACACATCTTAGATATAACTTCCTTGTGCTTTAGTAATTATGGGGTGTAAAAGGCCATTCCTGGCTTGGTTTGAAAGCAAATGAGAGCAGGCTGGCTGACATCCCACTATGTAATTGATGGAACATCTCGATACAGATTCCTTTCACACCTAGCCTCAGTCCAGTCTTACTCCCCCATGAATTAAGATCTTGACTGCCCTTTCTGCTCCTATTTGGTTATCGATCGCAGATTTTCATCAGTCTTAAGTATTGAAGTATTGCAGTGAGGAGAGCCATGAATCTTGAACCAAACAGCACCAAAAGCTATAATTTAGTGAAAAACACAGACTTCTTGCACAAGGACCCCCAGCCTGAACCTGTCAGGATGGGGCTTGCATTGTAAATCCTGCCTGCAACCTGTGATGGATATGTGGGGATTGGAGTGATGGCCTTAATACCAGCACACTGACCTGCAGGTTAATCACAATGTGCTGTTTAAGCAGCCTAGAACCAGCGGCGATACACCTGAAACACACACACACACGTCATATTTTGCATGTTTGTAATGGCCACAGTCATACACACATATATAGATGCCTCCATGTGTTCTGTGCAAATGACACACCAGTCGTGCATGTCACATGTGCACAGCGCACAGAAATAAACACGGCCTGTCACAGTGTTCCCAGGAGAGATGGGGGGAATCTCTGTCACGTTGACCTTTCATTACACTGAATTAGCATGTGTCATTTTCTTACAGTCCTCAGGGAACAACATTTAATTTTGTATGTATATATATATATATTTATATATATATATATATATGTGTGTGTGTGTGTGTGTGTGTGTGTGTGTGTGTATATATATTAGTGTGTGTGTATATATATCTATATATCTATATAGATATAGATATATATGTATGTGTATATGGGGATCACCACAGGTACAACTGTAATTTACAATGTCCCAAGTGTTTCTCTTTTATAGAAGTCACTTGCTTTATTTGTATAAAACTATTTTTCTATCTGTCTTTTTGACAGCCTTTCCTGCCTCACATATTTTCAAAAATTTATAGATGTAATATGGAGAGCCACACATGTAGAAAAGCTGTACAATACAATGATGGCCAAAATGCAATGTTTTCACAGTCTGCTGTCGTCCATAGCTATACTTAGCTAATATTTTATGGCAAAAAAACAAAAGTGGCTGGTCACTGAAGGAACTTTCTTTTGTCTCCGGTGCCACTCTTAGATCTTTTTTTTGAAAATAGCCATGAACATGCTACGATATCAAAATCTGGGCAAAACTCTAAGGTGGTATATCTTACAATAGTGATGTTGGTTGCAGTGCAAACAACATAGTTTTAAATACAAAACTTATATCTACAATTTTCTATTTCATACCACAGGTTCTGTTGGAAATTCTAGCTGCTTTACAGTGTGCCAAAAGTATATTATCACTACAATTAAACATTTTCAGGCAAAGCTTCAGTATCATGGACTACCATCAGCACATTTAACTGAACGACAACACTAACAATACGTGGACAACATTGCATAGTTTTGAGGGGGGGAGAAAAAAATTCCTGCACTTAGCTGCCAACCCCTGACATGTTACATCACGTTCATGCTTTTGCTTGAATTGGAATCCTTCGTAGTTGGCTGCCTTATATGTATTCTGAACATAATCTCTTAAACTGCATTGACTGCACATGCAAAAGAGGCTTTCCATGTGACAAAGCTTTCTGCTGCATTCCCATTAACTTGAATGAATATGCTGACTAGACATGCATAATACATGAGAAAATGGCTATTATTTTATTGCACATTTCTCAGAGGTTGTCATTTCTGCCTCTCCGTGTAGTCAAAATAGACATTTGTATGCACTCAAAGGGACATCATGGCACTGGAGGCTCAAGGCCCAACGATATCAGGGAAATGCAAACAAAAGAATCTCAAAACCCATAAAACCTCGCTGTTGCCGGTGATATATTAAGCCCTCTCCCCTCCTTACCTCGCCCCTCTATGTTCCTCTCTTTTGACAGCCAGCCTTCAGGCACTTTTCAAGTCTCCTTCCAGTGGGTGCCTACCAGTCAGAGGCTCTGCCCTAGCTCCTGGCACTAAGCACTGATTACACTGTCTGTCTCACCGCAGTGACAGCAGCGGCCCAGAAGATCCCTTCTTACTCCTTTTGCAAATCCACAGCCAGGGAAACAGCGAATCCTGCCCTCCAACTGACGAGTTGACGCGTGACAGCATTCGGGACCGTATGAGATTTGTCGGACAAAGCATTGGCGGTACTGAATATCATGGGTTTTCAGACTTATCATCAGAAGCAGTTTGTGCCGTATAAGCGGTCCATGATTTGTTTGGGTGCTGCGGCGCATGTTTACTTAAAGAGATGCAAAGCTACAATCCAGCCAGCAAATAATTGGCAACGCAGACAATTCCCATTGCCACGCTAAATGAGCATCAGTTGCAGATGAATGATGAGACACTGGGTGGGCAGGGTTGTACAACAGCTGGTTGGAAGATCCTGAATCTTTTCCAATGTAATCCTTCACTATCCCTTCTTCAGATCATAAACACCCCCAATCTTGCTACTTTAAGCCTCATTTTCCAACTCAGGGTCGCTGGTTGCCAGGGACCTTGTCTGTCACACTTGTATCCTTGGAGGAACCGTTCCAAGACAACAGTTTTGGTCACCGATTGCTCGACCATGCTATTCCATGTAGTCTAATGCTTTGCCAAAACCATGCCCTTACAGGCTAGACTCCAGGTTAACAAAACGTAACGGGTGTAAATGTTAAAATGTTGATCGCTTGGGAAGTTCTTTAAAACCATACGCCAGAACATTCTCTACATTTTCAATTTTCCCAGTAAACTCAGCCTTTCTCTGAAACTCCATTTATCATTAGTACAATGTTTGGCTATTTAACATGACACCAATACGGTGAGGACACATAATTGCCTGTTTACTATAGGCTCTAGTAAATAAGTGGATATACGGGCTATGGGTTATAAAGTCCTGCTCTGAAGCACTTACTGTTCCCAACCCAACGGCATATCTTTTTTTTTTCTCCCATGTATTTCATTTTCTTGTTCAGAAACCATGGAGGGCAAGCAACAGCTATTCTAGCTTTTTAGCTGAGTTTGTAAAGTATTCATTTTATCGTCCCCTCACCGGTAGTTTGTCCTTTTTTTTTTTAATCAATCCAAGCCAATTAAGAGTCCTCTGTGGTTTCTGCTGTCGGCTTGCTACACCCTGACCCTGACTCCTCCCTGAACCCTCAGCTTTGGTCCGATCCTGGCACTTTAACCATGTGTGCGATTGTGTTACGATTGTGAGACGAAAACAATCCCGGAGGTTACCCGAGGGAAGCTTAACCACAATCTGCCCCGAGGACCACAGGTTTCTGTCAACCTGTTTTCCCTCACAATTTGTCAAGATGCGATGCTTGGTCAGTGACTCTATATGAAAAAACGTTGAAACGTCTCGGCCCCTCGGCACCCCCGTCAGCGAAAAGTGACGGCCATACTTGAGGTTTGAACAATGTGCATTATTAACTTACATATACAAATGATATAGCCACCTGTTTGGAAACACCATTTATTAATAGGTTTATTCTTTCAATTCAGTTGATGGGGGGGGGGGGCAACATATAAGACAGTATCTCAACAATGACAATCCTAGTGTGTATTGTTACATCTGTGATGGTCAAAGCTCTGCAGGCACAGGGTCATTGGGTGTGATAACTAGTCACCTGACAATCTCAGCGACAAGTTGTGTAATCATGCTTGGGCGTATTTGTGCGTGCACTGGCATGTGTATGTGAATGATATGTTCTGTATATCATATCCCCTGGAGGGTGGCTTTTCAGTGAGATATACCACCGCACTGACAGAGGTGCTGATCTGCAAACGGGGGGTGAGGGGGGGACAGGGGACACGACAAGATAAATGCACGTGTCTCTCAAAACCACACGGGACTCTGTCGTCACATGCCAGAGCACAGGAAACAAGGAAGCGCCGGGTCATGAAAGCAAACGGAACAGCACAGGTTAAATAGCAATGGAAAAATTTTGTGCAACTCTGGCCCTTTAAACGGTTGCTGACCTGCAGTATATATTATATTGGAAAAGATGGGTTTAGGTCAGCTCCATCTCCCGAGTCAAGGTGATGTACAGGAACTGGAGTCCTGTCTAAGTGAAGCCCTGCTGACCGCTGACCTTTGTGTCTTTCCCCATCTATCACAGTGAGCACAAAGTGTATATGTGTAAGATGCAGAGGGCGCACGTTTGCGTCGGATGTGCGGGTGCGAGTGATAGACTTTGAAAGATCTATCTTTGTCACCGCGTTGCGTGAATGAGCAATCTGTCCTGTTCATATTCAGCCGAGCACAGCCAACCCTGGCCCCAGCCTTGCCTGTGACAACAGGAATGCTGTTAAATGAGTTGACGTTGTTGCTAGCAGTGGACGGCGCTTATGCAGGACATATATCTTTGTACGTATTTGCCGTCTGTCATCGAGCGGGCGAAAGTAAAAAGTTTGCGAGAAATCCTATTCAAACGTTAATGTGGAGAGGACTCCCCCTATAATGTCAAACATTTGTGTAATGAGAAAGGATGGGCATGCCAAATACCCGATGTCGCCTTTCAAATTCAGCATTTACGCAATGAATTCAATTTAACTCAAATGTAACAGTTGACTGGACCTTTGACAGTCTCATATTTCCAGCATTTTCCACTTACTTGTACCACAACCAATATTACTTTCTTGCCTGATTGAGTAAATGTATGAGATGAAATCAAATCGCCACAGCGTGCATGGAGCAGAGCATGGAACAGCACAGGGCATCGTGGGCTGCCTTCTGGGCATCTATGATGCCCCGATGCAGAAGGCGGCTAAGAACATTGCAATGGATCCACCCACCCGGGCAACAGCCTGTTTGTATCGCTCCCATCAGGAAAGCGATGCGGGACAATCAATACCCACACATCTCGGCTGAAAAGCAGCTTCTCCGCAAGAGCTGAAAAAGCAATCTCTCCCCCAAACCCTCCCCTCCTTGCAAGCTACTGCACTCCATCCCCCCGGCAGAGGACTCACATTCACACCTGGACCGACACACACACCCAGCCACACACTAATACAATTCCCCCCTGCTGACTACCCCCCCCCCCCCCACAGAAACAATAACTTTATTTATTTTTATTTTTATTTTTATTTTTATTTTTATTTTTATTTTTATTTTTATTTTTATTTTTATTTTTATAAAAACCTGTACATACTCCGAGCCGGGAGCTCTCATCGCAAAATTTCACCATGTCTGCACAATGACAATTGAAATCTCGATTCTTTATATTTGTACCATTTTAAATGTGAGGGGAAGAAAAGGAGAAGTGTTTTCAGTTTCGCGAATAAATTCATTAATTCACAGTTGTAAAAAAAAGAAAGAAAAAAAAAATCTCTGTCAGTGAGTGTGATTTAGTTGTCTCATCCGATATTTGTAAGTTCTTCTTCATGCCTCATTTTTGATACCTCTTCTGTTACACCTGGCTGTTTCACGTATCTCAGAATCTTTTAGCAAAACTACATCTGTAAGACATGCTGATTGTCAATTTAAAGGAGGTTCTATTTATATGTCATTCATCAGTTGCGTTCGGATCCACTAGATATCATCATGTCTCAGTCAAAGCATGCGACCCAATGTGTGTGCGGTAACTGCAAGTGAACCGTCCCTGGCGTGACTGCCCTCTATTTTAGCATCAAATGAACACAACTAATTGGACGAGAAAAGTTATCAACCAACCCAGCTCTCAGTAATATCAGCTTTATTTGCAATTTCACCCTGGCAATCTCCAACTTACATCTTTTTCGACTCGGTTGCTGAATTCACGTTGGATATCAATTTCGTTTTAAAAGGGGCTCAAATATATCACGACGTCGGCGGCGCCATGGGCTTCCCCCGAATGACAGAAAAGTAATATCATGGATCAGTACTCAACATCTGGGGTGTGCCAGTGTGCCAGTGTGCAAGTGTCACCTCGGGGGAAGATTATTGGTGTTCGTGTCTCCCACAGGGATAAGAGTGGTGTATACAGCAGAGTGGAACAGATAACGGAGCTCAGACACACAGTTGGATATGTTTATCAGGAACATAGGCATTCCCAAAGGCGCCCCATTACTGCCAGACTTACTTTGCATCTTTATATGCATGGCTCTGGAGACTGGCCAGTTGATCGCTTTATCTTTTCCTTTCTCTCTCTCTCCCTCCACCTTTTCTTTTTGAATGTATCTTTCTGCCTGTGTGTTTGTGCGTGCATGTGTGCGTGTCATGACAACAATAGGCTGATTTTGTGTGCCAAGAGTGAGACAAAGGTGTGGGAAATGGAGGTCAGAACTCATCTTTAGTAACCGGTGAAGTCTTAAGTAGGGCAACAAATGGTGCAGTGCCTCCAGTGTGGCTGGACCATGCCCAAAACAAGGAAGATTGGGGGAAGCAATCACCAACAACCATAGTGTTAGCTGATCATGTACCTTATTATAGCAAAGTATTTTTCAAACAACCAAAATGTCTGCTTATCTCTTGTGTACAATACACAGATGTGCTTCTGCGGTGGAAGTAAGGCCTGCTTTACGAACCACATTTGGTTTTGTTCATAATAGAGAGGAAGAAGAAGAAGACATCTAATCACAGAAAGAAAGGTGCTTGAAGGGTGTGTTTGACAGTGTAAATAAAATTATCTATGAATGTTTAAACAAATGTAGGCAATTATCAAAATAAGATAAGATTAGATATTCAGGTGTCGCAGCAGGACAGAGCAGAGGACAGGTAACTGAAGTATTTAAATCTTAACAATAGCAATCAATATAAACAGAGACATTAAAAAGGACAGAGACGGATAAAAAGAGATAAACTGCTGTGCGAGGACAGGAGTAAAGCGACACGAGTGAGTGACAGTAGCAAATAGTGGCCAGTAGTTAAGCTGCAACTCTGACTGGCCGGAGTTGCAGCTGTCTGATAGACACAGGCACAAAAAATTGTTATTAAGTTGAAGAGCTTCACAAACGTCCCTCCAGCCGAGGGTGTCTTTACAGACAAATGGTTATGGTCCTGTGGTAATGAATCTTCTCCAGGCACATCTTCATATTAGCTCGATACACCAGTTTAATTTAAAGCAATGAACCTAAGGAACCTGAGCTTGACTTTTTTTTTATATGTATTTCGTTACCTTGAGCTACAGATGCTTTACTCATAGTGATGGAAATGCATTCCCAAATCTCAAACTATTAGAAACCTGTCTAAACACATAAGGGCAGTCATAAACTTTGGTTGGGAAAAAGACATTATTCAGTACCCGGGATATTTCATTCATTCATTCATTCATTCATTCATTCATTCATTCATTCATTCATTCATTCATTCGTTCGTTCATTCGTTCATTCATTCATTCATTCATCATACTATTGTGCACTCCTTACCTCACTTGTTACTAAGACACTTATAGTTTTATCCCTTGTTTACTAAGACACTTTATAGTTTCACTGAGACACTTTATAGTTTATAGTTTATTTTATTTCTAATTCTGCCTTTTCTTTTTATTATTTATTACTGTTATATTTCTGTAACTCTGGCACAATTTCCTTCGGGATTAATAAAGTTGTTCTTATCTTATCTTATCTTATCTTATCTTATCTTATCTTATCTTATCTTATCTTATTAATTCATTCATTAATTCATTAATTCATTCATTCATTCATTCATTCAAGCGACCTCACTGAAGGGAGTTGTTGCTTATTCTCCATTTGTGTGCCTCTCTCTGTGTGTGTGTGTGTGTGTGTGTGTGTGTGTGTGTGTGTGTGTGTGTGTGTGTGTGTGTGTGTTCCTTGTGGGGAAAAAAGCATATCCTCGGGTAGAAACATGTCTTGTTGCTTTCCGAGGGATTGCATTCCATTTGAATTAAACATGGACTGTCTAAAATCACACACATTATCCCGGCAAATGCTTTCTGACGCGAAGTGAGACACAATTGAAAGTATTTGTAAAGAGTAAAACTGCAATATTTAGGATATGATCCATTTTGTTCATTCTTCATTCTTTTTCTTAATTAAGATTTTCTTTGTGGTTTTCATCATAGCGTAATCATAATTTCACAATTGCCTGCCACCTAGTGGAATCTGTATGATATATAATATAATGATTTGTGCTTGGGATGGATGACCCCCATCTCAAAGTTTGCCATGTAGTTTCTTTCCATCCAGTCTTTGGTTTGTGGCTTTGACTGTAATGGAAAACCATCCCCTTTCCCGTCTTCCGACCTCCAACGTAATGCAGTTTAATGTTGATCCAAGTCAATATGCATCCACTCACTGGTAGTACCGGTAACCTTTTCTGACTGTGTCGTGCCATCAACTGTAAAGTCGAGGCCGGGCCTATGGATCAATCCCTCTAACTGCCGGCTTTTTCTTTCTTGTGACATGTCACATCTACCAATCTTGGCATGAAATGGAAAAATGCAAATAGCACCCACTGTTTCCCTCTTCTTGTGCATATTTTATTTTCACCTGTTCTTACCTCCTTTCTTTTTCAAGCCATTTCTTCCCTCGTCCCATCTGTCTTCCCATCCTCATGCGGCACGTCAAACATCCTCGGCCGGGCTGTGTGCTGACAGGCGGCCCACTGACAAGCTCCCAGGCCATTCTGACGGTAGCCGAGCCTCCCTTCGTGAGGCCCTCGAAGAGACAGTGTCAGAGCAAATCCACTCTGGAGGCTGGCTGCCGCAGTCCGCCTCGTTCTGAAAGCATACGAGAAACAAAGAGGAGATTTGTTGAATAAAAGAAGAAGAAAAAAAAAACAGATTGCAATTGTAATGCATGTTTTGCAGGAAAATCACCAATATCCCTTGAAAATCCGCAGTTAGCCGTTGCAAATTATTAAAGAATATATGAGTTGCAAGGTGACTAAACTACAATCACCAAACCTGCCACTTTCAAAGCCTCCATGTCTATGACACCAAAAACAGATTTATCAAATAAATATTTTCGGAAACTTGGCATGAGAGACATTGGTATTCACATCCAGGAAGTGGTGAAAAGACACAGACAGTGACAAACGCATTAATATAAGATCAGATATGGACAAATTATTGTTCCTCATGTTAAGAGCAAATGGATTAAAACATCCCATTCAATTTGCCTGCATCTTTATCTCATACGTGTGAAAAACCCGAAGACGCCGTCCTACAAGCAAGTATACAAGCAATCCCCCTGCACGCAATGAAGTCTGGCAAATCAGATAACAAGAATCCAGTTAAATCGCATGTCATGTGGGATCAGGAAACCACCCGGCGGTCAATCTATTCGTCTTTTTTCTATAAGAACGCCTGCATGATTCTCCGCCTGGACCTGCAGGAGCAGCCCTGGGCTCACCTCAGGACCCAATGTCTTCTAGTCACGGTCTTGCCACGTGCATGTGTGAGAATGTAGCAACAACATTCACCGCGTCAACGGACGGGAGGTGATAGAAAAAGGGCAATTGCCTTGAATTTTAATTTCCCCCTATTCTCTTTCTAATTTTGATTTATTCATGTACATTTGTGTTATTTTGTTTCTGCATGCATGTGTTTGTGTGAATACTGTACATGTCTCTTAATATCTATTATTGAACATTTTGCCCACACTTTACTAACCTCGTTGCTGATTAATAAGTAAAGACAAGACCCTGGTATTAGAAATAAGCCCCAAGCAAAAGATGTAAAAAATAATTCATTTGTAGATAAATATTGCAAACTTCTTTCATTCTGTGATATCCTGGCTTTCATTTGTCAAATTTGTTATCGTTCATTTCATTTGTCGGCACTTGTGGCCGTTACCAGCGCCGCCCTTTGGCGAGAACCGCTCCGAAATTATCCGAACCAATCAGTCTTACTCTCCTCTCCTCGGTCTGACCCTGCGTGCCTCCAGCCGAGGGGCCGGTTGGATCGTGTGTTTACGGGGATCTGTGTGTGTGTGTGTGTGTGTGTGTGTGTGTGTGTGTGTGTGAGAGAGAGATAGCGGGGCGGTGCTTGGGACTCGCCATGTCTTTGCCCTTTTGCGAAAGATGTGGAATTGAGCTTGGAGGTGTCAAGATGAGACTCTAATTCACCGCTAAGAACACAGTCCAGTTCTTTTATATCTGATTACACACGCACACACCTCCTGTAAAGCGGAGACGCAAGGGCGCACATGGAGTATACACACAATGACACACACACACACACACACACACACACACACACACACGCACACACATCTTCAAAGCTGCCCAGGGGCTGCATGGCTGACGTGACAACAGCCCTAATGAGCTCGCCTGAGTGGGTGACCCTGGCGCCTGGCTCATCGGAGGATCGGAGTCACCATAGAGATGCGGGAGCAGAGTATTCAGGTGTGTTTGCAGGGTTTAACACCTTTTCCTTCTCGTGATTCATTGAGAAGAACACGCAGAACTACCAAGGTGACATGGTAAACTGTCGGGAAGAAGTGTTTAGTCGAAAACCTAAGGCTGTGAGCTGTTGCTCAGCTCATCACCGTCTTTTTTCGCTCTTTTCCAAAATTTACTTTACAACGCCGTAGCTTCGGCATTGTGAGCGAGGGGCCAGCGGGCAGCCCGACAGGACCACATTTTAGGTTTGTAGTTGTGCGATGATGACTACGGGCCAATCCTTTCTTTCATCATCTTCGGCAGTGGAGAGAGAGAGACAGTGAGAATGTGAGGGTGTAGAAGAGAGTCAGGAGCGAGAGGACTACACGGAGCTCCGCAGGGCTCAGTGTGCTCACTGATGATATACGGGGTAATGAACTTCGAGACTTTATGCATCAGAAGCGTGACGCTCCGCATTGCCTCGACTGTCAGCAATTTCTGTCCCGTATCGGTGAGATGAGGTCTTGTATAATCTCCTTCAATCCAGTCCGTACCAGCTTTTTGAGGCGCGCTCTGCTGACTTAAAGTCTGCATTTGTCAGCCTAATGGTGAAATTTGTAAGGAGTTTAAATTCATACTCCTCCTGGACATGTCATGTGGGGTTTTCGGTTGTGTCACGGAGAGGTTGAGGGATTCTGCTGCTTGTGTAAAGTAATGATTTCAAACTTTCACGAGATCGGCTTAGTAGCCATGCAAGGCGGCTTGTTCTCACAGTGTACCGTGTTTGCATCATACAGGACAGGATTCAAATGTCAGGGAGCATATGTGTGGTATTTCCCATTATATCTTCCCCCACGGTCTCATTCCCGTGTTGCTCCGTTATGATAAATCTGAATCTTGTCGTCCTTCTTTTGACATTTCTCTCTAATGATGAAGGACAAAGTAGGAAAAGGGCAGGGGCTGAAGAGATGGTAAGACAAACTGAGTTTACTAGGCTGCAGACATCATGATGATGTGATTCTGCATTGAGCAAATCTTCAAGCATTCATTCATTCATAGGTGGATGTGGGCTTCATCCAGTTGATTGCAGGGCTCCATTAAGAGACATGTAACCTTTCACCCCTTCATTCACACGTCATACAGAAACATGTAAATATTCACTCTGGTGTTCATAGGTCTGATCAGGTCTGTTGGAGGAATCTTCAAATCTCAGAGAAACCCACGCAAACACGTGGAGGACATGTAGACTCCCCACAGAAAGGCCCTTTGTCGAAATTGAATCGGGAACTTCTTGCTCGATTTCAAATCTAGCTTTCACCGCTTTTCACCACCAAAAGGGAGGAATTCCCTTTTTTTCTATCTCCAAAATTGAGTTTTTTGCGATGCATAAGTCTTGATTTGGTACTCAAGCAGTTTAGCTTCCTTGCCTAAAACACTGTAACTGTCAGTTACTGGTAAAAATGTATTTTTATTTTTGTTTTCTTACATTTTTGTAGCAGAATCTGTTTTGTCTGCGCTCAGAATAGGTTATTCTTTTGGAGCTGTAATTATTTGCACACTATGTGGGATAGTGGCCAAAAAAAGGAACATTAAATGAATAAAATCCCATACAAAGCCAGAGACAATTGTTTCCAGACACAGTAAGGAGAACCATGAGCCTCTCATCACTCTTGAATAATTAAAACCAAACAACACCTTTCCTTCTTTTTTTGCAGGGTCAGCGCACAACGAGTCGGAAAGGTTGAGGCCAGTGACACTGTTTTCAAGGTGGGGTGGAATTAAAAACGTTGCGGACGGAGGGAGGCGTTGCAATAGAGCGGCGGCAGACGAGAGGAAACGGGTTCAGAAAGGGCAGATGGGCTCTTGGCAGTGACTCCAAACAGGATTGATATCTTGTTTAGGGACAGGAGGACTAACACATATATCAGGACAGAAGCTAGAGAGACGCTGACTCTGCTTGAGGATGATGTTACGCCGGATGTGAGATTAGACGGACTGTGTTTTCCATCGAAATGAATTCATGTTTACATGTCTGTAAACACAAAACCCTACAAGCATTTGAGTGACGTGCAAAAAAACTACAGTAAGCCCATGCGTCGAGTAACAGTGTTTGGTGTGGAAAAATGTGTTGCGAGGGATTAAACGGCATACAAGATTTGTTGCACGTAGAGGGTTGAAATGTAGAACTCTTCTTTGCAAATCATCAAGTGTATTAACTTGTCACTCGACTGCTCAGGAAGATGGATTTAGTCTGATGCTTTTGAAGGGAAATGTTCACGGATATCGCAGTTCGTTCCGCAAGATTGTAAATAACAGCTACATAAATGGCTGCGGATACATCAAACACACGCTTGTATGCATGTACGTGCACACATACTCACTATACAGAGTAACATCTGAAGTAATCGGGAACATTCCTCAGTCTCAGTCTTGATTCCATCCTAGTAAAGTTCGGATGCCTCAGTTCTTCAGTCACTCAGCGGAGGTTGATCCATTGGCTGTTATATTTTCCACATTCTTGGTCTTCCCCATCTTCGCTGAGCTTCAAAGAATCCATCGAGGGATTGTCTTTGGATGGTCGTTCTTTCTGGTGAAGTGGACCAAAAATTTCAATATCTTCATTTGGATGATCTTGAAGGGCCTTTGTTTGGGATTGATTTTCCCTGAACGGTGATTCTGTGCGTACAAGCAATTTTTAGCATCCTCCCATACATCCACATTTCTAAAGCATTCAAATGATCTTTCATCCTGTTGGAAATCACCTTCATTTCTGACCCACAATGCTGACCAGAAGTAACAATATTCATTTTCATCTATCCACTTGTTCCATGGCAGAAACACAAGATTTCTGCACATCCTTACGGTACATGCAGGAAGGAATCCTGCAAATCTCTGGGACACATTGGTTCCAATTGCAATGATACTGGATGGCAATTTCTTTTTTTGCGGTTCTGATTAGGCCAACAAAACATATTTAAGATTGTAGTAATGTCTCTTTCCTGAAATTGCGGCCGGTTTAGTTCTTGGCGTGGTCCAATCAGAATTAAATAATATCTCTCTGAACTGTTCACAACATAGTCTTTATATATCATTCTGAATCCAAGGCATGGTTTTAAATCTTACATACCGCAGGGCAAGTGCTGTCTAAATCTGTTATCTTCTGGAGACAGCAGATAGGGTAATAGCCTATTTGTTTATGATACAGCAAGATACACCAAAGTCTATCCATCTATCTATCTATCTATCTATCTATCTATCTATCTATCTATCTATCTATCTATCTATCTATCTATCTATCTATCTATCTATCTATCTATCTATCTATCTATCTATCTATCTATCTATCTATCTATCTATCTATCTGTCTATGTTATATGCATTTTTTACTGGCTTTGGTTTTTGTTTTCTGCTGTTAATGTTTTTCTATTTTCTTCTTCTGATTCTAAATTCATCAAAATAACTCACGGTCGTTCCCACGTTACAGCCCGCTGGCTTTTTCAGTGCTTCCTTCAGCCACGACTTACACATGACGTGGACATACACTGTCATCGGATTCATTCACCTCCTCATTTCCACCAGATCCATTCTAGTTAGTAACATACTCAAGCTTGAAGTGTGGTTCCACCTCTTTCTTGAGAAAAACAAAGGTACATATGGTAAATTATTCTCCTGTATAGAAGCGTCAAAAATATTCAGATGGCACTCATGCCCATGAAGCCTTGAATGTTTTGCTTTAGTTGCACTTGACCAAAACCTTCATTTGCAGCAGTCACAGACTTTCATATGACCTCAGATTGGTACCAGTCCATGTGTCCATTCTGCCCACTCTAATCATCAATCTGCAGCCTGGTTTACCAGCCGCTGGCACCTGTCAGGATGAGAGACATGGATTAGAGACAGAGAGAGAATGTGAAAAGGTTGGGCATACAATACTAGCATCACGTGTCCTGTTGCTAGGGAGGTTGTATTTGTGTGTTTGTGTGTGTGTGTATGTGTGTGAAGTAAATGCAACACCACTGTCAGGCCTATCTGCAAGCACAATAGAATGATATCCAGATGTGTGTGTGTGTGTGTGTGTGTGTGTGTGTGTGTGTGTGTGTGTGTGTGTGTGTGTGTGTGTGTGTGTGTGTGTGTGTGAGTGTGTGTGCGTGCGTGCGTTCCTCTAGAATTCATGTGTGGCTCATTTGATTGTGTGTGAAGTGTAGGATAGCTTGTGCCTCTTCTGCGACACTGTTTTGGAATAGAATATCACTGCGCATCATGCTCACCCATAGAATCAAGGAGCCACACACACACACACACACACACACACAGACACACATGCGCACATCCACATGCACGCCACTTGTGCTTATCCCCTCCCTATTTCATGTCTAAAAATAGATCTTTTTCTCAATGATCTGTCTGCTGCTCAAAGCAGCAGGCTGTAAGACAGGCATGTGCATGGGGTTAACTACAGCCTTTCCTCTCAAGAGCTCTCTCCCCATCTTCCCACCCCCAGCCAACACCCTCTTGCTTGCTAACACACAAACACACCCTCAGAGCAGCCCATTCAGGGTGCAGCTGGCAGCAAGTGTTTGTGAGAGAAGAGACCCTATGCACCCGCTCGGTTAACAGGGAATCCGGCTCATTGACATGCAGGCAGCGCTCCACGTCCAGTCCCGGAGTGTGAGATTGAGCCGGGAGACGGTTTGCCGCTCGTGTTCCTTGCACCTACTGTATCAGCCCTCCATCACCCCTGTCCCCGGAGACAGTGATATACAGATTCCAATGAATACGTCAGTCAAATGGAAATGGCCCAGGGCGCTTGCACCGACGCGCTTATGCCGTTAATGAGTGGAGAAAGCAGCTTAAGAATTTGAATATAAAAAAATGATTGAAGAATTAGCTGCTGCATTTTCAATTCAATCAAGATTCCAGCAACCAGAGAGATATATTTCTCTTGTTTTCTTAGACTTAAAAAATGGCCAAAAAAAAATAGAACATTGCAATGACAGAAAGCACTAGCATATTTTTCCTAATGAAGGACACATATTTTTGCATTTTAGATTTTTTTGGATAATGTAAGAAAAAAAATGGCATTCAGGGACATGTACCACAAGTTATGGTTGATTTTACACTTGATATCACTCAAAATTAAAAGTAGACACTTCCCAGCGAGGTGCGGAATTAGTAGCCCAACTTATTTCACGTTGTGTCAAAAGGTGAAAAATATTGGAAAGTTATGTTTGAATGAAAAATAGTTCGGGAGAAACTTGTATTTGACTTCTGACCCAGCACAACTTCTCCCAAGAATCCTAGATCAGATCCCTGGATCAGTAGAAAAAAATGCCACTTGTTCTCTTTTTCTTACACAATATGCCCAAAAATAGATATGTTTCACATTGACTGCCAAACAAATGGTATTCATGAAGATAATATTGATCATCAGTGCTTTTCTTGGGATCTACCAATATAGCGTTAGAGCCTCATGCAAAAAACACACCATCGGGTAATAGGAGCAGCAGTGTAGCTGTGAGAGTGTATGCATAACAGGTGGGGAGAAGGTCATTGTGTAGTTTCGGTGCATTTGAGTTCAACAAGCACTCAGTATCATCCAATAGGATTAACGCAGCCCAGCAATCTCTTTAACATGTGCAGTGCAATCAGGAGAGCTTCAGAGAAACAGACTGATTGGAAGAAGCTATTATACTTTGGACTTTGTCTGCACGGGCTTTCTTTCAACCCTGGAAACGTGTTCAACCCAACAACACGTTTAGCCGTAGTACATAAAGGCCGAAATCCATTTCGAGCAGTTCGGTCCTTTTTCTGTAATGCAGACCACAAATCAAATGCATTTGTTTTCACAAGTAATGCTTGTTGGGCAGTGATTGTGATATTTCGTTTGAAATTAAAGGCCTAATTATGATACAGTTTTAACCGTTAAATGTACTTCTGTCCTCTAGACCCTCATTTAAGGTGAGACACTCATTTCTTCACTTATGAATCAAGCAAAGCATTTCTTTTGATACTTTAGATAAAGGACAATTAAATACACAACAAACATACATATACATTAACACACACACACACACACACACACACACACACACACACACACATATATATATATATATATATATATATATATACTGATCAAAAAAATAAAGGGAACCCGTAAACAACAAAATATAACTCCAAGTCAATCACACTTCCGTGAAATTGAACTGTCCACTTAGGAAGCAACACTGATTCATTTTGACTTGTTTTAAGGCCATCACATCAAAGTTGGATCAGCCGTATGTGTTTTTCCACTTTAATTTTGAGTATAATTTTGAGTTTCACCCTGGATAGAACGCCAGTCAATTGCAGGATTACAAAAAGGGGCATATAGACGCCCATATGGTCGTGTATAGGGACATCCGACCGTGCACTCTCTCATTCACACTCTCATTGACGCGTAGGTGCAGTAATAATGGGATTTCTCCAGTCTGTGCTGAACTTACATGTTTTCCGCTCACCTTAGGAATACGATTCGTCGACTGGTTCTCCTCTTTGGCCCCATGAGGAATCATTTGCCACGGGTTACTTTGACACATTCTACACACGTCACAAATTCTCGGTCACGCTGCACGTGCCGCATTTGGATTTGAATGCTTTGATGCTTTTTTCAGGCCTTTCTTTGCACATAAATCCTCCAAAGTTAAATCTCATCTTCTGTCCTCTTTGTTTTGTGAGTTATGAGCCGTGGCGAAACAAAGCACGCCCAATAAAACACAAGCCCTCACACTCACTGCCCAATTAGTTAAGCCGCTCATCCCCACATCCTTGTTTTATAGCCTCACACCACCGTGTTAATTAATAAATTTGCCATTGAAATAAATTCGGATAATTTCCGTGGCCGTGCGCGCGAGTGATTTCTGCCTTTACGACAGCGGCGGTGTGACCAGTTTGTGTGTCAGCGTCAGTTTAGCTCTAACAAGCTACCATCTATCATTCTGCTCAGCCGGGCTTCAATAATAATTGGGTTAGAGTAAATGGGCCATGATTTCAGAGCAGAGAGGGAAAAGAGGGGGGATTGTCAGCCAAAACAAAGCCACAGACAAGTCAATAATCAGACCCCACCCAGGGAGGCAAAAAAAAAAAACCAGAGCTGCAAGCCACCGCGAGGCAGAGGCTGCAGACACAAAGCGGATTGATGCTCTGCCCCTGTGAGGGGACAACTCTGAATAAAGATGTATCTGTTACTGAGGCGGGAGGAGGCAGCAACCCTGTGGCAACAAGACGGAGTGACACAGCAGAATTGTGCGGCAATGTATCAGATGATATTAAGATGGTATGCAGGAGGTATAACAGGACAGATGAGGCTGAGTGCAGAGACGAAAACGCTCATATATCATGCAAGGCAGGCTCTCAGTTCCTCCTGTGGAACAAAGAAAGTGACAGATCTGTCACCAACATTAGGAAATCTCAATATGGACATTTTTTGAGCATTGCAGTGAGAGCTCCTAGTTTCAGGGGAAAGATGCATTCAACTACTAATTGCGGGATGCTCCTAGATCCACAGCTGCAAGGTAATTTTAACTCCTATTAAAACCAGTTCAGGAAAATATAATTACACCAGAGTATTGGATTTTTTTCTTAACGACATAATCCCTGTCTCAGTCTTCAACATGGCAAGTCACATTCCATAAGAGTATTAAATAGTCCAACCCGTACTGTATTTTTGTAGCAGTTACCAGTTTTGAATATAGTATGAACACTGGTATGTATTGCACACCACCATTTGGAAAAAAAAAACATAGCTATAAGTAATTCAGCTGATTTGAGATGTTGTCATCACAGACCTATTTTTAAGCCCTGAGAGTGTGTAGTGCTACAGTGTATAACAACACGCTGCACCAGATATCCTTTTAACATCAGAAGGGGTAGTGCACATACTACGGCAGGGGAGGGCAAACTAAGGCCCGCGGGCCACATCCGGCCCGTTGGTCTTTTTAATCTGGTCCGCCAAAGATTTGTACAGAATTCATACTTGATGTGAATGATTGAATGATTGGATCGATGAATGTGGGTGCTCAAACAGGAGATTATTTCATTTTTGGAGCTACTTGAGAACACTCGAGAATTTTCCTGAGTTGAACGACACAGATTAGCGTTGTGATTTAGCCTTTACTGTGGACATACTGACACACGTGAATGAGCTGAAGCTACAAGGGAAAAACCGGTCTGTGCATGAAATGCAAACACACGTAGGAGCCTTCAAAACCAAGCTAGTTTTATTTTCAAAGCAAATATCAGACGACTCTGTTATGTACTGTTAACAAAAGCATTTTGTTTTATACGCATCGTATGACGTGCTGACCCGGCCCGTCTGTTTAATTTTAAAAGTCAATGCGGCCCCTGAGCCGAAAGGTTTGCCCACCCCTGTACTACATTGGTGCCATAAAAACATAACTTTGGCCTCAAAACAAGTAATACATCATATATTAGGAATGTCAATGTTTGGAAATTTGGAGTTACTACAGGCTTTTTGATCACTGCTAATACAACTTAAAAAAAAAAATCTCAATTAAATCAAACGGTTGGCAACAACCGTCACCATCATCAAAATAGCATCTCGGAGATGTAGATGTGCAGTTGCATGTCTTGAGCAAATGAGCATGCTAATCATATATTCAGTCATTAATTCATTATCTATATGGCTTATCTTGCACTTTGGATCATGGGGGTATTGGAGCCTATCCCGGCTCTCGTCGAGTGAGAGGCGAGGTTCACCCGAACCAGTCGACAGTCTATCATAGAGCCACATATAGAAACGTACAACCATTCACCCTGTCATTCAGAGATATACAACCATACCATTCACTCCATCTCCAAATAACTTCCCTGAAAGATGTTTAATTGTAAAGTTCATGGCAGTGCATCCAGGGCCCGATGTGTCCGGTGTGTCACGCACACGACGGCACACTTTCTCACATGCAAATTTGAAGTCACACTCCCATGACGATGTGCCTCACATTCACTCCCGTCTTTACACACAGCGTGACTCACATCATCTAATATATACAAGGACCGAGACTGATAGCGCGTACGGCCGCGGATCATTCTCCAAAATGAATCCGGCGGATTCAACATTCCTCCAGTGGTTTTGCATCGGGAAAGAGATTAATGCACCCTCTTCTCTCCGACTCTTTTATAGCGTGGAACAGAGCGGTGGTTTGGATGCAGCGCGGCAATGTGTTGCACTGCCTAAAGTAGGGGGTTTTGAAGTCACAGATAATCTGCTTTTGAAACAATGAGATAGTGTTGCTTTTCATTTCGCTTGGTTAAGCCATGGTCCAAATGAGCAGAGGGGGATACTGGAGATCAAACGGCTTTTTTTGTGTGTGTGTTGAATTCCCAAATTTTTACAGCTCTGTCAAGTCTCAATAACTTGGAAAAGAGAAAAAAAAAAAAAAAAAAACGTCATTTGCTGTGCCGACTTATTTTGGAAATGATGGAATATAGCATTTTTTTGAACAAAAATAATTCCAGTGACGTACTGATCCCAAAAATCAACGGAAAAAGAGCCTGAGCTGCACACTTTATCTCAGTTTTATCACAACACCGATCATCTCTGATGAGAACACAATGAGACAAAGAATAAGGAACGAGCGAATCTAATCCCATCTACGTCTACAGCTGCGGCAGATTCATAGTTCAATAGTGGACTAACCAAACCAAGACAAGCACTTTTATTATGATGATCATCATTATGATATCAGTTGTTCTAATGTAGCTTGTGTTTTACCGATCAACCGGTCTTGGGTTTTGCCAAATATTATCTGAGCATATTGCATGCAATTCGCGCTTGGAGGAAAAGCCTAGGTTCCTCTCGTGGTCCACTGTGTACCTGCACGTTCTCTCAGGGAAGGGAATAATACTGCGGTAACTTTTTATTTTTGGGCATTCATGTGGATCTCAGACCCAAGAACCGACAACAGTCATGCGTCGTCAAATGTCATATTCAAGGTTGATTGTATGTACATTAGGCTAGCTTAGCCCAATGTTTTCTTTGCCATTGGTCAACTTAGTAAACTTTGCATATCTTAACCTGTCTTCACCAAACCGTTTGATTGTCTTTACCTCTAGAATCCACAGCAGGAAATTAAAATATATAGAGATGGTTTGTCTCTATTGGACAATTGAATGAAGTGGGGAATGGTTTTATGTCTCTATATAGTACATGGGGTAAATAGTTAACCTTTTCTCTTGCCAAATGACAGCTGGCACCGCCCTCACCCCCCATCCTCCACCCTTGCAACCCTGATTGCAGATTAAGCAGAATAGATAATAAATCAAATCATATATACATATAGAAATATACTGTATGTATGTGTGTGTGTTTGTGCATGTATGTCAGCAGTAATGCAAGTACAAAGAACTAAAACATCATAGATTTTTTTCTGTTGTACAAAATATACCAAAGTGTTTGTTTGTTTCATTAGAAGTCTGACTTATGACCTCCTGAACCGGGAATGTAAACACAATCAACAAAAATTAACGATGAGCGCAGCACATATCTTTAATCCCCTCAGAATATATGCTTAGCAATGATAGAAAATTATTTATTTGGACCAATCTATATCCCGCATGTTACTAATGGACAGCTTTTTATGACTTTTATTACAACCATTACCAGGGTTGTTGTGCATGAAACTCACACATTTATTTGGATTTATGCAGTACATGAATTGAGATCCCTTTATTCCCCTGCCTCTATTTCTATGGTAATATCCCAGAGACACGTGACGCTGAATGACATTTCTGTATTACACCAAGTATAAATCGTGCCATCTAGAATACCAACTAGTGTATCAAAAGGTGAAGCCAGAAAAGGACAGAGCGGGGCATTTCAGAGGGTTTCCGAGCAGAGATAATGTTTGGTTTCTTTCAGCATAAGAGAGGAAAAGTGCATTTGAGAGCATGATGATTTGGCCGGGCAAAGATGTTTCAACGGCTGATAATAGACAGGAGAGCGGATGTGTGAGAAACAGATCGACGTTCGCTCATGGAAAAAGGCTCCTTCGTTCGTTACAAAAGAGGGCCGAACCATCAACTGCGCTTTTATCTTCAGCAGGTGCACAAACACAGGCGAGCACGTTAAATCGGGGCGTGCGCCGGGATAACAGAGGTTAAGTGGAAAGAGGGCTTTTCAAAATGGGTGCCATAGCAACTTGCTGTAGGTATGAAGAGACTGGCTCTTACATTATAATGGCAAATTGACAACCTCTCAGTCTCTTCTCAATCCCCTTAATGGACAGCAGTTTGGTTTTATCAGTGCAGTCCACGAGTGCCACTTATAACAACTTTGTTTTCAGTCATTCTGGATGTTGTTAACTGCAATTAAGCTGCGCCGTCATCAGAAAAGCAAACAAGCATGCTCATATTTAAACCGACATTAATCCTGATTTAGTCAAACATTTTCAAATAGCTATAATGCGGAAATGTTTGAAGCGTTTTTCAATTGCACATGAATGTCATCGTTTTCATATCATTCAAAAGTTGGCGCAGTGGTCAGAGCTTCTGTAAAGTAGAAGGTCCACAGTTGGATTCCCAGGGGCTGTTTCTGTGTGAAGCCTCTACTTTCTCCCCGTATTGCATTGGGTTCCTGCGGGTCCTCCGGTTTCCTCCCATAGTCCAAAAAGCACGCAGAAGGTTCAGACCCAATATTGTCCAGATGTGCGAATGAGAGCTTGAATGGTTGTATGTCTTTATATGGAATTCAAATAGAACAAATCTCTGTTCACCACAGTGAGAAACAGCAGTGCTTCTAGTAGTAACACTAGAATGCTGTTAGACAGACAGCGGGCAATTTCATAACATCACACAATCATATCATGCGATACATTTGTCGAATCCCTGTACTAGAGTGATAGATGAAAATTGCTGTTTTGTATTTTTCCACGTTAAATGCATGTTTTGGTTGCATATTATAATTGATTGCAGATTTGTGTTGTGCAGCATGTTTGCAGACTGAACAGCCTCTGGCAACTCTCAGAAATGGACCAGCATGGCACGCTGGTCTGGCATTGATGATCACACAAGTAATCAAAGGGACGTGCAGAGGATTTGTGATAGGAAGGAACTAATGAAGGGTGGGGGAGGCTGCACAGTTTTCACAGCTTTGCTACAGTTGGTCTCTCCCAGTCTTGTTGCCACGAGTGGTGGCTGACAGGCAAGATGTCTTACTAGACAGCTGTCAGGATCAATGTGTGCGTGTGTGTGTGTGTGTGTGTGTGTGTGTGTGTGTGTGTGTTGCTACATTTCCTATGGTGGCACAGCAGAGCAAAGTAAGTCTCTGAATTCTAAGATAGCTGGAGTGTGACAGAGCAGACCCCTTTAAATGGGTCCGCCCAGTTCTTGCATGCTACTGCGGCGTCTACACACAAACAACAAGCTGAGCCTCCGCCGTTCTCGGCCCATCATTCAATTGTGACATGTGTTGCTTGGTCTCCTTTAAATGTGTCGGGCTCCGAATGTTGCTATAGGTGCTAAAAGCTTTCGAATTAACTAAAATGACACACACACACACACCTCTAAAGTTCAAGTGACTGGAGATTGGTGTACATACAAAGTGGCAGTAAGACCCATCACTCAGCGTTTAATACTGCAAGGAAAAAAGAAACATCATGATGTTGCTTTATCCTACTTCGTTTAAAGCCATAACCTGCATGAGCTGAGACGGAATAAACACGTCAACGCCAACCTCAGTTGTAAAGATATGTCTGTGACTGCAGAGAATCTTTTTAGCAGGAGTGTTTCAAAACAGGAAATTCATTCTTTTTTCCACCTTGGGTTTTAAGTAGGAGGTCACTAACTTTGGGTAATTAGGATGAATCTGGGAAGCTCTCTTCCCCTGTCACTAATTGTGATGTAGAAAACACCCTTTGGCTCAGGCTAATGCTTGCCTCTGTTTGTTCTGGAACACAATACCTAATTAGCTCAAAGCTATTTAAAGCTCTTTGTCTATTTCCTCGTCGATTGCCACGCAGGTTCCACACTGTGACTGCTGACTTCCCCAGTCTTGTCCGGCTGTCTACCCGCTCATATTAATGTCTGCTTGGCTGAGTTATAGCAATTGTTTCCTACAATGACGGATGTGGACGTGCACAACCTCAAGGCTGTTGAGCACCGTTGTGTCAAGGTGTGGGTCACTTTAGAAAGTGCTGAGTATGTTCAATACCTGAGATTAATATTATTCCATAAATCTCTGGCTCCTAATTGTAATTTCTGCCGTATTACCCTCAAATATAAATATGCAACTCAGCGTAAAACAATTATATTTTGCATTTTGCTTTATTTGGTTTCTCCATTTGCAGACACGGTATCCATATATGAGTATTTTTCACCAGTCGTAGGGGGAGGAGTTGAACTGAAGAAGCCTCTCAGATGACTTGTGATATGTTTTCGAGGAGCTAAACAAAGTCCAGTTGCCAAGATAAGGTCTGACCGTGATGAAAGACCGTGACCTGCATGGCTCAGAACCCTCACAGATACACATCACAGACACTGTGATGCACCAGTTGGCCGTTACTGGCAGCTGCTATGCTAGGTCATTACACTCCTGCAACACACTCTTCTATGGTGTGTGTTCCATGCTTCCATGCTGATTGAGGTTACCATAAATTTCCACGCACGGCCAGTGCAAAAAAGTGTGTGTACTTTAAAATGGTATGTCTCTGGAGATGGACACCAGAACAGCCTGCGTCACCAGTTGTCCATTCCCGTCACCAAACTACTTCAAATCATATTACCAATTCATTCTTTTCCATTGTTTCCTGTCACTTGAGAAGCCAGAAGTGGGACATGCACATTGGGACACCGAGTGGAGGACGGGGAGATCGGTTGGCTAATTGGAGACATCAGCCCCGAGGGAGTGCTCCCGGGCTTTTGACGAAAAAAATGACTGACAGTGAGTGTTTGCTTGTCTGGCAGACATGCGTGCCCAGAGGTGGGTCAGCGGAGAGAACTGGAATGGCAAGACAGAAAAAGAGACAACAAACAAGGTCATGCAAACTGTGTCACCGTCAAAACTACAAAGGGTCAAGTGGGCTTCCGAGGTGATCCGAACATGCACTTGGTTGCCGAACATTTTGGCTCAAAATGGAACGTGTGAACTAAAAAGTTGCATTTTGAAAAAAAAAAATGGTTTCTCTGCTTTAACCAATAAGCTACACGCTACACATAGGGGCAATATGAAGCTTGGTCTACATATATTGTAGATACAAGTAATGTAAAAGTAAATAGAGCCATATCTTGGAGAGTATAGAGATAGATGTATCACCAGCCAGACATCTTCATACCACTGCAACCTCAGCTGTGATGAATAATGCATTTAGGATCATCCCAAGCGTTTGTGGGATTTGGGTTTCTCCTCTCTGCCTCGTGTAGTA
Source organism: Fistularia commersonii (assembly GCF_037954325.1). Classification (NCBI taxonomy): domain Eukaryota; kingdom Metazoa; phylum Chordata; class Actinopteri; order Syngnathiformes; family Fistulariidae; genus Fistularia; species Fistularia commersonii. The sequence goes on along the minus strand of NC_141284.1, from coordinate 22,913,321 downwards.
GTAAACACTGCATGATTTATCAAAAGCAAGAAACAGCTTGTATGGTTGGCGCAGGTTGCTGCAGAAAGAGCGCAGCCCCTCGCATGAAAGCGTTGTGCTGCTTTTAGCTGATGCTTGATGGCACGGGTGCTGCGAGTGAGGTCATATCTGCTAGCAAGGAAGCTGTGGTGAAGTAATGTCTGGCAAGCTGGAAGAGACAGCGGTCTAAGATGAACACTCATGCGGCTTCATCTCTCTTTCTGTGTTTCCTCTTCACGTGTATCTCTCCCTCTTCCTCGCAAACACTCCCCTCTCTAGCTCAGATACGATTTGTTGTTCTTTGTTTTATTTCTCCGCTCAGCTCTCCGTACATTTCCTTTGTTCCGGCCGTGTACTGATTCACAGCACCACAATGAGGTACAGAGGTGATGTAATGCAGGTCTGTCCTCATGAATGTTTGAGCAGAAATTTCACACTCTATTTCGATCATGTCCGTGGCGTGTGTGAAACAGGAGTCGATGGAGAATATTCATAAAGTGGGAGCATGTGTTTTTGTAGCAAACTAAACTGGTGCCTCCAGCCCATGAACTAAGTAAATTCCTAAAAAAGAAAGTTTTTACATGAAATTAAAATCAAAGCATTTCCATCTCCAACCATCTTTCTTCATGTTGCATGTGGCTTTACGATGGAGTTTTAAACGCCTTCTCACCTGACTACTTGTACCAGTAGTCGGAATAATGGCGGAGAAGTAATGTCAACATGGGATCATGCTGTTATGTTTGTACCTGAAGTGATGAGACAAAACAAATTTGCCTCTGACTTCCAATTTTGCATGAACTCCCTCAAACAACCTCACATTTCTGGATCCTGAGATAAAATGGTGTTTGGCTTGCAAAGTATTTGCATGACTTAATAAATAAGATTTATATTAACCTGCGCACTATGGACACAGAGTTCCAAAAAAACCAATAGAAATTGATGGATTACAAGTCTTACAAAGAGTTTCACGAATCAGATTCATAGATTTTTTTCTTTGATGTGAGCACATTACTGTGTATGAGATGATTTCATAATTTCAGTGGAATTAAACACTTGAAGGTGATTTAAAAAATCCCTTGTTGTTTTATCATTTATGTACTGTGCAGTGCATCAATAGTGAATGTGTCTTTGGGGGGGTGAGGTTATGCCTTTAGTTGTTGAGCGATGATAAGACATAGGGAGTGAAGTCGAGACGGGACCGACGCGCATCAACGATCCAGTGCCAGAATTGAGCCTCAGATGTTGCTGTAATACAGCACGTGTCCTAACTAGTAAGCTACGGCGTGCAGCCAGCACTTTCAATAATTAATCCATTCTTAGCTGGTTTGGAACAGAACATATTAAACACTTGCCTTTTAAATGCAAAGATTTAAGAAACTAGTTCAAATTAATAATGAATGGTCTTAGAAAGTACTGGCTGTATTTCCATGTACAGTAATGTATTCACAAATACAAATCAAGCAAATCAAATCTGGCCAAAATAGACCGCATATATAAATATGCATGTACACCTCTGATACACAAACGAAGGCTGTTCCAGTAACCCAGAGAGCGAAAAGAGAGAGAGAATAATAGCACTCTCTTTGCCAGATGTGCAGCGTCTCCTGAGGGGGAACCCAAGTGCACTGTGTTTCTGGATTAATCATTTAAATAAAAGAAAACATAAATAGAATCTTCCCCAATGCTCACCCACATATAAGGGGGGAGTTTACAACTACATAGAGGGGTTTCCAATTCTGCCTCCCCCCCCCCCCCCCCCCCCCACACACACACACACACACACACACACACACACACACACACACAACATGCTTTATACTGAAATGACTAAAATTACCCAGGCGATGAGATAAAAATTGATGGCTGCTGTCTCTCACCAACATTTTTCCTGCATGGCATTACAGTAACCACAAAGCAGGGTGTGGGGGATTCTTATTTATTACATGAATCAGTTTGTATCCAGAAGGAGCAAATGGCAATGATTTCCACACCAAGGCACACCCATGTTCTGTCTGCACCTACATGCATGCTGCATGGTTCATGGACTGCAGTCACTATTTATTGTGTATTAAATTCAGTGTGTAGGGGAAATAGAGAGTATGAGGACATAAACAATGAATCATTGCTGGAGGTAAATGGGGTGGACTTGGCCATAAGTGGCAACTTCATCAGGGACGGGTTCGTTTGGGTGGCTGCTGGTGTAATCTTACAGGCACTGAGCCAAACACAACACAGCCATGAATCTGATTTTTGTGTTTGCTGAAGCATCTATGTCTCCTTGTGCAGTTTGCCAAGCTAAATGAGATACACAGCTGCGCTTGGTGATGAATTGTGAGGTTGAGGATGCTACATGAACAGGACGGCGCCATCTTACTCTGTCAAACTTCCCGAGACGTAGGGCTTCGTTGATTTTCCAATGACAACTTCAGGAGTATTGTGATGGTTTGTCTGAAGTTGTGTTGAACTGAGCGTCATTGATCAGTGATGTGTCTGAGACCTGTGTCAAACAAATAAGCTGCAGCTCCTCAGTTTGCTAACAGGGCTACGCAAGCGGGTCCTTTCTCACAGCCCAGCTCATTGGTCGGAAGAGAAGAGCAAGCATTTATTTTGGCATCTACAGGAAGCACACATTCAATTTAGAAAAATTGAATGTGTGTGGATGTGAATGTGAATGTGTGTAAAATTAAGTCTGTTTACCGTTTTTGAGGTCATTTGTTTTATTTTAGATATAATAGAAAATAATATCTAGCCTTTTGGTTTTAATTGCTCTACCTCCTGGCTCTTTACAAAGCTACTAAATCCCAGTAATGACTTGGCAGGATATGAATTGGCTATCCTGTAACACGTGTGTGTGTGTGTGTGTGTGTGTGTGTGTGTGTGTGTGTGTGTGTGTGTGTGTGTGTGTGTGCGCGGGTGTGTGTGCGCATGTGTGTGTGTGTGTGTGTGCGCGCGCGTCTGTGTGCGTGCACGCGTCTGTGTGTATGTGTGTGTGTGTGTGTGTGTGTGTGTGTGTGTGTGTGTGTGTGTGTGTCAGTTTTTCAAATCATGGCTTGCACATGAATCAGAGCCTTTGTATGGAGGACATTCCCATTCTGTGGTGTGTGCTCCTGCAGGGGAGGACTGCGGGGGACAGCTGCTCGCTCAGGTCATGTGAACCCAAATCTCTGTTTGGAGGGAGAACAGCTTGTCTCCAGTTGTGCCTCCTCAGGACATGGGAGAGCTCGCAGACCAGCCCGAGCCTTGGCACCCTTCACTGGTAGAGACAAATAACGGGATCTTTTGATAAATAAAAGCTGAGTATTTCAAAATAACGTAGATAATGTGGGTCAACAGTTTCGCTTGTGGTCAACTGATGCATGGCTACGGTTAAGATGCAATACAGATCTAACTACAATTTCTCCGGTGATATGCTAGACTAGATGCACGGATCAGCCATTCTCATGAAATAACCGTTGAGATTACATCCGATACTAAATGTCAGTTTCGTAGAAAAAATACTGTCATTTTTATATGCATACGGAGTTTGTGATCACGTAACCTTTGCTGCAGGCTGGTGTCTGCAAGGACGGATCTGCATCTCCTTGGCCTCTGCTCTTCTGAGGTCTTCTGACAGGAGGTTAGACGGTGCAAGGGGCACTGAGGCACTCAGGGAGGCGCGGGGATGCGGGAATTCATCATGGTAGAATCCTCTAACACAAGATCGGACACAAAATTTTAGAGGTGGATTGGCTACTAATGTTCATGCATTGCTGTAGCTAAAGCGTAAATCCTATTTCATGATATCTCATATGGATGCAGCGAACTTTAGATCTAATGGATGATAAATCATGTAAGCATTGGTCCATTTCTCATAGCTGGTTATCTAATGATAGAATCGAACCTGAATTACATATTATAGAAGGTCATCAGGCGTAAACCGGTGATTTACCACATCTTGAAGGGCTTCTGCTGTTTTTAGTATTTTTAAAGACAGCTACGTCAAACCCGTCGTGAAAGCTCAGAGCTGCTCGGATGAAAAAATGGAGAGACGTTCACGTGACCGTTATGTGTCTTGATTCACACTTTCACGTACTGTGTGCACATACAAGGGGGCCACACATGAATTCATATAAGAGGGATGACAACAGCATGTGCACGTAAGCACTGGCTGAGAAAATTGGACAGTCATGGGCAGCAGTACAATAAACAACCTGTAAAAGATGTATATGTTTTATTACATACAAATACATGCAAACAGAGCCTTGCAGTGTTTTCCATATTTATTTCTTTATTCATTAATGTCATGCAAACCTCATGAAATCTTAACGAGAACAACGCTGCTGCTGGATAACATCGATCCTCCATCTCTTTTGAGGAGAGCATTTATTTTGCCCCGAGTCCTTCGTATTCCCATAGCACGACAAAACCCCCAAAGTTAAAACAGTCTTTTACCAAAATCTGTTAATAGTTAACAGTTAAATTGACTGGTAACTCTTTTTGCCAATAATACAATTGATCCTATTTGATGAAATCCCAGCTCGGAGTGTGCGCTAACCTCAGGGTGTCGTCTTGGGCTTTGGGTTTGGGAACACTGATGGCTTGTTTTCCCCATTTAATGGCATTTTACAGAACAGTCGACTATGTGCCAATTGTAACTGCAATACATAAAATTCTGTTAGGTGGGTCATCTCAGAGCGAATCTTTGAACAGCTCACCAGCTCAGACAAAATGACCGGATAACAGCTTGAGCTTCCTATCAGAACAAAGACAGGTTTTTTTCTCTGAAAAGGAACTGCAAAAACACTGAAGGGTCTTCAAGAGTCGCAGTCTTTTGTACTTGTGTCTCCAGATAATTTACTGCCTCACTTAGATGGTGAGTCCACACAGTCTTGAAGAAAGATGGACTTCCCTTACTGGACAAAAACAAGGTTTTTAGTCTACCTGGCTTGTTAATGTAGACTTTTTTTTTTTTGCATTATGAGAACATAAATCAGCTGATGTCAGGTGAAATGGACCTTCAACAGGTAAAGCCCATCTCTTTGCTACTGGTGTATTGATCCCAGAATACCATTTAAGCATTTCTTTAAGGATTCCACAGCATCAGCAGCCTGATGCTACCATACCGTCTTCCGCCCTCGCCGGTCATGCAGCTCTTTTACCGCACCATCCACCAGTGAGGAGACCTTTGACTTCGACTTCCACTCCTCGTGTGGAATATATAACTATTCGTCTCCGTTTCGATCGGTATTCGTTGGAATTTTGTTCACGCAGCCTCCAAGTGTAGCCTAATTATGATTTGAAGACATGGCACCATTACCTTTGGCTGTGATGCTAAGTTGGCAAGAGAAAGCAAGGGATCGTAAACACAATCAACACTTACTCTCTCGGCTAAGCCTCACCGCCGCAATCTCGACAGCCCATAAATTTCCGCTGGCTTTGTCGCAGAAAATAATGACAGCCTGATAATGATTGGTCTTTCCTGGTCGACTTAAATTTCATGCCTGGATTTCACATGAGCTCAGAGCTCAGAGCTCCGACACCTTCTGGCACGTAGTTGTGGTATTTCTGTGCGGTACAGGCGTTACTGGGCAACTTGGATGGAGGAACTAAAACAAGAATCCTCAGCGTAATTAATGCCTTGGTAACAGCAGCATCTGATTCCACTCAAACATCCCAACGGCCCAGGCTCTTAAAAGTGAGCGGCATAATTAGAAATATACAATCAACATTCCGGGTGATTTTTGTCAGCGCTTGTGACCATGCTGTTGGAAAATTTCCAGTTTAATTGAATCATTAACTAGGTTATATGATAGTCATGATATCTGGTAATCTGTAGAGCCAGTGCTGTTTTGAAAGGGGTGGAGGTGGAGGTGGAGGTGGAGGTGAAGTGTCATGATGAGTGGACGTGGGAGAATAATTCTGTTATCCGTTTGTGTATTTTCATGATATTACTTTACGCAAAAAAAAAAAAACAAAACAAAAAAAAAACTAGAAAACACACCAGGGGGATTTAATAATCATTTATTGATCCCTAGTGCGGGAAATTTCTTTTCTGCATTCAGCCCATCATGGATGATCTGAGAGCAGTTGGTTGCCATCTATCAGCACCGAGGGGTTCAGTGTCTTGCTCAACAACGCTTTGACACACTAGGAGCCAGGAATCGAACCGGGAAGGTTCGGTTCAAAGGAAACGCTGGGGAAACGCTGCCCCTATTTACTCAAACATGTTTCACATAAAACATAACCAGCATTAAAACAGGATGTAAAGAAATCAGGTGATATCTAGATAAGGAAAATAAAAATCAATCTAAAATGGTAGCTCTCAAGTAGCTTTAACGAAGTGTTGTACTATTTGTTGTATCTTTATGTCCTGTTTTTTTTTCCAGCCTTAATATACATAAATGATATTCATTAATTCATCGTATTTACCATTTATTCTTCAGTTAGGGCCAGGTGGCTAGAGTGGGCGAGAGGCAGGGTTCACCCCGGACCGGTCGCCAGTCGGTCACAGAGACACATCTAGAGATACGTAACCATTCAGCCTCTCATTCAGCAATTCTGAATCTTAGATGAACCTCCTGTGTGTTTTGGACTGCGGGAGGAAATGGGAGAACCCCGTGTGGAGACTCCACACGGAAGGGCTCCCCGTTGCAATCGAAGCGGGGCCCTTCTTGCACTTATGGCTGCACAAAATAAACCACCAGGCCACCAGAACCGAATAATATTTCCTGGCATCTTTAAGCGGGGACTCTGCAGTCACATACAGGATATCAAGAACCTTCCCGTCCAACCATTTCTGCGTCTAAGCGCACCATTTTGTTTCAAAGAGCTTCCTTCTGTAAGTGGCGCATCAATAAAAGCCCCTTTGAGCTGCACTGCAAAGGCGGGGGGGGTCTTACCTCTCTTTGGGGCTCAGCAAAGCTCCTACCATGTGATTCACGGCAAAATGGGAGGAGGGGGGGGAGATGGGTGGAAGACCCTAAGGGAGAGAGAAAAAGGAGAGGACATAAAGGCATAAGGTGAATTCTTCAGCAGGGGAGGGGGGCATGAGGTTGGGACGGAAAGGAGACTTGGAGAAATCAGCGGAGCCGACAGCAAAGTGTCTGGTTCATGCAGAGTACAAAGGTAAAGCACAGAGAGGCAGATTAGACTCTAAACAAAACCGGTAGCGGCGGCGACGCCGAGTCCAGCCCATCATTTGTAATCTTGTGCTTCCTCTGGGATTTAGAAATCACCGAACACGGTATCAAAGCAAGCAGTGATATTTCCATAGCGTCTTTGTTTTTCTTTGCCGCTCATTGTCTGCATTCTCCTTTATGGAAGCAGCTTTTTCCCTTGAGCAAGTTAAAGGGAGTCTTTCTATTCCGCGCCGAGAGATCCAGCTAGATGGGTATTATCTCCCTCTACATTGTAGTAATTTATACTCTGCTCAATATGTGACTGCATTTCAGTGGGGGTAGTTGTAAATTCATATCTTTACTTCTGTCTCCTCTTTCTTCCTAAGCACTCTTCTATGCTGCACCGCTCCCGTCGGCCCAAGTCCTATTGGCCGGAGAATGCCTCTGTGTCTGATTAGGACTTGGCAGCCGCTGATTTTTATTGCCTGTGTAACGGTGCAAAAACCAAACATCCATCAGGAATGATGGGCTGTGTGTAGAACAAGCTATTAGGAAATGCAGAGGAGGTAAATGGGCAGCAAAAGTTAGAGCGAGAATGAACTGTCGACGGCGGAGGGAAGTGAGAGATGTCACCGGCGGTCAAATTGTCCCAGGTTTTGTTTTTTTTCTACCGCAGTGAGGCCCCTGCCCGCTTTGCATTCTGCTTTAATGACTCAGCCCAGCGTTACCGGTGCACTAAGGCAGGGCGCCGGAGCCGTTCAGTAGGGAAAGTGCTGAACGCTCAAAACGAGGGATGCGAACCGGACAAACGCGTCTGCTTCTCAGAGCTATAACAACTCCGTCTCCATGCCTAACGTTGACCTACCTGGGTGAAATTTGGAAGAACGCATGGGGCCGGGGTTTAGGTGCACCGTGTCCTCACCCAGGTGCCGGATGTCCCGCTCTGAACCTCTGCTTGACAAATCTACGTATAATCCGCTAATGTTCTTAATCCTGGGGGTCACATTAAAAAATGGATGAGAAATTAATCTGTTGTCAGGTCTGTCAGGTATAAAATTTGTCGGCGCCAGTGCTTATTTTCAACCAAATCCTCCTGTGTAGGCCAACCAGCAGCCACACCGGCCAGCCAAATCTCCCCATCCAGACTGTCGGATACTCTTTGTCCCTTTGTCCTTGTTGTGTGAATATTTCATCAAAGTAGAACGCTGATTCTCCTTCCCGTGTTGATAGAGAGGGACGATCGGGAGGAAACTGCTTTGCGGCCGGAGCACAGCGCTTGCTTCTGCTCCCCTGGCAGGCAGAATTCCACAAACTCGGCCCTACTGTGCAAATGCGTTACCACTTCCTCCCCCACACGGAAACAAACATCAACTATGTTTTGTTTCATTGTCTGCCATATCTGCCCATGCCATGCTATGCCATGCACATGTGCTGCAGTAACCAGGCTAATTTCATTGCTTCTGGCTGACTGGATCAAAAAGACCAGTGTACACTCTTTTTCTTCTGTTTGCTCTCCCTCTTTCATGCGGTAATCTGCGCAAAAGGCAGAATTAAAGAGCCCCCCCGACCCCTCCGAGCCAGCCTTTCTCTTCTCAGATTGGTAAAAGAGGAGAAACCGGGAGGACATGCTTGTTTTTGAGGGGCGGGTGTGTCGCGGGAGCAGGGGGACTGCAGGATTCACTCAGGTGAAAGTGGAGCCGGAGTCAGAAGCCGTCGCATGCGGGGCCAAACAGAGCGGTTAGAGGAGACATTTCTTGCTGTACAGGCAGCAACAGCTCTCAGGGTCAATCCTTTAAAATTATGAACTCGCAAATGAGTTACAGATTGTCGGCTTTAAAAACAAACCTCGATTTTGGTTTACATACATGGGAATTAGGATTTTTGTGTTGTCTGGTGCTCAAGTTAAATGGTACAACATGAGCTTAGCGCATTCGAGGTTGCCGGTCAGGTTAAAGCTACCCGGTAAATGTAAATTATACATGTATAAGGAAAGGTGTTAACCAGAAAATCTTCCTTAAATCGAGGGTTCCTCAAGAAAAGCTGTCAAAAGAGTATAGTAGACTACAAAATGCAAAACTGTGTTTAGGTCCACTAATTGAATAAATGGTTGTGGGTTTTTTTAGATAGTTATGTTCATTCATTCATTAGCTGTATTGCCAATCCTGCATTCAGGGTGGGGGGGTGAGGTTATCCCAGCTGTCATTGGGCAAGAGATGCGGATCACATTTTCACATGTCATAAAGAGACATATAGCCCTTCATGTGTCCATTCACATATCATGCAAAGACAAACAGCCATTCATCCTGTCATTCACACAAAAAGAGACATAAAGCCATTCATTCTCTGGTTCCCCCCGTCTGGGTGTTTTGGGGTATCCAATGAACTTACGTTTGGATTGTGGGAGGAAACCCACAGAGAGAAAATAGAGACTCCACACAGAACGGCCCCATGTTGGAATCCAACCAGGTGCCTTATAGCTGTGGGACAGAAACGATTAACGCTGCGCCGCCGTGCCGCCTGACACACTTTTTAAAAAGGCAAATGCCTTTTTTTTTTTTTTTTAAATAGGCAATTGGGATGTTAAACACGGTCCTTGACAAAGCACACCTCTATTGAATGAGAGTAAACAGCTCTGCGCCAGTAAGATGGATGACGTTTTGTGATGAATCCAAGTGGACGGAGCTCAGTTGATTGTAGAACGAGCCGTCCGTGATGCATAAAACATACCTGCTCGTATTTTTGGAAATCCCTCACCTGACGGGATCGATAGCATTTAGAATCCCCGTCTTGGACATGACGGCCCGCAAGCACAGTTCACCGCTGTAGCTCCTGCGTTTTTTTTGGCTCACGGTCCAAGAATAGCTGTTGTTGTGTTCCGCTGCGGTTGTCACAGTGGCTACGATCAGTAGATACCCAGGTCTGTGACATGATTACATCTCTGTATGGAGCGTTGTCTCAGACGTGCAAACCCGCAGTGAGTGAATCATCATGTGTGTTTTCTCTACCGTCCACCAGCCCAGCACTTTGTGTGACCTGTAAAGACGTGCATGCAAAGAATAATCTCCTCTTACATCTATGATGCACCGGGGATGTAAACGACAGGCAAATGCGTTCCTTTTTTTTATTCCACCAGAGTAGTTTTTTTTTATGTGTTTGCCGCATTTCAAGCAGCGATTCCTGGAAAAGAGGCAAAGATGAGAGAAAGGAAAAAAAGGCCCTGCATTGCATCAAAAGGGAACTTCTACTTTCTTCTTCTCACTTTTCCTTTTTTTTTTACAGTTCATAACTGAAGGAGAAATCACAGCAGAGGGGATTAAGAAAAAAAGCGATCCAATTACAAATATCTCTCTCATTTGCTTTGTTTATATCCTCCTTGTCTCATTTCGGTTGCCTACGGCGTGACCTTCATGACGGAAACGCAAACTTCCCCTCAATTCAGGCCAAAATAGTGGGGTGGGCGGAATTGATCATCGCTATTCAGAATTACGATCTTTTTTTTTTTTTCTTGTTTTCTTCCTTCCTTTTTTTTTCTCTTTTTTTCCTGTGGACAATACAAGGGCACCGGAGAAACTAACTTCTCGCTGAAGCACTGCGGATGCGCTGGATACCACATACTAAATTCAATGCGTGGCATGTAGATGAAAAAGTTCCTTAGCCGGCTCTCTTTTTATGGAATATTTAAGTATTGATGTGCCTCACAGATGCAGCACCGGTGTTGCAACACATTGCGGTGGGGGGTCCTGTGCAAGGTGTGTCCTGCAGTCGGCCCTTTTTTTTTTTTTCTCTCTCTCCCTCTCTATCTCGCTCTCTCTTCAGCGTGGGTGTGGCTTAAATGACTGCACCAAGGCAAAACTTCCATTAGATATCTTCGTGATGGTCTCGGTGAACACACACATCGCTGGAGCGGCACACACAAAGCACTGCAACGCACACATTTCTGGTGTACATGAATCCCACTTTTATTTGTTTATTTTTACCACAGAAAAAAAAGACTTCATTATTTATTCTGATTGTTTTTTTTTTTTTGGTTACAATTAAAATTCTTTTTTTTTTCTCTTTTATGAAAAACTGTAGCACCAGAGCATATTTCTACTGCCCATTCTTTGATAAAAATGTCAATTTGTGCTACTTCCAGTTTAGACCAGCTTTGATTCGGGGTATTTATATATATATATATATATATATATACACATATATACGTATATATGTATATATAAAATAAAAAGAATCTCGCATTTCATTTTTTCCAGTCATTTGCAAAATAAGATGGAGAAAACTTGGATATATTTTTTCACCTTTTTTGTCTTTTCTTTTTCATTTAAAATCACAAATACCTCTTGAAAGCAAACAAAGCAGCCGGGGCGGCATTTAGCATAAATCCAAGCAGAGGGGGCATCAGCTCTCGTGATGATTATTATATATTCATATATTTATATATTTATATGTATACATATATTATGTTTATATACAAGTATGGCACTTGATTACACACAAATAAATAAATTAAAAAGATAAATAATAGCCAGAATAAAACACTTCACAAATAAAAGCAGTGGGCGCTTTGGTGTGTCAGAAATTAAGGAAGTCACAGACGTTAGCGTTTGCAGCAAATTCACCAGGTACTGTTTGCAAGTAGCTATTGAGCAATGGAGTGGTTACATGTTAAGGTCAGTGGTGCAACACAGGCAACGACAACGAAAAAAAGACATGAATTACGCTGATGTGTTAAACCTTAGTCGGTAAGGAGTCATCTATCTATGCGCAGATAAATCTGGATTTCTCCTTTTGTGCATGGTGCCAAGTATTCAGGTCGGTGCGTAAAACAGGTGGAGAGAAATCGTGTCCTTTGAGAGAATCGGAAGGTCGCTTTTTTTTTGGATAAGGGTCAGTCTCCCCCCCGGGGGAAAGGGGGGTGTTCGCCTTTTTTTTGATTTTTATAGTGCAAATACTGTTTGCATCGACTCTCTTCATAGTACTGCCCCTGGCAAAGGGGCGAACACGCGAACGCCTCCGTTCGCCCTCTCGTGCAGTGCAAACGCCAGGCCTGCTCAGAGAGGGGTTGTCGCAGTGAGAAGTCGGCGGACGTGCGCCGCATGCCTGCGGCGAGGGTCCCGAAAAGACCGAGGGAATGAGAACAAAATGAAAATGATGCCCACTTTTATAGTTTTTTTGTTTTTCTCATCTCGTCCCCCGTAGGGTGTTCGCGGGGTCTCGTCTCTCCGGGGCTACACGTACGCCGAGTCACTGGACTGAGTGCGTCCGAAATTGGGCACGCTCATCCTGGGCAGGTCCTTGTTGCGGATCTCGTATATGGACTTCCGGCGGGCCTGCACGCCACGCACGGCCGTTTTGATTTTCCTCCAGCCCAGGTGGTTGAGTTCGGCCAGGTTCAGCACCACGCAGAACCCGCTGACCGCGAACATGAACACCAGGAACACGGTCTTCTCCGTGGGTCTGGAGACGTAGCACTCGACGTCTTTGATGCAGGGGTAGCGGTCGCACTCGTACACGGACGGGACGTTGAATCCGTACAGGAAGTACTGACCAACCAAAAAGCCTATCTCCAGCGCGTTTCTGAAAACCACCTGTATGATGTAAAACCTGGAGATGCCCTCCTGGCGCCTCATTTTGGACTTTGTAGTTCTCATGGCCGAATTGGGGATCTCCTTGACCTCCAGGCAGTCCGGCTCCGCTTCCTTGGTGGAGTTCTCCGTGTTCTGAAGTACTCCGTTCACGATGGTATTCTTGATCTTCTTGCTTTCGTCGCGCTTCAGCGAATCTTGGTCCTTGTCCAGCGTCAGGTAGACGGTGGAGTAGCGGCGCTCCTTCTGCTTGGCCGACTGGTGCACTGAGTAGGTGATGAAGCAGAGGCTCGGGGTGCAGACCATGATGATCTGGAACACCCAGTATCGGATGTGCGAGATGGGGAAAGCCTTGTCGTAGCACGCCTGGTTGCAACCCGGCTGCAAGGTGTTACACACGAACATGGTCTGCTCGTCATCATACACGGTCTCCCCGACTATGGCTACGATTAGAATCCGGAAGATGACCACCACTGTTAGTAGGATCCTAAAAAAAAAAAAAAAAAGGGAAACAAAAACCAAACAAAAAAAAAAAACAAAGCAAACAAACAAACAGAGGTGAAAATAACTGCTGACCAGGAGGAGGAGGGGGAGAAGGAGGAGGAGGAGGAGAAGGAGGAGGAGGAGGAGGAGGAGGGGGAATTTCAGGGGAGCTGTCCGGTGCTGAAAGCTGGAAGATGTTTCTTACCGTGAGATTCCTCTTCCTTTGTGTGGGTGAGTGTGTGTGCACGTGCGTGTGCGTGTGCGTGTGATTTAATATCTGAGGTGATGCTTTAGTTACACCTGTGTGATGCGCTTCAATGCAAAAATGGAGAGTGCTCCCACTCTCTCCCACTCTATCCCACTCTCGCTCTCTAGCCCACGCTGACACGTCTCCCTGCCCCCGAACCGGCCACCGTGCATGAACTCCACAAACTACGTGGAAGTGGAAGCCGGAGGCATGAAAAACGGTCGGTGAAGTTTGGTTTCGATAATGCTGCTGCTGCTGCTGCTGCTGCTGCTCCTGTCTTTTTACCCGGTCGGGGGAGGATAGGGTGTCGGTGGTGTGAGGTGGGGGTGAGGGGTAAATTCTGTGGAGTAAAAAGAGAAGGGTGGACGGTGGGGATCGGGTGGGTGGGGTGGGGGTTTGGGGGTCCACCACACAAGACACCGAGAACCAGGAGCCATGCTGTGGAAGATCTTCAAGACAGGAACGGGGGACCGGGGACCATGCTAAAGACGATCCTGGAGGCTGCTGCGTTTCTTCTGCCGGTTCTCCTGCTTCTTACCTTCCTATCATAGTAGAGTGCTGCTGGACAGCAGCCTCCAGGAGCCTCTCTAGTATAGTCCATTCCCCCATTTCTGAGCATCCGGAGGAGCCGAGGGCGCGACGGCACTCTGCTCAAATCCCTCGAAAAAAATCGCGCTCGGTCTCCCGCGCCGCTTTTTCTTCTTCTCCTCCTCCTCCTCCTCCTCCAGAGCGTCCGGTCCGTCAGTCACGGGATGCCGCGGCCGCCGGTGCCGCCGCCGCCGTTCCTGGCCGCGTCTCCGCGCCCTCTCCGCCCGGGTCCGAGCCGTGCGCGCAGCGGGCGTCCCGCCGTGTGTGCAGAGCGCCTCGCCGCGCCGTTCCCGGTCATGGGAGTCCGAAAGGGGGGCTCGTCGCCGAAAAAAGCTTCCCGATCTTCACATGAGCCTAACCGGGGCTGCGCGCTGCGCCGCGGACGGAGGGCGGTTGGATTTAATGTCTTGCCGGCGTTAATCCGCCTTTAAGTAGTCCCCCCCCCTCCCAACCCGCCCCCGCCCATGCGTCACGAACGCGAAGCCAGGTCGCTGGAGCGCAGCCATGAGGTTTTTTTTTTTTTTTGTCTTTTTTTTTCAACCATTCTCCTCCTCCCGTTGTCCGTGGAGGGTTGTTGTTTAGCGCGCCGTGGGAATCGAACCCACAAACCTTGCCAGCGTTTGCACCAAAAGAGCAGCGTCCTTCCGGAAGGATGCAACATGTCCTGCGCACTGGAGGGCTGGAGGGGGTCAAGGTGACATCCGGTTTTGGAGGTTTGACCGTCTCCGTACTCATCATATTACCCATCACACTACACGGAAATTTGCAGCCCGTTAATTTACCGGCTATTAAAACGGGGAACAACCTCCTTTGGGAGGTTTAAGCCTCCATGCTGAAGGGCGCGGGGGGGGGGGGGGGGGGGGGGGGGGGGGGGGGTATCTCCACCCACGTTGCAGACCACTGCAAGTCCCCACCTCCAACATCGATATTGATGATATTCTTGTTACAGAGGCAATGTGAAGGCCCATCTTAGGACGGGTGGATGTACAGAACAGCTTGCCTTCCTCTATGATGTCTCTGCTAATAACAATAATAGGAATATTACTAATACTACTAATGATTATAACAACAACAAGCACAATGATAATACTACTATTAATCGTAATAATACTTGTAATAGTAATGATAATAATTATGTTACTCATGAATATAATGGTAATAATATTTAGAAATGCAGAGGACAAGATGATACTGACCCCTGTGCCAAAATCCAAGGTGAAACACACCTGGAAACCCATAGTAATAATGATAATTTCAAATACACGATACGCATAAAAATGTATGACTATTCTTATTCTTTGATGATAATTTAGAAGTAGTAGCCATTATGATCATATACCTGCACTTGGCATGTTTAGTTTTAATACCCCTCCCCCCGCCCAAGAAGAAAATTGAGGTGTTGGTTGGAGGCCCATATTACAAGTCCTTGTTTCTGTTTTTTTCTGTTTGTTTATTTATTTATAAAGCTACATTTATATATAAATCGCACTTGAGCGTTAACAAATAATTGGGCTGAGACTTCAGCACGGAGGGACGGAGGGACGGAGGGACGGAGGGGATCAGAAGCACTTTCTGTGGACGATGGAGGGTCCAGCCTCGTCGTACTCCTGCTTGCTGATCCACATCTGCTGGAAAGTGGACAGGGAGGCGAGGATGGAGCCGCCGATCCAGACGGAGTACTTCCTTTCTGGTGGGGCGATGATCTGCAGGCAAACGCACGTTTAGATATATATAAACTTAAATAGTGGTTGGGTTTTTTTTCCTGTCTCCAAAAAATGTCACACCTTGATCTTCATGGTGCTCGGTGCCAGGGCAGTGATCTCCTTCTGCATTCGATCAGCGATCCCCGGGTACATGGTGGTGCCGCCGGAAAGGACGTTGTTGGCGTACAGGTCCTTCCGAATGTCAATGTCACACTTCATGATGCTGTTGTAAGTGGTTTCGTGGATGCCGGCTGATTCCATGCCTGTGCAAACACAGCAGACAAAGTTAGTGCACTTTCAACACACACACGCACACACATACATACACTCGCACACACATCTGACACCGCCGTCAGCTGCTGTAACAGGTGCTGAAACGGACAGCTCCCGACAGCTGCTCGCCTGTTTTGTTTTCTTTTCTTTTTTTTTGCTCATGAAAAACCGGCATTAAAACAATCAAACGGAAACACAATTTATTACATTTTCAGTAAGATTCACTGTTAAATTCAAATTTTGTTCATTCTGTTCAAATAAAGAAAACTCATGGAATAGTAAAAGAACTTGGTCACCGAATAGAATGGGTTTTTCATGAATTAAATTGTATTAAAAATCATTTCACACTAAGATATAGATAATATCCATACATATATGTATATATATACATATATATATACTAGATATATGTATATCATATATACACTATCTATACAGTGTATATATGTAAAGTTTGTGTATGTGTATATGTATATATACATGTATATGTATATACCTTTTAGTATGCAATGTTTCTTTTGATTTGATTATATATGTATGTTAAAAAGTATTGGATACTAAAAACCTTCGAACAAGGAGTACAATGGAGGTGTGGTTAAATATATATTATAATTATATATATTATAATATATAATATTGTAATATTAAATCATATACTAACTATATATAATATTATACTATGTTATATGTAATATATAATTATATTATATTATGTTGTATATATATTAGATTATAAATATAACTGTGTATATACATATATATATATACATATATATATATATATATATATATATATATATATATATATATATATATACAAGTCAAGGAAAAGTGTTACGGATGAGAAGCGCCTCTCAACGCAACCTTGATTTACACACCAATGAACGAGGGCTGGAAGAGAGTCTCCGGGCACCGGAAGCGCTCGTTGCCGATGGTGATGACCTGGCCGTCGGGCAACTCGTAGCTCTTCTCCAGGGATGAAGAGGAGGCGGCGGTGGCCATCTCGTTCTCAAAGTCCAGGGCCACGTAGCACAGCTTCTCCTTGATGTCACGCACGATCTCACGCTCAGCTGATGCGATCATTAATTGATCATTTTACATCAGTTAACTATGTATTTATGTATGTATGTATAGATAGATAGGCAGACAGAATGATATTCTGTAATCTGGACTTCACACTCACCAGTTGTTACAAAAGAGTATCCTCTCTCAGTGAGGATCTTCATGAGGTAATCCGTGAGATCCCGACCGGCAAGATCCAGACGCATGATGGCGTGGGGGAGAGCGTAACCCTCGTAGATCGGCACATTGTGAGTGACGCCGTCGCCGGAGTCCAAGACAATACCTGGGTGAGTTCATCCGGTTCTCAATTCATCGGCTCGTTCGCTGAAGGAAACGTTCCTGTGAATGGCGCCATACCTGTGGTACGACCAGAGGCGTAGAGGGACAGCACAGCCTGGATGGCCACGTACATGGCGGGGACGTTGAAAGTCTCGAACATGATCTGGGTCATCTTCTCTCTGTTTGCCTTGGGGTTGAGCGGAGCCTCTGTCAGCAAGGTGGGGTGCTCCTCGGGGGCCACGCGCAGTTCGTTGTAGAAGGTGTGGTGCCAGATCTTCTCCATGTCGTCCCAGTTGGTAATGATGCCGTGCTCGATGGGGTACTTCAACGTCAGGATGCCCCTCTTGCTCTGAGCCTCGTCCCCCACGTAGGAGTCCTTCTGGCCCATACCTACCATGACGCCCTGATGTGGAAGATCAGTGATCAGTGCTCTGAGACCATCCCCGCAAATGTAATTTGTGCCGGCGGAGGCAGAAGTCCGCCCAGAAAGAAATCCGTCTAAGCGATTGCTCACGGGGGGATGTCGGGTTTCTGTGAATCATTTCAAATAGTGTGGTCCGGACCTGCTCTACATGGAAGATGTCGCGGGACAACTCTGTCGTGATTTGGCGCTATGTGAATAAAAAGTCTGACATCTGACAATATTGGTGCGTTATTGTGGCTTCGCTGCAATGGAAACTGCTTTCAGGCAATAGAATGTTATATATAAAATTATGATATAATTATAAATACTATTATATATCCCCCCCTGCAGTTAATACTGCGTTTCCTTTACCTGGTGCCGGGGGCGACCCACGATGGAAGGAAACACGGCACGGGGCGCGTCATCTCCGGCGAAGCCAGCCTTGACCAGGCCGGAGCCGTTGTCGCACACCAGGGCGGTGGTCTCTTCGTCGTCGCACATGGCGTTAGCTCTGCAACACGTTTGAACGTGCAAGAACGCAAAGGTATTGTTACATCCAGCTGCGGAATACCACGATTGTACGATCGGTGGCTGATGATGTTTTTGGAAGCTTCACTCATCAACTAAATATGTCAAAAATCCAGTAATATATAATAGTAGGGTTAGTATTTGATGTTATTGGTCATGTTTTTAAAACACAAGTATAGGTCTCAGTAAACATTGAAGATGAGTTCACTTGTTTTAGTACGTACCAACTGTAATCCAACATCAACAGAAAATAGTGGGTGGCAGGCCAATTGTGTCGAGATCGACCGCTGCTCTGGTTAGACGACAATACAGTTAGTTGAGCGTTTGGATGAAAACGCTCGGTGTTAAAATCCTGTAT
Organism: Fistularia commersonii; assembly: GCF_037954325.1. Taxonomy (NCBI): domain Eukaryota; kingdom Metazoa; phylum Chordata; class Actinopteri; order Syngnathiformes; family Fistulariidae; genus Fistularia; species Fistularia commersonii. The sequence continues at coordinate 22,894,700 of NC_141284.1, read as the reverse complement.
CTGGCCTCTCTTGAGAAATCCGCAGTTGTCTGTATTCAGTCCTCCCTCAGTCAGCCTGTGTACTCACCAGATCAGCAACAGGCGCCGGATCTTGAGTGTGTAAACCAGGGGTGGTGATGGCCGACCCGGGGGGCAATTTATAGTCTTAGTGTCCGTGAGATGGTGCCACACAGTGCGACCCCCTTCTCCATATTTGGTAGCCCCTTGCCCCATTGACAAGCGCCGCACCATGAATGGCAGGGAACTCCTGCTCAGACATCTGTGCAGGCCTCCCATTTAAGGAGGACCGTGATGACGGCCGAGGGACAATGACAGACCTCCTTTTGATCTTTTCCCAGCTCATAAATCCCCGTTATCCTATAGCAATAAAATCCCTCTCTGACTCTACGCACAGACACATTTCTGTCCATATTTAGGATCACAAGTGTCTTAAATCAAGTAAAACCCCAGTGTAGAATGTGAATCTGAGCCAGTTGAATCCCAAGAATGACTTGGAGTAGCAAAACATTTTGAGCAGCCGTGATAAACACAACCGCTGAATGGGGACCACGGTCCGTTTTTACCCGAGTTAAAACGTTATTTTAATGTTTTGTCTCCTTGTTTGTGTTAAAATACCCCCAAAACATACTAAATCGGAGAGACAGGAGACAAGCAGTAGCAAATGCAGGGACCACTTGTGCTGCACAGCTGGTGTCCGCAGCTGTTTGCCTCTTTTGAAGTCCCCCTCTCTCACACACACACACACACACACACACACACACACACACACACACACACACACACACACACACACTCTTCGAATCCGCCTGAGCAAAGATGAAGGACACCGTCTTAGACCAATTTACAGAGCATGTCCTCAAACCAGTTGTATTATTCAGTTCCACATTTAACCTGCACTTTGAATAATAGACTGCCACTGGAGTCACTCATTAGCATTAAGTCGGCAAGTTTCTGTAATTCTAATGAGCTGCTTGGACATTATTGATATTCTTTCTCTCCAGCACGCTGTGTCCACATATGGAATAATGCTGTCCACTATTAAGATTCATGCTTAAGTCATGCTTTCTCGAGTCTACATTTATTATATGTATTGATTGGCGGGGAGGTATCTTAATGCCAACCAAATGACATTCCCAGAAAAATAGCCTGCATACATATAGTAATATTGTACATCATCTCACAGCGATTACATATTCTGTTTTGTTTTTTTTTAGAATATGTTGCATGATGCAATCTCAATATTTTAGTAAAAAAACGCTTGAAACCTAAATTATCAAGAGGTCACATTCAAAATCACCCAAAAATGTCATTAGGGATATGAAGTCAGCATGACGTCACCTGACAATTTGTGAGAAACTCACAGAAAATTAGCCTTTTTTGTCATATTTCCCGACCCGACGCATTTGATATGCCGTCAGAAACAGCGAGACGCGTTCCGGCCGACTCCTGTAACATCAAGGGTTGTTGCAGGGCGTCGCGTTTACAACATTCATATTCCATCTCCAGACGCGGCAAACACCAGCCGCTACCCTGGTAATTGCATTTTGATATAACAAAAGTCAAGGTAATACATTGCCCCACTTTCAGAAATCTTTGCAGACAAACAGAAAACAAAGTTGACAATATTTGTTATTCGCTGCATCAAAACAATAAGAAAAAAGCAACATCTCATGTTGTGACATCTGCCATATTCTTTCTTTTTTCCTCCACCAAGGCAAGAACGAGGCATACGAAATGACATTGCCGGTTTACTTGCAGCAGACAGAGCGAGGTCTGAAGGCTGTAAAATAACATTGGCTAAGAGCAGTGGATGGTCCCACCACAAGGAGGACAAGACAAAAGGGCACAGCGAGCCATGAATCATATGCTGCTGTCACCCGACCCCGAGCCATAACCCCTCACTGTGTGACTCTTTGTTTTGGTCTTATGTAATGAGCAGTAGGCTGTGCGTCCCGTTGCCCCGGTATTCAAATAACGTTAACATTTTATCATCCCGGCTCGGTAAAGTCGGTTTATGGAGCACAGCGGCGTTGAGATCAAGGGGAAATGGCGGACGACCCTTTCGTCTCGGATTGGACCCTGTGACAGCGTGCTCATTAGTTGTAAATCACAGCCTTGCTTGTGACTATTTCTCAATGTGTTAATGGTTCCCCTAGCCAAGGGCTGTTGTACGCTGTCAATGACAATGTACATTGGTGTTCTGAATTTCTCAAATGTTTCCTTTCAGCACACACAAGAAGCTCCCGTCACCGCTCGGGTTCAGACGCAGACATATGGAGGCTGCTCAGCTAGGCCCAGATGTGACTTTCACCCGAAATGCAATAGAGATTAAGTGACTGTGGCATGATCGTCCTCCTCCTACTCAAAACACCTCGGGAGATTTACTGCATTACTTGGGCAAAAGAAATGAGATAATAAGGACAAAACTGTCTGGAACAAGAACTTTATTGATTTTTTTTTTCTTTGAGTATTTCGCATCATAAACAGTGCAAACCCTTTCAACGAGCCCGGAGGGGGAAGTCACTTGACTGATGTGGGCAGGTTTTTGAACCCAAATCAATAATTTGTGCATATATAGGAATGTCCCAATCGTGGGTTGCAGCGTTTCAGCACTTCATCAAAGCCTAAGTCAATACCAACTGTCTCTCCCACGTGGTGGGCATCGCTGTGTTGATCAAAAGTCAAAGCAGTGAGAAGACATAATTTATTACTAATAGTGTTGTTGTTGTTGTTGTTGTTGTTGTTGTTGTTATTGTTATTGTTATTGTTATCGTTATCATTTCTATTATTGGTGAGTAGTGGTAGTGGTAGTAGTAGTAGTGTTATAATAGGGTCATATACAGGACTGTCTCAGGAAATTAGAGTTTTGTGATAAAGTTCTTTATATTCTGTAATGCAATTAAAAAAACAAAAATTACTTTTTCGGACAGTCTAATATTTTGAGATAGGATTTTAGAGTTTTCTTAAGATGTAAGCCATAATCAGCAATATTCAAATAATAAAAGGCTTGCAATATTTCAGTTGATTTGTAATGAATCCAGAATGTATGACATTTTTGTTTTTGTAATTGCATTTCAGATGATAAAGACCTTTATCACAATATTCTAATTTTCTGAGACAGTCCTGTATTCATACAGGGGCATTCATTCAGTCATTCATTCACAGGTCAGACAGAGCCATGCAACCACAGATAATCTTATATAAAGTCATACTACTATTCACTCATCATATAAACAAACAATTATTGACTCTCTCATTCACATGTCTGGGCATTTTAGAGCCTCAGGGAAAAACCCACGCAGACACGGGTACAACATGGAGGCACAGAAGTGGGAATCAAACAAGGGATCTTTTTGCCGTGGGGCAAAAGCGCAAACCACAGTGAGACTGTGCCACCCGTTGATATCATCATCGCCATCATCATCATTCTCATAATTATTATCATTATTATTATTATTATTATCATCATTATCATTATTATTATTATTATTGTTATTATTGTTATTATTATTATTATTGCTTATAATAATTACGTTATGTTATTACTATTAATATTATTAAAAATAATAATATAATGTTATCATTGTTATTCTACTAATAATGATATCTGTATAATATAAATATGACATAACAACAAAGCACGGTATTGTTGTTGTTATTATTGTTGTTGTTATCAATTATAATACCAATTATCATTATCATTATTATTATCATCATTATTATTATTATTATAATTATTATCATTATTATCATTATCATTGTTATTATTATTATTATTACATAATATACTATAATGATTATTATCTGTTATTATTATTATCATATTTCAATATGTCTATTTTAATTATTTTATTTTTATCATTATTACTATTTTCCCTTGTGATTGACCAGGAACTGCTTTCTTGCCCTGTGTAACTGGGATTGGATTCATCACCAGTGGGACCCTGAGTGCCAGACATGTACAATAGACGATTAATTAATTGATCCTTATCATATTTTGAATAAATAAATAAATCCATTTTATTTTTGTTTTAACAGTAAAATTTATCAGTGGACCAATGGGTGGTGCCAGAGGGGTGCTGTCACCAGCCAAATCTGAACGGCCCCTGCCGTGTTTCTATCATAAGGCTCTCTTTCAAATTAAAGACCTGAAGAAGAATGACGTGACGACATGTTTCCCGTCCCTTGACATCTCCTGGACCATGACTGTGTCTGGGAGTCCTGCTGCTGGAGCCCGTCTTAACTCATGGCAGAAAACCCATTGAATACAGTGCTCGGATTCATTCCCATACGCAGCTGCCCTCTTTAGGCTGAGGTATTGGATATTTCCCGGCAGCTATGATGGATCCTATGACATTTTACTGGAATGGAAGCTGTCAGAATGGATTTTTGCAGTGACACAAAGTCATCATTTGTGACAGATGTGGACTTTCGATACTGTTTCTCGTTCACTTCTGCTTTTCCAGATTTTATATCAATATGATTAGTTTGTTGTTGCGTGTGTGTTAGTATTCATGTATTCCTTCCCCTGCATTGCAAAATCTGTGAAGATGCCCGATCAAATAAAAGGGTATGCTTTTCCCAGTTATTTAAAATTTGGCTGATATTTTTCTTGAAATGGCAAAATCTAGTGAACCTCTTTCTCTCTCTCTCTCTCACTCTTTTTTTGTCTCCCAGGTCTCCCTGCAGCATCTCCAGCCAGCGTTCTCCCCCCCCCCCCCGCAACTCTCAGACCCGAATAAAAAATTCACCAGATTCATTTTTCTTTCACCCTCCAGCCTTCTGGTAAAACTGTCAGCTCGGCTCCGGGGCCCGTCTCCCGCTGAACCCGCTGCTAGGAGTCTAAGAGGAAAGAGGGGGAACAAAGTTAAAATTAAGATTCTGTCTGATTCTTGAGAGGCGGGGGAGAGGGGTGAGTAGCTTCTGTCCTCGGGATATTTGGGATCGGCGCGGAGCAGACAAGAAAGCAATCTTAACTGGGTCTCATATATCACTCATAAATATTGCAGTATACATCTGGGCTTTGGCTACCTCATATTAAAAAAAATATTTGTCCCGGAGAATGAGCCATATCTTTAAGAGCCAGTGAGGTTTGTCACGGGGCATCAGTTGACAAAGAGGGGTGGAAAGGGAGGTTAAAAAGTGCCAGGAATTGAAGATTAAATATTCATGAGGCAATTTGAATAAGCTACAAAAAAACAGACAGCTACCCAGATTTGTAGGTAAGCTCAGCAAGAATATTTTGGTAAGTCCTTTGAAGGATCCCTGTAAGTCCTCAGCCTTTTCTCCCGGTCGCTGAGAGTCCAAGGTATCAGTCAAAAGTAAGGTGTGGGGTAACCTCATCTCAGTGGATCCACTAAATATACTTTTGCACGCTATGGCATCTATTTAAACTTTCCAATTGACTTCCCGTAGCAGGGACTGGAATTATCCAACAACACTAAAACTTACTTGTCTCCCGGGGAAATAGTTTGTTGCTCGGTTTCATGACCTGTGCGGAGAGGCCCGAGTCATCTGGGTCACCGAACAGGCCAGCCAGTGACTAGACCTTTAATTTAGTAATCTTGTTTTATGCACTGATTATTTTGTGGAGGAAATGTAAACAGGTGTGAAATTAATCAGGCAGGAATTACATTATAAAATGATGCGTCTTAAGGTCGGAGCAGTGATGTTGTACTCCATGAATAATGTGAAGAGGTGCAAGAAAAAGGCAAGACAAAACAAAAAGAAAGCAAACAGAAAGATCAGCAAAAATGCACTTTAAAAATTGGCAAATATATGACCCGGATATTACCATGACATCAGCAAACTACAGCAGAATGAAGCAAGCAGGGGGGAGGTTTACTTTAAATCTCAGATTAAACAGTCTCACCCTGAAAAATAACATAAAATAAAATAAAATAAAATAAAAGTAAATAAGATAAGATAAAATTTACAATACCAATATTCTGAAATAGATCATATGATGAAATGAAAACTATTTCCAAGAAAATGAACATGGAAAAACAAAATCATGATTATTTGTTTTTGAAATGATAAGACAGTGACTCTGCACTGGGGCGCGGAGAACTTCTCCCAGAGGTGTTTTATTGCAACTGTGCTTCCGCACATCAGGGCTCGTCTGCAAGCTAAAAAATAAAATGAATATGAACCAGACTCCTTGACCTCTTGCACTCTATTAGCCCACGAGATACAGCTGACAACATTTTCCATTTATTACTTCTTTAATAAGAAGATCAACCGCTGGCCTCGAACCTCGGTGCTTCACTAAAGCTCCACAAATTGACTCCGGCAACAGCGAGGCGGGAAAAGGTGATTTAAGGTCACTAATTTAATATATACAAGGAACCGAAAAAAATGTTAATTTACCATGATATTTCTTTAAATGTTTGGTCAAGCACAAGCATCCCCTCCCCTTGTATGTCATGATAGCTCAGAGCACACCGGGGTGAGTCACAGGGGTTGGAACCAGGAATTGGCCTGAATAAAATGGAATTAAAACACAGGTTAAAATCCCCCCTGAGATACTTGCCTGTATAAATGCAAGTACCAACTTAACCAGGACAGAATGTACCCCCACACACACACACACACACACACACACACACACACAGAAAGGACACAGAAATATTAGTGTGAATGAATGCACAGGGGCTATGCTCTCATTCAGAACATGCAATTGTATAATTATGGTATAGCAGGTGTATTCAAACATGTACATCTGATGTGTTCTTGAATTAACAGGGTTTCCGTGGTTCAATAAAAAGTATTAAATGTTATTAAATAGAATAAATAATGACCACTGAGAAGAGGAACCCTTCAATTGGTGTTCTTACAGTGCACCAAGTTACAACACCAGAGTTGCAGCAGAAAGGAAACAAATTGAGAAATATGCACTAATACTCGCACACAATGTTAAATTCAACCGTTTCTTCAGTTTCATTGTCACTGAGAAGGTCATATGTATCTGCTACGGTGCAAAGTCAATTCCAGATACAAATGATTCAGATTATTATAAATAAATGTATCTATTGTTGGACAATGGCATTTAAAGTTGCATTAAAAAGGGGAATTAAAAAGCATTAAATAAGATTGGTTAGCAAGTGCTGAAAACCTGCTTCAGAAAACGGTGTTCCATTATGATTACAATATCACCTGAGATTGTTACTATTATTGTTGTTGTTGTTTTTGCCGGCGGCATGCAGGACATTCTGAGGTTTTTATTTTTCCACTCTGGAAGTAGCCGGCTGCCGTGGCTTGAAATGACCTTACGGGAGCGGTAAGTGTCAGCTAGGATAGGATAGGGTGAGCCGGACGGATAAATGTCTCCACAGAAAGACGTGTAGCTGAGGAGTGATCGTTCCCTGAAGGTCCATCTGTGAGCGGCGCCCCTTGCATTACAACAATACCATTTCATTCATTGACATAATGGAAAGTATTGACTACAGATAATTTAAATCACAATGACTACCAGAACAGGAAATGGATATCTTTGCTCAGCATAAACCCGGCGTGGTTCTCTTTACTCAGTATAGCTTTCTTGTGCAAGCTTCTCTTTGTGCAATATTTTTATTTTGTATCTCTTATAAACGAGGCAGGGTGCTGAGGTTTACTTGCATTGCACCATGCTACGATGTTGATTAACCGGACAAACATATAATATTAGCCTATATCTTGAAATCAGAGATGGTTTAAAAATCAGTAGCCTTTGATTGTCGCGTGACCGTAAACACCTTTTCAAGATCAGCTGCGTCGACATTAGCTCACAAAACTCAAACGGAACGCAACAGCGAACAAAATAACTACTACAATGAAAACTGCAACATAGGATTGCAACAGGGACTTTAAAATATTTGCACCGATGTTTACCTACTCACGTAAAGCATATTATTGACTATGTATTGATTGAGACTGATGAATGGTTGCACCCTGGTTTAAACCAAAATAACAGAAAGAAGTAAACAACTGCTTTTAATTAAACTTCCTGACAGCTGGATATGTGTGGCAGGCACCGGTATTTGTAAACGGTATGAAGAAATGGAAATGGGGGATTATGAACTCACTCTACTGACATATCTAACAGTATATATGTGCAGTTTGGGTCTTAATTTATGAGCTTAGATTTGAAAGGTATCTCTCGCCTTAATCCTTGCCTTGTTAAGTCATGATTTAGGAGAATTCATCTCTATGGCAACCAAACTGCAGACAAACCTTCCCCTTTTATTTGGAAGAGTTAATGTATATGTATGCCAATATATATACATGTATATGTGTATATATATATATATATAGATATATATACATATATTTATATGTATATATATATATATATACCCCAACATTTGTGACTTGCTACACTATATACATATATATACACACTTATGTATATATATACACACACTATCTATCTATCTATCTATCTATCTATCTATCTATATAGTAGCGAGTCACTACAATGTATATTTTAGCGGGTCACGAATGTTATTTTATATTTATACACATATTTTTATATATATATATATATATAAAAATATATATAGTATACTGCAATATACTGACGAATGTTGGGGTTTATGTTGATGCTTCTTTCTGTGTGATTTTGGGGTTGCTGGGGATTTTGTGGGTGTGGTTTGGGGTGCAAGGAATTCTGTTTTGTTTTTTTCTTTTACCTGGAATTGAGCAGGAAATGTTAGTTGTATTGCAGGCTTGTGTGGCGTGGCTATGGCCAACAACAGCTATTGTTTATTAAACAGACGTTTTACTGTCAACCAGGTTTTTTCCCTGACTAAAACGCAACAATATATATCTTGTTCCTGCAGGGAACAGTCTCACTGAAGAGAAGATGTAAATAAAGTATTAGGAGACTAATGGGAGACCCGCAGGACACCTGGAGTACCATCTTAACAGTTAAATCTACTCCGCTAGATTTAATTTTTAAACCGCATGATGGGACTTTTCCACAAAATGCCAGTTCAAGAGGGCCAAACTTTGCTTCTCACTTCAAGATGTTGTCTGAATGGTATGCACCTGGTGGCGTCGGAGTTGATATTTCGCACCTTGTCAAACATTTCCCTTGTTTTTTAAACTCCTCTGGGGAAAAGCCCGAGCCCTCCCCAAACACAAACATATCTCACCTTAAAGAGTGAGACATGCCGTACACCAGAAATCTGTTCATATCTCATGCTTTCCACATCTGTTCTTATTTACCCTAAAACATTGCACTGTGGATTTCCTACACAAATGAGTCAACACAAACGCAGAGGGTGCGGGTTCAAAGCAGTTTTAATCGTATTACGAGTTTCCATGGAGTCATTTACGAGTCTAAGCATTTCCTATTGTTAAAATTGCCGTTTTCACCCTTATCATCTCCAGGCAGCTTCATTGTGAATTATACAGCCGGCACAAAAAAAAAAGGCCTATTTCATATCCAAGCAAAACCCCAGGTGGATGCACAGCAGCAGAACCGGTGAATCAATTTTCTGGACCCTTTCTTTGTGTTACAATCAACCACGAAGTTCCAAACTCCGCCGACGTGTTTTTTTTCGGTATCTTTGAAAGGCAAGAAGGTTCTGTACAAAAGTTACTCTCCTGTGATCAGTCACTGAGCTCCTCGGTTCCTGTACCTGCGAGGCTGGATCTTAACACAGCGGCTTGCAGTGCCTCATGTTCATGGCGCACGTCCGGCCAAGGTTGGCCCCCTCCAGGAGGAGGTCAGAGAGGCGGTCCAACCCCAGGCAGGTGGTGAGGGGGCTGATGAGACCATAGAGACCCCCCAAGGTGATGCTGAGAGGCCAGCCGAAGCATAGCAGAACCACCAGCCAGATGATGCACCCGAAACAGGACCCGCAGCTGCCCATCCTTGTCTGCTGGGGGGCAGGGGGAGAAGGTTTAGAGCGGCTGCGTTCTCCTCAGATAAAAAAGGTAAATACATTCATGTCGAATAAAGAATTCAATGTTAATTTTTCTCATTTTCAATTCTTCAAGGTTTTATAACGCTCTCCACAATGTTGCACGGATAATCCTGCTCCCTTTAGTTGTGATTTTCAGTAGCCGCACGTCCGGCGAGAAAAGGACGTCCAAAAAATGACCTTCGAGCGACGCCTTTGTGTTTCAAAGCAAACACAGAATAAACAAAGTTAAAAGGAAATGACAGGGAAGGAAAAAAGAAAGGTGCAATGAAAGAAGGCTTTAAAATTCAAACCTTTCAGTAAAAACATACACCTGTTAATTTTCTGGACGTTTCAGAGAAAGTTTCTTAACTCTTGAAAATGAATGGAAAAATAAGTAGGAAAATGGTGGTGCAGCAGCCCGTGCTTTTCCCTCACAACATGCAATATGACCCTGAGTTCGAACCCGACAGGCCGCCTTCTGAAGTGAATTTTGAAGGTCTCAAAATGACGTGCGAGGGCGAATGGTTGAATCTCGCACTATGATAATACTTTATTGATTCCCATAACATGTCATTCACATGATGTGACTGAATGTGTAAATGGTTGTATGTCTCTTTGTGATGTGAGAATGAGAGAGTGTATGTTTGAATGTCTCTGGCCCTGCGATCGACTGGTCCAGGGCGAACCCCGCCTCTCGCCTAATGACAGCTGAGAAAGGCCTCAGCCGCCCCCCACCTCCAAGAGTTAAAAATAATAATAATAATAATCAAGGAATGAGAGAAGAAACAAAGAAAAGTGAATTTAAATTTCTTCTTCCATTTAGCAAAACATTCAGGAAACGCAGATACCTTACCTTGTTACGGAATATTTTGGAGGCTAATTTTCTCTCATACTACAACGTAGCCAGCCATATCGGGATACATGATCACATTTTGACAAATACCCTGTGGTCCCATCGGTCCCACCCTCTCCTCCTGACAGTGTGTCAGTCGTGACATCCCGTGAGCGGTCGCGTCTCCTCAGGGGTGGCAGGAGATTATCAGATCGAGATGTGCCCCGCTGATGATCTGGATGTACTTATCGGGATTAGGACGTGGCCTTCACGAAGCATGATAAGACAGCAAACTCCAGCAATAACCGCCACGTCTGTCCGCCGACCGGTGTGGTCAACCGACACTTCCGCCACAGCCCTGGCAAATTAGTCACCAACTAGCAGCAGATCAGATCACGAATAACTTCAGTAATGAGCGCTTCATTGTCGCCACTGATAACAAGAGCACGGCGTGCTGCTATTTTAAGATATACTGTGCCAGTCCCATTATCGGCGCAGAAAACCTGCTAATATGTGTGCCGCGCAACGTGCTGAATCTATTATGCACAGCTAAAAACATTCTCCAGGGATTTCTGCAAAATGATGTTTCTCTAAGAGGAGCAAATTCAAGAGATGACTAGAAGCCTGGAGGCTCAGCACTGAAAAGTAGAGATTGTGGAAGTGATGGTTTTAAGGAGTGTTCAGGCCTGATTCCCGGAGACGGTTGAGGCTTTTGGAGAAAAAAAAAAAAAAAACAAGCCACCACATTTCCAACGGTTCCTCAACTCGGGTTAAATGTCATGTTTCCTGTTGCGACACAGGGTTCAGAAATGACACCTTCTATGGGAGTGTTTCGTGGCATTTCTCGTGGTTTTAAGGAACAACAAAAATCAAGAATTCAGACCTGCGGTCCGCTTCACGCAACTCCGCTGACTTTAGCTTTTGATTAAATCTCAGAAAATAAAAGGTCTTTCTGTGCGGAGTTTGCATGTTTTGTGTCTGCATGGGTCCAAACACATGCAGAATGTTATTTGCAAAAAATTGTAAAAAATTACAGAGATGTGAAGAATAAGCATTGAATAACAGATAGATGTTAAGAAAATAAAATTCTCAGGAGTCTCAAATCCCCGTTGGAAAAATTACCGGTTCTACAACAGTTCTGCAAGTCATCACCAAGGAAAAAAAACTTACAGCGGCGACGGTGAACGACTGCACGAGTCGCACGGCATGCAGTTAGTCCCGACTCACACACCCAGTATGAAGCAGTATTTAGAGCTGAGAGCTTTGCAAGGTAACTATTAACCCAAATAATACCTGTGGGGGGAGTACAAAAGACATGTTCACCTTCAGCAGTGGAGAGATGCAGAGGGAGCCTTCACTTTCTCCTTCACTCCGGTGTGTGAGATGCAGTCCGGGGACACAACGGCGATGTTGTGCGAGCAGAGAGATGGCCACTTCCCACCAGTTAGCTGTAATTCACTACAACGAGGCACCACAAGCAACGGATTCTCCGAGGAGTCCAGCTGGCCCAAAACAGTTAGCGGCAGCGATGGCGAGCAAGCGGAGAGAGAATGTTACACAATGCAGACGTTCATGTGACCGAGGAAGTATGACTGCTGTCATGAGTCTGAAGGCCTCATTCACGGGTGTGTGTGTGTGTGGGAAACTCTTCACTTATTGTATTATGCACAATGCATTTGCATTATATCGATATAATGTGTATATGCATCAATGGTGATTGAATGAAAGGGTTAGTTTGCTGAATAAAAGGTAACTACTTCATAAAAGTTTGCAACTTTTCTACCGTGACTGCAACTGAGACAGATAATCCCCCTAATCTAACTTCCCAGTTAATCTCCAATCACTAAAAAAGAATCTCAATCCCTGCTCTAAAATACTCACGTGAACCTCGAGCTGGAGCCAGAAGACAGGAAAACAGAAAAGGCACTTCGCTCGAGTGAACGCGGAGTATTTGTCTGTCCGCATCAGTCAACGCATGTTCCTCCATCAGGTCTTTGGAGCGGCCCAGGCTCCGGCAGATGTGCGGCTGACCTGGAGTGTGGCGCGCCGGAAACCAATCTCTGGTGCGTGATAATGAATGTGTTTCCGGTCTGTGTTTATGACTCCAGGGGCTCCGGACCGGGTTGACCTATTTGATTTTAGTATAAACATCCAGATTGGAATTCAGCTTCCAAATGTCCAACTTTTTTGGGTGGGGTGGGGGGTCACATCAAGGTCAAACCTGAAGATATTTAGTTAGAATAAATGAACAACTGATTTAACATGTTTGTTATTTTTGCAGAGCTCCCCATGTTAGCAAGGGTCGAGATACTGCACATCTCGGTGGGGACCCCCCCCCGGCGTGCATGCTGGCCCTTGAGTGAAGTGACTGACCTATAAATGCAGCTTAGTGCTCAAGTAGCAGATACAGGCTGAGACGGTCAGGCTACAGTGCGCCTCCAGCTGCGCGAGGGGAAGAACGTAAACTGATGGAGTCATACAGTTTTTTTTGGTTTTTTTTGCTGAGGCAGATGACTATACACTCAATTTCTCAGTGCCAATATGTTGTAGAGATAAGAACTACCTGGTGTACCTGAGCTAAAAGCAGATCTTGACCTACCGAAATAAAAGCTCTGCAGTATAAATCTGTATATATATATATATATATACCGCTCAAAAAAATAAAGGGAACACTTGAACAACACAATGTAACTCCAAGTCAATCACACTTCTGTGAAATCATAGTGTCCACTCAGGAAGCAACACAGATTCATTTTGACTTGTTTTAAGGACATTACATCAAAGTTGGATCAGCCTGGAGTTTGTTTTTACACTTTAATTTTGAGTGTGATTCTTATCCAGACCTCCATGGGTTGATACAATTGATTTCCATTGATCATTTTTGTGTGATTTTGTTGTCAGCACATTCAACTGTGTAAAGAGCAAAGTATTTCATAAGAATGTTTTATTCATTTAGATCTAGGATGTGTTTTTTAAGTGTTCCCTTTATTTTTTGAGCAGTGTATATATATATATTACATGATGATTATAATGTTTATATAATATATTGGAGGGATCACTTAATTTTTTGTAAATATTTTGGCCCATTCTCTTAACATTTAGGCTATTTCTTGCATATTCACACCGATTTTACAACCAATGAGCGAAGAGCTGATTTAGGCAGAAAAAAAAAATTGGCCCCCAGACCCTTATTTTTTCGAAATTCTTGAAAGGTATAATAGGCACATTTATCCTTATACGCAAAAAATGTCTGGCAACATATTTTAGGCTTATTTTAATAAAAAGATACTGCTGATTACAAAATGATGTCTCAAAAATTCCAGGAGCTTCAAACAAGACGGAACAAAAATAACAGTCACAACTGAATATCTATCATTTCTGAGAGAAATCCTGCTTGGTCCGACTCTTCATTAGAAACGAGACCTCGTATCTGAGAAGCTTTATGGCGCCTCCTCGTCTCCCTCGCTCTCCCCGTCGCTGTCACTGTCTCTGCCAGGGTGCTCGGGCATCTTGGCGTGCTCTGCTGGTTTCTGTTCCTCTTGTCCGCCGCCGTCCCCTGACTTTGGCTCGGGGGCGGCCCCTGCGTCTGGGGTTCCCTCCTCCATGGGGGTTTCTTCCTGCTGTCCCTCTGCACTCGCTGGCGCTTCCTCTGCCACGGCATCTGCCTCCGCTTGTTTCGGTGGCTGAACAATTTTCTGCTGCTGTTGCTACACCAGGGAGAGAGAGAGAGAGAGAGAGAGAGAGGGGGAAAGGATGTAAAGTATGTTTTTAGGTTTACATTTGGCCTGAAAAATAAATGCACAGTGTGTTCTGCTCAATTGTTTTGCTTTTTTGTCTGGATTTGCTCACAATGCTCTTGTGACAAGAAAATACTGAATTGACATTCAGATGTCGAATATCAAAACATGCTAATGGCAAATTCTTCCTTTGCGGTTCTTTTTTAACATCAGTGCTGCCCGACATTTTGAGTGTGTGTCGTGTGCAGGAGCGCTCAGTCTGCCTTAGACTTCATTTCATTCAGTCATTCCTTCATTCATTCATTATCTGTACGGCTTATCCTGTATTAAGGATAGCAGGGAGCCGTTTCCCAGTCATCCGCCGGTCGATCCCAAAGCCGCATATAGAGACATACAGCCATTCACCCTCTCATTTACCTCATAGACAATGAACAATTCACTCCCTCATCCACCCATCATAAGGACATTCCCTCTTATTCACAATAATATAGAAGATTCAACCATTCACTCACTCATTATCATGTCATATAGACATTCAACCATTCACCCTCTCATTAACATAATATGTAGACATACAACATTCACCCTGTCATTCACATCTCATATAGACATACAACCATTCACCCTCTCATTCAGATGTCATCCAGACATTTAGCCATTCACTCATCATATAGAGATGTACATCCATAAACCATTCACTCGTTCATCCGCACATTTCAGCAATTTAGAACCTCTGCTGAACCTCCTGCATGCTTTTGGACTGTGGGAGGAAACCAAAGCAGACACAGAGACCCCAGGCAGGGAGGCTCCCGGTCGGACTTTTACCGGGGACCTTCTTACCATGAGGTGGAAACGCTAACCGCCTTTAATATAAAATCCAATGTCTCATTGGGGCACTCATTCGGGTATATCATAGTTGTTTTTAGATCATGTACAGTACAATTTCTAGCATATAAATATTACTGACATCTAAACAGTGGCTTTTTAAAAGAAAAAAAAAAAAAGGATAAGAGGCATCATTATTTCCCTCCACCTGATTCACTATCCTCTCCTTTGCATCACCTACATCCGTATTTTTACACCACGGTTCTGCGCCCCCATCCCCCCACCCCAAACCACCCCTTTCAATCCTTGAAGGCAGAGTGAAAAAGACCTGCGGGTCTACACTGATCCCACGGGCCCCCCCGGAATCCAACCGAAGGAAATCCATCACAGCAAGTTTAATCCTAGTGTGTGTGTGTGAGTGTGTGTGTGTCCATACCAAAAAGAATATGAATAAAACTTGCTGTCTCGGGATGTGATGGATAAATGTGGATTTCTGGAAGACGGAGCTGAACTGTGCTAAAGTGATTTTATTTTTGGCAAACACCGGCACCAGCTTCCCTACCTGTCTGTAGTTCTGGGAGGCCTGGATCATGTGCATGTACATGTTGTATACCAGGTTCGCCATTTCCGGCATGTTCTTGACAACCTGGTCGGGCTGCTCGGACGCGTCGCGCTGAAACGAGAAAAAACACCGAGTGTTAAAAGCCTCACCATGGAGAACCGCATCTGTTGCCGTGGTAACATGGCCGATGCCTGCTGTGGTCTTTTGGGCATCGTATCCAAGTTCCCCTACGCATGATTTGAATGTAATAAAACTTAACTGTGAATAGTTTCATTGGTGTTAAACTATCAGTAAAAAGAAGTATATATATATCAGGGCTTTAAAGGGCTTGCCAGTAAGTGACAGTGATTAGACCGTGTTTTATGGTCTGTCCAATACCAGCCAATGGTGCTTGCAATGTGCACTCGTGAGAGGTATTTAGGAGCCCTGCTTGGTTGCCCGTGATGGGTCCCTTTGAGTGTGAGATACACAACTTTTTTTTTTTTCTTTTTTTTTTTTTACAGCATTTGCGTGTAAGTGTCTGCATTTTTTTACTGACTCCGCACACACACACACACACACACACACACACACACAAACACACACACACAGACACGCACACTCAGCTCGCTAAGAAGGGGTCGCATGTGTGTGCCCAAAAGAGCTGTCCCCAGTGGGAACGAACACTCCGGAGTCAGAGGAAGTGTCACAGACTACAGGGTATTTTAGACACCCCTGTTGCCACCCGCGCTTTACTCGTCCAGACACGGCGACCAGACGACAGTCCACCCATCCCGGCCTGGTGGGATTTGGGAGAGAAATTTTACCATTTGACCTTCGGGGGTTAATTATAGCCAGGGCCATACTCCGGTACCCCCCTCCTCCATGCTTGCAGATGGCCCCTGCAGAATGCTGTTAACAGGCCAGAGCCTCGGGGTAAGGCTGCTTTAAGACCTACGACAAGTCGGGGGGAATGGAGATTCCATTCAGAATATAGAGTCGCGATTACACTAGAGTCCTGGGGTTTGGGCAGCGGTGACGTGAGGGACGGTGGCGAGCACGAAACTGTTGGAAACGTGCACTGGTGTGGAAAAAAGCTGAGGGGGGTGTGAAGATTAAGCTCAGTTCTTATCAGTAAATCTGGAGCTTGAGTGGTTCATTATCAAGTACATTTAATGGAGTAGGAGATTATTGTGCTAGAAGAAAGCGGCGTGCTACACACAGGCTGTTCCTGGTTGTAGTACTCTTGCGGTCTGATGTGGAGCTGCAGCGGCCGGTCCGTGAGCTGGTTGAAGGCCGGGGTCAACTCAAAGCAATTCTGGAACAGGGAGACGCGGGCAAAGATGTAGAGGCCGAGCCTCGCTCTCGACATCGCCACCACCAGGCGTCTCACGTCCCTGCAGAGCGGGAGGGAAAACACACACGGCGCAAAGTTAAGAAGAGTATGCGTTCGGGGAGGTGTCGGCGGAACGCGTCAAACTTTTAGAATGGTACGAAAAGGAAATTTGGTGTGCAACGCTGGCAAATTGATCAAAGCGAAAATGAGCAAGGAAAAACATTGTGGAAGAAAGAGCAGGGGAAAAAGAAAGGTGTTGTGTGGGAGGACAGAGGTTTAGTTAAAGATAAGATACAAACGGTGAAGCTGGGGGAGAAATAGCAGGGTGATAGACAAAGGGCATAGAGAGGGTGAGACAAAGGGGTGAGGGAATATCGGAGAGGGCAGGGAGGCTCGGCGTGCTTGCCGTGCAGTTGAATTACAGGATTAGAGACATAGTTTTTCCCTGGGAATGGAGGAATGTATGAAACAGCCAGAGTGATTGTTCGGGAGAACCTCTTTGTCTGCGTATCTTAAATTTGACAGGCTTATCGTTCTCTTGCACATGTGGGAAACACTCGCATACTGACCCCGACCCGTGATAAAAAAAGCTGTTTGCAACAGCGTTGGAAAAAATAATGGATTTGATATCTCCTGAGAGGGAAGTAAAACTGGATAAAGACAAACAAGAACAGCCAAAGTGCTCTCTGTAAAGCCTCGGTCGTGTAAATCACCGAACTGATCAAGATTTTCAAGACAAGATGCTTTTCAGGCTTAAAGAAGTGAGATGGCAGAGCACGGGAGGGCGGGAGAAACTGATGCTTTGGTTTGGTGAGGAGAGTGTTGTTGGAGCAAAGTAATGCTTGTGCGCACACACACAAACACACAAACTGCAATGCAGCCAAAAATGTTGAATATGTCCACCTGATCACTCCATTGGATTACAAGGACTAATCCCCGCAATAAGCATGATGGGTTCGGAGAAAATGCGAGCAGGAAAACATGCTTATGGGAGTCACTGCGTAGGATGTGAGTTCACGTGTGCTGCCTATAGATTTATGGGGGAAAAAAAACAACTTCTGCCCATATTCACGGAGAAGCTGGAAAGTACAAACCACTTCTTCAAAGAGCAAAATTTCCACAGAGACAAACCATAGGAACCTGCAACCAATGGGCACAGGGGGGCTAGAAAGGTGCGAGCCAATGATGTGTGTTAGCCTGTGGATATGTATGCCACTGGGGGTGGGGATGCCCACCCAGCTGGCTCTGTGACAGGGAGGGAGTGTGTGTGTATGTGTGTGTGTTGGCGGTTGAAGCTTCCCTTTGTAAAAGCAGAGGGTCAGGTCCTCATGTGGTCAGCTGAGTCCCATGTGGTTGACGCGGCAGCAGAGAGCATAAGGAGTGGGGGAGTACAGGAGAGACTGCGAGGATCGACCCGGGCGTCGGGAGAAAGCGCTTCTTATGAATCAGTCAGAAAAAACCTCTGGGAGGTTTAAAATAAAGTAGAATCAGTAATAAGGACATTCATGTTTAAACACCTGGTGTCAGAAACAGGTTCATCCGCTGCACTTTTGACTTCCTGTTTGTCAAGTTTTTCAAAGAACACAAGCCCGTTAATGAGGTTCTACGTCGGCTGGTGCACGTTGTTTCATTCCAGGCGTGTATTTAGTGAAATCCAGCACGAAAACAAAGAGGTGTGCTTCATTTATGCAATTTTCTCATATTCACTCATCTGACCTAACAGTTAAAGTCTAATTTTCTACTAATTTCTTTTGATATTCCTATGCATTTTCCACTGAACAAGTCATTTCAATTAAAATCAACACAGCTGCGCTCAATTTATCATGCAGCTATAAACAACAGCCTTATTTAAACTTACAATACTTCGATCAAACATCAAGAAGCGACGAAAACACAAAGCAATCTAAAAACCCAGATTGACTTTTGAAACAGACTCAATCTAAGTGAACGCAGCAGCCACTGCCTCCTGTTAGCTGTTCTGTCGTTCGCTCATCCTGAGGAACTACCAGGCTGACGCCACGCGGCGCGTCTGCGGATTCTACCCTGTTGCCTCTGTTGGCACATGAGATATTGGGTCAGAAATGTCAGAAATGTGTGATTTTCTTGAAAAATAGTGCATTTTTTGAAACCCGGCTGCGCAATTTTCCCCAGCATTGAGTAGGCTGAGACTCCCGGGGAAGTTCCGGGCAAAAGGATGAAGATCAGTCAACGCGCCGTAAATTTCTGCGCCGTGTCTCTGCTGTCTCGTGTGAAAGGGTTGAAGGGTTAAGGGCAGGTCGAGGGAAAGACATGTTTTTTTTTTTTGTTTTGGGCTTCAAAAGGAATGTCTCCTCGTTAGCACGGCGGTTCCAATTTGCAGGCAGTCGGATGTGAGGGCGGAGGCAGGCACGCTGGCGACGTAGCCGTGATTAAAAAAAAAATCGAATTGCCTTTCCGATGGCAGCCGCCGTACATCACGGCTGGCAGAGTTCGGCCTTAAATGTCTCGCATTAAAATGTGGCTGTACTATGCGTGAAAAGCTTGTCGGGATCAGGGCGCGGGGGGGGTCGATGGAAGGTGGGGAGGGGGATGTCGACTGAAAGGCCATTTCATGACAAGTCATTTCGGCAGCATGATCGAGGGGAAGAAACGGAAAGATAAGAGGTCTAATAAGGGGGTGGACAGTCAAAAGGCAAGTCTCGGTGCGGCAGGATGTAGGATAAATACGAGTTACCACCAGAGATGGGCTGACTACCATGCATCTTAATGACTACACTAGTTACACTAGTGGGCCTTTGATCGCTGCTGACTGCTTTGTTTCATATTCGGAAAAAAAAAAGTCACTGCGCAAAAGTATCCCTTAACCAGGATAATAAAAAAAAAAAATCCAAGCTCGATGCACGTTGGTACTGTCCTTGCTGAAATTACGGTGGAGCTCGCTTCAAGGCAGCTCCCCTTTCATTTATTTATTTTTTGCAAAGTAGTTACTGTGAGTGGCTGCCTCAAGAGAAAGAGAGTCCTGGGTATTTGTTGTTGTGGCGTGTCCCTCGGGGATTTGTATCCTGAATGGAGTTGTTGCAACTGGAGCGTGTTTGTGGGTTATGGTTTTATGTTTTTGGGTCAGGTGACTATTAGCGGTGGGCATGAATCGAGGTAATTACCTGAGGTGTCCTACGGCTTTGGTGCGGACCAACGAGAGGATGATGTAGTCATTCTGCTGACCCTGGAACCTGTCCACGGTTGTCACCTGCAAGGACATACGGGGAGGCTGAAAAATCTCATAAGTACATGTGACTACCGACGATATGCTGAATGGGTTCCGGAGGAGCGATTTAGTCAGAAAGGTTTGGAGAGTCGACTGAGATTGTTTTCAGTCTCTTTTCACCGTGTTTGTTTTTTTTTTTTCCTCAGAGGGGAAACATGAATGGAGGCGCCCTTGCTTTTCTGCTACACCTGTTATCGCTGTGGACCACATGGGCAGCCAGCGAGGCTAATGCAGCTTAGAGGGCATTTGCCGTGACCAGCCTCTTACCTGGACCCTAGAGACCTGGGGCCAGGGTACTCGGGATCATGTCCGCTTGAAGTGACCAGGGATTATTTAAGGGAGACAGAGTGGTCTTTAGAAGTTTCCCCATTGCTTTGTTAAAAAAAACAAAACAAAACCAGAAACTCATGTCTAGCACATTTGCTTTCATATCTCTATAATCCTGTCTTGCTGGAGAAAAGGACCATTCTGGGTTTTTAAATGCTGTTACATCTTATGTAATATAAACATCTCGCTTTTGCATTTAAAACAAACCAGGAAAAACAAACGCAGCATTTGCTCTCTATTATCATGCAATCCAAGCCTGTCGCCGTCTCAAATCACAACTTCAATTTTGCTGTCAAAGCAGCACCCCCCCATTTAGCTGGGACTTCCTTAACATTTCGTGCATTAAAGGAAACTCCATCATGAGGAAGGAAGGAGTTTTATGAGACACACAATACATTTTGGGCGTTTTTCCAGGTGGATATACGGATATGCTACAATGTTGTAAACCCTGAAACAGGCAGAAAGTGCTTGACCATTCCTTTATAGATCTGTTCGCTACAGCGGATCAATAGGTCATCAGCTACTACTGAGCAGCTGCGCAGTCCCGGGATGACAGCAGCAACAAACCGATGAAGCGTCTATGAATAATGTATGATCCCTTTAGTTGTGGCCACCTCTGATTGGAACATTTTGAATTTCAGTAACACCCTGCCACCCAAGGTCCAAGAGTGTGCGTGAGAATGCAAAGTGGGAAGAGAGAAATAACTAAGTGGGTAGTAGGTCAATATACATTTACACTGTTTCTTTGCTATAACAGAACAGGTGCATCACCAGAGGCAACAATATGTTTGTTCTACAGGAGCGCGGTGCAGTTGATGCAGGTTTAATGTCGTGACATGTACGCACGTGTCCCCCCGCACACGCTGCGTTCACACAAACCCCTCGACCCAAACGCCCCATCCAGTGGGTTCACGTTCAGTTATTGAATGAAAAGGTTGAAAGCACTGCATGGTGTGAACAATCCGGCTGCGCAAAGGGACAGACAGCGACAGTGAGGCCCAGATAGAGGGCCTCCCCGGGGGGGCAACGCATTTTGCACGGTGTTTAGTTATTTAGCAGAAATCTTCCGGGGAGTGAATTACAGAGGTCGTGTCATTGTGGCATATGCACGCCGTTGGAGCAAAGCCCCTTTGGCGCACGCACACACACACACACACACACGCTCGCGCACTGATATACTCAAATTGTGCACGAGGACAGGCTGCCTGGTGCCAGGAGGATAAATGCAAACATGGATGTGCAGATACAAACGTGAATTGTTGCGCCATTGGAAGAAGGATCTCCTCCCCTTTTGGACCACTTTTCAACTTTCTCATGGATACATACAATATTGTGTCTCGACAGAAATTATTCTAGCAATCATTTTCTAATGGAAGATTCATTTTTTCGTTTTGCATCGGTTCTGAAGACCTATTTATGCTTGATTACCGAATGAAAATTTGTTTTGACAAAATAAAGGTCACGTAGACATGACTGTTGACATGATCTTCAGTTCCTTTTTCCAAAAGGAAAAAGTCTGTTTCCAAATGTTTCCACACCCATCCAATTTATTATGGAATGAGTGAAAGCAGGACTATTGATTAAAATCTCTCAGCTGATGTACAACAATGGATCTGTTCTCACTTTCATTATTTCTTCCTTCATCAGTCCAGCTCTGGAATGTGCACGTCTAATCACTAGATTCTTGCATTCTTACTGAATTACCGAGTTAACAATGCATGTCTCGTTCCGCGTAGCTTCATATGCACATTTGTCTTGAGAACAGAAATGTAAAAATAAAAGCATTGTGTGCAGTGCTAAGCACAGATCTAGTCATTAATTTTGTTGATATACTTTAGGGTTAAGCTGAGGAATGTAAACTTGTTTGATGGTGCACAACTGCATATATATGCAAATTCATATGCAAATGTTACAATGCCATGATCAAGCTGTGGTGATATTAGTGCAAGGCGATGTGACTGGTGATAACTGCAACCCCCGCATAGAATTCAATTCATCCCCATAAATGGGCTAGCTGTTGACATTTCCTTGGTTTTAGCCACGGTGGCACATTGTCAGACACTGTGAACCCAATGCTCACCATCGTGACCTTTTAAATGCTCAGCATTTCCCCACAGGAGACCCCCTCTCCCTCCTCAATTCATCCGCTCCGGTCGTCTTTTCTTCTCGGCGAATCTGCGCGGCCTGTCACCACTGTCACTTTGTTACTGAGCGAGCACACTGACTCAGGCCAGCAGCCCGCTGAATGACACCCCGCGTCTTAACGTCGCAGGACATTTAACATGACCAAGCAAAAATTCTGGCGAGCTGTCAGAAGAGAATACGGCCAAAGCTCAAAAGCTGGGTTGCACTTTGAAAAGACACCGTCAACAGCGGCCTCCTTTGAGATTCCACTCCACGTTTGCTAAAGCGTGCACTTAGGTTTAGCTAAGAATTACTTTGACGCGAGCATATCAATTCTTGACGAAGAGCCTTTCAGATACTGCAATTGATTCAATGATATACAATTATCCATAGTAGATGTTTGTCTTATAACTTATTTGGAGGATCTTCATCTCCCATGAAACAGCCACCAGAAGCTGAGGCTGACCAACACGCAGTATGCGCATGCACACACACACGAGATGAGAGATACTTAAGTATATTTTTGAGACAGTATAGAAATCAACATAGTAAAACTACCCACATGAGGAAGGCAAAAATAAAAACAAGGAGTGGAAAAGTAGGCTTGCTCGGCTGAGGAATATTCCACGATGCAAAATCTACTCATTCCTGTCACATCCTGTCTGCACTCATGTGCCTTCATCAATGCATCATAGTAACCTCGAGTCTTCTCCCTAGTCCCTGCACTCTCTCATCTTGCAGGTTCCCGGGGGGCGGGGCTTGATCTACTACGGCGTCTCGCCAGGCGTCCACCATTATTTCTTTTGAGACCATGAAAGCTATTATTGTATCATGTCCATGGCTATTAGCGTGTAACTGACAGAGCTACTGTTATTATTAGTATGAGATCATGTGCCGTTCCCTCTCAAGTCTCATAACCGCCTCTGTCTCGATCGGACTGTGGCCGTCTATCTTTCTGTCCTCTCTCTACCCCTCTACCCAAACCGGGAAAGAAAGAAGGCCACCAATACTGAGCCGGGATCTTTCCGAGGTTTCGGCTCCGGAAAAAGGCAGCATTTCCTCACCGCTTCAGACAACTGTGTTGTGATTTTGCGCCACGTAAATGAAATCCGATTTGAGGTGAAATACTTTACTCGGATGTCTGCTGATCCAGCACCAGCACATCGACACTGACTGCCGGGCGACCATTTTCACGCTATCGTCCCAACTTTCGGACGCACCTATATAGGCTTAGAGAGAGGTGAGAGTCTGTGGGTAGTAAAGAAGAATGAAGGGGGCGGAAAGCATGACCCGAGGCTGGTGGGTAAAATCGTTCAGCAGAACTAACAGAACAGGGATGGAAAAGCTTTGCCAGCAGGCTGCTGACTTAACATTGTGTAAAAGAGAGACAAGAGGGGCTTGGAAGAATAATGTGGGCTGGGTGAGGACAACGTAACGGGAACCTTCAGGGATAAACTCAAAGACTGGATGTGTTCCGTGTGATGCCGCACCGCCTCTGCACTCCTTTCAAACCTTTTGCTCCGACAGAGTCCCTGACTTGTAGCCGCCACGTTGGATTTACAGGGGCGTGCAGTTGGCTGGTAGTGTTGTAAACTGTTAGGGACAGGGCAAAAAGTGTCATGCGCTATTTTAATCTTGTGACCCGCAGCAGTTAACGGCATGACTTGATGGAAGTGGACAATCAAGTCAAGGTTTGGTGTGACAGTGTGAAGTGAATGAAGGACTTCTTTGAGCCGCTTATCCATTTTGTCGTGCCCTACGTTTTTCGGCGCAGAAATGGGATCACTGAAGTTCTCAGAAAGTGCGGAATCTGTTTTGACCACTTTCCCCATTTCACAGCATCTGAGTAGGCCACTATTGGGCTCTGCCGTGATGGTCTTACGCGCAAGGACAGAACACACAGATGCACGAACACACACAGGTAAATACACAAACTTTGAGAATAAGAGACGTTTGGAGCAGCGCATTATCTGTAGTGCTCTGTCGCTAGCTTGTTCTTGCAAGAATGCAAGGAAAACCATACTCATGTTCACATGTGTTGAACATCTTCATATTAAATTAAACACACACACACACACACACACACACACACACACACACACACACACACACACACACACACACACACACACACCGCTGCTGCTCAAAAAATAAAGGGACACTGAAAGAACACATTCTAGATCTGAATGAATTCAATATTCTTATTAAATACTATGTTCTTTCCACGGTTGAATATTCTGACAACAATTCCTGATCCTACTAGTGTGTCAAAAGTGTTGTTGAGTAAGACACTGAACCCCTAACTGCTCCCCTGGTGCTGTTCGACGGCAGCCTACTGCTCATGGTTCATCCATGATGGGTTAATTGCAGAGAACGGATTTCCCCACAGTGATTAAAGGATAAATTATTATTGTTATTAGAAAATCTCACAAAAATTATCAAAAGAAATCAAATTTATTAACCAATGGAGTCACTCTTAAAATTAAAGAGGAAAAGCACACTACACACTGATCCAACATTTACGTAATATCCTTTAAACAAGTAAAAATGAGTCAGTGTTGCTTCCTAAGTGGACAGCTTAATTTCGCAGAGGGGTGATTGACTTGGAGTTACATTGAGTTTTTGTTAAAGAGTTCCCTTTATTTATTGAACAGTATATATACTACATATAATACTATTATATTCAGATTCAGACGTACATACTGCCAGCCTGCATTGTTCATTCCCAGTTGCTACATGCTACACAGAATGTGTAGCATGTAGAGTATTCAAATGCTAGCTGCTAAGTATCTTTTTAAGTGTATCAGATATGTATTTCACATCCATGAAAGTAAAATTTGTGATTTATTCAGAACAACAACGTGCACTTCCACCAAAGTCAAGCACCGCCCATGGAGAGTAAACATATGGGCACCAACTGTGGCATGATCATACTTTAATACAAGTCAATATCCCATTGATCCCAAATGCTTCATTGCACAATTTCCTCCAGTTAGCCCCAAGATGCCAATTTTTATGCCAGGTGATTTTACAAATTTATGTCTTGTGTAAAGGTGTGCACTTTTTTTTCCTCCCAATTTCATTTGAGTCCGGTTTCATTTTGATTTGAAGTTACTGGAACCTCAAAAAACACCCACATTAAAATCCTGGACTGGTGACTGGGGTTAACATGTCGATGTTTACGTGATTTTAAGACGGTTAGTCTGCATAATGGGTTTAATTTTGAAAATGAATAATTTAATGGAAATTAATTTTGACTGGATGTTTAAATACCCTTGCGGTCCCCTGCTGATGTTCTGCTTTACTCAATGCGAAATTTGAGGGGAGAGGAAACCGGAGAAGCAGTTCTTGGTATTTTCTGAGAGATACTGCTGTGATCTATCAAATGGATTGATGGGGAGGCCACGTTCAGCTCAGATGTCCTGGTGGGATTTAACAGTTAGCCCTTTAACTGAACATGGAATCATCAGTATTCAAAGAGCTCGCTTCCCTCAAGATGAACTACGCTCATGAGCAAAATTGCATAACTGTTCTTCATTATGGTAAAAAAGTAAAAAGATCTGATGAATTTTTAATTTGACGCCACCCGGCGATTTTACAGAGGGATTTGTGTGAAAGAGGGCAGATGCTGCAGCTTACCTTGCTTGGCTGTCCGAAGAAAGGGTTTGATGCACAGCGCTTGTTGATGACGTCTCTGATCAGGTGTTTCTGCCCATTGTAAGTGGTGAGGATGCTGATGCGGTCGGCAGGGTAACCCAAGATACGCATGTACATGTACAGAGCCACCGAGTACTCCGCCTCAGCCAAGTTCTTTACAGGGACGGGAAGATGGGCGGAGAGAAAAACACATTATTAAACTGAAGAGCAGTTGTGAAATAATACTAAAATGTATGTTTGGAGACGTTATCAGTAAGTGTGGATTTCATATCAAAAGACACAGCCTTAAACAGAATTGCATGTCATACAATGTTCTACTTGTTCTAACACCTGATATTATTCACAGGGTTTCACTGCACCGCTTGTTTGACACCTCGCTATTCTCGCTCACTGAACGTTAGCTTCGATCCTGCCTGTCAGGGCTTTTACTTCTCAGCTGGATAGAACGGCCGTTCATTCACGCCCGAACAGCCACCTGATTTGGGCTGAAATTAAATGCCGCAGACATCATTCAGTACTACCGCTGGCTAGGCAGGGAAAAAAAAAAAAAAAACATTTGTTCAAGGAATGGAAAAAAGTGAATGGCACATTCATACTGTGGTTCACAGAAAATAGAGTGGATAGAAATGTCATAACCACATGCATTCTTAAGTTTCCCTACATCTTCTTCTCAGGGCTCCATTTGAAAAAAATGAATTCAGTTTCACTTCATAGGCAAAGACACCTTATCTTAATGTAGCAGCGTTACAACCTATACACACACTCCCCTGTCAACGGAAAAAAAACAGGTGGGGTAGCTTACCAAGCACACGGAGATGAAGATTGAGTGTGAAATAGTAATAGTAAGCCACGCCTGTGTATCCATTTTATATGTTGTTCTAAATGAAGTGGCATTTGCAGGATTTCAGGGAGTTAACACTTGTTCCTGCCAATACCATGCCAAACACTAATATCATCAATATGAGTATGCAAAGGGGATATTCTACATTAAAAAGTAGACGCAACTTAGCTATAATTACTACCCTCATCCCCAATTACTAATCCTTATGCCTTGAGACTGCATCACAAGAAGTCCTTGAAATAAGACTAGATGGAAGGACCGAGAAACGGGCACGGCTCAGCCTACTTCGAAAATAAAATGTAACAAAGCAAATGCCTTGGCATGTGCATTCTAGCTCCAAGGCCCCACTTTGCCCTTCAAATGTGACCAAAAAAAAAAAACAGAAAAAAAAAAAACAGTATGCATTATTCATCTTGTTTCAATTAGTCCTGGACTGCAGCCCCCGCGTCTTTGATAATAATTTATGCAGCCTCATCAACAGTCCCCCGATCCAGCCACATCCGAGTCAACACATCAAAAACCACAGTGGCCTTTTGTTTGTTCTGTGCCCAGTACCTCTTTTCCTCAAAGCGGCAAATTCACAGACTCCCCACTCTTATGCTGCGATACGAGCAACATCTTTTCAAGTGAGGTTTCCGCAGTTTCCAAAATGGTGAGATGCTGCAAATTAACAGCTGTCTGTTTTCCCGTAGTTGTTCCAAATGATTACGTTAGCGGCTATCGGGATGTCTTTGTGTGACTATGTTTGTATGTATGTGCACGTTGCATGCACGTCTCCGCTTTTTTAAGTAACACGAGGTGCATTATCCAACAGCTTTGTTTTAGAGGTGTGATAATACGCGAACAAAAAGAGGTAAAAATCTAAAACAAACTGACTTGAACCTGCCGTGCCTTTGGCTGTTACATCCTTAGAAATGCAGCTGGTAAAGTGATCCGACTGGACTGACAGCCCCAGCAACTGATCCCAGCCTTTGGACATTTTAAGGTGTATTATCAACGTGCGCCAACAGAACATTCTTTTGTCAAATGGAGCGGAGTGGGAGCAATAGGCCATTGGATGACGACCTGTGCGCCCTGCGATCGGCGTCAAACTTCTGTTTCGGGTGCGGAGCGGGGCCGCAGCATTGCTCGCTCAGTTGTGACCGGGCTTTCAGCGTACACAGTTCTCAGTTGCTTCGCCACTGTCCAAATGGTCCCGTCTGGCTCCCAGGAAAGCACGTGAGTGTGAGTGTGTGTAGTGTGTGTGTGTGTGTGTGTGTGTGTGTGTGTCTGTGTGTGTGTGTGTGTGGGGGGGGGGTGTCAGGCAAAGTGACTGACGCTGGTTCCTGAAATTGGCATCAGGCAAATGGAGTTCAGGCCCATGTGACCTGTAGCCATGAGATGGGCGCATGGTCTGGATTTGGGGACAATAAGATGCTTCAGGGACCTGAGCACGTACAGTTTTCTCCGCCGCACTAGCATTCAGGAGACACACTGACAAAAAGCCCCTAGGTTATAAAATATTAATTATTCATAAACATATCTTTATATTTAGCTGCCTCACTGAATGCTAAAATTCCCACATGCTGTTTTGCTGTGTTTCTTAAAAGTTAATTTCCTGTGCTGGTGCCATGCCAAAGTACAGTTTTATTTATTTTTTCTAATCGCATTATTGATTGTCTCAGCAGCATTGTAATGAAACGCACTCAGGCTGCCGGTGTGAAGGACAAATGTGCCGGCATGCGCTGGGTAGATGGCCTTACATCCCGGGCTGCGTTATGAATGTGTCATATGGACTCGTAGCGCCGCCATTAAAATTTAAAAATGAATGAACTGCTCTAACTGGAGGCTAGGGAGAAATACAGTTCTCCGCTCTAGTGGAACTAAGTGTGTATCCATGTACGGGGGTGTATAGCCTGGGTTTGGGAAAAACCATCTACTAAAAACAAGTCAATGCCACACTTTGTGTAACGTTAGCCTTTTTCAGCGAGCCTTCAAATGTGTTATCGAATGCGCTATTTTTAGAGTGAGAACTAGACTTTGCAATTACGTGATATAGCTAAATACTCGCTCAATTTTTTCACAACACTTTCAAAATCTCATTCATTGAAGTTTGAAAAGGGTTTTTGGGGGGATTGAAAGTGTTGAATTTGTGACATTGGCAGTAGGACAGACATGCATGCAGTGGTTCATCGTTAGCACAGACGGCTGCTTGTGCGGTTTTTAAAATGGACTGCCGACCTGGTAGAAGTAAGGGTTGGGCTCAGACTCTCCAACGCCGTTAAAGTCCTCCACGTTAATTAGCTGGAAGTCAAAGGTCAAGCCGGGATTGGGCACCTGGAACTCGGGCAGTTGCTGGACATGAGGCAGGTTTCCCAGGTGTTTGTACCGCCAGTTGTACAAGTTACACAAACTGAAAGACAGAAATAAAAAGCATTATGTGCCGCGCTGTCGTTCTGGCGCCTATTTCAATGAGGTCGGCCATGAGCTTGCGCGACAACATGCTATAACTGCAACTCCTCGGTGATTCACCTGGCACGCGCGCGGCCCTGCGCATCGAGATCAATGGTAGGCACGCCGAGGCGCACGAAGCGTGTAAAGAGGGACTGTTCCATGTTGGAATATTTCTGGAAGGCCATATTCTTTATAACGGGGGGCAACTGGTGGTGGTCTCCGATCATGATCCAACGTTTCAGCCTGCTATAGCCGTCTTCTGGGTTCTGCAGAAGGAGAAAGGAGGCGGGCGATTTTAGGATGACGGCAAATGTGGTGCCTATGTTCAGTCACTGTATTTTCTCAGCTAATTAGATGTGCTTTAATTGGGGGTTGACATTACAGAAATATAATTAACCGACCACTGAAAATCGTGTGCTTATTTAGTCACAGAAATTGGAGATAAGAGTTGGATGGGTGCTTAATGAAAGGAGTTTCGCTCCTGACATGTGACTGCCTGTGACTATAGCGACCCAGTAAACATTGGCGTTGTCGGACGGGCTGATGTGCTTAATGATCTCCCCTGCAAACAAACACCAGTGCTTCTCTTGGGCAAATTACGCACTGCTACCAAAGGCAGGCGCCATTACGCTGCTGCAGCTCATTGGTCGGAGCTTTTCAGAAAATGGGTTAGTCAAGTAGAAGACAGAGTTACAGGGGAAAAAAATGAGGCTTCGGCCAGTGCAAACTTGTAAATAATCCCTTGCCCCAAAACACACAGTCACACGCCACTGAATTTAAACTTTAAACCAAAGCGAGCACACCTGTAGCAGCAGAGGGATGAAGGTCTCAATCTCCAGAATCTGAGCGGCTTCCTCCATCAGGATGTTGTCGTACTGTCACATAGAGAATTTGTGCTATAGACAAAAACCACTTGAAAAACGTGACAACGTGAAAAAAGGCCGGAAACACAGACCTAAGCATGGGAGTGCCTACCTTAAATCCCAGCTCCACGAGATCATGGCGTTTGAGGGCGGCGTGTGTGCAGGTCATGGCAATGATTTTAGCTTCCTTCACCAGGAGATACTTGGAGCGATCCAACCCACTCCTCAGTAGCTCAAAGGCCCTGAACTCCTTTGAAAATCGAGAAAAAAAAAAATCCCATTTCTGCGGTTGTTCATGTTAGCACTGAATGAGAAAACCAAAACCTACTCAAATGAGATTAAGGAATACAGTCCATTGTCCTCTTTCTGCATTTATTTGTCATATTTGCTGGAAGACAGTGCTGACAAAATGACAGTTGACTGCCATCAAGAGGACAGAGAAGAGGATCACTTTCTAATATGGCCGTGATGAATGAGAATATTGACGTGAAGTAGAAGAATTGACGTGAAGTAGAGGCGCCTCTTTTCCTATCAACAAAGTGAAATGACTGCCTGGTCTCCACCCAAACTTTCAGGATTAAAGACATACCACTCATGTACATCCCATAGCCTGCTTGATTTGCTCTGCACAGATGCACCAAAACTATGAAATCCCAAAATAGTTGTCCAAATAATCCCTCAGCTTCCTAGCTCTTCTATATATGATGCAGCAGCAGAGGCCGATGAGCCTTGCTATGCCGGCTTTTTTAAGTTTGCGGTTCAACAAGCAGGTAAGCCCATTCCCGTGTACGTTCTTTTTTGTGATCGGATATTTGGGTGAAACTGTTTTTAACTTTAAAATTGTATTTTATCCTCAAAGTACCACTATCACAGCACAGTGGAAATCCAGCTATATCTTCTTTTTGGTTTTGGCCACCCCTGGGCTCGCCGCAACGAATTATTGGAAATCCAGCTATATGCCTCGCGGAAATGTAATGCCTGCCACACACGCAGAGGAAGGGCAGGGAAGCACTGTAAGGGTAGACGCGAACAGCGCAGAGGAATAAATATTTAATGTGTTGCTATTTTAGCATCAAAATTAAACCAATCAAAACATGCAAAATTGATGAGAGCTATTTTTAACCCCTCTCCCTCCTCCCCCCATGGCTCCAGGGCGGTTGATGGATGAAATCAAGATGGCGAAAAATTCACAGACGCTAAGAAGAGAATGGGGGGTAGAAACGAAAGCTGACAAAAACAGTGAGGAGGAGGTGGAGGGACTGCAGTGAAGCGGAGAGAAGATATCTGTCGGAGAAGGGCCCGGGAGGCAGGATGTGTCCCTGTCAATCCCGCCCCGCGATAAATGTCTGGTATATCCCTGCGACAGCGTTTGCCAAACTGCTTCTCTGTTCGAAAAGGCAGAGACAGATATGCAAAATCAGCAGCCTCGTCTTTTCTTTCGCGGCGCAGACACCGATGCCCCTTAATGGGCGCGCGGATTTCACTGCAGCATGGGCGAGGCTGCAGGAGGAGGGAGAGGTGCCGCGATGCAGTGATAGAGAGGGCCGGCCAGATGAATCAAGGTCACCACACATGGCGGGGTATTACCTCAAACCAATAAATTCCTTTATTGCTTTTTTGCAGACCTTGTAGGTACTGCCAATGAATTTCGAAGGTTTTTGCAGTCCCTATAGAAAATTACACGGTGGGCAAAGGAAGAATGATCTGTGTAAGAGCTTGTTTGAGAATAAAATATTAACTGGGGTGCTGCTGCAATATCGGTCATATGATGTATCATGTGTTTTGATTCACACTGTCAATTGAGAGTACACACGTACACACTTGTTTAAGTCAAGTAGAGCTGCTGAAAGAAGTGTCCGATCAGTCACCGTTCGCCTACGACAATCTGACACTGTTGGGCAAAAAATAACAGCAACCTAGCATGTGAGTGCGGTTGCCAGATCCCCCAAAAAACAGAGGGCTATATTGGAAGATCAGGTGGAAAATACATATAATAGCTGCATGTTTATAAGTTACATCTTGTACTTTATTGACATTAACTGCGATAACAGGTTTTCTATAAATAAAACTGTCTTGCCTCATGGCAGTCAAGTAACCTCTTTATGTCCCAGCAGGTGTTGCTCAGATGAAACTAGTGCATGTGTTTGCGCGTGCATGGGTGACCTTCTTACCTCCAGCTGGGTAAATATTTTCTTTATGTGGCGGTAGCAGCCCTCTGCGATGTCCATGTCCTCCTCGTACGACTGGCCCTTGAACACAGGCTGGGGGGCGTTGGAAAAGTACTTGGGGAATGGAAAGTGTGCGGCCACTGCTTCCACCTCGGCGGTCTTGCCCTGCTTAGGTCTGACTTTGCTCATGTACTCTTCCCAACGAGACACCACCTGTAGAAGAGGCAGGAAAGAGACTTGGAGTAATAGTGATCATATATTTTGGCATCAAGAGTATCCGTGCGGGTTTTATGACACCAATGGCCGCCGCCTGTGACAAACCGTGACCGAGAGCATCGCCTGTGAGAATGCAGTACATTGCATGTATTGCATTGCAATACATTGTAGCATTAAATGTGTCGCAAGTAATTTAAATCAAGCAATAGAACATCAAATGATAACTATCCCAACCTCCTCTGCCGCCATCGGCACCTTTGTCCGATCTTCAGGGTAAACGCACTTAAAAACAATTGGATTTCTATATATACTGTTCTATTATTTGTCTTTAAGCTTTTCCCCTCAAAAAGTACTTGTTTTTTTATTCAAAAGTACATATGGGTACTGGGACAGATTAATAGCATTTAAATTCATTTCAGTTGGGAAATTTTAGTTGATATACAAGCAAATTGAGTCATGAGTTCTGTCACAAAATTAAGTAAACTTGTAAGTCAGGGTATTAATATACTCTACAAGACTCTAATATAAGATGTTATTTCGTTCTTGGGTCATTCTTATGTCAAACTGGGTCCAAATTTAAGATTTGGAACTTTACATGCCACTACGCATTTGCAAAAAGTAATGACGACAAGAACATGTAAACCAGCGTGCCGCTCTATGGACTCTAGACGCTAGCAACCGAGGAGAACATCCGGTACAAGCTTCAAGATTATTGATATTTCAGGGGGAGTGAGCCCAAAAATGGCTTTAAAACAGACAAACAGAAGGAACAACTGTCCATTAACAGAACCGCCGAGGGGAGGGAGTTGTCTTATAATAATGGCTTCCTATATTGAGGTCACATGGTGCACTCGCCTTGAAATGTTTAATGCCTGACTGATTGCAGTGAGCACACACTGGGGGTTCTGCTTGGCTCTGTCAAGCCCAAGTGGTGCATACTGTAATTTGCAGGTGGAAAAAAAACTTGCAGAACACGAAAACATGTTGCAAACAAATGAGCAAATGAGAACAGATAGCCTCACTCTTGCAGAGGTGCTCCAGCTGTGCATCTAATAAACCAGCCTCCACTTAACAGTAGGATAGTAGCATATCCTTATATATATATATATATATATATATATATATATATATATATATATATATATATATATATATTTTATTTTTTTTTTAAGAACTTTGAGGGTAACTTGACCATGCCTGCTTGACATCTGCCTGAACAGACTAACTCCACTATGAATCCTGAAATTAAATCTGTGCGCATTGTTAATTAAGGTAAGCTGCGGTCATAGACGTGGCATGCAAAGAACCACAAGATATTTTCCTCCAGAAATATCGCACAGCTACAATGCTGGCCATCCAGACGGCAGTGAAACTTGAGTTGTCTGATGAATGAATCCACGGCTCTCTAAGTCTGTCGCTAATCGCTGTGTGTTTCTGTGTGTGGCAAGTGACAATTTTCTGTCCGGGTGCAAAAGACTTTTGGCATTAGCATCATGAGACAGACGCGGATGGACACTGGAGCTCAGGCTGGTCCTGGGGATTGAAATATCTCAACTATCTGCAACAGCATGTGGATTAAGGTGCCACAGAGAGGTATGTACTGTTCTTATAGGTCTCACATTACCACTGCATTGTGAGTGCAACTTTACGTGTGTGTGTGTGTGTGTCTGTACACACACACACGCACGCACGCACGCACGCACGCACGCACGCACGCACGCACACACACGGTATTTGTAAACACAAGTGAATGGATTCTCTCAATATATAGCTGATATATGGGCGTGTTGTTGATAGCCTTACCTGATAGAGGTAAAAATGGCCAGCAGTCTCACAGGTGTAGGAAACATCGCCCGGGACACCCAAGCTTTCTTGCAACCTTCCCACTTCTCGTAGGAGCTCCAATCTTCTGGCCAGCACGTAGTTAACTCTGCCATATCTGGGGATAGGCGGCACTGTGAGGTTACTTGTATGCTTACCTGTAGACTGATGTAAACATTCAAAGAATAAATGAGCACACGAACCACAATCTACTTATTTATGTCTAAACACGGATTCAAAGCATCGCCCGTAGGGTGTTGTGATTTGTGGAAACTGAAGACGGGCACGTGCATCAATGCAGACAATGGTCTGACGCACCTGCTATGATAGGGTTATTGAGACTATTTTCTTGTGCACGACGTGATGAATTGAACCATCAGGATGTAACGCCACTGCCCAACAAACAGGGATGACCTACATTCATCAAACCCTCTTGCCCCCTGTGTGTCAGGTAAAACTAAAACAAGTTAAAGTTGAAATTAAAATCTCCTACCGTCGAGTTTAATCTGCATCTGATTGGGTAATATTCCTTAATAAATGCAGACTGCTGTTAAGCTTGACTATATAGCTGTTATCTCTTGTTATCCCTTGCAAGGATTACTGGACAAATTCTAAGTTGGTATTCCAATTAATGAGCAAAAACACATCGAAATGTGAGGTCAAGCGGTGATTTGACAAAAACAGCAGAAAACTTACAGTGCAAATTAAAGCCACAGAGAAGAAAAAGGTTTGCTTAGAGCCACACGTGTGTCCTTGGCTGTACACATTGTGCATTCATTCGTCTTATTGAGCAGCTAAACAATGTTGACAAAAAAAGCAATTTACGAGAGGCAAACAGAAACGCTCCACACACAAACAGGAAGTGGGAGGGGTCATGGGGTAATATAGGCTAAATGTATTTGCAGAAGATCCTCAGTCAGCAGACGAGTAAAAGACAACCATACTGCTCTGGCTAATTAACCTGAATAAAACAAATAGGTAGTGACCTTGTTTCCAAGGAGGAAAACCCAAGGCTTCATTTGATTTTTCATAAAAATATGGCCAGATTACTATACCAGCTTTCCCATATCATTTGTGAATACATAATAAAATAAACTCATTATAATACCTTGATGTGTCATATATGAATCCAAATATTCTGTCCTGGTTAATTGTCGTCAAAAGTGGGCTTTCTTTGCACCCGAGTCGAAATGATTTCTGATCAAAACCAAAAGGTCGAAAACAATTACATGCAACGCAATGCAGCCGTTCCTGTGCTGCAAACGTGAAGCGGACAGAAGATCTAAATCAAGGCGATACAAAATACATTGTGAAATGCGAGCGAGGGCTCTTCCTTTGTTAGGCATTCAGAGAAGCACTGCCTTCCACTTCTCATCTGGTATACGGCGTTAATTGAAACCCCCTGGCTCGCTCTTCGCGCTGGTGTTGGTGAGGCGGAAGGAGCACGGAGTTTGACGGTCGTTGAGAGGAAGCCCGAGCATAGAGCACATTAATTGCTGCTAGCTAAAGCTCTCTCTTTTATGTGCAGTGCTGCATATTTTAAGGATATAAGAGAAAGCCTCGACGTACAGACTCCGGTTCCGGAGCGGTTCCAGTCACACATTGATGGTGAATGAGTAAATATACACAGGGCATAACAAATGAGGGATGCGCATGGACCCCTCATCCAGAGGTGCAGCTAAAAAGCTACGGGGTGCAATTTGCACAGAACTTCGGATGGCCGAGGTTGTAATTAACGATGAAGGCAATGGGAAAGTATTAAATAAATATTATAAGAAAAAAAATCAAATTTATATTCAGTGACAGTGAGCTATTTATATACGGGAGTATGGCTCAAAAGATTTCAGAGCGAAAGAAAAAACATGTAGCTGCTAATCCATCAAATACTGCTTTTAAATATAGCATCCAATACAGAACTGCAAATATTAGGGGCATCTTGAGGGAAAAGTGGCTAAAAAACATAAAACATAAAACAAAACTTCAGAGAAAACATAATTTCAATCGAGACAAGTAACATCATCATCAGAGAAATCATTAATTACCAGTGTAAAAACGTGATAATATATCAGTGCTATAACTTATTTTTTCCACAAGAGTTGGAAAATCACTTTAACCACCTCCAATTTTGACTAGTGCCACAGGCGTATCGCAATTCTACTACACTACTACATTTCTTAATGTTACAGTTTATACAGTATAATAATCATATTACATATCTACGAAAACCGCTGTGATCTGCTGACAAACAATTTCTCGGCTTCGTATGTTTTAAACCCATGTTTTTAACAGCAGAATTGCCGCTCTGAAACCCAAAGCTAATGAGTTTTTAAGAGGTGGATTACTTAGAAACTTAAATGCCCATAAAAGGGCATGCATTTTGAAGCAGGTCATTCACAAAATGTCTTATATTGCCTGTAAATAATGGACATGTTCTTTACTAAGTCATTCTTATTCATCACTCTCATGATTCATGTGAAGAAAGTGCTGTTTTATAGTTTTACATTATCATCCCTTAGCTGTAGTGGGACACAAATTATTTGTGAGATTGTTTTTTCACACACATCCACTAGTTAGTCTGCCCATCTTTCTATATAAAGGAAAAAAAAAGGTTTTCATGTAACTGAATGGAATGGGCTAATGAAAGGAACATACATATTGGGGCATTTAGGAAAAAAAATGGCAGAGATGTGCAATCTGCAGAGTCCCCTTCTGGTTATCTATGAGATGCAGGCAGTCATGGAGAATCGGTGACGCCAGCGGTCCTTTAGCACCTCTGCACTGCACGATGCCTGCCGGCCACCTCCTTAGGAATTGGCCAGTAAAATGGGTCAATACTTTTTCGACCAGAATAGTTGACGTGGAGAGTTATTCGGGAGTTACCCTAGTGGGGACGTGGGGGGCAGATGCCTTTTAATGAGGGAAAGATCAGGTGAAGATAAGTCCGGCCCACTTCCAGGTGTGCGGAAGTATTGAGCAGCCCTGTTACCACGTCTCTCCAGACCAACTATGTGAGAGAGCAGCTGCTTTTACGCGTGTCTATATGCACGGTACGCTTGGCTGACTGTGTCAATGCCTTAAATTAAACCGAAATGGTTGCCTCCGCAGTGCAAAATGTATCAGAACACTTTCAAGCATGCGCGAATAAAAGGTGGGTTTATAACAATAAGAAGAAATATAATTATCAAGCACTTTTCCTAAAGATAAGCGTTGACGTATGTTTGACCGTCAGTCCTCACCTGCTGAAGTCCTTCTCAGTCTCCAGCTCCTCTTCTCCGTGACCGAGACGCAAGAGGTGGCGCTCGTCGATGTCCAGAGCCATGATCTTCTCAAATAGCTGGTTCAGCGCCTGGTGTGTGACAGAACAGCGTCTTCAATTCCCATGTCTTTTATATACGTTGTCAAACAGCTAATTGCACTTTATTGATTTGTAATAGTTTTTCAAAAAAAGCATCTATTTGGACCGGGTCATGGTGTATTCCTTATTTAAAATGTAATAAGGATATGTATTGGTTAAAGTAATATAAACTGGAGGGACTATTACATGGGTGCAAAATGTTGCGTACTTAGCAAACATATAGTTCCAACCGGCAAATGTTCAGCAAAACAGCAACAGATTTCTCAAAGACTTAATACTAAGAGAAAAGTCTTGAGTTTTTCATGGTTTGAATTGAACAGATGTTTCCAGCTTGTGTGTGCGTGTGTGGATGTTCCGGGTGTGTATTGGGGTTAACCTGATTCGAATGTGTGACAATGAGAGTCCTCTGCTCGGGGAAGTTGTGATAGAGGTTCGAAATGATCTGCACGGCGACATCTGTTTTTCCTGTCCCTGGTGGCCCGACAACCTGTTGGCACATGGTTAGTTAGCACGTATAATTTAAAATATTAATATTTATTAATCCTTGTCAAATCTTATCGCGGCAACTGGATGGGATTTGACAATGACCCGGATGACTAAGAACCTTCACTGACTGCATTTATTAAAATTAAACTACTTTTTGCGTGTGTGAAAGAGCAGGGAGGGCTCAGCAGGGAGTGATTCGGTACATCAGAGGTGGTGTGTGGAGTAAATACCAATAAATTTCCCATAAATATTCATCAACTATTCCTATTTTCATGCTTATTCCTTTTAAAATAATTAATATGCAGGTGCAGTTTAGTGGAACAACTCAGATGTAGAGGAAACTGGGTAGAGAGACAACACGGCCGACTGATTTACAGAAACAAAATCAAAGGTGGTTTACAGGGAGAAGACGCACTGACTAAAAAGTGATCGGCATACGTTAGAGGCTTGATTTGGCCGAGGCCTACCATGGTGAGCCCAGGCTGCATCCCAGCTCTGATGGCCTCGATCTGAGTTGGGGTGAACTGAATGGTGTTCCTGCGGCAAATACAACATTGGATGATGTGGAGTTCCAAAAGTTAAGTCATTAGTCAGTGAAACTCAATGGGCTTGACATTTTCGTTCAAAAAAGGAAAACAAAACATTTTGAAAGGTCAGACTGATAACTTCCGTTGGTATCGTTTTGACCGTCTGACCTAATTATCCTATGAGTTGCAAGACATGAACCTTGGGTGTGACCGCTCACCGTTTGGGTTGGTTATAGGGATACGGCCCTGGGTTGGGGGTGACGTAGGGCTCCACCGTTAGGGTCTTGTCCTCCTCTTCCTCCCGTGTGTCATCGTTGGCCTTTCTCTTCCGTCCTCGGTCTTGTTCTTTCACAATAGGAAACTTGATTCTGAAAATTGGCGACGTGGGAGCGATTAGGCTTTTGTTAAAGTTGCATCTACAACTACAACAAATAGATAATTATGTTAACACGGAAATTGTCTGATGGCTTAGACGTTTCTCCCTCCAACACCTGATGATCCAAAAGTATGGTTTTCACCTGAAAGGTGGTACTTGGAGTTCAGGATTCTCCTCCACGACCTTCACAGAGAAGCCTGGGAAAGAGGCACGCAGATGGTCCAGGGACAGGAAGGTGTCGTTGAAGTCCAACGTGGAGATCTGATTTGGCATTTTGGAGTAGTGGGCGCTGTCCGGGTCGCCGTAGCCGAGGATGATGTTGTGAAGCCAGTCGGGGACGACGCACTCTGTGTTCATCAGGTTTCTGATGGTCTCCAGCACCGCCTGGGACACGGACGGCGGCAGTTAAACAGAAATAATGAATGAGGAGCAGTCAACAGAGACAAAATTGCATGCTTTGTCCCACAAGAGGAGGTTTATCGAGATAAGAATAGCTGTGTTTAGGGCTGATGGGACAGCGGGAAGTCTGTCAATTAGGTTTTAATAAGCTGCAAACCGTCTGACACCCTCCGCAGCAAACACTGGGCAGGAAACATGTTTACTTTCATCCACGTCAAACATCAAAGGGGGATGAGAACGTCTCTAGGATACCCCATTAGTTCCCGCGGTTATCAAATATCCGAGGAGCGAGTGAGAGGAAAAGAAAAGAAAAAAAAAACACTTCAAAAACATCTGTCACTCTTGCGAACGCGGAAAGCTGAAATTGCAATTATTGTGGATGATTTAACAATGTCGATACAATTGGTAGCTTTCAGACGACGTGGTTGCGGAATCCACGCGTTCTGCCTGTCGGAAAAAAAACTTCATGACAAAAACCAGATAACGTGGTCTACGCCAGTGTTTCCCAACCAATGGCAAACATAACTGTGCCGTGAGAGATCATTGATGGCGCTGTGGAAAAATGGCCTCTTTCACCTGATTGGTCCAAAAAGTATATGTTCAACACAAATAATGTGTCTTTGTACATCTATCTATTTGGGAAGATCTGTCACACCTCCCACTGCTCAAACAGCAGAGTAATTAGTGATACTTTGAGTGGGATGCCATGGATAAATGTTTTAAAAGAAAAAGTACTCAATCGGGACAGTCTGTCCTGAAGAACATTCTGACCCGCATGATGGCTTAAGTATGAGTAGCGGTCAGAACAAAGTAAAAAAGGTTAGCTCAAGACAATACTGTGAAAATTTGTATTGCATTTTCTCAGTTCCTGCAATATCAGCTTTGTGCTCAACCAAACAGAGCCACATTGAGTAAGTAAATTGAGACTCCAGTTTCATTCTATTTCATTGAAAATGTTGTTGACATGTATATTTGGTGGTGCGTCCTGTGATTTTTCTAATGTAAGATATGCACCGTGGTTCAAAACAGGTTGGCAAACACTGGTCTACGCAGTAAAGTGTGCAGCCTTGAGTGGGCGGGGAAACACCGACTCGCCCTGACCCCGACATTATCCTTTCAATACCCGAAAGATTTTAGCACGTGCGATAAATAGATCACTCCGTTCACGGCCCGAACCTTGAAATTGTTCTCCTTTGGTTTGCGTCTCATGATGATGTTGAACGTCTCGTACGGGTCCTCCGAGCCGGTCTGGATGCTGCCCGTCATGTCCTGCTGGTACTGGTTGGGGTCGAGCCATACTCGGAAGGTCCTTGAGTCTCCGTGGAGCTTGGGCCTCGGCTCTGGTCCTGGAACGTGACACGGAGGGGGCCGGTGAGTACTCGTAGTTTGACACATTTTCTGGGCCCAATCACTAATATTAAACATGAAACAGTCGATTTATTTTTTATTTAAATACAGAGTTTAAGAACGAAGCATCTGAACAAATGTCAGTGGAGGGCTTCAGATGGACAGTCACTGCTGAAGGCTTGAAATACAAGCTGAATGTAAACAAATCACTGAGCTTTTTTGATAAAGCAGTTTAAAGAGCTAGAGCTGGAAGAACGAGCCGTAGACCCATGCCGGTGAAAACAGAGGACGTAAAGCAAACGACGACAGTTAACGAGAACACTGAAATACAAGCGCGAGACGGCGGGAAGAACAACAACAATCAGCGAAACAGAAAAAGCAAAGTAAGATCAGCCTCATTCGTGAAAATCAATAACACATTCTGGAATGGGGTAATTTTAGCTAATGGCTAATAATCCTACAAAAATAAAGAAATAAAAAAATAAATAAAAACCTTGATAAAATACCTCATGACACCACGCCAGTGTCTGGAAACAGAATTGCACGTGAATGTATGAGTGACTGCCAGGGGGGCTTACGCTCAAAGAAATACTGCGGGCAGAGACTCAAGCAGATTTCCGGAGAGATTCTTACATGGCGCAGTGAGACAGAGATCCACTTGACCTCCTGTATGTGTGTGTGTGTGTGTGTGTGTGTCAGCCTGTGTCAATGTATGCTACCCTGTGTGTGTGTGTGTGTGTGTGTGTGTGTGTGTGTATA
Organism: Fistularia commersonii; assembly: GCF_037954325.1. Classification (NCBI taxonomy): domain Eukaryota; kingdom Metazoa; phylum Chordata; class Actinopteri; order Syngnathiformes; family Fistulariidae; genus Fistularia; species Fistularia commersonii. Next base: position 22,852,596 of record NC_141284.1, on the reverse strand, counting down.
AAACTGTGGGGCTCATCAAATCCCCCCTTACTAAAATGAGTGTGTTGATACTTTAGGGGTATTAGCTACACCATCAACACTACAGGACAACAGAATGAACAGCTGCACAAAGAGCGAATACAATTACAACAAGAGTGAGCCATTGTATTGAAGTGTCAGTCATTTAAGGGTGGGATTAAATTAACAAAAGTGTCAGACAGGGAGGTATTGTTCATCTAATTTAAGGATAAGATTTCTGGAAACGGCTCAATTTTTTTGGAATTGAAGAGGATATTATGCGACAAGCAACGTTATTATATTTCGTATTGTATGTAGATCAGTAACCTGCGACCTGAAATGTACCTCTTTGCATGTGTCTCCCACCAAGTGTCCCGTGATTTACGTGACATCACCGCGCCACCCAGTTAGCTGACTACCACTTATCCCCGGTGGGGATCTGAAAGTTTAACTAAGCCGACACCGGCGGGCATGTTCCCTGGCAGGATGTCGACTTGGAAAGCCCTGCCCTCTGCATATTTAATAACAACAGACGAGGGGAGGAGAGGGTAAATGGCGCTCCGGTGCATGGATACGTGTTCCGACGGGGGGGATGCAAAACAAAAACAAAAATAGCAGGGGTGCGGGCTAATTTAGGTGAACCCTCCACTCAGTGGGGCCGCATTTGGCTGCAGGCAAAACCAATAACTGGTATATGGATGAAATCATATCCCTGTATGTAAACACTTTACTTATTATAAAACATGCCTTCACATTTACCTGATATTTGAAATTGATCACATGGACACACAAAACACCACAAATGTTATATAAAGAAGCTAATATTATGGGGGACCAGCTTTGCGTTGGTGTCCAGTTGCAGAAAAAGGTGGCAAAAGAATGATATGTGGCTCTGGGTCCTCACACAGGCACCCCTGTTTGGACTATGAACAATGCAGCGTCAGATGTCAATGCTGATATCGGGTTAATAAAACAGAAATGCTCACAGGTCAGGCGTTTGCACCGCTGGAGCCAAAGCAAGCCTTAGATGTTTGTTGCGGGTATTTGTTAAGTAATTGCCTGATGAAGGGAGGAATATCTTCACGCTCTTGAAATACTTTCTCAAGTCATTTTTTTACAGAAATGATTTTTTTTTTTTTTTTTGCATAAATCAACCCATTGTTCAACACATGGCTCAGTTTTTAGTGTTTTTCAGAAATACTTGAGAAAAATGACTAGGGCGATTATTTTAAGAAGGTGACATTATTATCTCGCCCCCCCCCCCCCTCTTCCCCTCCCCTGCGCAACAAGTATAATCCTACCTTCCTCAATGACACGCCCCTTGTCATCCAGCATTCCCTGCACCTCGCAGCCCCTCACATACACCAGGCCAGTCTGCTCCACAAAGGGTTGACGCCTGTCGAAGCGTGTGCCGTACAGCAGGTTGGGCCGTACCGTGATCAGAAAGCACACATCGTGCTTTCGAAGCCCTACGAATGGACGGGGGGGTGGGATTCAGAGACAGAGGAGGAAAGTCAGACGGAGAAAAAAAGGATGAAGAGAGCTAAAAGGTAGCAGAGGACTTGTGTCGAGACGGATTTGAGGCCTGCTGGAGACCGGGGATAGGAAATAAAGTGCTCCGTCAGCATGTGCCTGATCTTTAAAACATGAAGGCTAATTATACCCCTGGGAATAGGCTGGTGGGGGAGAGGCAGTAATACTTTATTCTGCCACTGAATTAAAAGTTAAAAAAAAAAAAAAAAAAAAAAGAGGCAAACTTGAAAAGAAGTACGTATCGGCTGAGGAATGGTTGTTAAGTGAAGGCATCATCTTTTCTTTAATAGAAATCACCCCCATATTGCTTAAACTACCTATTTGCCTATTTGTACAACACACAACTGATGTGTGAACATTCCATATCACTGGGCTCAATATTTTCTCATCTTGGAAATCATCACCGCCGTTCCTCCTTAAATCTCACCACTGGTAAGGACAAAAATAATCAAGAAATAAAAATAAAGAGTTCAAACAAAGCTCTGGGGTAGAGACTACCTCGGGGTCTTCACTTATTCATGAGGCTGGAAAAGGTTATGTGTCAAGGCCCGGCACGGAGGAACAGGGCGGGGAGGTAAGAGATAATCGAGGTCACAAAGAAGCACAGTGTCAAGAGTGCAGCTTTTGTCTAATGTCCACCCGAGACTGGCCGAGCCACAATTCTGTCTGCAGTCCTGAGACCCCACGGTAAGATGGGAGACCTAAACCCAGCACAATTTACCTCAAAAATACAAAAATAAACATGCTCAAACAGTTTTTTTTTTTGTTTTTTTTTTTACAGCCCTAGCACTATGATGATTAGTGTGGGGTTATGCAGTTGACAACATTGATTTTTTTTTTTGAGTGCTATGGAGGCAAAATATGATGAATTTTATAAAGCTGTGTTTCATGTACTCAACTTATTATGGTGAAAATACATATCTGATTATAACAGCGCAGTCAAAATGGCATGATGATTAAGTGATAAAGCATTACAGAGAACAGGAAAGTATGAAAAGGTTGGCATTTACCTTCCCACTCGTTCTTAATATGATCCTGCACATTCAGGTTTACGGTGACGTCAGCGCGAACACGTGCCGGCCAGCTCTCGCCGATGTTGGGCTTGGCTACCTCGACTATGGAGAAAGCAGTGATAGTCTGAGCCATCCTGGCCCAGCCCCCAAACACCACGCCGCCATACTCCGACTGCCTGTGCGAAGGGGAGGACACAATGCAAAGTTAGACGAGCGCTGAGGGCAGTTGCAGAGTTTGAAAATCAGATGGAATTAGGGCAGCGCACAGCGCCACTGCTTACTTATTTACTTCTACAAGAACAACAAGCGGGTTGCTGCATCCCTTGACATAATGGGAGCGATGGGCTTTGTGAGTGACGTACCGGATGTCAAAAGTCTTTTGGTGAGATATTTGCATCACCAGGGAAACTGAAAATTAGGATCTTGTGCTGTGGCAACTTCTCTGCGAGTACATGTCATAAAATTTGAGATTTTCAAATGCTTCGAAAGAAATCGTGACTAAAAAGAGGATATCTCACCATGGTTTCATGCGCCAAACCACATCTTCTATGTCCTGCCTGATCTCATACGTGGACTCAAGGCGGAACAGGTTGAAGTTTCTTAACAGGTAGTCATGGAGGGTCAGGAACTGGAGATTCAGCTTTGGCAGTGCCAGGCAACCTGAGGAGAGTGAAGAATCAAAGACTGAGGGGTCATCATTTCCCCAAAAAGAAATACCGCAGTTGCCGGTGATATCCTTTTTGCAGTACGTTAAGAGTGTGTGACCGATCGTGGTGAGATATTGGCAAGATCCTGACAATGCAGCACAAATCACGACACGCGGCTCAACATAATTCACCTGAAATGTCATTTAGATTGTATCTATTGTGTGGACGATACTATAATCATCTTATCACTGTTGTAAAGACTGTCCATTTTCATTGCTTTATTGGCAAATTATGTGAAATAAGTCAAAATAACATTTAAACACAATCTTAAATTCCCCATTACAGGTTACGCCGGCACATACCTTCTCCTGAGTAATACTCTGTCGGCACAATGTTCTCATCCCAGATTATCTTCTCTGTTGGATAAAGGGGCATCTGGTTAAGTTGCTCAATCTGAGATATTCTGCGCTCATGGCGGGACACCTGTGTTTGCGTGCAGCGAGCACGTGAGAGAGATTGACACACGCAGACGGGGTCAGTAAGAAATTACTGAAACCAAAAATTAAACATAAAACCGTTCACATCCAGACGATTTTCTGCCGTGCCTCTTTAGACCGATGCGTTTGAGAAAATGGATATGTTTGCACCTTATCAATTTATAAGCATATTGTTCATAGCCTTCTTGGAGATGTGCGCGCCCGTTTGCCTCAATGTGGCACCCTTTCCTATCAAAACCGGCGCTACGACAGAGATTGGTCGTCGAGGGCGACCAAGGGACAACGCGTGTGATCCTTTCACTGTCGGCTGCCGCGACAATCTAATCAGGTAATTGCGAACCTCTCGTCTTTGACGCTTCTGAGAGAGGACGTCTGTGGAAGGCCTGAGTGGGTAATTATGGATCACCATGGGAGAGCCCTGAAAACAACCACTCTGGTGAAGAGGTTTTCACTACATGTGCGATGATGAGGGGGTGACGGGTGAGTCCAGCAGATTCCCGTTGGCAGAGAGGAGCAAGGAGTACCAGGGCCATAGGAGGGATGCTATATACAGTAATGCGTTGATTTACGAGTTTAATTGGCTCTTAATCAGTTCCAACCCCCTGGTTTTGCTCCACATTTAAAATGAGAAAAAAACTTTACAAATAAAAATGTAGAAAACATAATAGTACATGATTTATACAAAAAAGAATGTAAAGGGGGAGTTTTTCATATGGTGCTTCACTTAACTTACTCACTATACACTTAATGCTACAATGTGTTGCTAAATGTAACCTGCACACTCTGCTGCTGCACTTTATAGCTAAACTTAATCTAACCACACAGTGAATGCCGCTCTGCTTTTTAAAATGAGCAAACTGTCCCCGAGCGGTTTTAAATTACTCTTTATGCCACGTCCATTGACGCTCTCACCGTCTGCTGCACCAAATCCCCCTAAATGTCACCCGCGTTCTCGCAGATGATGCTCTTGGTCACAACACCTCACCAGCAACAAGTTCTCCATCTCATCATGGACGAGTCCACAACATGCACGACCGCTCATGTTTCTCCGTGATTTTCTCTGGGCTACCAAGTGGCAGGCGGCATATCTGACTGTTTTTTAATGCCCACAGCGGCAACCATTTTGGTCTCACACACTCCCACTCGCTCAAGAAGTAAAATCGACCAAATGACGCCTAGTATCTCGGAAAACTTATAAGTTGATGCACTCGTAAGCGAAGGTTCCACTGTACCTAGCGAAATGGTTACGTAAATGACTGAGGTCATAGATTATGACTGCTTGTAACATCTTCAAATGAAGAAACTCAAGTCCAGTTGCCACAACAAGAAGATTTTGTTAGAATTCACCATGACCAGGATGACTGAGAACCTCCACAGGCATTATGACTGCTGTAAGCTGACCAGCTAGTGTTCCAAAACAAAACAAAACAAACAAAAAAAAAAAAAAACAGAAAAAAGAAAAAAAATCACCTATCACCACCACTGAGCGTAGGGCTGCTTGGCAACCCAGCATCATTAACTGAGTCCTCTCTGGGAAAAGTTCAAGTGAGTATTTGGTCCATTAAAGAAAAGAATACAGGACAACACTTTTTGTGTAAACTATTTTGTAGTGGGAGACCAAAGCGAAACGAAAGACACCTTTCAAAAAGGGGTGTTATTGGAGATATTAGGAATATAACACCGGACCTACCAGGAGCTCAAGGAGAACCTTCTTCTCATGTGTGGTTTCTTGATCTTCGGCCAGCTCCGGTAACAAACACAGGTAAGAGGCCACCTGGTGGAGTCTATTGGGACTACAGAGAGAGAGAGAGGATGAGAAGAAAGGAGCGGTTCATAAAATCAGTGGAAAAAGGGAACGATTAAATATGACGGACAAATAACGCAAGCAAATTATTTCCTTCTAGAGAAAATTAGCCGATTGTAAAATGAGAAGTAAACATTCTAGATATGATTACAAACAGAAATGTTGCATCACTCTGGTCTGATGCCAGGCCGTAACCTCCTTTGAGGATTTTTCCGAAGGCCAATACTGCTGTGCGTGAAGACACGTGGTGCTCATCTAATATCTGTACTTGAGAACAATGCAGCGCAACGGCACTCTTCCGCTTGCTTTCAATGCCGTGCTCAAGCCCTGTCAGCACGGGTGAATTATAGGGCACGTAGACGCGGCAGGAAAAAAAAAAAAAAAAGACAATCAAAGCGCATCTCTGTCTGGGAAAAGCGCAGCATGGCTGTCTGCACACAAACGTGTTTTCTTTTTAATCGGGCGGACAGACCGTGACGCGGGCCGGGTCCGGGGACGCACTGTGACAGGCCCCGACAGCCACACGTGGTACCGACAACTCGTGGCTGTACGTGCGTTCTGCTACTTGTGATGCCACCTTTGGCCAAATGGGGGTGGTGATTTTTTGCCAGGACTGCACTTTGGTGGCCAGTGGATGACCCGGCACCAGTCATGTGGCCGTCTCTTCCCTTAGCAACAAGCATGACAGCTTCATAACAACTCACTCTTGACTAATGCGGATGACCGGACCAGGTCGTGACTGGCAACCGGGCCAGTGGCGGAACTGGGACTCGGCAGGGTTTTCTCTGCCGTCCCGGGGATTGTCTTGACCCCTACGAATTTGGTCGTGTCAGTTGCCAGCAACTTTACACAACTTTGTTTCTGTAATTCCATCTCTTTTGTCTCACACAGGCTCCTGACCTTCAAAAGACAAATTTGTTTTGCAAGCGAGAAATCGCTGGCCCGATGAGCTCGTCCCCTATTATATTTTATTCAGATGTCTTCCAATGTCACGTAGCAAATGGAGAATTTTGTTATTCTAATGAAAATGATTGTACGGCAGCCGTGAGCTAACTGTGTCGCACGTGACCCCCCCACTCCACACACACACGCACATACACATTTCTCTTCCAAACAAAGTAAAAAAAGGAAATCAAAGTGTGACCAGAGGTGGGATCACAAAATCTAAAATCCTTGAAAAAGTAAAGGATAAAGTGGAAGAACTAACCATACAAAAAAAAAACTATTTACACTAATCCTTTTTTTTTCTAATTTCTACCAGCACTGACTCCGTTTTTGCTTGCATTTCACAAAGTGACTCAGATGCTTTGATCATGTATTCTATTCTTTTTTTTTTTTTTTTTTGGCCTGAAATGACTCTGACAGTGTGTTTGTGCGTGGATGAGTGTGCGCGTATGTGTAACCGAGCTACGCCGTAATACTTTGCTTGTGTGTTAAAGGGACTTAGCAGATAAATTTCAGAGCGGCGGGTGACTGGAAGCTTAGCCAGTGGGGTGTGCAGCTGGAATAAAGTGGCATTAGCATGAGTTGTTTGGATGAAAATTGCCTCGTTAAATCTGATCAGCATATTTTGGAGTTTTCCTCAGAGCTGCTTTGGGTGACAGCTATGGAACAGGGAACAATGCACTTCCTGCTTTATATCCAAAACCCAGACTCTAGGGGTTTGGGGGGGCAGCAGAGCTTCAAGAAATACAAGAAACGCTTTGACTGCAGCGAGTCTCAACCTGGTTCATCTCAATTTTTGACTCTCAGCCTTCCTGAAAGAATCTCGAGTATTAGGACCTCTTTATTATCCATCACAGGTGGTGATGAATATGGGTGCAGGGGATAAACAAACAAACCAGAAATTAAAGAAAAACAAAACATGACTTCTGTGTTGTACCCATGAAGCATGGACAATTAATGAACACGGCAGTATAAACAACCAAGCAATCAGGCGATATTTAAAAAATTTCCATACGATATCAAATATGAGAAAAAGCCGTGCAAAGCTCAGCTTATTGAAGCAGGGCTGCCTTATGGCTCTTTGGCAGGCTAATATGATCTGACAAACACAGCTGTTCAAAGAGTTTATTCTCAAGCCACTGCAAATCGATTAAATTAATGAGCCGTGCCGCACTCTCTGGCTGGTACCAGCTGCCTGTTCGAGGGTTCACAAACTGCCATTTAGCAGCAGCATTCAAGCATTAATGTTGGTGATGCCGTAATGAAATACAGGCCCAATACAGGCAGACGGGAGCATGTGTGCTGCGGTTCATCCGAGGTCTTATGAGCTAAAGAAAGACGGTGTTGCTACAGCGATTAAAATGAAAAGGTCTCTGTATTTCACTCCGTCCAAACACGCGACAAAGCCCAACCGTCTGCTATGAACGCGCGGGCACTTATCTCGAGCCTCATCCAGAACGCCGCGATTTACCTGAGATGTCCGAAAAGTTTCGTCAGTGATTCTCGAGTGTCCACCGCCGCTACGTTGGACAGGGCGAAGTCCTGCAGCTCTGGGAAATGAGCGAAGGCGGCTCTCTGCGAACAAAGAGAAAACAAAGCAAACTCATTAGGCTGACACATCCGCGCTAAAATGTAAAATTAATTGTCGTATTACAGCGGTCCCTGGTTTATCGCGGGGGGTTACTTCCCAGAACCAGTCGCCATAAACGAAAAACCCGCAAAGTAGCAACTATAGTTTTTATTTAATTATTTACAAACATTTTAAAACGTAATGATCCCGAAAAGAAAGGTGCATAAGGCAGTGGTGAGACCAGCAATGTTGTAGGGGCAAGAAACGGTAACGATGACGAAAAGACAGGAGGCAGAGCTAGAAGTCCTAGAGATGAAAATGCTAAGGTTCTCTTTGGGAGTGACCAGGGTGGATAGGATCAGGAATGAGTCCGTCAGAGGGACGGCTCATGTTAGATGTTTGGGAGAGAAGGTCAGAGAAGCCAGAGTGAGATGGTTCGGTCATGTACAGACGAGAGATAGTGAATATATCGGATGCTAAAATTGGTGCTGCCAGGCAGGTCTAGAGACCAAAGTGAATATTCAAGGACGTGGTGAGATGGAATATGAAGGTAGTTGGTGTGAGAGAGGAGGATACAGAGAATAGGGTAAGATGGAGATGAAGGTTGATTCGCTGTGGCGAGCCCTAAAGGGAAAAGCCGAAAGGGGAAGAAGAAGATTTTAAAGCTTTATGACCCACCCTACACTTTTGTGAACTTTCCCCATACTTTTATAAACACTTCCTATATAATTAACACAAAAAACAACACCTCAGAGTAACACTAAGAGTAGCGATTACATGTCAATATGAAGTGGACAAGGCAGGGTACTGAATGCATGCTACGTGCAGTAGATGCAGAGAATGACGCTACAGTTGCTGAGCGAATCAGAGCCCAGCATACAGAACACCACACTTTGGTTGGGCGCCACCATACAAAATACTTATTAACTGTACAAATAATTGAAATGATCAATATATAATAATACATCTATAACGCAACAACATGTGGTAAAATCTGCAACATAGACTATGTAAGAGTTATCCACGATTCAGTGAGAACACGGGAGGTGACCCGCGATATGGCAACGGACTACTTTGTTATTCTGTGTATAATAAGAAATCTCACTTAGCTGCTGTGTGCCTTTCCCAACCAATCAGACAGCTATTTCCATGCATTATTGTGCAGAATATTGAGTGTTACCCTGCTCTTCGTGATGTATGCCAGCGGTAGAGGACTGCTCCTAAATAGATGAAATAGCTCAAAAAGTACACCAAATGGTTCATTTGGGTGGACTGTTAATTATGACTATTACAAAAAAATTAAAAATAGCAACTGTTCAATTTAAAAGATACATCTGTAAATATCTTTATTGTGCAACCTGAAAAAAACAATAAATGTAAAGAAAAGCCGAGGTCTGTTGGATCAAAATGATTTTTTGAAACTAAGGCTTTGAACCTAAAGTGCAGACAATTTTGAACTACCGGTACATCCATCAAATTCTCTCAGTGGTAAATGAAATTCAAAATTCAAAGTCATTTATGTTCATGAAGGAGGGGAATGACAATGTTGCAGCGAGGAGGACCACTGGAAAGCATCCCAAGGGCTTCAATCATCTGCTGCAATCCCATATTTGTCATTTCTCTGCAAATGCTTTCATATAAACAGCCCCTGTGCTTTAGCAATGACAGTCCCACGCCTCCTCGTTGCCAAATGATGAGGCTCGGAGGATTTTCTCAAAAACTCATTCTCTCTTCATCTATTCTAACCACTGTTTTCTTACTATTTCATTCCCATGTCAAATTTAAAGAAACTCACTTGATGCATTCCTAAGTTGGCACATTTACAAGAAGGGTAATCCTAAAAGCAAAGTGTCACCAGCTGTGGCTGCTGCCAAAGAAAAAGCATGTAAAAGTACTACATAATGTATTACGGCATAGTGTGCGATTTGCAAGAACAGGGCCCGATACAGGGGAAATAAAATTCTAAAGCAAAATATGAATCACATAAAGGTCAGGAACCTTAACATTAATCATGAGAACAATGGAATCCCAGTCCAAAGACGTCAGCGAGGACAACCGATCTCAAACAATAACATTAACAACACAAGCAGGACGGCCGGCCTCCGATCAGTCACCTGCAGCGATGTGATTCGGTCATAATGCAGGGTGGTCATCTCCTTCTCTGTGAGGGCGTCACCAGTCTGGTCATTAATTTCAAAACCTGTGTAGAACTTCAGCATATCGAGCAACTATGGGAGGAAAACAAGTGATTCGGGTGACATCACATTTGCAAAACGACAGCTTCTTTGAATTCTTACCATGCGTTTCCCCCATGTGTGTGTCAGTGTTACCTGGCAGAAGAGGTGTCCCTCCTTCTCTCTTTGGGTGAGGCTGGAGAGGTGGCAGCTGACCACCACATGAGAATCATCCAGCACGGTGTTAAACCAACGTCTGGTGGGCAGCAGGGCCTTGACGCACATGACATGTTAAGAGCATTAGGCTTCGTCCTTACAACGGTAGCTTGTATGCATTCAGGTCAAATTGCATATGAATGGAATATAATATAAAATCTGACAGAAAATATATTTTCTGAATTATATCAATAGAGCAATATCAATTGATATTTTGATATTAATTATCAATATTCATATTAATTATCTACACAAATGGTAAGACATGAGGAGTCAGACTGGTCAAAGGACCGACCCAGTTCCCAGCAATTCAACAGTGACTATTCATGCATCGTGTTGATTTACGGCCTTTACGTTCTTCAAGTTGTTCAGAGAACACATGAGACAATAACATTGGCGGCGAGAAGTGAAAAGAACTGGGGCAACTGGGCTTATCTACTTCTAGCCATGATTTATTTGCTTGTCATGCATCAAGAGCATGACGTGAAGGAATGAACGGCAAAGGGCTGTGTAGGAATATATCAGCCGAACACGTTGAGAAAACTGACAGCCTGAGTGAAAAAAAGGGCGAGCAGTGAAGACACACAAAGGAGCTCAATCTATCACAAAATAGAGGCTGTTGTGAGGAATTGCCCAGGAAAAAAAAGAAAAAGGAAAAAAATAAATACGCGCACACAGACACACATTGTGAAATAGGTTATGAAATGCAATACGGAAATGCAAAACGGCGAACAAAACAAAATACTCCATTGAAAATTGGTCGTCATTGAAAAGTGTGGCGAGTGATGCCTGAACAGGAGGATAGACGCGCTTATCTGTCGGCCATCTTTGATCTCAGCACAGCCCTGACAGACTGCACACACCAGGCATGGAAACGGGGATCCACCCCCCCGCTGCTTTCATTTTCAAGTCGTCATCGGGAGTGGGGGGTATGGATTTCAAGCGACTGAGGCTTTGTAAAAGGATAGCGCTGAAGGACAAGAGATGTCTCTGGAGGCCAGTCACCGGTGCCAGGAACGGCGAGGCCAGCCTGTCAGCAGCAGCCCGCTAGCCAGCTCCCTCGCTAGTAAGAGCGTGGACGCGAGAGCTGATGGCTGGAGACACTATGACTTTACTTCCATTGGCCGGCTTTGCTAGAAACACGACCATGTCAATATTTATTTTTCTTAAATACCGAACAGCTAATTCATCTCTGGCAACTTTCCGGCGAACAAAATGGACTCCTTGAGATTGACAGTGGAGGCGACGGGAAAAAAAAAAAGACACTGTCAACGCTGACTGATGGTGTGCAGTGGTACGGAAAAATATAAGTGGCTGCTGATTTGGCAGCCAATAAAGGGACTTTCCATGCTGTAGTGACAAGAAACCTTTTCTATATGAATTACTTAATTAAAGAATATTTCAAGTATTGTGCAACATTTCATCCATTGGCACACTGATTCATTTTTATCTGCCACTCACTAGACCACACTATTGTTTTCTAATATTTTTTTCTATTTATTTATTCTTATTTTGTTTCTGCGGAGGGGGACCTGACGACTCGACCAGGGAATAAAATCTTTCATCAGCAAAAAAAAAAAACAATAGCAAATTATACATTTAAAAAAAAAAGTGAAAACCAAGTTGAACAAAGCATAAACACAACTGAATTTAGCAAGATTACGGAAAATGCTTTTTCATATTGTTAAGTGGATGTACCAGCTGGATAGATGGACTCATGATATATGTGGACTGACGGGTCTTGTGATGAATCGGTGAGTAACACACCATGTAATTATTGTGAGATAACCAACCATCGATCTACAGATCTTTTCATCCCCCTCTCTGAGGCGGCTCGCCCTGTTATAACCATTGGCTACATAATCCGCAAAGCGCCGGGGTAGGGGGGGGGATTTCAAATTTGAACTGATAGAGACGGAACTTAAAAACATTCAATGATAGGCCATGCTTCTTTTTTTGAACTAATGGTGCTGCATGCTCCCATGGGTACGGAGCAAAACCTGCACTCCAAAGGAGCGGCTGTAGCTGCCTTGTTTTAAAACAAAGAAAATTGGTTTATTGATTCGAGCTTTTCCAATATCAAGAGTAAAAACAGTACAGTTGGGCCCTGTACAACAGTCTGTAATCATCATGAAAAGGGGAAAATTGATGAGGAATCATTAACCCACATTTTTTACATACAGTATATATGGTGTAAATTTTGTCCCCCCGGCAGGATATACCGTCTCTTAAATGTTAATAGCATAAACTAAAAAAAAAATTGTTTTCCTCCCAAAAAGAAATGATCCAATGTATATGAACACATTATACACACGCTGTCAAACAAGACCCTTTACACCTTCTACCATCTGCTCTGAAAATAAACCCCTCACACTCCGAAGTCTATTGTTTCAAATCCTGCATAGTTTAACGACTGGAGAGGCAGAGATCCGCTGAAGCCGGCCATTTACCCGCTGTCTGTTCTTGACCTGAGTCAGCCGGAAACATGTGGGGCGGAAAAATAAAAACCTTGGTGCCAAAATGGATGCTTGCACGACCTCCCCCATCAGAATATTATAATATACCAACGACAGCCATCATCGAGTGTACGTGTGTGGACGGGACGGTTGCATCTTACCTCCAAATCAATCATGAGCTCAATGAATCTCTCGCAGTAATGTAACTTGTCCGTGTTGAACGGCCCTACGGAGGGGAGAGGAGGGGAACACACATCAACTTTGATCTGGTAGTGTATGTGTGTATTTCAAAGTTCGAATCTAAAGGGGGCGACGCAAACGCATCAGAGTATGGACATTGCCGGCCCGGGTTGATTGGAACATGGGATGGCAAACGCGTGTAGACAATATCGAGGTGGCGTGCTGAGTGCGAATCTCACGAGGAGATCCCGCTTGTGGCAGCCTTGGCCCTCATTAAGCACGCGTGACCGTTTAAAGCCGAGCGATGCGGCGGCCGTTGGAGTGATGTGGATCCTGCTGGGCTCGGGATCGTAATCCAGTCTGTCGGGTTTCGAATTCTACCTAAACAGAATCCCGTTTGTTCTGTTTTTAGCATTCAGGTGGGGGGGGGCCACTGTGTCGGCCCGCATTACGCCACGGTGCTCGGCACCAGTGGCGCCGTGGCAGCTGTGGCACATGCTCCTTCAGCAGCTGCACGATCCTGAGGATCCAACTGAGGCAACGATAGAAAAGAGCTGTGTTAGTTGCTATATTGGCAACACGGCCCCGGTCAAAGAGGGATGTGCACTCTGACACAAATGCTTGGAAAGCATGGCTTGTATTACAGTAGGGCCATTCCCCTGTGGCCACATGTTAATAAATAAATAAGTGGGGTACGGGACCCAAATGTGTTGTGAAAACGACCTCGGGTGGACAAACGTTCACAATCAAGATATTCCCCTTGTTCGGCGCTGTGATGAACAGGGGAGCCTGATCTCGGCTTGAATTGAAAATCTGCTAAACGTCATCGCTACCACGATTGTTCCTTGACTGTAATCAAGCTGCTCAATTTTTTTTTAACGACTGAGGCGGTTCCCAATTGAGGTTTATGGCTGCAAAGCAAGTGCGCTGTTTGGATTTCCAGGTGAGTTCTACATCACCAAAAATATGTACAAGGTCAGGAAAGACAGGGTCTTCGCCTCAGATCCGCTGGTCGAACCATTCGTCATTCCAGCAAGAACAGATGCGGTTTAATTGCATCGCTGCAGAGCAGAAACAGTTAACTCAACTCCGGGGGAGCAAGCAACGGACATTGCTCCGCCCGGGTGCTAAAATGGGAATGAAATTAAATTAAATTGAATACATTAAGTGACTGTATCTTAATGCGTGCTAAAGATTTTATTAATGTGTTTTTTTTTTGTTTTTTTTTTTGCTTACCTGACGGTGGAATTGAATCGAGCACACCAAGAAATTTTTTGATGAGGGCAGAGAGAAAGGTTCTCTTCTTCCTCGCCCTGAGACAGACAAACAGGCAGGATCAGCATCAGCCGCAACTTAACACTGCAGAATATCATTTTCTCCTCTTTATGGATATGAACGCACAAGCATTAAAAACAAACATATACATATATTTATATGAATATTACTCTTCAGCTGCATCAGGTTCCATCTTATCAAACTTTCTCTTGATGAGATTCCAGAACTTTTGCAGTCCCTTTTCTTTCCTCAGCTCCCTCTGGAGTCTGGACTGCAAATTTGACAGAGACAAAACAATAGTATGTTTTTTTTCTCTGAGGATAAGAGGTGAGAGCATGAGGGTGAAAGTGAGGTAATTTTTTTTTAAACACCATCTCTGCTATAAACACAGACAAAAACAAAACACACAGCGGTTCCATGTGTGTCTGCGTAATTAACGTGAAAATAAAAATAAAGTATAAAATATGCTGACAGCTTACTGGTAAGAGGCACATCCACATTGGTAAACAGATGACCTCCTGCACCTGCTCTCTGATCAAATCAACCTCCTGTAGCAGAGAGAGAGGAATGTACTGTGTTAGGTAATTTTTTTTATTAGACTCCACTGTGTTGTAGCTTCTTTTTATTAGACTCCACTGCATAATCAAAAACCTGCGACTGAGATATTTAGAGGCCGTTATAGGATGCCATCAAAGGTGCAGCAGGCTATTACACACGATTTACAAGTGAGACATCTGCAGTCCTTAGCTGTCCTCTGATACGGCTGTGTGTGAGTGAATCTGAGGTGTCTGGTCTGTTACTGCCCCCCTGTGGACACGGGGGCTGGCTGACCTTCATTTTCACATTTCAGGACATTTTGCAAACCTGGTATTGTGGCCCTGCTACCACTGACAAGGAAGAAGTCACACAAAACAAGATAACTATTCAGTCTTGTTTTTGTTTTCCACCCAATCAGTCACGGATAAAACAGAGGTATTGCATATTACTGGGGAAAATGGATTCTGTCAAGCGGGCTTCAAATGACAATCCTCATGTTTGACAGTTCACACAACCTGCTATCCAGTTTGGGTAATGTGTTTATTGCAAAGTAGCCAGCCATGCTTTAAATACTACTTTCATATCTTATCTCTCTGTTTCAAAAAAATAATATATACTTAATTCAGTTATTCATTATCTTTACCGTGTATTCGGAACTGGGGGTGACAGGGGTGCTAGAGTCTATCCCAACTGTTATTGTGCGAGGGGGTGGGGGTCACCCATGACTACGCCAGTCAATCACAGAGTAACATAAAACGATTCACTCTCTCACACATCTGGGCAGTTTAGAATGAACCTCCTGCATGTTTTTGGTCTGTGGCTGAAACCCCCGAAAAACCCATGCAGACTCCGGGAGAACAAGAAATCTCACCCTCATATATATTCATAATAGCAATAATTATAAGGTCAATTGGACTTTGCTTCACAAGATAAGGACGTCCAGGGAGTGATTGAAACTATAACCTCGGTAGGTGCTTTTTAACTAAGGCTCTTCAATTGTCAGGAAGCAGATCCATCTCTCACAATGTACATTTATGGGAGCAACGGAGTCGCCCCCTACTGGTTATTCACTTTATTGACCGTCAGGAAGCAGCATTATAACATAACGTGAGAGCGGGAAAGGCAGCTGAGTGCACGCACCAGACTGTTGAAGCAGTGGTCCAGAAAGACGAGCAGCACAGTTTGCTCCTTCAGAGAAAAGCCTTCCTCCTCACCTGCCAACACAGCCTCTCTCACACATTTAAAGAAGAATGGGAAATGGCCGGGCTCCTTTTTGAACACCTAGAGGTAAAAGTGACATAACTGTAAACAAAGTTTATATATCAGGTGTGTACATACACGCATGCACACACACACTAGTTAATATCCCATCAAAGGGTTCAATGAGTCTTATATTTCTTACCTCCCAAGCTGGGACATTCTCACGAAACTTCTCATTCACAATGCAGCAAATCGACATAAGGTAGCTGTTGCTGGACAGCTCAGGAGTGAAATTCACCCACAGGTAGTTCTCAAGGTATTGGCTGAAAGGTGACAATGATCAATAATAATTTTGAAAACCTCTGCGGTATTTGTTGTCAGCTCTATTCATGCTGTTTTGCTTGTCATGGGACAAGTGACAACTACCTCACCTGAATTCAAGCAACATGATTTTTCTGATTGCAAACCTGAAGTAAAATTGAAAAAAAAAAAAAAAAATCAATAAGATCAGATCATTACTATGAAAAAATCAAAAAAAAAAAAAGTTCTAAAAAGAACTTACTTTGACTTGAGAATCTCTTTTTCATAAACATCTTCGATCACCTAAACAGCCGGGAAAAAACACGAGGATCATCAGGACATTTTTACATGATAGCTTTTCCAAACCAAAATGAATTTGAAATTGCTGCCCCCTCACCACTGGTGTCAAACAATTCAACAAACAACCGGATGTGTTTCGCTGTCACAACAAACACTACAGTTATTTTAACGTAGTATATGGAGGACAGATGTTTGCCACTGTCTACATGCAATTCCACACACAACACGAACAGGGATGGGGATAAGGGGATGGTGAACTCATATCCATCTGTGTTTAACAATGCCAGGTTATATTTAAACCCGCTACATTGACACTGAAAACCCTGCATAAGCTTACTTTACACTCCAAACAGAGCATGTGAAGTAAAATAAGTTACAACCATGTATGACACTTACCTTGGGGTCAAAGGGCAGTTTATCCTTAACATGAGGAGCCCAGTACTTATTAGCTAGCTGGAATAACAAAGAATAACAAAAACATCAGGGGGAGGAAACGTAGCATCTTGAATTGTATGGAATAAAGGCAAATAAGAATAAAACCTACTCCCAGCTTTGGGGGGGGAAATCAGTCAATCTGCCATATTATTATTTGTTATTCATATTATCATGTGGTACTTCACTGTGTAACGGACGGGCAAATACATGCGTTACCTGCGTAACAAATTCTGCATTGATCTGGGACACAGACGGCGCTGCAACCTTTTTCGCGGGCGTTTCTGGCTCCATGGTTTCTCCTCAAGCAGCTGGAAAGAGGACAGTCAGAAACAAAAAGCGAGTACACATTAAATTCGGATGTTTGACACGCAGAGATCCGGCCTTCAACTGGACCAGAAGACTTCATTCATTCATTCAAATATAAACAGCGATTCGAACGTGTCCATCGCGCACGTTAGCTGGATCACCATTGACAAATATAAAGGGTTTAGTTTGATAAGATTCAGAATACATTAATGACATGTAATACTAAAGTTAGACAAAAATAACTTCAGTATCCCTACGATAGCATCGCAAAGTCGACGTCGCTGAGTTACGCTTAAAGTATCATCAAACGCTAGTAAACGATGTTAGCTAAACATATTTTATTGAATACAAACACAACTTGGAGCCGTAATGTTCGCTGTCTTCTTACAAATAAGCAATAAAATAAAATCGGATCGCCAACCTTGTTTATTCAGTTCGACATGATAAATATTCGTTGAAAAACGAGCGCGTACACAACAGAACGCGTTGCGTACGAGGGACTTCCTGAAACGGTCCGTCTCATAAATCCCTCCCCCTAAAACAAAAGCAAATATATGGTTCCTTCGATGAATCGCGATTTTAGAGTAAAAACTAAAAGCTATACAAATTGAAATCGTAATCATAAAAAACGAATTAGTTACACGAGGTTTAATCTGAAATACATATTTAGCAAGAAATAATAAGTAAATGGAATATATGCAGAAAGAAAGAAAACGAGAGCAATTATTCAACGCAGGCCCCGATAATAAAACAAAAGAAACTAATTGTATGTAAAGACGATGTCTGGACACATTTGGAAGATATGACTCAAAGTTTCTCAGCATTAAACACTTTTGAGTGGGTTTTTATATTTTGTTGATCGAGCATAAGGCTTTCAGCATCGAGATCGGTTTCATCTCCTGCGCATTCTCATGCAAGCTATTTGAAGTTTAATTCTCTATAGCACGATTCATTCTGACAGGAATTAAATGGCTTTAACTCAAATGACCTTCCTCAGTTTTCTTCAATTCCCTTTACTACTACTACACTAACCAGAACATGTTAAATACACAAACAGAAATATGCGCATGAACAGCATTATGGTGTCTGCATCTGAGGTTTTGAGCATTTCAAACAGGTCTAGGTCAAAAGTACTGTAGAAAGGGAAAGAGAATGATTTATTTAAGTTTTGTTTTTAGAAAAAAAAAAGAAGATTATAAAGTAGATCACGGTTGATTTTAATATGGATTAATATGGATTAACGCAAAATATTCTTATAAAGTCATTACAATTTTTAGAGTGCCCTTCACTTGAAATAGTTCTTTGAGGACAACATCTTTTTCCTCAGAAAAAGTTCCTTATCTTCAATAAACCAATTGACTCAGTGGGCTGCGGTTATTTTGACAGCAATCACTGTGAAGAAGAGTTCAAACTCGACGAACAAGCTGAAAAATGACAAATCTGTCGACACAGATAGACTTTCATTATATATTTCTGATGCACAGTGATAGAATCACTCCATTTCTCTCGGATGTGTATCGGCAAAATGTTGCCAATAAGATTCTCACTCATACTTTAACACATAGTTTAATTCGCTTATCCAAAAATGGAAAAATAAATACTATTTTCCAGTCAATTACTGGACTCCAGTCTGTCTCCCGAGCTGTGAATAAAATGTTCAACCATAAGCAATTTGTCAAAATGAGTTAGTATCCAATGTTATAAGCCCACTGGGGTGGTCCGAAATATAAATATAGAATAAATAATATGCACCTACTGCCAGACTTTATCTATTTTATCACAGGTACTTGTGTCCCCTTATCTTCACTTCTGGGAGGAATTTGACACTAAGGGTGTGTATTTTAGAATTGTCGATTAAAACATTTCCATTTTGTGACCAAAATGCTTTTCTACAGTACAAATGCATAGAGCTGTTACCTAAGAATATGGATCGGTCATCAAAACTACCATCTGGAATTTTACCTTAAAAAAAAAAAAAAATCAAATTGAATTAAACTTGCTACTTAAACTTGATACTCAGGCGTATCAGATCAATTTGAATTTCTTAAGGAAAAATATAAATAAGAATAACATATACAGTTTCTTAAAGGAGTTAAAAAGCATCAAATCTTGCAAAAAACGAACTTTTAAACCCTGGATGAAAGGAGAGAGCCAGTAGAAATGTCAGACTTGGGTAAGACCTCCAGCTGGGTTACCCTGATGAAACCCAATGAAGGCGGACCCCACACAGTTCCACCATCCTTGATACCTGAAAAAAATCCTTTTGGATAGTTTCTTTTTGGAAAACATCGAGGGGTAGTTTGATTAGAGCGACAGACAGAGAATAGATCATTTCCTGGAAAATTGACAACCTTTTTATCTGACGGAACGATAAAACCTACAATGTAGTGTCAGCAACCAGGTGCAGGAGCTTGAGAACTCTTAATGGACGGAAAAGGCTTTGAGGCTCCAAAGCCTGAAATACTCCTGTGACACCGGACACTTTCAAGAAATGCAACGAGTGTCTATAGATGAAATTAGTTTGACCTGAACCCCCTGCCCTAGAAGGATGAGGAGATGACAGTGGAGGACTATGAGTCCATTAACTTCCAAAGGAAGAAATGCCAGGAACTCCCCAGACAACACAACTGACCCAGACATGACCGTCATCGGCTAATTCGGGGTGGGGGCTGTCATACTCTGACAGACAATAAAATACCGACAGGAGCTTTAAGAGCACAGATACTGGCCCAAATGGAATTCCAGCCACGATAATGGCTTGAACCTATAACACTGCGTGGACACATCCAGGGTATTCCGATGACCACCTCAAACATGTACGACACCAGTAAGTAACTCAGCAGCTTGCTCTCCCTTGAATCCCAGCGTACTCGCTGATGTCAACCGCCGTGTGGGCACATAAAACACAGGAAAGATGCATGGAGGAGGACGATCCCCAGACCGCCCGGAGGAAATTCACCAACCCGCAGGACAACTCGGAAGTAACCGCACCGCACAGGCACTTGTGAAAGACGGCTGGACAGAAAGGAGCTGCGTGCCGACCACACTGACGAAGAAAAAATGCTCATCCTCTGCTACGGCCACAAAACTGTTTACGCACCGGACAATAGGTCCATCTGAAAGCTCGCCCGACAGAGGAGACGAAGATGATGACCATGCACAGACAGCGAAAAACAAACCGAGAATTGTTTTTGCCCGAGTTTCTCAAAAATAGCGTTAAAGTTGCGAAAAGAATTTGCTACTAAAAATGAACCAAAAAACGAGAGGCTGCCGGTCCGTGGATGACATCAGTTTTCCACCGTTTTTTCCGCTTGATGCTCTCTTTAGGAGGATTCACCCAGTGGAATTGATTTCTGTAAAACTTGCAAGCTTCCCCTCATATGATGAGCCGCAGACCACGCTTATCTCCACAACTAACATCCGTCACGTTGAATTGTTTGACAGTCACTCCAGTTTTCAGACAAAATCCAGCCAAGGCCACTGCACAGCGCCATCTTCAGGCAGAAGAGCGGTGATGGCCGCCGTCACTGTCATGCACCACTAACAGACTGAGTAGCTCGTTCTTCCCCCACACCTTCCTTACCTTCCGCTCGCCAAGGTGATGTCACAAGGAACGTTAGCGGATGTTTTTCCTGAGTCGACCGCTCAGGTTGCAGACCCGACCTCTCTCCCTCCAAGGCGCGGCTTTTTTCCAGACGCAGTTGCAGAAAAGCAAACATTTTTTAGATTAACTTCAATTTAATCTCAAGCCCACCTTCTGCATGATCGCTTAACAGCATATCAAACAAAGTAAAGGTTTCTGTGCAGTAGGAATTTGGGAATGCAGCGGTAATTGTTGTAATTTGTCACAATGAATTTCTAACATAGAGAGTTCTGAGAAATATCGGACGGCGTTATTTGAAGGTAATTGCTTCTGCTGGAACTCAGCTTTTTTAACAAATGCGAATGTGTCTTTTTTGGAAAATTCTCACCAAGATACGTCTCCCTTAATCCATTTTGGTCTGCTTTGACTTGGCGCAACGTTCCAAAGTTGAGAGATTTAAAGCAAAGTTACCATGTGTGTCCATTTTAGGTTTTATATAATACTGGCAAGATCAACTGCTGCTCTATTCTTTAGATCCATAGCATCTGACAAACTGCCCTGAGTCACGGTTCTTCCTTTTCATTATGCATTTTTTGTTCGTTTGAGAGATCTCCATGCTCAATAGAGGGAAGAAAAACGTTAGTCCCAATTTCCCTTTTCCATTTTGTCTGGGAGGCCACATAGGAAGACGCTGTTGACTGTGGCCATTTGTTAATCCCAGCAGCTGGTTTGAATTAATGTAGCTGGTTATTAGGTGGAATTCCATCCCGAAAACTGCCTCTTAAAAGATAAACTTCTGTAAGTGCCTCTGCGAGGGCTCGTTGACAGGCTTTACAGATGGAGAGCTTCTGTCCTGTGTGAGTGAAATAAGTCTTTTAAGTGTATAAACAGCGTGGATGTATGTCGCAGCTCACAGCTAACAGCTGGGCCTCACCGTTTTGGAGAGTATATGATTTGACTTGAAGTTACCGTTCATCGTCGTAAATGCATCCTCCAGGAGGCGCCAGGCAGGGATCTCCCTGAGCCGGCCCCAGGTTACGATAAATGTAAAAAAATTAATATAACATAATACAATTACAAGTTTTACTTTATAACAGAGAGGGATGGATAACATATGGCTTCCAGTATCAGCCAGAATGAAAGGTTATGTGGAGAAGACGGAGGTGAGAGCAACTGGTTTAGAGACACTGAGGAGAAGACAGGAGGCCGAGCTGGAGGCAGAAGAGATGAAGATATCGAGGTTCTCCTTCGGAGTGAGGAGGACGGGGTCGATCAGGAGCAAGTCCATTACATGCATGGCACGTAAAGCCAGATTGAGATGGTTTGGAACAGAGGAGGGATGGACTCTGGGTTGAAGGATCCTGAGTTTGGAGCTGCCAGGCAGGAGGTGTGGAAGGAGGGTATTTATGGATGGAGGGACAGGAAGTGAAAGAGAGGAGAGGGTTAGATGGAGGAGGCGACCCCTGAAGGGCGCAGGACAAAGGAGAAGAAGATGAAGAGGAAGAAGAGGTCAACTGGGGGGGGGGTTCAGTGTCTTGCCCAAGGACACTTCAACATGCAGAAAGGAGGGGCCGGGGATCGAATCGCCAACCTCATTAGGGACGCCCGCTCCACAGACATTGCAAATATCAACTATCAAAATTCCAAAATATCAGTTTGAGGAAAATGTTTGCTTAAAATCTCGAATCTTCCAAACAGGAAGTGAGGAAGACTGTAAAGCTTTTTTTCCTAATGTTATTCTTCCCAATTTTGACATTTCAAATGAATCTTTGAAGCTTATTTGTCGTTTCCTCTACAATTGTCTCATGGTTGATCCTCAGCTGTGTCTCATTTTTTTTTTTTTTGGTTTCCTTCAGTTTATCAGCAGCTCTAATGAACTTTTGCCTCCGGATCTTCATTCTTTGGCCATAAAAAAGTTACCGAACTGACAGAAATCTGAAAAAAAAAGAAACATAAAAAGAGCCTCTCAAAGTCATCTGCAGGGGGACATGTTGGTGCAGGACCTATTTACACACCGCAGGCCACGGATCAACTGCTGGACTGTGTTCCTACTTTGTTACCTGAACTGGAGGTTTGCCTCGGAGGTGTCCTAGCGGAACGGCTTCTTGGCAGAGAGCCCCCACCCCCACCTCCTCCCGCCCTTTTTCCCCCCCGGGAAGTCAGGTAATGAAGTAAAAATTACAACAAAGTCTGCCTTGTAGCAATATGGGTGGGTGAATGGGTTATCCAGAAAAATTCCCCGTGGGACAAATCCATTGTGGCTGCGTTTTCTGCCCTTATATGTAGTTCTACTTGGAAACTCTTTCTTTGCGTTCTATTTTCACAATGGTAACCATTATGTTCGTTGCTAACAACCTCCCCATAATAGCCAGAAAAAAATATTTCTCTATTTCAACCCTGTAGATGTTAAAACTGCTGATTGCTGTTATCACTTTACTTTAATCAAAATGATGATTTCTTTGTTTCTAATTGGCTCTCAGATAATTGCGGATACACTTGCCATATCCCATTATGACCCAGTTTCCATGCAATGGATTGTGCTGCTTTGGAGTGAATCTGCGGGATTATAGGATTTAAGGGTTGGCGGAATATTTCACATCTCTCGGTAATATTTGACAGAACTTCAAAATGCAACCTCGTCTTGACATTTCAAATAAAATCAATGCCTCACGTTCAATAAAATGTGGGTTTTTGTGTAACACTGATTTTTTTTTTTTTTTTTCCTGTGTGTTCCTAATAACACTGCAATTGTGTGTAAACTCCTCTGTGATTATGGCTCTGCGGTTTGAAGTGTTGAGGCGCTTCCAATACGGTTGTTGTATGATTTCTTTGTTTTTTGCGTGAGTTTTCCTCAGAAGCTCTGGTTTACCATAACCACCAAAATCATCTATCTAAAAGAAAGTTATTAGCCCCCCCCCCCCCACCCCACACCCCCCACTACCAGGGCACTGAAATGGTTTGTGGCTGCCATGGACAAGCTGGAGGTCTTCCAGCTCCAAACTGCAAGGACAGAGGAGGGAGCTTAGGTAACATGTGTAATTTCCCAAACAGTAGAAAATGCAGACTTTAATTTTGTGGGAATCTAAATAATATCAAAACACCATTTGTCTCCTCCTGCATGATGGAAGAAGTGGCCAAGCTGCAATCGCAGCTGGTCTGTCGTGTTGAAACCGTTCAGGAAGTGCTACACATGAGGATTTGGGGAAAAAGAAATTCAAATGACGCGTTCCATCTTTACCAAGTACCTTCAAATCCCTCAGTGTGACGGTCACTGGATGGTGTTCTACCTGGAGAAATGGAATTAGGTTAATTGGAAATGCCTCGACCCATCGAACTCTTCATTGAAGGACAAAAATTAATTGAACGTGTGTCTCTATTCATCTGTTTCCTCAACCTTCTTACTTGTACAGCACTTTGATGGAAAGCGCGCTATGATTGTATTTATTATCATGTGTTTCAATGACTGATATTTTAAAAACGCTTTTAGTCATGTGCTGCTTTAAGTTGCACTTTTTCTACTGGCCACAAGATGGCAGCACACTCCGCACAATAACACTGCTGCTTCTGGGCCTCTGCATAAAGAACACCTTTCATTAAGTCAGCGCTGTGACCATGAAGACAAGGCTTCACAATATGTAAAAAGAGGGGAGGGAAGAGGATGTATTATGGACAAAAACATTCAAACATGAAAACAAACAAAGCCACAGTCAATGAGGCAAACAGACCACAATGTCAGAAGGAGCCTCTGCAGTGAGGTCACCGCTGAAGCAGGCTTACTGTAGCCCACTGCTGTGGGGAAAGAGAGTCACACACACATCAGCCTGTTTAGCCTGGAGGAAGAAACACACAGTTAAGTCCATGTGCAAGGCCAAAATGACAAGGGCCGCGGGCAGGCACGCTGCACACAAAGGACACTGTTAGGTACAAAAGCCAGTTTGTTTTGCGGAGGGGTTGCAGGTCAGTTCTGTAGCAAAATGTACATTTGACAGAACACACGAGAAAACTAAATGTCACCCTGTCTCGAATCATTTCGTGAGGGAGCGCAGGAGCAGGAACACCGGGGAACGTGTCAGCCGCGGAGCATCACACTAGCCGGCACAAGAGCGACGAGCTATTTGTGACTTTTGCCTGCCTCAGAACACGATGCAATATCTGAAATGTTCGACAAGTAGTTTCAGTAAAGTCATTTTTAGAGGCTGGGCTTCATTTCTGTTTATTGAAAACATCTTTTCACTGTAGGAAAAAAGCAACATGGATTCACAGCTGTTGATGAAAACAATAGGGAAAAAAGGGAAAAATATGTATAACCTCCAGACTCTTGCATGTATTAGATACAATAACATCGCATACATATTAGTACCGTCATTCACAGGCCGGAGTCTATCTCAGCCGTCACTGGGTGAGAGGCAGGGTTCACCCTGGATCGATAACAGGGCCACATAGAGACATACGACCATTCATCCTCTCATTCACTTGTCATACAAAGACATGCAACCATTCACTCTCCAATTAAGGGTCTCCAATGAAACTCCTGGGCGAAATCCCACACAGACACGGCGAGAACACGGAAACTCCAAACAGAAAGGCCCCCTGTCGGAATCCAACTAGGGACCTTATGACTTTTATATTATTGCAAAGCCGTATCACTTATTAGGTAAGACTGCTGGATGTGCACGGCAGCGGAAAACCAGCATGCTGAACTTAGCATTCGGATACAAATGAAGAAACGACCTCTATGAAAACAAGGCTACTTTTCCCAAATGAATGGTTATAGAAAAGCTGCATGTACTGAAAGAACAAAAATGTTTTCCCATTTTGGTGGCAGAAAGCAGAAAACACGTGGCACCGGAGGTACACCTGGTACCTCGATAATGATTACCAACACTCAAGTGCAAATTAAAAATTTCACCATTCAGGAGTTCTAACCGTCTGGGTGAGTCCTTTTAAAAAACACCTTCACCTTAAAAACATGGTATATTCATTGGGGATTAGTTTTGCTTGCTCTCATAAATAATAACTTGTTTGTGTTTTTCAATCTTCAATAAAAAAAAATAGATAAAAAATAATAAAAAAAAAATCTTCAGGCTCTATTGGCCGCCTCTATTGTTCAATTTTTGATAACAACAATCAAAACAACGCCGCGCCGGGGTGACGATCAATAACCCACTCAGTTCTCCCGCCATCAGGGGCGCGATGAAGAGAATTGCCGGAGTGAAGATGCATTCCAACTCGCATCATCAATACGGTTCATGATCTTTGAAAAAAGAAATGTTCCAGGAGCAATGGTTAATAGTGTTATTTTCTTCCCACATCGTAACACACACACGCATACACATAAACACACACACACACTTTCTCTCTCACACACACAGAACACATTCCTTCCCTGCAGCTCTGTGGGGTAAAGTCCCTCTCCTATTAACCAGGCTGCCTTTGAATCAATAGAAAACATAAAGAGGCTTAATCTTTTCAGGTGCTTGGTGCTGATTGCCTATTACACAATAATAACACACCCTGAGTCCCGTGGAGCATGAGAGAGAGAGAGAGAGAGAGAGAGAGAGAGAGAGAGAGAGAGAGAGAGAGAGAGAGAGAGAGAGAGAGAGAGAGAGAGAGACGGTCACCTCAGCCACTCACATTAAAAACAGCCACAAAACCGGTCGCATAGTAAATCTATAGGTTTACAACTGAACAGATGGTGTCGGTGTCGGAGCTAGGTCTTTACGAGGGGTGTTAGCTCCCGAGCTAAAAGGAATTCTACCCGAAACAGTGGGATAGCAGGGGGATACAGTTTAACGCCCGATGGAACAACGCGCCGTTGTCGTCTCCTTTTGTATACTCTGGTCTCCGGTCCTCTGGCATGCACTTTCAGGTTATAGACATTCCAGCGGACCGTCTCTGAGATAGAATAGCAGCTGCTGCGATACATCAACTGTAGTAAAGGGCAAAAGTGAGATGTCGCCCCAATTTCTGGGGTGTGACATTGAATAAACATACCAACCATGCGTCGCCCTTGAGATTTGCATATTTACTACAATGAAGACAGTCAACCAACCACGGGTCGGTTTCCGATGATGCCCTGGTAGAAATGACGACATCTCCTGTTGTCAGCTGCTCCTCCAGAAAACCTGAATTCCACTTCGCTGGTTGTGTTCATAAAGTGAGCCAGCAGGACAGGTGGAGGATCTGAGAATCAGCCAGGGCCAGAGCCTGAACTGGCGCCACGGACGGAGCGGGTCCTTCCAGGATGCTTTTCAAACTTTCCTCGATCCCTGGCAGATCGGACAGGAGGGGGGGGGGGGGGGGGGGGGACACAAGAAAGCGCCATTAAAGTTTCATGAGAGCTTTGTGTGTAGTTGGACATTACGCTATAAGGGTCTCATTGACCCCCTTTGCAAAGCACTTTAACGGATAAGAACAGACTGCTGTCAAAAAAAACAAAAAAAAAAACGCTTTTTGAGTGAAACCAATACTTTGCGGGTCTATGACCCAGAACACCAGAGGCTGAAGTATTATAAACCAACCAGATGAATTATATATCGGCTACTGATCGCGCCTTTTTTTTTTTAACGCAGCCAGACTCAACTACAAGTGGAATACGCTTCCCCTGCTTTCATATCCCAAACTGACCTGGGAGAGCGACAGATTTTCAAAACGCCTTCCGCTACAAACAAATCCAAACTCTCAAAGGCTATCCTTGAAGGTGGCGCTGTGACACCAAGATGCATCTTGTTTGAGAAAATGAATTGATCAATCAAGGCCGGGGGACGATCAGTTTCAAATATTCACAAAGCATTTCTCGCTTGGCTTCCAGTAACGTGAGTTAAAGGAAGGGGTTCAACTGATCTCCACGCAGTCCAAGGAACTTGAAAAGTTCCCCGACAGCTCGTAAGAGACAAGATCCCAGCCTCGAGACCACGCACGGTTTAATTTTAGATTTTTCTTAGGAGGTGATGTGACTGTGTTTTCAGATTCTATTCCCCCTCCAGTTGGCTTGGATCAATATCACAGATGCCATCAAAACAAATAACCTGGGAAAACAGAGGCGGCAGACAGAAGACGGCATCCAGACGGAGGGCACCGATGTTACCGTTTCACATATTTTACTTCTCTTTCTCTTTGGAACTCAGTACTGACTCACAGCTGTTAGATGGACTTCTGACCGCCGCCTCGGCGGCAGCTCTCTCCATTGACTTGCCGTCGACCAGTCAACTCAGGGCTCAAAGAAAAGGGGAGAGTACAGCTCTGCCGTTGGGGCTGCCTATGGGCCCATCCATTATATATACCACTCGTCCTCAGGAGCCTATCCCAGTTGTCATTGGGCGAGAGGCGGGGTTCACTCTGGGTAATTTAGGCTCTCCAACCTCTAAGCCAAGTCCACACAGAATGACCCCCTGTTGGAACTGAAGCGCTAACCACTGCGCCGCCCTTGGACCCTTTGATCAGGGAACATTGACCTATCTTCAGATTATTGACATCCCAATGTCCTTGCCAGAATGTTCCCTCTGCTAACCCCCACTGCTGACATATGTTAGCAAAGACTGAACTTTAACCTGCCCCTCCCACAGTGACACACAGATCCATATACAAACACACACACACACACACACAAGGAAGGGAGGGGTGTAATGCTGTCATTGCCCTTTCGGACAATTGAGCTGCATGTTGGGGAAGGGGGGGGGGGGGGGGCGCTGTTCACTGGAATGGATCCTCTGCTCCTGTTGTGCTGGGATGTCAAAAAGCTGTGTTGGGACCCCAGATCAGCTTTAGAAGAGCATAGAGACACTGCTGGGGCATGTGTGTGTGGCCCGGCTGCAGACGGGCCGCGGACATGTGAGAATTCACCGACCGTCTTGGAGACCGGTCTTGATGACAGCCTTTCTATTTAGTGGCGGCCCGCTGGGATGTCGCCCCCTTCAGCCCCAGGTCCGTGCACTAATTGTTCACAAGTGTGTCTGTCACATGGTTGTCTGTCCTGGCACATTTCTTTTGATTTACCATCATGCTGAGTGGGATTAAGTGGGGCATGCTTTGTGGTAAAAAAAAAAAAGTGTGTGTGTGGGGGTGGGGGCGGGGCTTCAGTTAAGCATATGGGGAAGTATCCAATAACTTACTTGTGCTACCACTTTGAAACATATCTGTCTTTTCTTTCCAGAAAAATAGCACCGTCTGTTTAATGAGTCTATTTGCTGACTGTGAATAAAACATGCGCAATCAATCCAACATAAGTATGTTTGATTTGAAAAAGTGGTTCTGATCTGGGTGTGACTTGTCTCCTGCATCATTGTGCGTCACCATAGTGTTTAACGGTCATCCCGCGGAAGTGCTACAACATTGGCTCCCTCCTAAGTATGGATGACCCTGAGCGGAGGCAGAATGGGTGAAACATGGACGTTTTTGTATTTGAGGCACCCAGAAGGTCGTGCCTGCCTCTGCCCGCAACATTAAGATGCAACACAGTGTTTCGTTAGAGTCTAATGCCTCAGAAGTTTAGCAAGACCAAAAATGTTCATTCATTCATTATATTCATTATCTATACCACTTATTCTGCGCTCAGTGTTGTTGGATTGCTGAGGCCTTCATCGGGCGAGAGGCGGGTTCACCCCGGACTGGTCTCCAGTCGATCTCAGGGCAACATATTGGCTTCATCCTCTAATTTGCGAGTCACATAGAGACATATAACCATTCACACGTCTGGGCAATCTGTGGTCTCCAATGAACCTGGAGATGTGGAGGCTCCAAAAAAAAAGCCCCGTCGGAATCAACCAGGGACCTTCTTGCTGTGAGGTGGAAGTACTAACTTGGCCACTGAGAACGAGGCAGCTTTATCAATTTCTCATCAGTTGATGAGATGAGTCTTGGTTACGGGAGTAGAACAGCCTATCAGTGACAGCAGACCATGAGTTCATCCAAGAGAAAGGCCTGACGTCATTGTGACTTCCAAGCTTCGTGTTTGTTTTGCAGTCAACCGCAATGAAGAGATTGAGATTCATACCATCCCGACACAAGCTGATTTTCGATCCACTTACGAAATTATCTTAGCAAGTCACTTACCTTACCTACCCAAAAATCATTGGTATATATCCAGAAACAGAAGTAGGACATGAGAAATGAAAGGAAGAACATAATTATAGGACAGAGAAATGACAAAACTGAAACAGTAAGAAATAAAACAGCAAACGTACACAGAGCATGCGGTACCCTAAGAGTGTATGCTGGGGCTGAAGCAACGCCATGTCACGGTGTATCCTTTCGCCGAGCTCACAAACAAGTTTTGTCACGATGTTTGAATTTTACATCGCGCTAGGATTACCAGACCCCCGTGTATGTGTTATCCAGGGAAAGGGTGCTTAGTGGGTAGCACCGATCCTCTGGACAACAGATTACAGACAAGGGATAGTTTTAGAAGGAACGCAACCTTCACCACCTTCTGCAGCGTAGGACTAATATCTGTCCAGATTCTGAAGTTCTCCGTACGAACCGATGGGGAATAACTGTGTCTTCTCTCCGGTTTTCTCTTTGAATGTGTATGACTGCATGTGCATAAAATAAGCCAGAGGGGGTGAAGGCGGCTCCGTTGACAGTGCAGTCATGCCTTTTATTTTAATTTTTTTGCCTTTGCGAGTGAATGTCTGAACAGGTCCCAGCAGAAACCCCATGGAGGCTGAGTGGACAATGGATGGAAAATGTGAAAAAAAAAAAGCTATCGCATTAGCAACGGGATGGAACTAAACCACCCAAGAGGGCCAGCCATTAGTCTGCTCCCTGCCATCACACAGCCAGCTGAAAAATCCACCGATCAATCTGTTTTTTTGCACGCTTACGCTAAACGCGGCCCTAAATTCTCATACACAAATGATATAAGCCTATGTTAACGGAAGGAGGGGGTGTCGGTGGAGGTCGGGGAGAGGAGGAGAAAGAGGAGGTGGGGCTGGGTGGGGTCTATGAGAAATTGCTGAACCCCGCTGGGTTCATGGGGCTTTTAAACGGTGGTGAAGGCCTAAAGCCAGGCTTTCTGAGTCACGCTACACTGGCTTCCAAACCGGTCAAATTAACCGGGAAACGAGGTGGTGATTAAGAAGCGTTGCCTCATGAATATTGTTCATTTTGACCATGGCAAACAAATGCATCGGGTTTCTGGAGAGCCCTGTCTAAAACCCCTTGAGCAAAACCCAAGTGGGTTTAACGGAAAGCAACAGATTTCACTTTTCCCACCCTTTCTTCAAATGTCCCCTTACACTTCGTCATTTCCCGTTGACTGAAATTTAACATTCTCATAAGAACAGACAATCCCTTGCTAATACTCAAATGTTAATAATCGTTGTTTCTTTCATTTCTACTCTAATTCTACTTAGCTTATTTCTAATTATTTGTTATTTCAAGTAAATATTCAAGTCAATTAGTTAAGTGATTTGGATTATTCCTATATTAAGCCAAATTTTAATTACAGTATTAATACTGTCAGGTATTTCTTTAAATCAATCAATTTTTAAATCGGTCACACCCGTCAGATTTGTATAAGAATAAGGATTCAAATAATATTTGAGGTTTCCCTCAGATATTTGGCCTTTCCTCTCCTTTTCCAAAGTGTTTTCCATGAATGGAAGGTTGGCCGACTGCTGAAAGTGGAGACGGAGAATCGTCCATTCATTTTGATAAGTAAGATGAATATGAATCAATGTTGACCCTTACTATGTAAAATGATACACAGTGGTCATTTTACTTACGAAACATCCCATATCCCTTTATTTCCTTCACTCGAAGTTAAGCCTGTAGTTGCAGGGGCCTGACATGGAGGAAGGCTTTCGATCGGAAGTAACAAGTTGAGACAAGATGTTTAAAAGGTTTCATTTGAAGCATATGTCCTGTCTATCAGCTGTGAATCCTAACGCGAGTGACCCGGGGGCTCAAGGCGAGGATGGGGAAGGCTGTGACCGCCAACGCCAGAGGTGTTACATTTTCCCGCTTTGACTTTTTGGATTCATCACCCAATGTGCACAGGCTGTGACCCATAAAGACACCCAAGGGTTACGTTTGCAGCTCCGTGATGAGTCAATAAATTGTTTTGGGGAAGCGGCCACCGCCTTACGCTGTCCACATTCGAAGATGCGTTCATTTCAGAGGTTAGGATCTCGCCCGATGAGTTCAAATGTGGCTGACAACACATCACTATGGTTCCGCGGCTAATTCTGCCTTTCAATAAAACTGTTTTGTCAAACTCAAAAAAAGCAGCCACTTGCCTATGATTGGTGTTGTGATCCTCTGTGCAGCTGCAGCGGACTGCATAACAATGAATGATGTTTCTAGTCATTTGTTTGCGTTGTCCGGTGTATTACCTGCTCTGTCAGATTCATTTCTAATAGAAAATGAGTGTGTATAGCTGTGCCCTTTGTCATATAAATTTGACTCATAAAAAAAAAAAAAAACCTCACTGACTCTTATCATCCAAATTTTCACCCGAATCCTAATCCGAATCCTTTGCACATCCCATTTCCCGTGTGTTCGATGTCACTGGTGCCAACCAGCAGCCACGACGGCAGGCACTCAGACTAACCTGATGTACCGGTAAATGTCTTCCTATTCAGTATATTTGACGCACACCTTGTTTGTACAGACCATCTAAGTCTGAGAAAATAGCACTGTCAACGAATTCCAATGGTGCCAGCAACTTTTTCCCGATCGACCCGGCACTCCATTGAGGGGCGGGCGAGAAGAACAAATTCAGAGAGGGCCTCGTTTTTATTCAAAAAAGATTTTCTGATCTCCGAAAGTTCTCTTCTGAAATGTGACAGGATGACTTTGGACAGCAAGAGGAGGAGGAGCGTCTCCTCCATCCATTAATAATCTGCTCGACCTGCCAGGAGCCTCTGCTGCAGTTAATAAAAACATGAGAAAATAAATGACAGGCATCATCACTGTGCCTACAATTCCTGGAAGTGCTGGAAAAGGAGCAGATAGGTTGAAAGTAAAATGACCGTAGGGCGGCTGATTTAGCAAAGTTTTAGAGATGTTAGTGCGCTGGCTTGAGATGATTTTGACAGATGAGTGAGAAAATGTCTTAGGATGAAAACAAAATACCGTTTTACATTCCACTTCGTAAGACCGGCACAGAAACAGCGGCGTATGAAAGTGCAATGATGACAAAAGACCGAGCCAGATGCACTGTGCAAACGCAACGACTTTACAGCAACAATTATTAAACACAGGATGTGGCAGAAATCCACTGGAGTCTACTTAGAGGGATACATTACCACACTTACTTTTACCGGTGTTGTCTAAATTTGAAAAATAAACCGAACAAAGGGAATGCTGTCACCTCTAATGCAGTTATATTAAGTTTATGTAGAAGAACAACTTATCTCAGTCGTGTTTAAGCAAACAGATGAATCAAATAAGGATTGTTTTTCCTAATTAGTGTATACTAGAGGATCAAGTATAACTTTGGGCTAGATTGTAGGTACGTATGCATATGTTTGTGTGTCTATACACTCAAGCCTGGGGTATGGATAATTATGGTCAAGTTATGGTCAAATGTACTCGCTCACCCATCCAAATAATCGAAATCAGGTGTCCACATTACTTCCATGGTCACAGGTGTATAAAATCAAGCACCTAGGCGTGCAGACTGCTTTTACAAACATTTGTGAAAGAGTGGGTCGCTCTCAGCAGCTCAGTGAATTCTGGCATGGAATTGTGATAGGATGCCACCTGTGCAACAAATCCAGTTGTGGAATTTGCTCGCGCCTAAATATTCCACAGTCAACCGTCAGCTGTATTATAAGAATGTGGAAGTGTTTGGGAATGACGGCAACTCAGCCACGAAGTTGCAGGCCACGTAAACTGACGGAGCGAGGTCAGCGGATGCTGAGGTGCGTAGTGCGAAGAGGTCGCCAATTTTCTGCAGAGTCAATCCCTACAGACCTTCAAACTTCATGTGGCCTTCAGATTAGCTCAAGAACAGTGCGCGGAGAGCTTCACATAATGGGTTTCCATAGCCGAGCGGCTGCATCCAAGCCACACACCACCAAGTGCAATGCAATGCAGTGGTGTAAAGCACACCACCGCTGGACTCTAGAGTAGTGGAGATACTTTCTCTGGAGTGACAAATCGTGCTTCTGATGGACGAGTCTGGTTTTGGTGGTTGCCAGGAGAACGGCACTTGTCTGACTGCATTGCGCCAAGTGTGAAGTTTGGTGGAGGGGGGATTATGGTGTGGGGTAGTTTTTCAGGAGCTGGGCTGGGCTCCTTAGTTCCAGTGAAAGGAACTCGGAAAGCTTCACCATACCAATACATTTTGGACAATCTCATGCTTCCAACTTTGTGGGAACAGTTTAGAGCCGGACCCTTGCTTTTCCAACATGACTGTGCACCAGTGCACAAAGCAAGGTCCATAAAGACATGGATAACAGTCTGGTGTGGATGAACTTGACTGGCCTGCACAGAGTCCTGACCTCAACCTGATAGAACACCTTTTGGATGAATTAGAGCCAAGACTGAGAGCCAAGCCTTCTCGTCCAACGTTAGTGTGCGACCTCGCAAATGCGCTTGTGGAAGAATGGTCAAAAATTCCCATAAACATATCCCTGAACTGTGTGGACAGCCTTCTCAGAAGAGTTGAAGCTGTTATAGCTACAAAGGTTGGACCGGCGTTATATTCAACCTCATGGATTAGGAATGGTATGTCACTTAAGTTCTTATGCGAGTCTAGGTGAACGAAATAAGTATCCCATCACCTATCAGCCAGTAACAACGGCAGCTCTCGCAGACCTATCAGTTCTTCGGGCGACAACTGTTGGCACAATTATTAGAAAATGGAAGAAGTTCAAGATGGCGGTCAATTTCCCTCCGTCAGGGGCTCCATGCAAGATTTCACCATGCGAGGCATCAATGATCATGAAGGTGAGGGATCAGCACAGAACTACACATTTCATTACATCACATTACAGTCCTTTGGCAGACGCTTTTATCCAAAGCCACTTACAAGAAGTGCAATTCAGTCACTGAAGATCCGAAATACCAGTAGTTGGAAGTCAGAAATGACCACTCAACCAAATAGCCATCTCAGAACCATATACATACATAGATACATTCAGATTATGGCTGGATCTGGTCAATGACCTGAAGAGAGCTGGTGCCACAGTCTCAAAGTAAACCATTAGTAACACACTACGCCCTCATGGATTTAATACTACAGCGCAGGCAAGGTCCCCCTGCTCAAGACCCGTCTGAAGTTTTTCCAATGACCATCTGGATGATCCAGAGGAGGAATGGACACTCGCTGTGTTTGGAGGAAGAGGAAAGATGAATACAACCCCAAGAACACCATCCCAACTGTAAAGCATGGAGGTTGAAACCTCATTGTTTGGGGATGCTTTTTGGCAAAGGGGACAGGACGACTGCACCGTATGAAGCCATGTATCACAAGATCTTGGCCAACAACCTCCTTCCCTTAGTAAGAGCCTTGACGGTGGGTC
Organism: Fistularia commersonii; assembly: GCF_037954325.1. Classification (NCBI taxonomy): domain Eukaryota; kingdom Metazoa; phylum Chordata; class Actinopteri; order Syngnathiformes; family Fistulariidae; genus Fistularia; species Fistularia commersonii. The sequence goes on along the minus strand of NC_141284.1, from coordinate 22,817,157 downwards.
GTGGCCGGGTCTTCCAGCATAACAACGACCTGAAACAAACAGCCAGCGCATCTCAGAGCATCTCAAAGCATCTCAAAGCATCTCAAGGCCCTGGAGTAGCTCAGCCAGTCTCAAGACTTGAACAGAAAATCTTTGGAGGGAACTGAAAGTCCATATTGCTCAGCGACTGCGCCGAAACCTGAAGGATCTGGAGAAGATTTGTATGGAGGAGTGGGCCAAAATCCCTGCTGCAGTGACTGCAAATCTGGTCAAGAAAACCAGGAAACGTCTGATCTCTGTGATTGCCAACAAAGGTTTCTGTACCAAATATTAAGTTCTGTTTTTCTGCTGTATCAAATACTTACATCATGCAATAAAAAGCAAATTAATGATTTTAAAATCATACAATGTGTCTTTTTGGATTTTGTTTGATTCTGTCACTCACACATATATACATGCATATATACAAGCATACACACACACATACATATGTAGAATACAAGTGATACACATATTTTGCACTTAAGAGAGCGTGAAGTTCTTCATTAATAAAGATTTGAGATTTTTAATTGTCACTGTGTAGGCAAAGTGATATTTTGCAATGACAGTTCTCGGCTTGGAGTATGTACAGGATAAACATAAATGGATAAGTTGCATGCATAGTGCACAGTTATATACATGGTGCGGATGTCATGAAGGGTGATAAGAACATAGTTTGAAGGCTCCAGCAAAATTCAATTCATGCACCATTGGAAATAAATAGAGTCAAGTTGTGAGAATTTTATAATTTCATCAAGCTTAGTCGGAGGCGTCCACACCTCTGGTGTAAATCATCTTTAGCTATTCGAATCTTGTGTGTTGTGTTAAATTAAAAACGGGGACATACCTCTGACAATGTGTTGAGCCAGGAGGTTGTCACACTTGTAGAACACCCTGGCGCACACTGGCACCAGCTCAGCATCGATTATCTTCACGGCCTCTTTTAATGTAACGCCAACAACTTCTGCAACGCCCCTGAAATCGTCTGCGGCTTCAAGGCCATGGGTGTGCAAGCTGAGGGATAGCGAGGCGCAACTGCCGTCCGAGGAGACCAGAGAATGACATTCTACGTATCCACAGCCGACATCTCTGGTCATGTGGCGGGAGGTCCTTTGGCCGGGGTCGTCCCGGATAGCCGTCACATGAAGCTCCACCGCCGCGCCTCTGGGTAAAGCGGGCACCACAATGAGCGACAATGGGACGGCTTGGATGTTCGTCTCCAATAAAAGTTCCTGCAATGCGAAGAGCAAAGACATCCTCAACACCCTTACTTTTTCCACTAACGCTAAAACAATTTTAAACCATTTCTAACAAATTCTAAAGAAATCTGTTAATGGTGATTTGCAGGGGACGACCCTAAATATGAAATGTCAAGCAATTTCAAATTGATTATCAGGTAATTCTTTGGATTATTTACTCATTTTCAATAACTCGTCTCGCAGTAATCCACTGTTGTTCCTTTCATTTTGATAATAGCAGTTCATTGATTCGTTATCTACACTTCTTATCTTGCACGCTGGCGGCGGGGGTTTATCACAACTGTCATCAGTCGATCCGTGGGTCATATATGTAGAAATAAGCATTGCTTAGTTTTGGTATCTGCCCATAGATGCACAGATATTTATAGATGTGCAGCCATCTGCATACATGCACAAATGTACGGTTTATTATACAATAGTCTAATTTATTAATAGATGTTGAATCTTCAGACGTTTATGCTACCCATGCGCCCTCCAATTGCCCCTCTGGGACAAATAATGTGATTCTGATATGACCATTCACCCCTTCATCCACAAGTCATATCGGAAAATATGACCATTTGCTCCCTCATTCACACATTATATAGAGACACAATGACATAAATCTTAAATTGACGTCCTGCAAGATTTTGGAAGAAACCCACAAAGGCATGGGTCGCTGTCAGAATCCAACCAGGGACCCTGTGTTTTAACTGAAAACCACAGTTTTCAGTTAGTTTCTTTTTGATTTGACGCAACTTTGGAGGATAACACATTCTTGTTTTTTTTATTGAGTGGGGAAAAAAAGGGGGAAAGGGTTTTCCAGAACCTGCGGACAACGTTCTTCAGCCTTCTCTGCTGAAATCCATGTGATTCAATGCAGTGTTCTGCGAACATTGGCGATTACTAGCCGTGTCATAAAAAAAAGTCGAGCAAACAGAAAGAAAGCAGGCTTTTTCCTTGGCAGACTGACAGGCTATCAATTAACACGAGACTGTGACATGACCCTCGGTAATGATAGTGTGCGATCAAAAAGGAATCCATAATGCTCTCAGCTCCACAGAATGGACAAATGCGCACACGTCGAGCTGGACATGACAGGTCCCATCTGAGCTGACTCTTCAACCTTTTGAGAAGGATCACTCGCAGCGTGTTATGGGACTTTCAGCACGCAGGCTTTGTAGAAAACCGCCTCAATTTTGTCTCCGGAGCCCAAATGTCTTTTATTTCTTATTCTCCACCGGACTGAGCGCCATTAGCAGTAACAAAATGTCTCAGAGCGGCGCTACAACGTGGCCCTCTAATAATACTTGGCTGTGGCTTCATCTGCTAATGGGACAGAAATGAGTGTTTTATATAACCGCCATTTCAGTCAGAGTCGATAGGGCAAAAACACTTAACCCCCTTTTTCAATTTGCTGGATCAATTTTCATCCACTTACACCCCACTTCGTAAGTGCAGAATAATGACAGGTTACTCACATTTTAGTTTGATATTCACCCGCAAAAAAAAAAAAAAAAAAAAAAAAAAAAGAGGAGGACAAATCATCGGCAAGACCGGCCTCTTTGTCCTTTCAACAGACACAAGACTTCATGACCCACTCCACCAGATCCACCAAAACAGCACTTACCTTCAGATTAAACTCTAGCAAACACTGAATAGTGTATCAACAACCGCCCTCTTATCGGGCCAAAGAAAATTAAAAGAGAGAGTGTCCTGAATGGGAACGTGTGCAGGGGTCAGACTGATTTTTTTTCGGGGTGTTATTTCTTTATTTGCAAGAGAAACTACCTTGCCGTGATCAACATGGTAAGACTGAGGCGAGAACAATAGCTGTGTCAGCAAGGACCTCTTAGCATGTCAGACAAAGTGACAGCACAGATACGGGTCCTATGCTTTGATAAATGTTATATTAGCACTTCTGGCCCAGACTAGGTATTCTCCTGGAGGGGACTGCTCCTGCACTTGTCAATAGCGATTGAACATGGGACGTAGTTTGCAACACGGAGAGAAGTGACAGGACGGGGGGTCCTGCTCAGCCAGGCTTAAAGGCCACCCTGCAGGCCTCGAATCCTGAGGTACTATACCCAACCACCCATCCACGAGGAGATCAGGGGACGTCCGCGCGGTGCTCCAGCCCCTGGCAGGACTTTGTCACGATACGGCATTTGCTGAGTTTTTTTTTTTTTTCTTTTTCTTTTTTTTCCCCCGAGCTGTCGTACAAGCTCACGTCAGTACCCATCCCCATCCCAATCGCTCACTGTATCCCATTAATGCCGCCACAAAACTGTTACATCAAATCTTAAGTTTGTTCACTAACTTTACAACTTTTCACGACCCAAATATAACAGTAATTGTGGATTAATTGTGTGTTTTAATGATTGCTTGTCATGTATTGTATGTGAGCATCTTTCAGACTTTTATCGAAGCAAAGCGTGGTTTAGCAATGGTTGGTGCCCCCGGGGAGGAGATGTGTGTACTCCCACTTAAACCAATGTTTGTTTAAATGCGTGTGAAAAAGAAGACGGTTCAGGAGTCAGATATTGCATCAGCGATCTAATCCTCTAATATACAACTTTAATTATCATTCACTTTTGCCTTTAGTTTGGTTCCAAATGTTAAGAAGCATGTGTTCTGCTCGTGGGGTGAAGCCTTCTACTGTTGTTTATTTCATGTTCCATTAAATGGAAGAAGAAGAAGAAGAAGAGGATTAAATATAATTTCTCACGGTTTGTGTGTTGTAATTTAAGACTAGTCAGATTTTTTTTCATACGGCGACAGATCCACGCTCAATGTGGGTGGCGTTCTGCCTTGACCGGTTGGGGTAGAAAGTGAGTGTGAGCAAGACTAATAGAGACAGAGAGCGATATGAAAGTTCGGAGGGACAGGCACAAATGACGGATAAATGAAAATAACAGAAGCGCTGATAGGTAAATGGTAAAAGATGTTAATAGATTAATAACTTATATTCATGAAATAAATAGCTATGGGCACCCAATGAGGTTGCCACAGCTTTTGGGAATATATTTGTTTTCACTTTTTTACTTTTTTTTTTTTGTTTTTAAGGTGATTTGCACGAGCTAATATTCTTATGTTATTGACTTATTTTTTATTTATTTTCACATGTGCTCGCCATCGTTAAATCTCGGACGCTTGAATCATTCTGTGTGAGTTTAGGGCCTGGTTAATTTTATTCAACTTCAAATCTATTCTATAATCAATTTCAATATGATAAACTGTATTTTATACGGTAAAGGTCATTAGGTTCAAACTTTTATCTCGACCACTTCTTACCCGCCGATCGACTTGTGGCTCTGGGTGCCGCCATGAACTCCATTCCACATTTCTTAGCTGCTCACAGAATGAGAAGGTAAAACCGGCTGACGCCCTGACCCGACTGGATAAAGGTTATCTAATAATCCCGATGAAATACAAACTGTGTAATACGGTAGTTCTGAGCGTTACGGTGGCACAGTGTGAGGTCAGGCAGGAGGGTCTTTTTCTGCTCCACACCAGCCACTTAACACAGTATCCCCCCATTACTTTTCTCACATACATTCGATTCCCCTGCGCTCACTTCCCAGGCAGCAGGTAAATCCATGAGCTCTGGATTTGCTGCGCTCAGCTCTCTGTGCTGATGGGGTGTGACCTGCCTCCTCGTGTTTGTTTTCTTTCTCCCCACTTTCCTCCCTCTAACTCGTGTCTGCGCGCCCGGAGCGTGCAGCGGGCCGGAGGGCCGAGAGGCGTGAAAGCCTAACGGTAAACACGGTAATAAGGAAGTGGTGTAAAGCCGGCGAGCAGCGGGGAGCTGATGGGACTGTGCCGCTTAGCCAGTTCCCCTACATTTCCTGCCCAGCGGGACGCCTTCAGCATGTGGCTCCATGTCTCAGCGCTGACTGTAGTGCTGTCAGTCTACCATAATATCCCTTTCCAGGCAGCCGTTCGTTGCACTCTCTTTTCTTAGCGCTTGGCAGCACATCAGGCTGTCTGTGAGGCCGTGTTGATTGGGTGAGGAAGAGTTCAAAGTCATCGGGTCATTTGCAAAAATATCTACAACAACAAAAAGCATTTTTTTTTAATTTTTTTTTTTATGAGCACGGTAATTCATCTCATTTGTAAGTGAAACTTATTTGTAAAAAAAAAACAATTAAAATCATTTTTGCAATTATAAAAATATCCTCCCGTGCTTTCAACTTGATTTATTTTTCTTTTAACTTTCACATGTTTTCTCGCACATTTTCCGAGCAGTTGTTGCCACAGTCAGTTCAACATGTATTGACTTCTCGCATCAGCATCTTCTCATCAAACCATCTGTGCATGCACACACACACACGCTCGTTGTCGTTTAATGCACCGTAAATACAATTTTACACTTGTGGCGCTTCCAATATACCGCCAATTAACCCTGTGAGCTCCCTTATCCACCTGATTAGAGAAATTATCAACGCACAACAACAACATGGCCCTGTGGCTTCACAGATGCACCAGCTATGGGCGTTTCTTTCGTTAACAAGGCTTCCGCAGGTCTCGTGTCTGAAAAGATGTTGGGAATTATACTACTATACTAAAGCTGATTTGATACATGGCGTTATATCTTTCATTCATTTATTTTCAAAAAGATGGGTTAGAAATGGTCAATTTGCCTAAAAGGAGTTAGAAATAAATTAAATAAATAACAAAATCAAAAAAATTACATATATACACACACATGCACGCACCCAAGCACGCACGCACACACGCACACACGCAAACACACATATATATATATATATATATAAAAACTTTCATTATAATGTGCAAGGAAATACACGGTATATTTTGTATGGCGTAACTTGTCATCCGTAAATTTCAACTTACCATAGTTGCTGTCTCTAGTCAAGTACATGAAATAGACATATCCATCTGTATAATATGTTCATTGTACCCTATCATTAAACAACTTGAAAATTATTGTGGTCACACATATAAATACTGTTCATTTATTTATTATACCTGCTGCTGTTTTTTGCACTTCTGGTTAGATTCCAAACTGCATTTTGTTACCCCATACTTGTACATATGTGATGACAATAAAGTTGAATCTAATCTAATTTAAATGTAACATTACGCATCTGCCTCGCACAACTGGATCCATTTTATTAAACACTATCTCATCTATATCTTTTTCCTCTTTGGTCATTGCAATTGCTTCCAGAGGCATCAATTATAAAACAACATCTCTTCATTTTTAATATACTCATTTTTTATTTTTTCTGTGTGTATTTGAGAACGTAACCTGAGAAGGCAGACATTTAGCAAACGGCAATTTGTGGAAAACTAAGTCATCTCTACTCTCGGCGGGAGTTGTGTTATCAGCATTTGACCCAAGTTAAGGATTCTAATTACAGTCGCTTCAAATAAGCAGCCGCGCTTTGTGTAATCCCCACCCAGGGGAGACGGCATTTCAGCTAGTTCAGAATGAACGCCCCCTACCACCGGCACACCTATCTCCTTATCTTCCCTCGGCCGCCCCGCGAGGATGTGCACACGGAGTGGGAGGGATGGAAAGTCAAAACTGAGACGATCCGCCTCGCGGGCCGTGGAGGTCGAGGTTCGGAGCCGGCTAGCGCTCTTCTCATGGGGAAGGGGTTTACTTGTATATGGGTGACACATCCTGAGCTGTCAATCAGCGTGAATCTGCTGAAAAAAAAACGGGGTCTCTTAGCGGCAAACGTGGGTCAGCTTATTAAATATTTGTAGTTGCTCGGAGACAACAGATGGAGGCAATCCAACCTTTGCGACCCCCGACAGGAGCACAGACTTATCATCTCCTTAAACTTTGCTCTTAGTTATCCCTGTTATCTCAGAGGCGTATTGTCAAAGTGATAAGAATTTTGTGCGTCGATGAGGCAATGCGTGCCAAGCGAACTACGGCTAGATGTCTGTTTGCGACTCTCGTGAGAGTGAGATCTGAAAATAATATCTAACACTGCGCTGCTTTGAGTTTGGTTGGCAAGAAAATACATCTCGAATTAAATACACACGGAGTTGACATATCCGTTCCGGTCGTGAATGCTGCACGCTGCCTGCACAGAGCCACATGTTGGAGGTGGGTTCCTGCCCCTGTCCCCGAGGGCCTATTCCCATGGCGAGACAGATTACTGTGGGAGGAGAAAGGCTGCCAGGGGAGACTGGTGCCCCTATTAGACGTACGGAGAAAGGGTTGTAAGCTGGGGCGGTGGAATGGAGGGATGGATGGAAGGAGGTTGTAGGAAAGCAGGGGTGAAGAGGGGGATAAGCTGCTCTGAGAGTTGAATGGCACTCCAAAATGGTGTGTGGGGGCAAAGGATTAGGGAGGCTCTGAGGAAGACATCTGCTTCTGTGCCAAGCTCCACATTATCAAAGACACCAGCATTTCCCACATCATCAACTTTTCATGAGCACGCTCACTGGTAAATATCAGGCACGGCGGCTCGGGTCTCTGGGGGGGCAGAGAGGGGCGAGGAACTTTCCCTTTCACAAATATAAAACACAATTCTGAGGGGCCTCTGTGAAAAAGTTATCAAGTTCTTTTTGTTTACTTATTCATTGACACTTGCATTCCGCTGCCTTTTGATACATTAAATATGTTCGTCCTATATGGGTGTAATATTGTATTAAAAGCACGATCAATATTTCCCCTTCATCTATAATAAAACAGCCAAACTCTGTGCTCCACTCCTCACCCTTTGCCATGTATTCTCTAAATAAAAAAAAATAAAAAATGTCGCTGACCTCCTCCTCATCCGCGGCCTTTAGCATGCTTTCCCAGACGGCCCGGACGACGGGGATGTCTTTCGGAGCCGTGACGTAGCAGTGGGCCTGGATGACACGGGCTTGAGCGGAGGGACCGGCCAATGCCTCCAGAACCCTCTCCACGTAGCCGAAGGACAGGCTTGCCTGCGTCCTGGCGCCGGCCTCCACCAGCTGCATCGTGCAGGGGACCAGGGCAATTTGTCCGGCGCAGAAGAGAGAGTCGTCGATCTGCGGAGGACAATAAGGGGGAAACGATGGAAAAAGTCTCAGATTCAGCCTCTGCGGGGACTTTTGGCATCCCAGAGTCCAGTTTAAACTCTCTTAGGTTACAAAAACAAACAGAATGGCACCCTGCTGCCGAGGGGACCTATTATTTGCAATCCTGAGGTTTGGTTTTACAGGAATGCGGATTTTTTACAAAATGCAAAAATCATTGTTCGATGTGGGTGACTTTATGTTTTGGCCATTTCGGCTTTTTGCTGCTCTTGGCATGGACAGTTTGCGTACGTGATGCCCAAGCTCTCCGTGTTACAATTGCTCAATACCCCTTCTACTACAAACAGAAACACCAACGTTAAATTGATTAATAAAAATTGATCATGTGACAAGAAATGTATTCAGATTGCGTAGAAACAATTGTTTCAGTTGCTAAAGCTCACTGGTTTTTATCAAAAAATGTAATTACATATTTTTCACTATTTTGGATCGTTCAACGTATCGACATTACTTTCTGAAACGTGACGAAAGCATAAAAACTAGACGTGAGAAACAAGTCATTAAAATGAGTTTTTCAAAAGAAAAAAAAAAAAAACCCAACAACCCCGAAACAATAATATATTATCACCAGGGTGTTAAAATCAAATTATCATTAATTATAAGTGTATGTTTGGGTAGCAGTGTGTTAATTAACGAGGTCCACCTCCTAGTTTTAGCATCTTATCACTAACAGTTCCCATTTCACAGTTCTTAAACAAGCAGGTACTGTCTGCCATGGATCCATTGCTGCTATTTATAAGTGGAATTAACTGTGTGATAATAAGCTATATTCTCCATTAAATAGCCGTGTTAGAACCATGCTGCCTGCATAATGACACCTTGAAGGATCTATCTGTTTAATGCAGAGAGACGAGTCAGGATAAGGAGCCGCATTAAGGAGGTCAGGTCTAAGGAGACCTGGTAACTGGGGGAGGCGGGGAGGGGGGCTGTCGGACACGGGTCCCTGGTCAATGCAAATATCTGCTAGTGACATGTTGATAATTGCCGTCCACCGCTGGAGCCTTAGAGCGGATCTAGTTCTCCGGGGAGGATCAAGGAGGCCCGGATCAATTGATACACAACACGAGGCCCCTTTACGTATTGGACCAGATATGGCCGACGGGTGTCATGTTTCACGGCGAGATTACTGGAGTGAGAGTGGTTCACACATAAGAGTTTGGGGGGAAAAAAACAAAAAACAAAACACCAATCAACCTGGGAGTTATCTGCCGATATCTGCTTTTTATAGATCGGTATCGGAATACACATGAGACCAAGTAAAAAAAAAATTCCACTGGGATTGTTTGGAACGTAGGTCACACGGTCGGGTTGTGATATTTATGTAGTTTTAAAGTCAGGTGAACATAACCGCTATGCAAAATCTTTGGATATCAAACCATCCAAATATCGATCACCGGAAGACGTGACACGAGTCATGAGCCACGTTTCAAGACCTGTGACGCTGAACCCACGTCTTTCCGAGTTCGTATCCGTTGCACAACGGCATCGTGTCTAACATAAATGAACATAAAGCATGAAAATATTCGATGCTTTGAGTACATTTTGCAAACTGCATACTCAGTACTTACAGAATATTAAGTCAAGTACGTTTTTTATTTATATATTGCTTTCCATGGGACCATTTCCATTAAAATGACTTTCAGAAACCCAACATTCGCCCATGAGCAAGAAACTGACAGGGGTGAAGAAAAACACCGCCTTCTGCCAGGCAGAAACTTTGGACGGATCCCAGTTCAAATGTGGGCGGCCTTCTGTCTCGACCGCTTGGGGTTAGTACGGGATGTATCATCGTCAGAATTCGATACTTGGGTGTTCCGGGTTCACAAATCCAGTCCCGGAGTGGCTCTGATAACGTGAGTTTCACCTAAAATCTTACAACCGCACCTCTTCCACTCATACCAAGCAAACATTTCCTTGAAATAGACCATTGTCTCGCTGATACGTGTCACGCAAAGTGTACCGAATCGAGTCTTTTTACTTCCTCCACACGATGATAGCCGCGCGACTGTTTAGCCGGAGGGCAAACGTGGTCACGGCTATTTCCATAATCAGATGAGTTTGCCGTGAAACCCGGCTCTTGGATTCACTTGTCAACCTTTGCTTACATCTCCGCTGCTCCCAATTACTGGGACAGTGGAGGCGAGAGGAGACGGAGGCGAGATGAGGGAGAGCGACGCGTTTGAGCGAGGGGAAAAAAGAGGAAAGATGCTGCTTACTACCAGTCGGATCAATCACCGGATCATTTACCTTCGAGCGCAGTCTGCCGGAGGGCCTGCGTTTGCGAGCCTCCCCGACATAAAAGGCAGATTTCCAGACATCAACAACAAATTGTCATTGGCGTTCCATTTATGAGCCATCAAATGCCATCACACGCGCTTCAACAAAGAGGGGCTCCATCAGGTTGGACGGGTGGCCAGAATCTTTTAACAAGCTCATCCCCATGAAAAGAGTTCACTTCATTTTGAATTCATAAAAGGATGGCTACCATTTGTCGATTTGAATATCAAAAGGAGCAAGCGTAGGGCCCCCTTGACTGTTAATGGCAGACTCCCATAGCTTCTACCAAGCAGGTGTGTGATGATCAATTATTGAGGATCCTGCTCTGGTTACTCTTAGTGGGAGGTGGAATTGGGGATTTAGGGATTTTGCGGTAGCGGGGGCACACCGTTCCACGGTGAACCTGGTTGGGGGAGAGACAGTAGAAACGGGGAAGCGAATACTATTTACATAAAATTAACAGTTCAAAAGAAGGAGTTCACACACCAATCAAACTTGTTAATTGACTGTCAATGGTGTCCCTGAATATACAACACAACTACATTATTCATCTTGGGCCTTGACAGCGAAGACAGTCCAATTTGCATGGGTGTTCCAAACGTGATCAACAACCACAATGCCGCATGCATTTTTAATAGGCCAGGGATGGGATCCTTTAATATTCATAAGGGTCAAACAATTGCATATGACATTAAACTTTCGATAACAAGCTAAGTATTCTTCAAATGCTAGCCTTAGCAGTGTAAATGGCCCGCAGAGAACACGCCGCGTCGTGTTACAGTGTGAACAGCCAACGCTGTCCGTGCCGGTCTATTTGGCTTCGGTAGCTCATCAGCTACGATACCACGCAAATTGCGAGCGAATTGTATATTTAATTTGCTTTTCAGGATAAAATTCAGACAATAAAATAATCAGAACAAGTTTGGAGAATCCCAATTCGTCAGCATGGCTCGATTATTATCTTTTTTGAAAGACAATCAAACGTCCGGCAGAGCCTTGCGACTCCGACCCGGTAAATACGTTAATCATTTCAAAAGTTAATTTGTCTGTCTTCGACTCTTCTCAAGGCTCTAAATACTCTCGTCCACATTTCTTAAAGCACTTCATTTCCGGTACATTTTCCTGATTTCGAAGTCAATTAAATGACTTTTTTTTGTTCAATGATTCTGCGGATTCTGAAAAAGAGCTGCCGGCTGGCGCGCATTTTCCGATATTTTTCATCCGCAAATTGATAATCGCACCCAACCGTTGTGTACTGAGATAGCGTCCGCTCCTTTTAACAGGTGCAAAAATACGATTCCATCTCGTCCAGTTCTGACACCAAACAAGTTGATCAGAACAGCGACGTTCTTAAAATGCCCTTGACTCACAAGGATTAACTAAGCTGTATTCTCCTTCCGTGTCTATTGACCTTTGACATGTCAGGGGTAAACCAATCCCGAAGACGTTCTCTTCATCTCGGTGAGCTGCGAAAAGTAACATATAGTACATGCAAATGTACCCGGGGAGAACAGGCTTGTATCCGCTGTCAGGCATTAATGGTGTCTTCTTTCAGGCTGGCGCGTCTGAGGTGTTTATAATTGCAAGTTTTGTCAGCGAGTTTCGAGAGATGACCAGACAGCGCCGGACTATATTTGGTCCCGGAGCCCTGTGGGCCCTGCATCTTGTTGAAAACGTCTCCAAGTGTCATTAGCTGAGCTTCGGAGTGGTGTAGCTGAACCAGACTGGCCCGGATAAAATGACCTAATATTGACAAAAAGTCAGGTTATTCTGCCCGGTTCCAAGGACAAGAGAGAGGTGGAAACTGCTCCAGCGCTCCTATCAGATATGGTAATGGTCACATTTCCCCCCCATTGAGACCTCATACATAATTTAACCACGGAAACGAGAATACAAAACATGTAAAATAGGTTTAATTCATAAGGTATGAATTTTCTTTTATGCAAAGGCATCTAACTGGGCTAAGTGCTACGCTGTGAGCCAAGTGTAGACAAAAACATTGTACAGTACAATTAAACTTGGCAAGACGTAATTTTCGTCACAGTGCCTGTGCGGACTTTTCGCGCCGCCAGGAAAAATTAAAAGTTGCAAACTTTCAGAGCGGGGAGTAATCATTTACTTTAATCTGGATTTTTTTTTACCGTAGCAGATAAATATATGTTAAAATAGCACAGCATTTAAGAGAATTCACCCATGACGTGGCACAGAAAATGCCCTTATTAACAGCAAACAGGGTCCTCCTCGGTCGTCCTCGGGACGTCTACGCACGTTACCCATCGACTTTTATTCTCTTTTTGTAATTGTCTCCCTTTCTTGAATATTTTAAGGTTGGCAAATAGTTCAAAATGAGAGGATCAGAGAGTTTGAAGTTTCCTTGAATGTATTTAAGTGCATATATTATTGCCTTTTTTTTTCTTTTTTTGGCAGGGATTTGATTTGACTATTTAAGCCTCGCGTGGTGGATGTCGGTTTGTCAGGGACGCGTGCCCGTGATTTCATCTCGGGGAAAAGGGGAAAAAAAAAAAAAAAAAAAAAAAGCTTCAAGTCTGTGGGGCTCTTTCAGCATTAGCGCATTCAAAGCAGATCACGTCTGGGAGCGGGAAATGATAAGAGATGGGCTCATGTTGTGCTGCGCCCCGAGGAAATTCCGCTTCTTCTGACACCTCATTTCTACAAATACAAACCTTTCAGTAGATCCACAACCTTTAGGCCTCTCATTTAAGATCTTATAAGGGTAAGAGATATTTGCCTTTATTTATTAATATATATATATATATATGTTTTTTTTACACCCGCCTCTTTTCCACCGCTATTTCATTTATTCCCCCCCCCGCTTTTGTGCTACGACTTCAGCCGAAACCCCTGTACGCTCAACTGTCACACAAAATCAGTGTTACTTAAACTGTGACATAAATAGCCATATAAAAGTGCACAAAGGGAGGCGAGTGCGAGCCACGTTTCAAATGCTCCCGAACTGAAGATCTGAAACAAAAAAAAAAAAAAAGCTACCTCAAAATTTTAGACGAACGCCCCAAAACAGCGAAAATTACAATTAATCGCATCAATGTGACGTTTCCATGTGGTCGGTGTGAAGCGGGGACAAAAGCCCCTGCCCTGACCCCCGACATTTTTTCTGAGCGTGCTGTGTGTGCGAGAGTGTGTATTCCTGAGCTCTACACAACGTAAACACTCAGCCGTGTGTGGGAGAGTAACACTGTCATGTCAGCTCTAGTCAAAGTTTATGCTGGTCAGGAGCTGCCGCTCAGTTCTATAACCAAGGTCAGGGGGAGCCTGACTGCTGGATGCTCAGAGACACATCTGAAAGCCAACAGGCATGAATAAACAAATATTTTCACCGGCACAGAGATGTTATTCTTACGTGACCATCTAAACGGTTGGGATTTTCGAAATGAAATCGGCGTGTTTTTCTTGTTTACTTGTTCAGCGTGCGGTTAAATATATAAAAAAAAAAAAAAAAAAATTGATATCAAAGATAAACAAAAACTGTGCCACTCCAAAGCTCGGTTATGAAGAGTGATGGAGGGGCGTGGATTCTCATCGCGTTAGGCAAAATGCCCTGCTGCCTTCAACTGTCCCGGCCTCATATTTTTTTTGACAAATTGGTTGTGAGGCTTTTACGACTGATGCACATATCGCAAAAATCATTTCTGCCAAGCCTCCACCATGACCTGCCCGTGGGACATGACAAACCCCCTCCATGCATCGCTCTATCAAACCGAATATTTCCAGGACAATGCAAATTATGACAAATTCCATCATCCTGCATTATGCGCTTTCCCGCTAATCTCCCTAATTCGAGAGAATCAGGGAGGGTCTCGCTGTTTCAGCTGAGGGGCATGTTGTCTGATTGAATGATGCTGAAACTGCAACCCTCAACCCCCGGTCTGTCTTCCTTCCCAGCTGTGACCACCTCCTCTTTTCTGTCTTTTCAGATTTTTCTTTCTTTTCAGATTTTTCAATTTTAAAACTACATTAGTCTGGCCATTTGAGTGCACGTGTCAGTCGTGGCGAAGCATAGTGAGTGTGTGTGTGTGTGTGTGTGCGTTTTTGTTTTGTTTTTTTGCAATACGGGGGGTTGGAGCGAAACGTCTGATCTGAAACTGAGTCGTCGGTGCGTACGTCAAAGACACGTCAGTCTTTAGCCAAGTGATCTGACAATGCTTGTTCAAACAGAAAAGTCATTTGCATTAACATGTAAAACTTGCAGTTTAACACACGTGCACGCGCACACATACATGCACATACACAAAGAACGAAAGAAAGAAGGGAAAACCTGCCTTCACTGCACAGCAACAATGCCATTACTTGTCAGAGATACAGAATATAGTTCAGTGCTCACAATTAAAAGACCGATTTGCAGACAAACAAAGAATGATGGACAGGATGAACAAGGAAGTGCAGTAAAGACACGGCGAGGAGCTGCAGTACCGCGTCCCACCAATAGATGGCAGTATGGCTGCATTGGAAGAAGGCACCCAAGGAGAGTCAGTGATGTTCGACACACAAGTCTGCACAAACTGACAGGCTGGCTGGAGAGCCTCAAAGTCTCTTCGGATTTTCTTCTTCTTCTTCTTCTTCTTCTTCTCTACCCCCCCAAAAAATATGTTCAAAGATAAGTCACAAACTCTATCACTGAAATGCAGGATTACAGAAAAGAAAAAAAAAAACATTAAGGATAATTGATAAGCTGATTGAAGGTGGCAGTAATATAATATCCCTGCTTTCTGAATCCGGCTTTCAATATATATTTATGAATCATTTTTCGTTTATAAGAAAATGCAGCTTTTTTTTTTTAATATGAGGCAGAATATTTTCCTTTTTTTGGTATAAGATTATAAGATCAACAATATAAGATCAACAATTTCCTTCAGGATAAATAAAGTTGGTCTTATTTTTAAGATTGCTAATTCTGGAACACAATAAACAGGAGGATGTGCAGAAACTCCACGGGAAAATACAGAATAATTAACGTTTTTTTTTGTAAGTAAATCCCATTTATATAGTCTGCCACATAGAATTGACGACGCATTGAGCATTGTAACTAATATATTACTGAAACCCATGGGGTGTTAATATACTTTTACATAATAGATTTATTATATCAATCAGAAACAAGTATTAAAAATGAAAAATGCTGATATGTCTGTGTGGTTTAAATTACGGATTTGGCAGTATTTACTTCAACAAAGCATTATTTGGTGACGACAGCATTTGGTAAACGAATGACCGGGGTTAAAAGTTACTGCGCAGAAGAATTGCTCCATGTGAAGTCCATGATGAAGCGAGTGGCCTTAAGTAAATGGAATGTAAAGGAATAATCGCATTTGAGTCATTCGTTGTGCTGCCGAAGACAAAATGGCCATGCCAGCATACTGTTGCATGTGGATGTAATAATCATTTCTAACCAGAGGCAGTGACTGTCACTTTTAATGTGCGCAACTGAAAGAATTGTAGAAATTGGAGCATAATAATCTAATAAAATGATCTGTTATAGCAAAATTCCCAAAACACACAAACCGCTGCAACAAAACATCGCTAATAGCTTCCCGGTCCGAGGTGATGACAATCTCCGTGTTTATCCCTGACGTGTCACTGTTGTGTTCTAGGCTAAATAATCTATAAATAAAATACATAACTATTAAATCCAACCTACCCGGCTTAAAGTTATGATGAAATACAGAGATTCATAAGAGATAGCTCATGTGTCTGTCTCACTTTGACAGTTTTGGGGGAAAAAAAATCCAGATAAAAATGCACATTTGCTCCTTCTTAGTATCTCTGTCCGTATCTTGAGTGCGCCTGTGTTGCTTTGTCTTTATTTGGCACATATGTGTTTTACACTAGAAGCATCTTTGAGCACCCTTAGAGTATGTGTGTGTGTGTGTGTGTGTGTGTGTGTGTGGGCCCAGTCGGCTATGCCCTCTCGTCACTGTAGGGGGAAGAAACAAACCCGGGCAGCTCTGAATATAGAGGCTAGTTACCATAGTAATGGGATGGTCATATATATCTCCCCTCTCAGACAGTGATGGGAGTGGACAAGACACGCCGCTATGCTTTTTATCTATGCATTTGCTATTTGGTTATTTCATTCTGCAAATAAAGAGCCATGCCACTCCACCTCTCCTATCTATACAGCGGGGTAAGATGGGAAGCAAATACTTGTATACGGGGCAATCATTTACACACGGGACTACAAATAATTGATGTGTTTTGACTGAGTGTTTGTGTTTGCATTTGTAACAGTGTGAGCATGTTGGCAGATATCTGTGGTGGTGGGATCTTTACACGACGCCTCTCAGATGCCTTCTTGATTTCTCTGGAACCCCCCCTCCCTCCGGCGCAGCTCATCAGCGGTGACAAAGTTAGAAGAAAACAAGCATACGTGCATGCAACCATACATCCACTCATGCATTGAGCGGTTCTTCTCTCACTTAAGTAGGCAGGGGTAATCTGCCTATCAAGCTAAATCACACTCACACATACAAGTGAATATAAACACAGGATAGCAATTAAAACATTAATATAATTTAAAGTGCAGCAAAAGTCACAATTTGTAAGGTGGCAATATTATTCCCACAGACGTCATCCCTTATGCCAACTGGCAATGTGAATCGGACGGAACTCTCGTCTTGACGCCACTAGGTACCAAACTCCATCAAAAATGCTGTGCAAATCTTCATTTTTCCCCTATATTAAAGTTCAGCATACTAACTCGTAAGTCACAGCTCTGAAACTTGTCTCAGCGACAAAGTGGCTACTCCTTTGGCAACAAAACAATTTCTGGGGAAAAAAAAAAAAAAGCAAAAGCAAAAAAAAAACACTGGGAAGAGGCAACCCGGACAAGCAGATGTAGGTTAAAAAAAAAAAAAAAGAAAAAAAAGAAAAGGACAAACTAAAGTAAATATATTTAAATAAAAATCTCAGTTTCGGCACAGAGTGTCAGCTATATATATCAAATGAAAGTGGTATATGAGAGCTTGTCTTTGGCTCTAATCTAATAAAGGCCAGGCACAGAAATATATTCTGGTCTTTTTTAAAATTTTTTTATGTAATTGTTTATGCATTTTGACTACACGAGAAAAAAAAGAGAACAATCGAGGGGTTCCTTTGTCTTAAACACCGGTTCACCGGATGATAGTTGTGACACATGTGGCTAAATCCTGACTCGACCTTCGTCACTCCTAATATTTATACATGCGCGTCTGTGCGTGCATCTGCGTATTATACAGTATGACTGTTTACAGTACGTGCATGAGGAAGAGGGACAATGGCAGTGTCTATCCTCTTCCTGCTTCCAATGGCTTGTTGACATGGACCAAGGCAGTCAGGCACCAATAATACATGAAGAGCTGTTCAAAGGCAATTAGGATCAGTTGTCAGGGTCTGGCCCATTAATGAGTGGGAGTGTGGCAGGGGTCGGGGCAGAAGCACAGTGCCGGTGAATGCAACCGCGTGAGAGTCGATGCACTCTGACAGATCCAGTCCCTCCCGTGTCCTCGCCTGGTACAAGCTGATACCAGCGCGTGCCCACGTGGCGCCGCCGCCGTAGCGGATTGCGGCGACGTGGCGAGGCATTGGTTGGGCTCTCGAAAACGACGACCCTCTCAGTAGGAGCGAGCGGTACGGAAAGGAAAAAACAGTAGCATCGGCCTCTCCAGCTAGCGCTTCCCATAAAAGTGCCCACCTCTACAGGATAAAAAAGGAGTCCGGATTGAGGGGCAAACAGAGATTCCTGCAATCCTGCAAAGTACTGGAGGAGGAAACACAACTCCTTCATTTAAGCATGCAGAGAATGTTGAACAATCCAACATTCATAGGGATGTTAGGATATAACGTGTGTGTACTTGCACAATTTTTTTTGCTTGCTGCATACGTTACGTTTATACATGTGCGTT
Source organism: Fistularia commersonii (assembly GCF_037954325.1). Taxonomy (NCBI): domain Eukaryota; kingdom Metazoa; phylum Chordata; class Actinopteri; order Syngnathiformes; family Fistulariidae; genus Fistularia; species Fistularia commersonii. The sequence continues at coordinate 22,798,658 of NC_141284.1, read as the reverse complement.
CCGAATGCTGCATACCTTCGCCGACACGCGGACGTTGCTTCCGAGTGAGTCATCTGTGGCACTCTGTGAGCGTCATCTGCAGCAAACTAGTTTGCCATGTCATACAAGCGGAGTCTATCTCACACACACACACACGTGCACACACACACACACTCACTCATTCACACAAACACTGTGCAGGTATATTGCTTGTGCTCGTGTCTTTGTCTGACCTGGCCTTGGGGCATACACGCAGCATGCCAATTTCATAGGGTCTTGCTGGGTTTGATCTGTGTGTTTGGTGCGTGTTCAGTTCAAGTGATGTCCGCTGACCCCTGTGTTTGGGTAGGAAGAGTAAAGCCTGCAGAGACAGACGGGGACGAAATCAATTCTTGCCAGGGAAAAAAAAAAGGCTCAGAGGTGAATCCTGGCTGTCAGTCAAATTCTCCCCGACTCTCTGCAGACAAAGGGGTTCAGGTCTTTGCACACGAATCAGGTATTCACAGAAGGAAACAGCCGGCCTATTCTTCTTGAGCCTTCAGTGAAATGGCAAGAAAAAAAAAAAAAAAAAAAAACATCTGTGTTAACATCTTCCGCTGGAACCAGGAGCAAGTAACTACATGTGCTGTGGAACAACATCGTTTCTTGAGTAGCTTTCAATCTCACCACCGCTCAAACCACTGAGCCTTCAAGACCTCATTTTTCATCAACTCAATTACTCGACAACCGCTCCCCTCCTGGCTCGCCCCCCCCCTTTTCCTCCGAGCCCCGTCCCCTCCTCCTCGGTTCCGAGGTGATCATTTGTTCTTTTATTAAAGTTGATAACATCCCTTGCATTGTCTAAGAGTGCACGCCGGAGAGCCGCCCCTACTGTTCTAGCCTCTAGCGTTTCGTATTATTGGTGCATTATTTCATGCATGCCCTCCTCTTTTATCAAGCGCTTTTGAAGTAATGTTAATAGACTAGAAAATTGAGACATTTATGAAGTATGGGCCATGTTTATGAAAAAATCCATAAAGTATGACAGGGGAGAGGCAAGATAAAAGCGGGGTTTTAATAGATTATGGCAAACAGGGGAGAGGCATCAGATACTGACAGGAACCTCCTCCGAGATCCCTCATATTTTATGGGATTAATTTTGTTGTATTAGAAATGAAGTTAAACATCCTAATTAATCTGTTAGTGCAGCGTGGATACCTCCCCAAACGCAGATGCGCGCAGACATTGTTTTTTGGGCTAATTACTCTTCACTGGTAACTGAGGTACACCGAGTCTCTAGATGTGGACTGCAGAAGTTTGTGCATGTGTGTGTGTTTGTGTATGTGTGTGTGTGTGTGTGTGTGTGTGGGGGGGGGGGTCCTTACTGGCTCCTTTACTGTAGTGAAACATTCTGGTGGAGATTAAACCATAAAATGAATGCACTTATCCTAATTTGCCCTATCCAGCAGTAAAGTTTTTTTTTTTTTTTTCGCTTGACATAGCTGAAAAACTTTGATTATCAGCCATGAGGAGCCACATGAGTAAGTCCGTTGTCTCTGGTAAATTAAATTAATGCTAATTGAAACAAATAAGTATTGATGAGTTTGTTGTTTTGTTTTGTTTTTTTTTTAAAAAAGGGAATATTTTCTGGTTACTTTTTGTCAGGTCTTTGTTTCATGCCATCTTGCCGTAGTTCATCGTCTTCAACGAACGAACGCTTATCATTTGAGGATTTGCCGCTTAAGTTTGTAGGTAGAAAGAAAACAAATGCAAATGAAGCTCCGAGTTAGGAGGGGAAGCTCGGTGGACGCGCCTCCGCCTGCCGTCCCTGCACTCCCGCTCTGCTTGTGTGGTCCGGCCCGACTGCGACTCGGCCTGACCTCTGAACTCCTCATCAGGGGGGTCAGAAAAAGTTCACATCATTGTTTTTAGACATTTAGACTCCTGTAGGAAGATTATTCAAATGCTACCATCTGCCTCGGCGGACCCCTCCCTTTGAAGCTAATTGGCAACGTCAGACCCACTTTCCTGCTGATGCCTCACAGTCCACTTTGACAATTTTCAAAATCCAATGCAAATCCTATTGTGGGTTCGAGCAAGACGGTCTTCCACAATATTGAGTGTCACTCACAATTAGGCGAACGGGGAAGGGGTTAGTGTTCACAAGCAACCTGAAGCTTGTGCAGTCAGCTCCCCAAACGTACCCCGCAGAATGTGATCAGTGAATATAATTTCCCAGTAAATATCCCAGGGGTGAGCCACTTACCTTAACAGAGAGGAGGAGATGTTTAACAACCATTCAACTGATAGTCTCCCTTTTCAGACCGGCTTTGGCTATTGTGGTTGCCTCTGTAAAATGCAGCTTGAGAGGGAATGTGACCGAAACAGGCAGCATTAATTTAAATAGATGTGGAAGAAAAATCCTGCAGTTTAAGGACGCCGTTAACTCCGATTTTACTAAACGGAGGGTTCTTTTTTTTCCCCTTCATCTTGCAAATCATGAACTTAACCATGGTATTAGCAATTCTGTGGAGAAATAGGGAGCAGCACTGGATTAAAAAAAAGGGCGTGGGGGGGGGCACGATCTTTCTTCCTATTACGTTAATGCAACGGAATTGTTTGAGAGCTCGTTCTCAGAACAAGTGACATGCGGTACAGTCATAACTTTAAAAAGCCTGCCATTACTTGGCTTTCGCTGCAATCAAAGAAATTGCTTTGAAACTCTGCAAAAAAAGAGAATGATGGCGTCTGAAAGCATATTTTATTTTCTAATTAACTGACTGATGTAATAAAACCAAGGAGCATCTTATATCTTAATTAGTTTATGCAAATCCCCTCTAAACAACTGACAGGTACATTTGCATTTGATCCTCGATAAATAAAACAGAAAAACAACACGAGTGAGCGGTTAAGAACTTTGATACTAGCTTATACACAAATAAAATGAAGATGTCTCCCCTCCCCCGTTCCTGAAATGTCAAACACACGCAGGACTATTATGAAATGATGTAAAAACAAAGCACATATTAAATCACCGATATTGTCTTTATAGCTTGCAGCTTTTGCTTAAACTATTTCAATACCATACATTTACATGCAAAACACCCTGGCCCCCCTTTATCCCCCCCCGCAGCTTCGACATCATAAAGGTTAACTAATTCTTCAAATCAAGTCAGATCGGAATCTGCCAAATTGCCAGGCCAAGTCGACATTTAGACAGCTTGCTGTTCCCGAGAGCCGGAGCGGAGACATGACAAGCCAGGCAGATAGATGAATAGAGGGATGGTGTGTGAAGGTCCAGCATCCATCACTTGCCGCTGACGCTGTCCCTCACCAGACACACTGAAGCCAAATCCTGCAGGGCCGGAGTGCCTGTACTGTCAGTAGACATGTGCTTTGCCTCAAAACACAGGACACTCAAAATTTATATATTGTTCCCAATACAGGCAGGCAATTATCTGCTTGTGATTTGAATATTACCGTTGCTAGAGTTTAATAGACCGAGAAACAATAAGGTCTTGTATTGCAAGTGTTGAAGGTGGGACAATATAGATGTAATGATAATCAGAGGATATGTAACTGTGGGTGTGTGTTTAATACATGATTGTATTGTTATTATTATTACCGTGAATAATAATAATATTGATATATTTGTGTACATATCTTGATTTAGTAACAGGCAACTGCAATCCTGTAATTCACTGTATTATTATAATTATAATTATTTTTATTATTTTGTAATATATAATAATGTTTCTGCAAACCTAATTTTTCCATTAATTTCTTTTGGTTTTCAAGTCTTGTGTATGGAATTATATATTCAGCATGCCTAATTATCAGTACACTTGTTGCATTTTCCACTATTCAAACCTTTATTTTTAAAAAAGTGAGAGAGTCACAAGTGAATTACATAAAACTATACGCTTTACAACTTTGCAAATTTCTCAAATTAATTCCAGGTTGTCAAAAGATTAAGTGAATCATTCAAATAATTCAACCCAAATTTCAATATGGAGAAAAAAGGTTCAAGCAACAGCTCCACTGCTGCGAGGCGGTCATTGTGCGGAGGAGTATCGATCCTTCGCCCCGCTCTACGGTTTATCAGAGTTAATCATCAAAGGCTACACACATGTGTAATGTATTTCCTCCAATAAGGAATAAGTCACTGGTCTTTCAAAGAGCTCATCTAAAAACACCCCAGCTGCACAAAACTGATTACGGAGTCTGGATATAATTAAGATCCCAAAATCATCCTTTAATCATTTCAAGTTCAACCCTCTTGTGCAGCCGGATCGCTCTTTTAATTACTAATTCTTTTCCGCAGACAGTGAACGCGCACAGCTCCAGGTTATTTGGTCTCAAAGAAGAGCTTTTCCGTCTCTGTTGTTGCCAGAGCCCTGTCGCCATGGCGTCACGCGGCAACAGTCACCGAGGAAAAGTTACATTAAGATGGAGCCAGTGTGGCAGCGGTGAGGGGAGGGGTGGGGAGGGGTGCGGCGGGCGCTGCACACTTGCTCACAGCGAGGGGCTAATTGTATCAATATGTAAAAATCCCTTGCTGAACTGAGGAGTTGTTAATATATTTTTGATCAAATTAAGTCGCCGTGGCGCAGCAGTGCAGCGGACAGGCTGGCAGGCGACGGCGTACGCGGCGCCGTATGAGCGTAACTCCTCTCGTGGGTCCCTCAAATTGCTTTGGATATGGATGATCATTAGAGGAGTGAGAGATTACACCGTTTTCTAGGGGCAACGGAACGGGCCCGCAGCTGACTCCAATTTCATGTCTCGATGAGACTCCATTGAGTAAATCAAACAACGCTGGCATGTTAAAAGCGAATCTAACTCCGCAGGTTCCACCTCGGGAATCCGAACTGCACAGGATCCTGTGAGCGCTGGTGAGTCACGGTGAGATATGCCATCGAGCTGTAGACGAATAGCTAATCCACACATGTTCTCACTCATGGACGGATTTGGCTGCAGGATCAAGGACAGTGTGGAGGAGATGGACACTATCCTTGTTGACAGTACCTTGACAAGTGTAATCCCATATAATACACACAGGGTAAACAAAACACCAAGCCAACCGTGCAACCGCGGCCCACACTTCCTCTGCTCTGCCTTTGAATTGGACATTCTTTCTTGGTTTGAAACAATATGAAAGAAGGTAGATTTTGTAGCTTTACAAACAAGTGCAGAAATGGTTACATGCTGCCCACTGTAAATAGAAATGCATATACACGTCTGCACACCGGCAGTAATGAGAACAGACTATCACTCAAAGCAACAATGACATGCATTTGCATGCATGCATCTAAATATAAACTGACATTACGCGAAACACATTGCCGTAAATCTTGCACACTTCGGTTTTTCCTCTAAAATACAACAAAGCATAGTGTTCACCGGTGGAATAAATCATTAATGGAGTGAACCGTTGCTACATTGCTTCCTTTAACTCAAAGCAGTTGCACCTCCTCGGCGTACAAATTTGATTCGTCCGTTGATTTAGTTTGCGAGCCAAATTCATTTTTCCCATTGAAATGAAGGTAAATCCCATCGATCAATCCTCGAGCCCACAAAAACAAACTTATTCAAAACTTTGCAAACATAGTCACTACTATAGCCACATCAGCCGCCTTTAGCGTATCTTTGCTCTTAAGCATAGTACAGATGGTTGACTCGAGCCATGTCGAGGCACTTGGCGAGATCAGTAACACAAACACCACCCTTACGTTTAGCTATTATTTCCTTCTTCAGATCAAATGTAATACACTTAGGCTTCTTCACACCACTATTAGGACACATTTCACTTTCTTTGGAGCCGTAATGTGGGCTAATTTATGCAAGAAGCACAAACAATAAAGAGGAGAACGCAATGATGAACAATGTAAACAAGGCCGAGTACTACGCAGGACTGCCGCCACGCTACAACGCCACACGGTGGCAAGCTCGCGAGCCTCTCGGTGTGTTTTTGCCCCGAAGGCTTGTTCACAGGTTGATTCAAAATTTGTTCGTGATTTTGGGGGCGTTCGTAAGCCGAAGTTACTTAAATAATTTCAAAACAGCAAATATGACTTCACCACAGCCAATCACAACAAACTTGGCGTTCTCTTTAAATCCATCCATAAATTGTCTAACTGGTCGTCCTCCAGGCGTCCTGCCTGCCAGCTCCAACCTCAGCATGCTTCTACTCGGATCTTCACCATCCCTCCTCTGTAAGTGTCTGAACCATCTTGGACTGATGTCCTCTCAAAAATATTGAACAATATATACGAGTGTATTAAAAAAAATCAAGCTACGTCAATACAAAACCATGATTATAGCTGTTTTGACATTATTTTTAATTTAACAATGTCCTGTGGAGAACAGAGACTTATTTCAAAATAAAATCTACCTTGGGAAATTTGTGATGGGCAATCTTCAAGATAATTAGGACTTTTTTTGTGTGTGTGTGTGTGTGTGTGTGAGTGTGTGTGTGTGTGTGGGGGGGGGAGGGGGCATTTACAGAAACCCTGTAAAAAAACAAATAAAAGGATCGGCTGATGATGAAAGGGAGTGGAAAAGTTCACTTTATCTACAATAAAAGTTCTAAATTAAAAGTTGAGTGTAAATCGTTTTGAATCGAGGTGGGGAAAACGTAAAAAAAAAAAAAGGGGGGGGGGGGTTATGGAGTCCTTTCCCGATTCCGTCTCGTCTCCCCCACCACCTTGCATTGCATCATGTGTGTCCCCTGCTCTCCACAATCGTGTTTGTGGAACTGGTTGGAGCACATTGTTCGCGTGGCCGTGGAGCCGGCGGACTGAGTAAATGTTGGGCGTAGCCACGTGTTTATGGTTAACAGCACAATGCTGGGGCCACTGACGTGTGCGTGTCTGTGTGGTGGAACGGGACAGGCATTGTATCAGAAAGGGGCACAAACACGGGTTTCGTGTTTCCTTCGCGGTCAATTGGCGGTGGAACCAATAAATAACCACATGCTTGACAGGGTTAAGAGTTTTTTTTCTTTTGTTTTTTGGGCTTGGCGTGAGCACACACTTTCTTTGAGGTTATACCAAAGTCACTCGGACCCAGTGCGACCACCCCTGGACGCCTTACCCTGATAGCCTGGCTGTAGGGGCCGATGTTAGCCGGGGCCCAGTGGGACAGGCTCTGGACATGGAGGGCCTCTCTCTGACGAAAGAAGCCATCTTCCCCCAGTTCGGACCAGTCGTGCAATAGACAGTCCATCTGCAGTAGCTGGCCCGCAGGGAGAGGAACCTGGACACACACCCTGCAGGGACGGAACGAGAAAACTAAACCGCCAGATACAATTTGACACCCGAGTATCGAGAAAAAGCCTGACATGTCTAAGGCTGTAAAGTCAACAACTTACTGAGATGGGTGATCGGAATAAAAATTACCTGGCGGGAGGATTCTTGCCAAAATGTTCCTTGTAGACGGCGTTGAGTTGACCAAAGTCTTCCATATTCTCCACGTAAAGGTGAATAAGGACAATGTCCTTCATCTTCCAGCCTTTGCTTTCCAACTCGCCTGCATTACGAAAGGACTTTCATTTAACATACAGGAAATTGAAATTATTATGGAATGATTATTAATGTTTGTGTGAGAGCTGTGATATAAGATTAAGACAGGCTGTATCAGGAAAGCAGCATATAACTTTGCACTGAAATAAAAACCTCATCTGGCACATGGAAAAGATGTACAATTCTGGAATTCAATTCCCATCTTTGTGAGGTTAAATGGAGATTAGCTGTGATTTGACATCATATAAATGCAGATTTATCAGTATGGATATGTTTTCCTTTGAGCACTAGCTCAAAATCCAATATTGGTTGGGCTTTACTTACGACCTCAAATTTCACTGCAAGTGCAAACCAATCAAGCAGTCCCTTTTAACCGGCCCCAAATTCGTACACAGACAGTTGTTTTGTTTCAAACGGAGGTTCTTACTGCTCTTCTTGGCTCTTTTATCGACAAAAATTAGAATTAAACTCTTATTTTCCTAATGCCACTGACAGACCTTTCAAAGAACTTTCAAAGAACAAACTTTTAATTTAAGCCAGTGCCTCCACTTCACTTCTATTTCCATTTGAAATTTGTCAGCTTTTTTTTTTTTTTTTTTTTTTTTTTAAGATATGCCTAATGTGCTTTATCTTTTCCGAGATCCCCCCGCGTTGGAGAAAAATGAATATTTCCGTGACTAAAATGTCCACTGAAAATGCGGGTAACGTGCCCGCCACTTCTGCGGAAGTGCAGTCGATGACAGCACGCGTGCACGCTGTCCGCTTTAGATACAAAACACGGGCGCGAGTGCTCATAGCAAAGCCTCTCTCCCTACAATCATTTGAAAGAGCTTCAAGTTTGTTTTTCCTTTGCCAACACTGGTTTCTCAGACTACTTCGCCCTCATACAAAGAGGTTGTTCATTAAATATTAACTTGTTTAATATTGTCTCTGCACTGTGAAGGCTGTTCAGCCCAGCGCCACGATAAACATTAAATATGCTTTTCATCTTTTGCTCCTCTTTCTCCATCAAAAAAGAAAGCGTGAAGTAGAAAGAGAGAAAAAAAAAAGGGCAGAGACGGATACACTGTAAAAAGCGTATGATTTTAAAATTCTGCAGGGCAAAAAAACAAAACAAAACAACAAAAAAGAAAAAAAAAAAAAACAATAACCCACCCAACATGACCATATTCTGTGTGGGTGTGTGTTTAAAAAGTTGCATGGTCGGAGGTTAATTTGAAGCGCTTGTCCTTGTTGGGTCGCCAGCTTGCCGCTCCGCTCTCCTGATGGACATGGTCTCTGACACACAGGGCTTTGCCCGCTGAGTCGGTCGAGCGCTTTTAAATAAGAAACGACCACTCGGGATTTGCAACACCGCCACGTGTGTGTTTGGATAAGAATGCGAGGAGCAAGAAAGACGCCCAGGGGACGGAGAAACTTTTCCCCACGTTTCTTTCTTTTTATGGCTCAAGTGTGGAGCAACAAGCCCTGCAGTAATGGCCTTACTGAAATGTCTAAAACACCCCAGGACAAAGGAATTGCAGTATACATCACACCCTTGATCATAACAAAGCTGTGATCAAACAAAAGATGATATATTCAAGGTTAACATACTTATGTACATCATCCTGGCTGCCTTTCTTCTATACTTTTTAAAAAAAAAAAATAATAATAATAATAATTCCAGCATGACCCCAATTCCAAATGGGCCAGGACAATGTGTGAAACTGGAATAAAAACAGGTCGCGATGATTTGCAAATCCGACAAACCCATATTTTTATTCCCAACTGGGAGATTTTACCATTTCATGGAAAATCTGAGGTCATTTTTGAACTTTGGTGGCAGCAACACGTGTCAAGGAAGTTGGAACGCGAGCAACAAAAGGCTGGGAAAGGAATTGGCACAAATGGAAAACAACTGGAGTAGAGTTTGACAGCTAATTAGGTTAACCGGTAACAGGTCAGCAACATGACCGGATTTAAAAGGAGCATTTGAGAGGCTTAAATGGTTAGAGGTTCATTGCAACAAACTCCATTAAAACATTGTCCAGCAATTCCAGGAAAATTGTTCCTCAACGTCTTAGTCCAATGTCTTAATATCCTCAAAAGAGTCAGAGAATCAGGAGGAACCGCTGCGGACAAGAGACAAGGATGAAGGTGAAGGTCAAGACTGGATGCTGGTGATCATGGGGCCCTGAGGCGGCCCTGTATTTAAAGCAGGCGTTGTTCCCTGCTGGACGTCACCACGTAGGCTCAGAAAGACTTCCGGAAATCACTGCAGAGCAATCCACAAATGCAAGAAATAGCTGTGTTATACAAAGAAGAAGTCATATGCGAACACGACCTGGAATCGCCGCTGTCTTCTCCAGGCTGACGCTCATTTAAAACGGTCTGAGGCAAAACGGAAAACTGCTCTGTGGTCGGATGAATCAAAAGCCGAAATCCCCTTTGGAGGCCACGGACGCGACGCCCTGTGGGCTAAAGTGGAAAAGAACAGTCCAGCTTGTTATCGGTTCAAAAGCCCGCATCTCTGGTGGTATGGCTTTCCATTAGTGCCCATGTCCTTAGCAGCTTCCACATCTGCGCTATGCTCAGAGGGACATGGAGGCTTCAGAGCAACACATGCTCCCATTTAGAAAACCTATAGAAAACCTATTGGCACATCATCAGATGAGGAATCCGGCAATGAAAGCCCAGGACCGCTGAGCAGCTAGAATGCTGCATCAGACAAGCCTGGCATGACATTCCTCTCCGAAAACTGCAGCAACTGGTCCCCTTGCTTCCCGGGTGTTTACGGACGGTTGTTGAAAGAGGGTATGCAATGCAATGGTAGAGGTCACCCCGTTCCAGCAAATGAGCTAATATTTTCCGTTAAATGTCTCAGTTTCAACATGTGACAGGTTGTTTATGTTCTACTGGCAAGAACATACGGCTATATCAGATTTGCAAATTGTTGCATTTGCTTTTATTTCCAGTTTTCACGCCGTCCCGACTTTTTTGTCTGAAACTCTTGAGTGCACAGACGCGTATCTGACGTTCTAAATGCATCATCAATTTTAAGTCTCCTCCATACTTTCCCATACTTTGCAAGCGGTTGACAGCGGCCAACATCTGGCCCTGGACTCCGGGGTCCTGGCTTCGGAGCCCATTGATGTTTGACAGCCACTGATAACCCCTGGAGCTTCGGGAGGACCAGGATGGAGGGGCATCTACGGGAAGAAGAAATGGATTGGAGAATTGAATTTGAGTTATTTGAGCAGTAAACCGAAAGGTATGAATTGATACTTAAAATGCGGAACCCGACCAAATACCAATGTTGGTTCCTGAATTCAAATAAATAGCTCAGGACATTACGTACATTAAACTGCTGTCAACCAACAGCTAATTTAAATACATAATGCTATTGACTAATCTGCATCGGCCTCCTCGACAGGACATCGATTCAAGCATTAAAAAAAATGCCTATGTGATGTCGAAAAGACATTTTGCTTTGGCCAGATCCGAAAATTGGGCTGACGTTAAAATCGAACATCTTCGGTCAGTTTTGAATTTTCGAACGTTCCCCTTCATTTTAAATCTTTCTCAATTGCCCCCAGGGGACAAACAAAGATTTTTGAATTTGAATTTGAATATACAGTGTGATAACAGTGATAAAGGGCCTCTGATGGCTAAACATGGACTGACCCTAATATAGCTGGGGCTCTACTGGTACTGGCGGTATACTCTATGAGGCATAATTTATTTATAGATGGTTAATGTCAAAGAAAAACTATATTTAAGAGGCTGTCAAAAATTCAACAGAATGACAGCTTTTTGTCAAACAATCAGATGCAAAAAAAAAAAATAAAAAGGAAAAAAAAAAAAGCATCATGATGCTGCCTGTGTGACACAGATTCGGTGCGCACACGCGCCGCACAGATAACATCTGACACACCCGCACATGCGTGCACACAGACACACACACAAACACAACCTCGTGCGTTCGTGTCAGCGCATTCACGTCTCACAATAAATGAATCTCACCGTGGCCCGGCTGACAACCGAGGTCACGATTTGATGTAAATTCTTGGTGGTCGTCTTCGGCTCGATCAGCATATTCCACCTCCTCAGTCATCTTGTCAATGGCGCTCTGGCAAGGACAACTACCATGGGGCAGAGCTCTCGCCACCGCATCCTGCAATAAAGCACCACAGGGAATACACCAGGCCAAACGCCCACCAAAGAGCACAGAGTCTTTTGCAAAGACAGACAAAACGCTGTATAATTAGCCAACCTTTTCAATGCGCCAGCGAGTGGGCTGTGTGTGTCAGTCTTTCATGACAAGGGCCCAGACACACATAACTTCAAGGTGAATGAATATGAAACAACACGCTGACATATTTGTGGTTCTGGTGAAGAGGGAGTGGTGTGTTCAGATACCGTAGATTCAATCATGCTGGCTGTCACTCAAAACTTGTGACTGGATGGGTGAGACACCCGGGTTTTTCTTTTTTTTTTTTTTTTTCTGTTTACTTATTCTTTGCCTGCACACTTCCCTACTTCTTTAAATAACAAATCATTACCATTCTCTAAGGCGCACATTACCTGCCAAATCCTGCTGGGGCATCACATTTGAATACATATTTCATATCTCCTCAACATCCCCCCCTCCCCCCCGTGATACAGCCCCCCAACCCAGCCTGCCCAACACTCATTCACCCCCCCCCATCTGCTGTCAACTGCATTAGGCCATATGATAATCAAATTAATTATACTTCAGCCCCTCTCTCTTCGCCAGCATGAAAAATAGCTTGACTAGCATTAACGGAGGGCAAATGATGGTGGTCCATCCCCACCCCCTGAGCCCGGTGCAGTTTCCTCTAGTGCTGGTGTCACCGCCGATCTGTCACCCTGACGAGAAGAGCTTCAGAAAGCTGAACCGGGGCAGGTTCTCCCCTGGATGCGCCCCCCTTCCTACCACAGGCCCTGGATCTCCCTGCTCTTCCCCCAGCGACCTAGGGGGGGCCACAGGGGCTGTGGAATCGCGTGTGTGTGCGTGATGCGATGGGTGGGGTGGGGGAGCAGAAGTGTGACTAGTGAAAAAATACATTGCTCCAGGGAGAGTCGCTGCGGGGTGATGGGTGTTGTGCGACGGGGGTATGTTTTCTGTCCATAGCAGCCCCAGCCCCCACCGCGCACGGAGACACACAAATAGGAGCACGCCGTCTTACATCCTGACGCATACGTTCAAACACACCCTCTGTGAAAAAGGAACCCCACATGCAAATGACAAGATTTTATCCCAGAAATCTCCGGCGCTTCGGGTCAGTGTGACTCCTCGGCCTGTCACTCACAGGCATCGGCGCTCAGACTCTTGCCTCCCGCTGCCTGTCGCGCGCATTCGCCGCCCACAAAAAAAGTGTCTGATTAACACCAGTATGGCCGGAAGCGCAAACGCGTCCCTTGTAGTTTTCCCTGAAATTAATATCGGGATCATTAAGTTCTCCGTGCTCTCCGGGAAAGTCAACGTAGAATCACTCCGCCGTGTGAACCCGCACTGAACTCCTTCTGATACACCCCCACCAAAGAAAAAAAAAAAAAAAAAAAAACAATTCCTACTGCTTCCCCGCCGCCCCCGCCTGTGTCCATTTAGCCAGCTACCTGAATGCAAAGTGCCTTAATGTGAGTGGACATGTTTATTAAGCCGGGCCTAGTTTCAGGCTGCAGTGAATATTGCAGACGTCAAAGTAGGCCATGTGGGGCTTGAGGAGAGAGAGAGAGAGAGGAGAGAGAGAGAGAGAGAAAGACAGTGAGGGAGAGAGAGAGAGCAGAGGAGGGAGAGGCCGAGAGCAAGAGTATCCGAAAGAGAGGCCCTCTGGAGATTGATCCGAACGCTGCCCTACAGTTCTGTGTCTCACTTCACAAAGTTATCAGACACCAGAGGGTTTTGTTCTTGTCTTTGTATCACCCTCAGAGTGCTTTAAAGTAATCAACCCCACAGCGACTCGGGCTTTTGCGTTTTTTTTTTTCTTTTTCTTTTCTGTCTTTCTTTCTTTCTTTTGGATTATTGATTCGCCATTGAAATGCTTCCATCTTATTTGCGAAAGCAAGCATTGCTCGGTGGACAACTTTCATAGGGTTCGGCTCACGTTCTCTTTGTTCTCCGTGTGCATCTCAGTGAGGCGCAGGTAGCCGACTGGAGCGAACGCATCTGCCGAATGGATCACGGTCTCCTTGGCATCACTGGAACGGAAGTAACACACAAAAAAAAAAACATCCATCAATTGCACACAAAGTATAAATTCTTGAACTTTTCTGCAGACAAATCTTGAATTGCAGACTCACATCACAAGCCTCTTCCTGAAGAGTGGGCAGTCCAAGGTAAAGGTCTCATATTCACCGCCTTCCCCGCAAATATGGACTCCGTACTTATCGGACAGCTAAAAAAAATTAAAATAAAATGAAGTTGAAAATAAAGAAGCATAGTTCACATAGAACTTTGAGTATTGCAAATTACCTCAATGTTAACAAAAAAACACAAAAGTCAATGTGCTGTCACAGAGAGGTAAGGAAATCATTCATTCACTTGTTGAACGATAACATTTGAGAATTTTTTTTGAAATCTAACTCGGTCTGAAGAGCAGAATGCTTCAATGTTGACTGATTGATAAATCAAAGCTGCTGTCATTATTGAGCGCACAATATTTCCAAAAGAAAAATCTGCCAAACGTACCAAAGTATGTCTGGTGGGTTACACTCTCAATGGACAGCGTTGAAAAAACACTAGCAATCAAATTTAAATAAGAATATGTATATTTGTCTGTTGGTTAGCGTGTATGCGTTGGTGTAGTCATGTGAAGGGTCACCTTTTTCAGGTGAGGTTGCATTTCTGCCAGGGATTTTCCCAAGTGTTTCTCTGGATGAAGGCCTGGGATAGAAACAGGCGGGAGAGAGGGAGAGAGAGAGCTGATCAGGGGACGGTGATTGAAAATGACAAGCAGTGAGCGTGACAGGCAGTCACAAACACACGCACGTTAACCTGCACTCTGGATCTATTTGTTTGACTTTACACAAGTGTACACACATCTCTGGTTAACGGCGGGGGGTTTCAATCACTCCCCTCCCACCCCTCCTCTATTTCCTTCTGAGAAGATAAACTTTGGAAAGAGATCCTGTTTATTTGCCTTTTTTTTCCTGCCCCGTTCCTTGACACGGTGCACGGAAGTGACTCACGGGCCCTTTTGAGAGAAAGGGTGACGGATGGCAGAGAGAAGGGGGACTTTGGCGCTCATTCACCAAGAGATAGATAAGAGACAGATAAAAAACACAGATAAAAACCATCTAAAAAAATCACAATGAAACTGGACTGCCCTGTTGTAACTAAAGATGCCAAGTTTTGGGGAAATTCACCAATTTGTCTACATCGCACGATGACTGGTAAGAATCTGCTTATACAACTTTTTAAATTATTCTGAGACAAATGTTCAAAATCAAGCAAGAGAATGGTAAGCGGGTTAAAATTTTGGGCCGCTTTCACTCTTTGCGGTTCCAAAGTATTTTACATTTGGTTCACCCACTCACACACTGATGGTGGCACATAAGGGACAACACAGGCCAGCGCAAGGAACTTAGGGTTCGATGCCTCGCCCTGAAGACACTGCAGGAGGAGCCGGGGATCGAACCGCCAGCCTTCTGACTGCAGGGACGCCCGCTCTACCAACTGAGCTCGAGCAACACCGGAACCAGAAACACACTGTTTAGTGCTTGGCTGCTTGATTGGTGTTTTGGAAAAAAAAGGACTTTGAAATGGGCCAAACAAATAATATTGTGATCAGGAGCAGGAGCAAAGTGATGTCTTGTGTATCACTACATTTAATAAGAAATAAAATAAAAGACCAAATGGGAAATCGCTGTACTTTCCAAACGAAGCGCAGATCTAGAACTGGACAGCAAGCAGGCCTCTAACTCACCAGACTCATTAAAATAATCATTAATAAGTCACCGATTACTTATCTAGGATGACGTGGAGCTCTGACAGTAATGCCATCATTACGGAAATAAACGCCGAACGGTCCCTAATGGTTTCGCAGTGGAATATGCGACGTGCGGCGGTGTGGCACCATGTAGTCCGGTTCATCCGCGTTTCCATGTGTTTAATTAAAGGTGGCTGAGCTAATCGGGATGTGAGAATCTCCCTTCTCTCATGGCCCTGACAACCTCAAAGGTTAGATTGTCATCGTTGGCCCCCGTGGGGAGCGACGGATGGGAGATGCAAAGGAGGAAGGACGTCGCATCCCTTTTTTTTTTTTTTTTTTTAATTCCGGCTTCGTCTTAATCCCCGCTGTCTCCCTCCTCGGAGCAGCGGCGGTCCAGCACCGGCGGGGAAAGAGAGGAGGGCCACCGCGGAGGGGGTGAGATGAGGGTACGGAGTGTGGAAGGAGTGAATGAGCAGACACTTGTTCTCTTCCCGGGGGACGTGTGGTCTTAATTAGTGTGAGAATATCTAATCTGAACATCCTCTCATCTTAACCCTGCCAAAAAGGTAATAAAGGGGGAAGGAGGAAAAAAAAAAAAAAAAGCATTAAAATTCAATCCCATTTAAATATCCTCTATAATTAGTCATGTCTTTTAACAAATTTTAATAATTGGCTCCAAATTGCTGAGGGGATGCCGCATTTTTAATGTGTTCATTAACTTCTCTGGTTTTTAAATTATATATCATACGTGATTTGATATTTACAACGCGGACGGGAGAGGGGGAGGAGGAAGAGGAAGGAAATCGAGGAAGAGGGGCCCGAGTGGCAACACAAATGGAAAGATAGGCCTCGATGTGATAGCTTTTCACCCGATTCCCCCCCAACCGAGCCGTTATGAGGGTTTTTCTGAATCGATACTGCCGACCGCCCTACGGTTACGATGGCATTCTAATATGAGGACAGTTCGGAAACGGGCCGGTGCTTTGACCGGCGAGCCCTCTGTGAGCTGACGCCGCTCATTTACATGATATTCACATCTCCGTCTCCGCTCAACCTGCTTTACAACTTGACCTAAACCCAATTACCTAACCTCATTATGCCACATTAAACCCAAATAAGCCCACTAGAAACTGTCGTTACTCCGCGACTAGAGATAGCAGGAGCGCACTTTGGAGCTCTGAGAGGCTGAGAGGAATGGTTCGCCTTTTTTTAATTTTTCTTTTTTTTCTAACCTTGTATGATCCTATAAAACGGCAATTAAATCCAGTGAACTTTAAAAATCTAAGGAGTCTGGTAATGAGAGAAGGGGCTTTTTTAAGAAAAAAATAAAACCCCGTAGATTTTTAGTGATTCTGTTATTAACCATGAATCAAATATATATATATATATATATATATATATATGTATATGTATATATCAAAGTAAATAAAACTTCACAACTCTGATCTACTTAAAAGTAAATGCCTTTCTAACATTTTTTTTTTTCCTAAATCCCGGTTATACTGTCAACGGCAGTTATCTCCAGGATGCACTTTTATAAACTAATTCTTCGCAGCCATTATGATTAGCCGTTGGCTACCATCTGGAGGTCAATTGGTGGGGAAATCTCCACCCGCCATGAGTTATGCATTTGCTGGAAAATACTTGTGATTTTTCTTACCGAGCTCTAATGCTAAATTAAAAGCCGAGAGATTCTAGATAGCTTCTTGAGCTGAGCCGAGCTGAGCTGAGCTGAGCTGCGCGCGGTATCGCAGACATCCGCTGGTTGTCTCCAGATCTGGTGTGCCGGGCTGACAGCTCGACTCTAATCCCTGCCTTCAGAGAGAAAAGGCGAAAGAAAATTGGATTCATGATGTGTAACATTTTAGCCTCTAAATGGATGAAATAAGTATCTCCTCCTGAGTAAGTGAGCTGCGTCAGCCTTAAACAACACTCTCAAAAGGCCCCGGACGAAAACAATAGCTGCTCACCGTCGCCTTAATCTACCGCGGAGTGAGGGAGAAACGCAAAACGGAGGGGAGACGAGAGGAGCAGGGAGGCAGCGTCTTACAAAGGATGATAAGATTAAGGTTATATGGGAAATTTGTCAGGCTCTTATCTGAAATTCAGTGTCTGTGAACAAAATAATAGGCGGCTTGAATTGTGTAGAAAAAGCGTCGGAGATTAAATCTTCGCCGAATCAAATATGAGAGAGTGGAGGTACTTACAAACACATTAAACTCGGAGGGAAGAAAAAGTTCATAAATCACTTTATCACGTGAATATCCAATATGTCCCTTTTATGCGCTTTACCGGGATTTGCCGGAAAATACAAAAGGGCCAATTAAAAATGAGCTATTTGGGTCCGCTTCGGAGGAATATCGAACCCACCGATTAAGCTTTTAAAAACACAATCTCGATTTGAATGAACTTGATTTACAAAAAGATTGTTTATCTATCGATTAACTGACGTTCACCAGTAGGCCAACTCACACCTCGGGTCGGTAGCTTTGTATATTTTCACATTGTTGCGGATCCGCACGGAGCAATGCTCGTTTCATTAGCTTCATTAGCTTAATAAGCTTAATTCTTATTAGCTTATTAGCTTTATTAGCTTCACACCTGTTCACACCCTCGTTCACACGTCATGCAGACGTTCACTCTCACTAATGCATCGCAGAGAAACACGACCAATCACTACCTCATTCATACATGGTGTAAACATTCACTCGGTCATTCATAGGTTATATAGAAACATACAAACCTTCACACGTTATATAGACAACCATTCCCATACTTTCACCTACTGCATGTTCTTGATGACGGAGGAAATCGGAGAGCCCGGAGGAAACCGCGCCGCCCCGAATACACGTCTTGACATGATTTTCAATTTTCTGTACCCCAAAAAAGTTACCTATAATATAGTTCTCGTTCTTTGTCATTTTTAATATTTCTGATGTGAGGAGATTCGCGACTGTCTATTTTTAATTGCCCCAACGGTGACTTTCCGGTCCGGGGGAAGAGTGGTGGGGCTCTTTAACATCTTCAATGTCTAAATTAGGTTAATAAGTGATGGCAAATTGTGACACAACTTTCCCTCATGGCTCGAGAAGCTGTGCTTGCGCGAAGGGGAAAAGATCGGCCGGCGATAAAAGGTTTCCAGCACAAAGACTTTGATTTCACCCGCGCCAATTATCTCCGGAGCCGAGGACCAATTAAGAGCTGAACCTGTGGCCCGGTACACACTCGCACATCTCAATCAATTAACAAATTACATGAATGTTTAATGGTGACTTTTGGAATCGCCAATTACAGTGGTATGCCCCGGAGACACCAAATAGGCATTCCCTTAGAGTGAAATGCTTTTTTTTCTTTTTTTTTTTTTCAAGAAAATTAGACGCCCCTCTGACACTCGAGAGTTAAAGCCCCTGTCCGGGGGAAAGTGTCCTTCTTCGCCATTATCCTTTCGGATGCTTAAACTTCACTGTTCCGAAGGAGAAATAGTCGTTTCAGTAGGAAGGTACCTGGAGGTGCCGAGGACGTTCGGGATCTTGTTAAAACGGAAATCTATCACCTTTTTAGAGAGAAAATACAAAGCCACGTCAGGGAATTGTAAGTGCAAACTGGCGAGTGGACTCACAGGCCCAACTTAAGGTGAGTAACGCTCACCTTAAGTCAGACAGGGCATGGTGGTGAAATCAGAGACTGGTGGGCGGTAAGGGATAGAAAGAGCAGACAAAAGACTGGAAAAGCCAAGGTGGTCCCAAAAACGGTGAGCGGTCTCAACTTAAAGAGCTCTTTCACACCTTGTGGTTTTAAAAAGCGCGTTACACTAGATTGCATTCACCCGTTCGCACTCACTAACATGCTAATGGCTGCCCAGCGAGGCGCTAACCAGGCCATCGGGAGCAACTTGGGGTTCAGTGACATGCAGACAGGACGAACCGGGAATGGGCCGGGAACCCCAAGACAGGAGGAAACCAAACTGTAGGGGGAAAGAAGTCTGAAATAAAAAGGGGAGGGGTGCAGAGCAATTTTAAAAGACTGGGATCAATCGCTGTCTCCCACCCCCCCCCTTCTTTTCTCTGTTTCACAGGTTAAAGCTGCCATTGGTACAAAACTTCAAACTCCTGAAGAATTCACTTAAGAGGATCATCCCGCACTTGGACGGCTGTCTTTTCAAAATGGGGATTTGTCGCCGAAAAATACCCGCCATTAGTTCCATAAGTTTCTTCTTTATCCACTCAACGCTAATTTCCACCTATCCGCCCTGAGCGGCAATTGAGGGGATGCTAATCTTGACTGACTCCCCACCGGAAAATTACCACGAATATCATAAGCTGTTTAGGATGTCATTTTATTTAAGATGGAAACTTAACCTTTGCCCTTTGCAAGTGGTTAATCTATCCATTAATTTTATTCTGTTTTTTAATTTCACTGTATCTTATTTCATTTTATTCACTATTTACTGCAAAAAGCCCTTTTCGCATTACCACAGAACATCATAAGCTGTTTTAAAATTGTTTTTTTTTTTTTATGGCAACCTAATCTTTGCCCTTGGCAAGTGGTTTGTTAGGGTTAGATTAATCTATTCTTTATTTTATTCAAATTCATTGTATTAACTTTGATCAAGTTCCTACTGATAAGCCCTTTTCATTTTAACATCAGAACATCATGAGCTGTTTACAATATCTTTCTTTTTTTAGATGGACACTTTTTGAATGGAAACCTTTGGTTTTTCAAGTGGTTCCACCAACTTGTATTATTTTATTTTAATCAGTTAATTTATCAATTCATTTATTTATTTGTGATCTGTAAAGTAAATTTTTCTACAAATGTCTTTTTGTTGCACACAAACACACACACACACATACACACCCAGGGAGAAACACCAAAGGCCATGAGAAACACACTTTTTTCACCCAATCCCCCTGAAGGAGCACACCTCACTGCTCAGACCTGCTCCCAACCAAAGCTGCAATTACACAAAAGCCGCCTAAAAGGCCTCGGGCGCTCGCACCCTATTCAATTCTCTCCTTTCTAATTACCACCGCCTGGGGACAGGTGAGGAGTCAGGGGTGATAAGATCTTTCCTTTTTTACCTGTGGCCAAAACACACACACATGCACACACGCATTCTCGTGCAGACAGCTACATACAGTGGGAAGCCAAGACACACATGATTTTCTTTTCTTATTAATCTTGTGAAAAATGTTGAGAATTTGCTTTTAGATGAGGCCGTGTTTATGGTGGAAGGCTTTGCCGGGGGAGGTGCATTGGGGCGAAATCAAGGTGTTTAAGGCGTGTCTCTTCAGCGACGTTCACCACAGAATTATTAGTTGTTGTTTTTTTATGGGTTAAGCAATGCTCTTTTGACCAAGACCGGGACAGAGAGAATTCACAGCGTAAATATAAAAGCTCTTTGATTTTGCAATCTTTAAAAATGCCGAACTGGCCCAGGGAACCGCATACCGGCGATGAGTGATGCATACCATCAGAGGACATTTGAGTGGCGTTGAAAGATGTGCAAAAAGCTCTGTTCTCTCCTCGGCCAGTCGGGTTTAACCGCACGTAAACAAGGTTGAACCGCCGACCCATCGCCATGGTAGCTTTGGAGGGAAAAAAAAAAAATCCATGGCAAGCTGTAATTATAATTCAGGGGTGTCAGATAGAATCGCGCTGCAACTAAAGGTTGATACTTGGTAGGTATCTTAACGCAACCAACAACAGGAAAAGAAAACTTTTTTTTTAACATTACCCTGTTATTCAGTAATTTGATCTTTCTGTCCTCGGGCTCCAAAACAGGCAGGTATAGCGCGGGTGACACGGCATTAACCTCTTCCCTCGTTGTTAAAGCGGTTGAAAAACGTAAATGAGAGCTGGCTGATTTTCATCTTCTCTTCACGGACCATGTGTTCTGAGCTATGCGTAAGCAGAGAATGCACCCCCCCCCCGACACAATGGGGACAGGCGTCGCTTATTGACAGGTTGCATTAATGTGAGAGGGAATCACCAGTGATTACCCCTCAGCTGCCAAGCCCCGTCTCATCCTCACACATGCCCGATACCACCGCACCCTTCCTGTGCCTCCTTCCTCTGCGCGTCTTATCTTTTCATATTGTGCACTGCTTCAATACCTTCGCCGCCGGCACAGGTCTCGGTGCCGGTGCTAAGCTGCAGATTAATGATTAAAGCATTGCACTTCTTGTCTCTCATTTTCTTCCACGTTATACCTCGCTTTCGCCCAGCTTATCTCAATTCTGCCCCGAATGAGTGAAGCTTAAATTGCTGTCCAGAAGTTGGTAAGTTGGCGCGCCGGCTGCTCGAGACACGAAACCGACCGTAAGCGGCAACTTTGATGAGGACAGCGTGGAGGCCGGATGATATCATCTCGGAGAGCAGGGATTCCTGGTCGCGACGCCACAGGTAGGCCAGGGGCTGCAGGCCAAGTCGTAAACATCTGGAGAACGGGTGAAAGGGGAGGTGAGGGCGGTGGGCTTTAGACAGCAAAGACAAGAATAATTTCGTTTCACAACTTTCAATCTCAAATCATTGTCTAAATTGAAGTGTTTCTCATACATAAAATTACATCTGCGTGCATAAGTTTGCCCAGAACATCTGTAAATGTGTCTATCTTGCTGAGGCGATGCCTTAACTAAGATTCTATAGCTTCAATGGTAAAGACTTTGCCAGAGGATATGGATTTTTTTTATACATGCCTACTGGCAGAGCCCAAACAGATCAATAAGGGGCAATTGAATACGCCATTCAGACACAATGACGTCAAATTTGTGCTTCATCCGCCACAAGGAAAATATAGATTTGTAGCCATCATCTGCGTTTCACCTGCATTGATGTAGATCCACGTTTTTGCTACTCCCATGCATCAGCATACAGCCTGGCTTATCACTAACGCAAAGAACTTAGAACAGAAAGTCTATATATCTATCTAACAGAGCGTCTTTTGTTCATGCATTATCAATTGTCTGTATGTGAAGCTACCAATACACAGTATTGAGGATATGTATGAAACATCAAGCAAACACAAGGCAGATGTACCACTCTGGATCCTCTTTTTTAATTTCATCACGAGAGCAAAGAGGAGATTTATAGGTGGAGTACAGGAGGACTGGAGCTCAGTTGGCGAGGGTTAGATGGAGGCGGGTGATTGGCGACCGCCAAAGGGAGCGGCAACAGGGAAAGAAGAGGTTCTGGCCCTGCTGTACTTGGAATTCACAATGCGTCAAAAAATTCAAAGCTGTGAATACAGACTATGTCATAAACCTGGTGTCCGACTGCAATCATAATATTTTATGATTATTTTTGAAACCTATTCTCTTAATTTTTTTTTTCATGTTTTTTAATTTATTTTTTTTATTTTACTTATTGCCCACTTTCCTTGCAATGTCATACATTGGTTTGGTAAAGTAACATCGACATTCTGCCCCTCAATGATTGGACTTTTGGCTTAGCTGCTGCACGCAGGTACGCGCCGGAACAGGGCTGTTGCAAAAAACAAAACAAAAACAAAACTCATCACCAGCAACAAAGCACGCCTCGCCTCGGCATTGAAACGAGACTTCAAACTTGCGACCAGAGAGGGCAGCAGAACACTGCTGTTCCTTCGGGCGTTGAATGATACTCTTTAATGAGAGGAGCACTTTTGTGTCACAATGTGTTCAGCTCGGGGAAATATTTGGAGACAATGACAATAGCAGACCGGGGGGAAAATCTTAACAATACGGGTATCAATGTCATTAGTAAACCATCTAATTTTCCTGAAAATACAACTGCTGTTTCATTTCTTTTTTTTTTTTTTTTTTTGTCCTTCAAATCATTGCCGCATAAAAAAAAAAAAAAAAAAAAAAATAGAACCACACTCTGAAATCATTGTAAAATCAAAGCCAGTCTAAATAAAATGTGCATAAACAAACCATTGTGTGTATGCGTGCATGTGCGCGTGCACACGTGTGTATGCGTGTGTATATTTGTGTATAAATATGAGCGCATGTTTAAACAAAACCCGGTCCAAGTTTGGAACACACAGTGAGGTGAAGACTACAGAGGATGTACTCTTTCCCTTCAGTGGACCGCAGAGTGTGCGTCATTCGCGCAGAGGCCGAAACGTGGCGGGTGTGTGTGCGCTGGATGGCGGGTGCTTGACTTACACGTTTTCCACGCGGACCCTCTGGTAATTGGAGAGAATAGCTCCCACGGACACGGCCTCGATACTCTCCTTTTCCTGGGGGAAGGACAGGGGAAAACTCAAGATGCGACGCTTTCTTGCCATTTTTCTACGGGTGCAAGGTTAAAGTGATATGATGTCACCATCCCAAGGGGCCAAGATACTGTTTGCTTGACCTACAACGGTGTTCCAAAGTGTTATCTGAACGAAACCGCGCAAACATATTGAAGCACATACACATACACACACAAACAGACAATGAAAACAGATTTCTGACGTCTCTTTCCTTTCATTGGACCGCAATCCTGTAGGGATGTTTACACTCTGGCCATATCAAGGCCGCTGTGGTCCAGCCCAAATCCCCCGGAGGTTTGTGTACATTGCTCTGCGGGTGAAATACATGCGAGCGTACGACTGAAGGAATCAGGGCAGTTCCTGTACTTTATCAGTAGTTGTGTATGTGTGTGCGTGCGCGTGCGTGCCTGACCATGGCACCTTCCATTCTTCTCGTCCCCGTCTTGAAGGCTGAATTGCGGTGACAGCTTGGATGTTGCATTGAAGCACCGAGTTTGTGACTGCCGTGTAACTTTGGCACTGCTGTGGGCTAATCTAATTGCTTTCCATATCATATTCATGTTTTGGGAAACAAGTTAGAGGACCGCTCGCTCATGGTGGTGGTGGTGGTGGTGGGGAGGGGCGGGCTTCGACACGGCTCAATCTTCTCTCCCGCAGACGGGCTGGGGTGACTCGGAGTGACACGCGCGAGCGGACGCGCGCAAAAAATAAACACGTGCACGCCCCTCACTCTGCAGGGGCAGGCGCCCCTCCCCTGCAGACACACACCTGCAGATTCATTAGAACATTACATGGGCTGTAATTAGAATGAGAGGCAAGGCTAGAAGGACTGGAGGGATGCACTAGTCTCAGTAAATTACATTGTAGCCATTATCAATTTCCCTGGCTACTGGTCCTTAAGATAACCCGCCACCCCTCCTTCTCCCCGTGGTCCCTTCCTGCAATTTTTCTCTGCCTGATAAACATGCTGATTAAAGCGAACAGCGTGTAAACCTTTGATACTTTCCTAAATGAAATCCATGCCCTGCCTGAGGCCTGATGCAACGTACTGTGTCTCTTGTACACACACACACACACACACACACACACACGTGCACGTACGCAAACGCACACACACGCATGCAAACACACACGCGGGCATGCCAGCTAATCAGATAAAGGATGTACTGTGTGCGCCTGTGTGCGTGTTTTGCAGTGGCGGAGGACGTGAGGTAAAAAGAGATAACAAGCGTGTGGAGAAAAACAGGGCCAGAATTTGAATCTTTGACCCAAAAGTTGAAAGAGCTTACGGACGCGCGGGATTCGCTTAAGTTTTAACATCATGAGCCAATCCCAGTGCTCGGTGACAGTAATTAAGTCCGACTGATAACATTTCAGCGCAGCACAGAGCTAAGGGGGCTGCAGGCGGTGTCATGTAATTCTTGGTAAGCCTAAGGGCCGGCACTCTATTCCGACGCAACGATAACCTTTTCCCTAAATACAACTGTCACTTCCTAAAGGGGCAAATTAGGAGGTAAGGAGTGGGATAAGGAGGAACAGGGAGAAAAGGGATGAGAGATAGGAGCGTGTAGAACAGCTTTCAACTTGGCCCAACAGAATAACAGAGCGTCTTGGCAACAGGGCACAACAAGTTTGTCTTGTGTTTCTCCCTATCGCTCTCTCCTTGCCTCCGGAGGATACATGTTTTAGGTACTCGGGTCTTTGAGGTTTAACTTGGCCTCGGCCGATTAAATGGTTTCTCCTTTCCCCGGCTCTCATTACATTACATCATTCGGCCTTAAAATACCCAGGCCGACTCATTACTAATGATAACACGGGGCAAATTCCTCACACATTTCCCTTGTTTTCAGGGAGAGGAAACTGTAGCTACTAGACCTTTTGGCAAACGTTTTCGGAAAATTATTATTTTTGGACGTGGCTCTGTTTTTGTCACCATTATAGCAATCATCGGGAGACAGGCAGAAATGAGGGGGAAAGCTGCCCCCCTGGACGTGATGTTACACATTCTGGATACATTTTCTTGTTCTCCTGCAACTAACACTAACTAGGAACCGATTGATATTGAGGGAATTGTCCCGCGTGCGTTCACCAAGCGCTAAAATAAACACGCAAACTCTGGTTTTTGCGGTGACCGAAACACTGAGCAAAATAGTTTATTGTGTAAATAACTGACAAAGCAGTAAGGTAGCTCCTGAAGAGCAGCGTAATCATGGAAAATAATAAAATCTTTACGAGCGCTATCTGGCTAAGTGATGTTTTGACTATGTTAAGAGGTGTGACCTGGGTAAGAGGCTAACATATTAATAAATCAAGACAGAGGTCATCGAGACTCCGGCGACCTACAAACCGTTTTTCTGTCTTTGTGACTTTTGGCACGAGATCAGAAGAAAAAATCTTTCCATCGGCACTGGATTTTTGTCTCCCTTTTCTTTTTCTTTTTTTTTTCTCTCTTCACCATTTAATGACTCTAGTTCATTAAAGGAAGCCTCACCTGAACTCAGACCCGAGGTCCTGCATTAACTCACCCCCGGAGCGGGACTAATTCCTCCTTGTTGTGCAACAGTGTGACCCCCAGAGCGGACCCGTCAGACGCGCTAAACAAAGGCCTGGCATGGCTTCAACTGTCTTCTCCAGAAAAGCTATTAATGAGGATCTATGGCCCAGAGCAATGGAAGCCCTCAGTCCCCCGGCCATGTCCATCAGTGTATTTAGCCCCATGCAGTCATTAACTTCTGTTACTAATTGTCAAATTCATTAAACTACGCCTTCCCCCACATCCGGATGTCTCCTGTGAAATGGATGGAGAGGGCTGAGTTATTAAGATGTCAGCCGCGGCAAAGATTAAGACCGGCAGAAACGCTCAACAAAGAAATGATACGCCATTAAACTGTATCAAGGTAATGTCCGCGATACACTTTACAATTAAATATGCATTCATCTTTGTAAAAGGAATAAAAAAAAGAGTGGTTCAAATGTACTTGCGTTCATAGACATGCCTCCAGGAAAGATATGTATCCTGAGGCCCTGAAGATATAGATATACTTAGTGACTGCAAAGCGCCCAACTGAATGCAGCTATTTTACAGGATTAAGGTACTTAGACGCGCCACACATTCAGTCGGTGTAATGTTCAACCGTCAAAGCCATTACCAGAAACCAAGGCAATTAGAAAGCCATAAAATATTAAAAATTCAATATTCATATTCATATGGAATACATCAGAACCCTCATTAGCTCGCACTCCCTCTCTCAATGGCTGTCGCAAAGATGTCTTAATTATACACCCTAACAATACAAAGCTCCATTTTGCAAAATGGTAGGTTTCCGAAAAGCCCGCTTTAGCCTCCCCTGACAACTGTGAAGCCAGAACTGTCAGATCTCAACTATTATCGACTATCTTGACAGACCCACACGCACACATAATTCCATGCAAAAAAAAACATATTGTGTTTAAAGTTGGTGATAATGTACTTTCTAATAAATCACTGCCTTTTGTAAATTTTAATGTGATGGCAGGTGGAAAATATGAAGAATACAGGATGCAGATATTCGCCGAAGTCCAACTTTGCTCAAGGGCTTTACAGGTTCTCCATTGCTGCGTCCCCACTGTCATATCGACACCGCATCAAAACGGGTGCCTTTATCTCCCGTGCCCTACTTTCACCCGACACGACCGTCCGCCGTGTTTTCCAGGATCCATCAAGTAAGTGACTGGATGCAACATGGTTTTAATGTTCCCTCCATTAGATCAGCTCGGGGCCCGCTGTAATGTAATGGGATTGTTCTCCCCTGTTGCCTGACATGGTGGGAACATGGAGATGGGGTTTGACCGTGCTACAACATCTCAAGTACATGTGATGCGGGTGGGATGGGGCAGCCGGGGTCAAGTGATTGTGTTTAATGCAATGCGGACGAAGTCCAGGGGCGTGTTGGGCCTGTCTCTGCAACTCAAGACACGCCGACGTGACACAAAGCTCGGCGTGAGCTTACTGGGAAAAGACGCCCCTTATTTGTTTTGAATCAGCCCCCTCATTATCATCGGGCGGACGCGGTCATACAGCAAGGTGACTCCCGGGGGGAGGTTGATAAGAGGCGTGATTGGATGGCGTCGTTTCAGCCAATGCGCTCGGAGGATTAGAAACTCCACATTCAAGTTGAAAGGCGGAAACCTCACGTCCTTCCCTGGGTCCAATGCGGTGACAAAATGCACATTCAAGCTTAGCGGAGGTATTCGTAATGCAAACATTGTCCGAAACTTTGTTTTAAAAAGTCTTTTAGAGACATTCCCCTCGCTAAATGGCCTGGGCTGCGTGAGGCGGCCGCTGAATGACGGGATCTCCCTTTGTGCGTGCAGACGGGCTGACGAGATGACTCACGCCATGTCAGTCCTCAACCATTCAGAGAGCGGGAATCAGAAAAACAAAACGCACTGCTCGTAAAACCCAAATGCCTCCCCACCGCTTCCTGTGGCGAGGATGAGGTCAGGGGTAGGATGAAGGGAGGGGGGGGGTTTACCTGCTCCGCAGGTGGACAAAAACAAGAGAGGATACGACCCTGGACGCCGTCTCGTCGGTACGTGGAGGGAGCGACGCTTATCGATGAGCGGGATGAGCGAGTAAACTGAATCGAACCGAGATGCAACCGCAGACAGCAGAGGAGGTTTTATCAGTGCAGCCGTGCACACACACACTCGCGTCTCGGACGGTGATTCATTTACAATGACAGAGCTGTTTTCGGGCGATAGGGCCCGAGCATAAATATGCCATGCTGCGCAGCTGGAAAATGTAGAAATTCATCTGGGTTAAAAAGTAAAGAGATTAATGTTTCACGAGTTTCCTCTCAGATATATATATGGGTACATAAACACGGACCCAGCCAGTCTGGGAGGGAGAGGGCCGCGGCCAAAGCAAGCACAAAGCCCTGGTTTCAGCAGTCCAAGGACAAGGAGGCTTTCCATATCAACGTGCATGGAAAACTAAACGTTGGGAAGTGGTGGTGAAGACACAAGGTTGTTTATCGATGCACCGTGCGTCTATGAATACTTGCAATTCAAGCTCACAAGTTATGGTTGTTTCTAAGCTAAACAAATTGTCAAGATGAACCTCTGAGCTCTTTCAGTCGGCAGGAAATCTCCCGAGCATTTCAAGGTCTTGCTTCGCGCCGTTTGAAGGACGCCGTTTTTTTTCCCGGCGACGCATAAAACAAAGTTATAAGAGGGACGAGCGTCGGCGTCCCGGAGGCAGGCGGCCGCCTCTGGTCTGAGGCTTGGACACAATCAGACAGGAGAGTCTCACACCACAGAGAGGTAAACCGTGTCAGTTGCTTTTCACGGTCCGCGTCAACCACCTAGTCCACAGGGTGCGTGCACACACACGCACCGACATTCGTGTGTATACACAAAGTCATGCGCTGACCTACAAACACGTGCGCACGCGCCAAAATGTTAATGTTTTTCTGGTGAGGTCAGGTTCCAGGCTCTTGGCATCTTGGCTCTCCTGTCCTCGACTGTGAGCGGCTCCAGCAGACGTCGTGGACAGACCTTCTCCCTCCCCCGGAGAGAGAGGGTGGTGGGGAGAATATAGCGGCGACTGCTGCTTTAACCCACTCTCCAGACTCCAGACGTTGTTTTCCTACGGCTGGTTATGACTTTAGCTGCGGGAGGTGATGGGGCCTGCCACAAATATTTCTTGTGGGGAATGGTTCACAAAACAAAACATAAAAGCCCCCTTAATTTTGGAGTAGATGAATGGCAGGGAGTTGTTACACTTAGTACTAGCCCACAGCTGTCTGCGCGCTAACATTGAGCCTGACTCACTGCAGATACTGTTTAGTTTAAGAGGCATTGTGACAAGTCCAACATTTCATCTGACAGTATTTTTTCTTCAAAGCTTAAATGGCCGGTCCTCCGCACCGATGTAAAGTAAATCTTTTTTTTTTTTTTTTTTTAATCCAAATTGAGCAACGCGTGCGTGAGGTTCATGTTTCCATTTCAACATAAGTTATTTTCAGAAAGGCCGAGGAGATGGATGGAGACAATAAAAGCGGTTGTCAACCGTCGAGCGCGTCGAAGGTTTTAAAAAGTATGTCGAACGCGCACCCCGCATAGAAAAAAAAAAAATCAATGATGATCACATTATTTAAATAACCGTAGATTTCGTTGAATTTTTGAAATGAAGAATAATAAAAAGAAAGAAAACAAAGTAATGACCTGTGAAAGTCAGTGGCGTTTACACCAGTGCGTCAAAAGTATTACGGATTTTCCTTTACTCTACACCGACCACTTGAATGCAAATGACCTATTGATTCATCCGGCGCAAAAAAATAAAATCATAGCAGAAAGACCGTAAAGACACGCGGGCTCTTCGTTGAAACAATGTCCAACCAAGCAGTGGTAGTGGCTCATGCCCTTGGCGACGCAAGATAAGGCTATCAGCTTCCATCATCACTAAACAAGATTGAGCAAAGTACATTAAGCAGAAAAATACAAACAAATTACAAAGGCTTGAGGCGAGGCTCTTTATCTAATGTTTGTGGGGACTGTTAGCGTCAGCTGGAGGGAAATGGGCCTGCATCTCATAGATCCTGTCCCACCACTTCCACACGGCCAGCGAAACAATACACAGCGCCATTATCTTTGCACTAATACTATCCTTCCTCGTGTGCAAAAACAAGCCGGGCGGAGGAAAAGATAACAATGGCGACCGCATTGGAAGGCGACGCAGAGAGACAGCTGTTTGAAGGAATTCATACCCGCTCGTGCAACGAAAACCTTAAACTGTAGTACTCCAAAAAGCCAAGGACCGGAATACATTTTTACAAAGAACTTTCTATGGAGCGATCGTATCATGTTTTTGCAGTTTTGTTAACTGTATTCAATAACGCTGTTCGGAGGTCTCGCTGCACCACAAACAAGCGCGTATTAGCTTTGTTATTGATCTGATCTCCTAAACCCTCGCTGTGACCCCAGAGGTCATGATTTATGTATCGAAGTGTGTTTTTTTTTTTTTTTGTTTTCGTTTTTTGAAGAAATCCATTTTCCTGTCGAGCCCCCCGATGTACCTCTAATGCAACGCCGCACCGGTAATCAGAGATGGGCGGCATGTTTGATTTTGACTTCCCCCGCCTTTTCGTAGTTCTCTCCCCGCCTCAACTACTTGTCTTCCAACACCTCAGCTCCCTAATCAATACAACTGAGCTTCGGGTTCAACTGGAGACTCCCCCGGCCTGCCCTCGCTTCTGCGCTCCTTTATCCCCCCGCCCTCCCGACTTCCCTCACAGCGGGATGCACCTCCATCAGGGCGCTCAGGAAAGCGCAGCGCCAGGCTTCAGATGGATTTGGATGAAAGTGTGACGACAGCGCAACCGCAATGAGGATGCCGGTGCATGGAAGGAGGGAGAGGCGGTAATGGAAAAGAACGTTCAGACTCGAGAACAGCAGAAATCATTTGGAAATAAAAGGGAGTATATGTGAATACGATAAAGGCCAAAGAAACAAGACGATCAAGAAGGGTGCTTGAAAGTTATTTTCCCAGGCGTCCCAGGCAGAGGGAACGCTGGTTCGTTGAGTTGGGAACGATGTCGGTTTCAGAAAAAAAAAAAAAAAAAGATCTTTATGAATGTTTAGGAGAAGTCGAACGCATCACGGCATAGAAAATTAGATTTGAAAGTAACATTTCCGTCGTTCTCGGAGCTGGGTCTCAGTGCGACAGAGATGTCACAGGGCGGCTAATTAAAGCTGGCAGAAAGCCACGCGTGCACAGATATCCTATTGTTCCTCATCACTCTAATGAGCTTAAATGTCTTTGTCTTTATTCATCACCTCAAAGGTTACAGTCACTGCATACGAGTCGCTGCGTTGTTTAATATTACCTATTACTACTGAGCAAGGCTCCGGTCGGAAACTTTTTTGCGGCAATGAATGGAGCGACGCTTTCAAGGCGACGAATCTTCATCCCTGAAATCTCCCTTTGGAAGCAATCAGAATGGTTATTAACAGAAGTGATATGTTGATTAATATGAAAAAAGAAGACTGTTCCGTAAAAAAGATCGGGGAGCGTTGAGAAATTAGTGGCGTTTCCCTAATTTCCGATGCGAGCCGAATGGTCACAGATTGAAGATATCCGGCTTCCACGATCACAAAACACTCCTACTGAATATGATTCGCTGAAAGTTAAGATCAAATCTGTCAATTGTTGCCGGTTCAATCTATGAAACAAAAAATAAAAGATAAGTTAAATAAAGTGTTTGAGCAACATTTCTTATTGCAGGAAGAAGGAAAATGGGGCTACAAGCGAGGCAAGTGAGTCGAAGTGAGATAGACCTGTTATCATGTAACAGAGCTTTGACCTGACCTTGAACACACAAGAACGCACGCGCGCACACACACACATACACACATGCACGCAGGCGGGGTCATGGGGCATAAAGAGCCCCTGTGTCAGGTCACAGAGCAGAGAGAAGGATAAAGGACTTGAGGGATGTGATATGACTAATATGAGGGGTTCTGCGGGCCTTCGGGGGTGCTGGCGTTACAGCCGGGGGTGACTGACACTGCTGATCTGTATCACACATCATAGCAGATCACAGCAGAGGAGAGCCGACCAATCACACACACACACACACACACACACACACACACACACACACACACACACACACACACACACACACACACACACATCTGACTCAATACGAAGAGCAGAATCCTTTCCAGAATCCTCACAACAACATATAAATGTATTTGAGATATTAGTATATTTCAGATATATATGTGTGCATATATAGAGAGAGAAAATTCCAAAATTGTCTATTAGCGATTGTATCGTATTGAAGATTGCAGGGTGTATTTATATATGTATTATCTTACTGGCTAAATCCACACATGTCGATGTTGTCTAAATTTTTCCACTTCAAAATGAGGAAAAAATTAAATAACTATATGTACCAGGAAATTACCAGATGGATAAGAGTGCACAATAGATAAATTAAAATTAAAATCAAAATAACACAAAAACCTGCAAGAATTTTCATTAAGATTAGTCAGGACTTAATGAGCTGTTGGACGAGAATTAAGGCTATATACATTTGAATTAATTTGAAGGTCCTAGTGCTGCACTCTAGAAGTTTTTTTTTCCACAAGTATTTAAATAAGTGGGCGCTTTCCTGTCGAAGCCAGGGGCACACGCCGTCACTTCATGTTATATGTGTTTTCGACATACATATCGTAGCAGCGCGCGTATCACTTCAAGTACGGTGATCATTATTTCTCCTTTGCAACACCTCTTGTTTATACTTAGCGTAAAAAAATCTAGATATTAATCGCTTTGAACGCCAGGCGGGGGAGGGTGAAATAGTGTCATCTTTGAAATTATATAAGCCCCCCCACGCCCCGTCCCCTCCCCATTAACTGCAGCTGAAAAAACTGTTATTTCTCCCCGTCTGTGAGCCGGTTCAAAGATCAGCACCTAGCAGGATGGGACGGGAAAGGCTGCGGCTTGCACGTCTATCAGGTTACCTACTTCAAAGAGTCAGTGCCATACACAGCCAGCGATGAGAGCTAAGGGGCCGAGGATAGGGTCACATTGTCCCTCGACTATTATCACTGCTGCCAGTGCATGGCCGTCTGTTTTTTTCTTCTTTCTATTATAATTTAGATTTTTTTTTTCTCCCCCCCCTGGTCTGTCAACAATGGTTCTAAAGAATATGATCTCTCCCTTTGAATCGGTTTGAATGGCTCCAAACATCTTCCAGGAGGCCGGTGCGTCTGTAGTTTGTCAGCGGCCGGGAACAGTCCATAGATGGCACTGTTGGCTCACACTACGAGCCGGCTGCTGGCTTTGCAAAAGAGGAGGAGGAAAAGGAAGAGGAGGAGGAGGAGGGAAGAATATCCACTAAAACTCATCAACTCCAGATCTGAGAAAAAAAAAAAAAAAAAATTAAAAAGATCTTTCATCTATGCTCTGGTGTCATTTGCCAAATATAATCTTGTAACTTCTAATTAATTCAAACTGCTATGAAGAATCTTTCAAAATATCACACTTTCTAAACAGAGCACATTTTCCTCACTAAAACTGTTCTTTTCCATTTAACAGCTCATTATCAAAAGAAATGTGTGTTGTTGCTTTTTCCCTCTCTCTTTCGCCCAGCTCCATCTTCTCCTTCACCAATCAACAACATGGCAAACTCAACAGTGACAGAAAAAAAGAAAAAAAAAGAAAAACAAGAACACAACAACACATATTAGGAAGTGGAAAATGTGAAAGTAGGCAAAACCCGTGGCTTTTGAAAGTGAAGTTTTAACCGACCATTTCCATTCAAACTGAATTTAAGTACATAAATAAAATGGCACGAATCGGTAAACCCCCTGATTAGGAAGAATGTCAGAGAGAGGTAACTTGAAATTCGAGATAAGAAAGTTGTCCTTTTTGTTGACGATACTTGAGAGAGAGAGAAAGAGAGAGAGGAAGTCTGTTGTTTATGGTGTGAGCCTGTTGAAGACGGTGAGCGGGCTAAACCAGGAGACGACTGGGGGTCTGCCGGCCCGCCAGGGGCCCCGTGGGAGTCCAACTGCCATGATCTATGGCCCGTCTGACTAGTGAGGTCAGACCAGAGAAACCTTGGAAATGGGAAATTAGCAGGCCTTTGCAATTAGAGCCCTGACCACAAGGCCACGATTGTGTATTGCATCACATGCCAGAGGGACGTCCGCAGTTTGACGACAAATACCCGGGAAAGGCCAAAGCCCGCGGCGCAAACGCAGGGCTGCGCTCACAAGACACACAAACAAAAGGGCTCTCCCGTGTAGCCGAGCTGTGTAAAGTCACGGATTAATACAGGAGATGACAA
This sequence comes from Fistularia commersonii, assembly GCF_037954325.1. Taxonomy (NCBI): domain Eukaryota; kingdom Metazoa; phylum Chordata; class Actinopteri; order Syngnathiformes; family Fistulariidae; genus Fistularia; species Fistularia commersonii. The sequence goes on along the minus strand of NC_141284.1, from coordinate 22,764,160 downwards.
AGGAAGTCAGATGGAGGGCGCAAAATGGCCCGCGGCGAGCTGATTGGCCCTCGCCAAGCGGGCAGCGTGCAGATGCACAGGGGCCCTGGAGAAGCCCACAGCGGTGGACGGACGTATCGCCGCACACTTATGGGGAAAAGCCCACACACTAAATTACACTTACAATAACTAGAATCTAAACAAATAACATTTCCTCACGATTGTCAACGGCTTCGATTCTGACACTGTCAGCTAAAATAAAAGTTTCTGAATCACTGCACAGGCGAGGGAAAAAAAAAAAAAGAAAAAAGAAAAAAGTCTTGCTTTGACTTATCCACTCCCAGAGGCCATCTGTGGTGACAGCAGGGAGAGCTGCTGCTGCCGCTGCTGCTGCAGCTGGCACGGATCATCCAGGTAGCTGCGCGGTGGCTACAGGGTTGACGCCGGACAGGTATGCGGAGCGCGCGTGCAGTCGACTCCAACTGTCAGTCAGCCGTCCTGCACTGCCGCCAGACCACCGGGGTCTCATACATAATTCGGCTTCAAATGAATATTTCCTCAATAACGGGACAAAAGCAGTTTTTGATGAAATATTAATTTGGCGATTAATCTTTGCATCTGATCTTCTGTAAGGCGAGTTTTTTTTTTTTTTGCCTGTAAAGCCGGTTGTTGAAGGGCACCTCTTCTACACATCAAATTTTGATGAACTGATGCACAGGAACCCTTTTTTCCCCAAGAGATAAGTCGGAAAAAAAAGAAAATTAAAAAAAAAAAAAAAAAAAAAACTTGCTCCGCATCTAGAGTGAAACATAAATATACTCAATAGGGTCTGAGAGCACAAACATAGCTTTTTAATCTCCCACACTGCTCGGTGGCACTTACATGCTAAGGAGCGTTACTGTACAGCAGGCCAGATGAAACAAGACAAGCGGGGTCTCTTTGAGATTGTGCTAATGGGCTACTAAGTGACTCTGAATCCATGGAGAAGAACTTGTAAAACATCTCAACAGTGTGACATATGTCATGAACCTTAGCCGAGATGAGAAGTTTAGTGGCGTTCTGAGAGCTCGCTCCTGAAAAGCAGTCAAGCATATGTCAGGGATGGCAATGAGTCAAAACGATACACCGAGCAAAGCGATGGTACAGATTGCACATTCTGTCAATGGTGTATAGTTCACCTAAGTTTAATTTATCTCACATCATGAATGAACCATTTTTTTAATATCACTTGGATGGTTACCATTGGAGGTTTTTAAAGTTCACATAAAATCACACTGTAATTCACATTCACAATTCCAGCTTCTGTCACGGGTCCAACAAACATCTCCATCTCTGTGAGCCAGTTGAATCAGCCAGTAGCCTCACACCGACAGACCAATATTGGAATAGGCCTGCTTCACAGGTCAATATTTCATATGCAAAATATTAGATTATTCCGGAATGGACGTTGGAATTGTTTAAATGCTTGGTCCTACACTGGTTGTGACATCAGTTTTTAAAATGGTTTACAATTTTTCATGATCTGATGCTGGTACTGTCTGTGTTTCAAGTCCCGCCTTGAAGAGTTTGACATCAATTGGATTTCAAGCTGTCCGACGTCTCTCTGGCCTCAAAGTAACATCTGGTTGTTATAGATTATTCAGCTTTATTATGTAATGCATGTTGGCGTCAGTGTGAGCTCCACATGTCCGGTGCTCTGCCGGCGAAAGTCCTGTTTCATCTGTATCCTTTAGTTCGTCTGATCATTCCTGGTTTCACTTGAAAATAACACATTTTTCGATCGCCTCATTAGTGGGGTGTTGAACGAGCCACGGAAGAACCGTTATATTTTGTCCGGTATTTGAGTTGCCTTCATTTATATTTTAAATAACTACAACTATCATTACAAATGAACATATGTGTATATTGGTCAGTCTTTGCCATCAGAACTCAGAAGGTCAGCAGGTTACTGTTGTGAATAAATCCTTTCAACAGAAAGTACACTGACGCAATGTGATCAGCTAGATGTTTTTATTCGCCAATATGTGGCTCATCCCCAATTTTAATCACAACACTTTCTCATTTTAGTCACATGCCTAGAGTGTGTTCAGTTTCAAATAATCTTTGCCTGAATTCAGTTACTGACTATGAGGACACACAACGAAAGGAGTTTACTGTTATGCTTACTTCATTGTATCCAAGGTACTTGACATGGCTATTTAGGCTCAGCTGACGTAACTTGGCACTGGTCTTGACTTGCAGGCGCGGCAGTTCATTCTTGTTTTTATAAATACTAAAATACAGGAACAATATATACATATATATTTTCTCTATTGGTCAAGGAGCAAATCTGTACATTTAAAACACTCCACACTATAATTAAAATTTAAAAAACAATTCCCTGCACTCAAATGCATTTATTATTCACCAGTTTATTCAACCCTGATTTGCTCCTCAGTTGTTTTGGATTGGACAGTCTCCCAAGCAGCATCTTAATTCATTTTCAAATCCTTACACAGAAACCAGACCAGTGTTATTGTGCTTATTACGCACATTGCTGTGTATACAAGCTGTAGCTGCCCATGCTGATAATTGGATTAATATTAGATAGTATCCCAGTTAGTTTGATGATATGCAGACAACTAGTGATGAAATGCATTGGAAAATAAACAAGTACGTAAAATAAGAAGGGCTGGGTCGATGTAATCAACTTTGCCGACTGGCAGCTGAAGCAGCAAAAGCAATGATTCTGATGGCTCTAGAGAATAAAATGAAGCTAAAGAGCTTGCCAGCATCATTAAAAGTTGGAAGCAGCACCCCTGCTTTGAATGCCGGAACTGGGGAGTTACACAAAGTTCAGATGTCCCACGATTGCGTCACGTCTGTCACGTGACATTGCGTCTCACTCAGCCGCCGTGTTCATACAGGCGGCTTCTTGAATGCTTTTGTGCGTCTGCCAGCTCACTTTTTCGACACAGAGCATGTCTTTGACGACAGCCACTAAATAGATCATATTTCCTGAATTAAAAGTCTCCACATGGTCTCTGAATTTTATGGAGCCACTTCATTTTCTGCAACATGATCCTGCAAACAGTTTGCAACACAATGGGGTCGCCACAGAGAAAACAGAATACTCAAAGTTGAAAAAAACATGACACACTGCAAGTTTACACTTTTCACACATGTATATCTGGCTCTAAACAACAGAGAGCTGCGCAGGTATGAAATAAACATAGTGATTAGAAGATCACTTTCACTTTCTATTTGTGCTTCAAACCGCATATGGCTTGCAGTAAAACAGGCAATAACCCACCTTTCTAAATGAGTTGCCGCTGCAGCACATGAGTGACTAGCCAAGGCTGTTTGAACACTCCATCTTGTTAGCATGGCCGTCAAAATGAAAAGCGTGTCATTAATGTCGCAGGTTTCTCATTTCTTTTTTTCTTGAACAAATATTCCCATGGAAAAATTCACAAAAGTAAGTAAAGCTGTCAAGCCAACTTAGCAAAGCAAAGAGATCAGTAACTGATACAGTGGTATCAAGTTGAATCTAAAAGAACTTATGCATTAACTTGCCCCGTGTGTGTGTGTGTGTGTGTGTGTTGGGTATCGTCTGCTCTCTGTAATGGACACTTTCCAGCAGTGAATTTTTTTTTTGCTCTCATCTGACGAGGACAATGGAAAAGGCCTACCTTTACAAGGCGAAGCAGCTGATACAGATCCTCTACCTCGTCCCCCTCCGTCTCACTGTAGTCACTGCTGGTGTCCAGGCTGGAGCCCTGGATGGTGTGTCTATACAAAGGCACGTCCATGGCCTCTGCATACAGCTCTATGGCCTGGTGGCCGACTGTTTGGTACATGTAACTGTCCAATTCATCTGTGGAGAACATGGAGGTGAGGCTGTTTTAACACGTACAATTCAAATACTTTCAAATCATTTGGGGGAAAAAAAAAAAATATATATATATATATATATATACACACAGCCATAAATCCTAGATATCTTGTAATGGCTCATCTCCAATAAAATGTTAAAAAGTTGTTTTGGAATAGACGTTTGTATTACATTTATTTCAATATGATTAATGATTCAATTGACAAGGGTGCAGAGATATGATTAGAAATTAAAATCCCAACATACTATTTTTGAGATTTTTTTCCGGGATCTGTCATCTGCATGGCAACACAAGTGAGTTATCCTATCTTCCTTTTCTTCAGGATAAGAAAGATGAGTTTACTATGTAGCTAAAATATCATATATATATATATGTGTGTGTGTGTGTGTGTGTGTATATACATATATACATATTTATATATAATTATGAAAACTGACTGGCTGTAAGTAAAAATGTACAAGACTGGGAAGAAACAATCTGATCAGATCAGTTATGAATACACATTACAACTCACCTAAAAATTCTTTTTTTAAGAAATACTGGTTAACTTTCAATGAATGATCCCTCTAATGTTTTTAATTTTTTTTTGTGACGCCCCCCCCCCATCTGAGCCTATTTGTTTGGTACATCATGTGCATCTGCAGCATAGCATTGTGGTATAGTTGTACGTGTCTGCTGCAGAAGAGCAGTTGTGCCTTCCCATAAAGGCTCAACTGTCCCTGCATATGAGACTGCAGACGACCTGCACTTGTCCCGTACCTTTGTCTGCAGGACGCAGGTTGGCCAGAGCGACGATGCAATGGCCTGCAGCGACACACTGCATCATGTTGTAGCAGCTGTCTTTGCCTCCGCTGGAGAAATGAGTACAGTGATCATACGGGTTTACACACTGTGTCTATCCATTTATATAACCGTGCAGGTTACTTTGCCTTCAATTATCATGCATGTTATATATTTTCTTTAATCTTGAAATTATAGCATCACACGCTGAAAATGAAATTCATTTCAAAACATCCGGCTGTCATTCCGTTAGCTTTACCGCCACGCCGGAACAAAACCATTACTGAAACGATTACCTTATTAAAGCGACCACTTTCATTTTTTTTTCCATAAACTCCAAGGGTTCCACATGTGAATGTTTACAACGCGATGGCAAATCGGCCGTGCATAGCAACCGGTACACGAGTTGTATTTACGCAGCTGACATGTGAGAAATCACTTCCGGGTTGCGGGGACCCAAGACGGCGAATATGGTGGCCAGAAATATGCCTGATTAAATTATATCTATTGCCCTCTCTCTCTTTATATCTCTTTATATCTCCCGCACCATAGAAATAACAATAAAATCAATAACGAGAATGAGAAAATAATAATACGATTATGAACAGCGATGTTGTCTTTCATGGTAGTAGTCTTAACATTAATAGTAGTATTGTTATTGAATCGTTAAAAATCGTTGAAGTAAAATAATATTTTTCAAACTTGTGAAAAGGCATGTCTTAATTATGCACGTTAAGATCGAAATACAATAAGACGATATCAGGTCCACAACTGGTCAAAAATACACCCATGACCATAGGGAATGAAATTTACAGAATATACAACAACACAGTTGTTATAGTAATTGATAGAATTCATTCATGGTTTCTGTTCATCATCTTTTTCCCAAATTGGAAAATAGGTACAGACAATTTATTGAGTTAATTAGGTAAAAATCAAATCTTATATGTAAGGTCAAATCAATTCATATCAGCTAATTTGCACTTCTAGTAATGAAGTGAGGAGGGTAAAGGTGCCAAGGCTTTTGAATCTTTCTTCATATCTGAAATATTTAATACACATATGCATGTAAACCCACTCTCTTTGCACATTGGCATGCAGCATCACTTCATCCTTTGTTAACAAACTGCATTCACAGTAAACGTTGGCAACTGCCTGTTACAGGACCGCCAATGCATTCAATGATGAAGCCCAGGTGGCTGTTCACCCTGACGCTCACGCTGACACTGACGCGTATCCTCTGCCTCCCATCTCTCCGGAGAGAACCGCAAGTCCATGCAGTGGTATTCACACACAGGTTGCACTTTTTTGCTCTGAGGGAGCCCTATTTTGCTCAGAGGAAAGCCTTTGATGCTCTTTTTGCTCTCTGTTGTTGTGCCAGAGCAGAATAATTGCACTGCCTTTGTGTGCTGCTCTTACCTTCTACCCTTAAGCAGGCCAAAGGCAACTGATTTTGTTTGAGCGTACAAAATTGAGAAAGACACCTCTTCATCCCAAAGCTTTTAACTGGGTCCCCTTTTTTTGTTTGTTTTTGTTTTGTTTTCTGAATCTACAACCGGCGGATGATAATGATTGTCATGACGGGAACTGCAGAGAAGGCGGGCGGACGGGCGTCGCGTTTCATAATGAGTGAAGGAGCGTCCCCAAAGCTGGTGCACGAAACAAATCTAAGCAAAAATAATGAGCATAATTACTATTCTTCATGCCCAAAGCATGCCTAATTTCTCAATTTAATGCAAAGCTTTCTATCAATCTCCAGACTGTTATTCTGTCCGTATCTAGTCTTCTTTATTTAATACAGACATGGTGGCATCAATAGAAATATGCACTTAGCATGGATGTGATGTACTTTAATACACAGTAACTGGACAAGTAATTGTCCAGTTTGAAATTTAAAAATTCGAATTTTTTCAGCATTTTATTTCAACTTTCAAATCATTAATAATCATATAAATGTACTGGCATTATTTTGAATGTAATCATCCATACAAAATCAAGCAAAAGGAAAAAATAAGGAGTTTCTAAATTCAATATTGTTTGAAAATACTCGGTTAAATATTCAAAGAAAAAATTGTCGGCCGGGTAAAAAAGCAAAACAGGCCAGATGTGGCCCCCGGGCCGTAAAATTCCCAGGTCTGCGTTGACTAGACGTGCAGATGACAGAGTGAATAGTTGTATGTCCGGTATGTCTCACTCGAGGATGAGTACTGTGGATAATGAATGAATGAAAGAATGGGGCTAAGACATTCTTGATATTGGAGAGGGACTCTATCAGTAAGAGAGGAGAGAGGTGGGGAAAAATACCTGGTTAATACTTAAAATATCCGGAAAACAGTAATGGAATTCTGCCCCTGGAAAAGTGTATGAACTATAAGAGAAACACCTGGTAAAAGTGATATTTCACACATCGCAGGAAATGTCTTTTGACGGGAAGATAGATATACTCGTCACATCCATCCCTCCGACGTAAGTTTGAAAAACGGCCCTGTCTCGGGGCGGCCAGGACACATCCCCTTGGGCGTGGTTGTCCTTCAGTTTAGTAAACTCATTAATATATTGGCTATATGCGACACTTTTGTCGGGTATACTTCAACACGGCTTCACTGCCTCCTGTAATTTCCATTAAAGCCCACGCCCATGTGATGTGACTGATATAAATTGTGTCACTTATCAGTTTTAATTTTGTTGTTTATTACGCAGATAAATAAAGAGGCATGTTGTTCGGATTTTACTCGTAGCAGCATTTTGCTGACGTAAAAGTGCATTTTATGTCCGTATTGTTGGTGCAATGGGGATAAAAAGTGTTGATGGATAGCTCAACCGAGACAGAGCCAACGGACGTGAATATGAGGCGCATAAATATGAAAGCAAGGCAACAGGAATCAAATGACACCCTTGGCCTTTTCTTAAAGGAGTCTGTGCATATGACAGGTGATTTACACAGAGACACAAACTAATTTTTGTCGCGCAAGGACACAAAAACTTTAGGCGTAATGAGAAACTAGACCTCAAATCACAAGACAATAAATTGAGTGTCAGAACAGGCCGGCCAAGGTTGCGCTCTGAACGGACAGAATACAAACACAAATACACACTTCCAGCCTATCGTCACAAACGGCGGCAAAGAACAAGCACATGCTCCAGAGGGGAAATGTTAGATTGTTTTTTTTTTCAGACATTTATTTATTTCAATCTATTTATTTTTTTCAGAAAAAGAGACGAGGATTGTGATAAACAGCAGCGCCGGTTAGCGTGATACCGACTGAGCCTGATGGTTGTTTCATTGTGAACAGAAGTGTCGCCTACGGACGCCAGAAAAAAATAATAGGAGACTAGAAACAAACGTTTCTTTCCAAGTTATCATTCAACATGGCGCCAAATCACAACAGAGTAGTCTGATGACACCTTCCACGCAGAGCAGGTCTGAACCACGCTCTTCAAAGTGATTCAGCAGAAACCCAACAGCGCCCGAGAGCAAGCATTTGGCAACAGCTGCAAGGAAAAACTGCATTTTACCCGTGAAGAAACCTGCACAGATCTGAGGTCAAAGCAGGTGGCCTTCTGTCTCGACCGGTTGGGTCGGAAATAGAAGGACATATGCAACAGAGAAGGACAGAGAGATCGAAAGCAAGAGCATGTAGCAATAATCTAATAGCGGGAATAGTTACATGGTTCTGGTGGCATGACATGATGATGTGTTTAATATTCACACAATGAATACAGGCGGGCACCTAATAAAGCATTTATTGTATTGATCGGCTCGACCCTGTCGGGAATGGCGATATGCAAAGAAGGCGTGAGGACTCCCTTATTACTTTCCTGAGTTAATCTTGGCTTTGATTTATATATCAAACTTCGCTCGGAACTTGAAATAACACATATCTTCAAAATAATGACTTGCATAGCAGAACAGGGCTCTAAACGCATGTCCTTATTTATGTTAGCATCAGCTGGCCCCAGCTAAAACTGAATTCTGGAATATCATTTTTCATGACACAAATTGGATGACAATCCTTTTGTTATACCAATTGCTGTTCCAGTTTATTTTGAACATGTAGATCTGTAAAGTCTGTACAACAGTCGGGGACATAAACGCTACTAATATCCATTCTTAGCTCTTCTACAGGAAACAAGAAAGTCACTGTGATTATAAACAAAGTTCAATCAGTGCCGACGACAGCCAAATGTTATTATGGAATTGTGATAAATGTGCATATGAGTGCACAATGCTTCAAAGCGGTATTCTTACCTCCACGGCGGTCTGATGCTGCCTCCATCAGGGGCTCATTTTCCAAAGAACTATCAACGTAATGATACCTCTTTAGGGCCTAACCACATCCAAATCAGTTAGTAAACAACCCAAACGGGGATCTGTACACATTTTTACAGACAATTAACCGTTATCATGAGGGGCCCAAATGGATTAGTGGGCTCATTAATGTCTCAGGCTAATCGGTCTTTGATTAGAAATGTGAGAGAATGTGTTATAAAGTCGTGGTTTGATTCAAACTGTGTTTGATCGTGGCACCATCTTTAACAGCAGTCCCATCCTACAAACAGCAATCATGTGTGTGTGTGTGTGTGTGTGTGTGTGTGCCTGTTTAAATCCCTCACTGATAATCTGGCTATTGCATTTATCCCGTTTGGCTTACGTACACAGACTAAAGGAAATAAATACCGTATTCATCTTCAAATGCTCCTATGTGTCTGAAAACACTGAGCTCCATTTGCATTATCGACTACATTTACCAAATGTTAAATATATTTTATAGAAAGAAGCGCTTGGGAGCCATTTCCGAGCGGCGCTGAGTCAGTGCCACAAGTAGTTTTGCCGGACTTGATTTGATTCTTTTAGTGCCCTTTTAATTGAGAGTGTCGCAGTATTTCATATCTCGGTTCACAAACGCACATTAAAATAAAATGACATCAACCGTAATTGTTCACTTATATTCCTGCAGGCCCTCGGTTGTTGTGAGAGAGTTTCCTTATCTACATTGCTTATCCTGCAGACGGCTTTGTTGGTCCGTGCTGCGACCAGCTCCGAGCGGCACTTGGCTGGAGGTAGAGCCTATCCCGGCAGCGGTCAGCGGTGATCGCAGAGCTGCACATACAGACAGACACGGAACAACTCACACACTTCTTGTCATTACATCAGAGTACATGGAAAGAACACGTCATGTGCAAAGCATGCACAGAAAAGTGGCGGCCATATTCAAACCCAGAGCTTACTTGCTATGAAGGGAGAGGGCTACACCTTGCGATGTATATGATGAAATGCGGAATAGTGAGGAGCACACTGTACTTCTGGAGTAATATGGAGGTGTGATGTAACTTGTGTTTCTAAGACTTTCCCCTGGAGTGTCTCGGAGCATCTGAGACGGCCCTCGGACCAGCGTTTAGTTTCATTTGTCCGGTGTTATGTTTATGATGGAGCGAAAGCACAGCGGCTCGGAGCTGCTCACAGTATCGGCTGGCTCCCGGCCAAAATGCTAAAGACTGATGGAAGACAGAAGCGGAGAAAGACACCGGGAGGCATTCTTTCAACAGCTGGAAGTATTATTTTGAGTCTGAGTCTGTCAAATATAGAAAAACATTGTCGTCCGTTGTTAACTTTGCGCAGGCACGCGGACAAATTTCCACACCCACAAGAGTGGGGTGTTTACAATCACACCAAATATAATAAATATGGCAAACTATTATAAATGTATCATGCCAAAATGTTGCGCAACTGCTTTCATGGAGAGTTTCAAATATCCCTTTCTTCCCGCATTTTTTCCATTTTCAATATAAATTAAAAAAAAAAAAAAAAAAAAAACGTTCCCAAATAATCCAAAATTGCAGGAAAACAAAGATCTTTCCTGCTAACAAGCCAGCAGAGCATTTTAAAGTATAAATGCAACATCCTGAATATTTGTCCTTGATTCGTCTGGCCCTGCTTCTAGCGTTCTAGAATCAAATTATGGCTTCAGCGGTTGAGCCTTGTGAAGCTCCAGCCAAGAGGATGTGGTCTATTACAGTATGCCACCGATCCACTAATTACGAAGCTGCAAAAGAAAACTGCACGCACTGTTATCACCTGACCCTGCAGCCAAACACTACACAAGATCTTTAGTCTAATGGTTTACAGAGACACTCTTCCCTCTAATTCAAACCACTGAACATTTACACTGATCTGCCATCCAAATCCTATAAATAAAAACCGGGCTCGTGTGTAGGCTACGTCGAATCTTTACTGACGCGTAATATATTGTCCTCGAGTCAGTAAAGCTACTCCACACCAAAGAAGGTGATTGTTGCCCGCGTCTGTAAGTTGGACTCTGTAATTCAATATTGCAACGGCCAAGGTTGACGCTACTTTTCAATTTTCATATTGTCTAGCTGTGTACCGTAATTCCCTTGTCTGCTCTCTGATACGCCATTTTCCAACTGTTTCCCCCCTCAGCCGCCAAGCACAATCCTAATCCAGGAAATAGCTTGCAATCAGAATATTGGAGTTGACATCAGAGGTAGCCACAGAGGCGATTCCCACACACCCCTCCCATAGCTTCAAAGCTCTTCCTGGGCCTGTTATGGGTTTCCCTCGTGATGAAGTGTGACACTCCACAAACACAAAAGCCCGAGCCCTCTCGTGGGTCCGCTTTGCTTTTCTTGGATTGCTCCGGCCCGCCCGATGCCAAGCCAACTTGGCAAAATGGGCGGCATATCTCTGAAGAGTGTGTGTGTGTGTTTTGGTGTGTGTGTGTGTGTGTGTGTGTGTGTGTGTTTGTGGTGTGGTGCTGTCTGCACGCCGTTCTTTGTGTGCGGTAACGTGTTGAGTGCAGGCGGATCGCTCGTCACAGCGCCCTTGCGTGTATTTCCACCTGATGATGTAATGTTCGCCCGTAATCAAAGCCATCACCAAGTTGTCTGTAATAACTTCCATTTTTTTTCTCTCTTCGACTTCACAATGAAACACAGAGATTTTGTTTAAATAATTACGAAATGATGAGTTAATTTCTTTGGGTTTTCAACATTTTCCACACGGAACAATTTGTTTTATTTTCTAACCCCCACCTCCCCTTTTTTCCCCATTACTCCAATGTATCACCAGTGATGGACAATGACTTGTATATTTACTCAGGCCCTGTTTTCAAGTTCAAATTTGAGGTACTGATCTAATACTTTTTCTAATGTTGCATCAATTATTATTATTGTTATTGTTACTGTTATTGTTATTATTTAATTTTCATTTTATTTATCTATTCTTTTCTTTTTTATTTATTTGTCATCTTACAGCTCTTTACTCTTTGACTAATTTAAACTCAGCCAATCAGTGAAGCATGCTGAAAATGTTATGCGTATCGTGGCATCGCGGACGGGGTGTGACTGGCCAAAAGGTTTGATGTGTAAACGAGGCAAGGAGTGCGGGGTAAAGGATACAGCCCGCTGTACTGTTATTACCATTTTTAAAGCGGGGTTTTATGCGGTTCGGCTTTTTCAGCTGTGTTGCAATCATGTATGCAATCATATGTTTAGTTTAGCGTCGAGGACGTGGGCGAGGTAGACGCCCAGGTTACAGGGCCCGTGTCCGAGCAGCGCTCCTGCCTCATCATTTCCAAAAAGGCTCACTACAATATACGTCGTGTATATGTAGTTTTCCCAAAAGCCGCACAAAAAGCCTTTATACAGTGAAAATAATACAACAAAATCTTCCTACAGCTTAGATATACAGCTTATAAAGATGTTTAACGTCCCTCAACCTTTATCTGCAACCATAAAATCAAACATAGGCAACACGATGCAGCAGCGATATTAATCTAAACAACCTATAAAACGTTAAGAGGGATCATTATCCTGCACGGTAATAACTTTTACCAACGGTTTAAGTACTTTTAGGATTTTGATGCGGGACTTTCAGCCGCAGTGAAAGCATTTTCAAAGTGAGCACTTTTACTGGACTGAGGGATCTGAAATCTTCATTCACCGCCGCTTGTCAAACCCGCCCTCGCATTTCCTTTCATCTCTCCACCTTCCCTCTCCGGCGTTTCCTCGTACTAAGACGTCACCTGCGCTGAGAGGGTTGGCTGCGGCTTAGCCAGACCGGAGATCTCGCCGCTCGAGCACACGCGAGCCCGAGTCTGCCATTTGTCTTGTGGTTTTTTTCGAGTTGGGGATATTTGTGCAACGTGCCGTCCAATGTCAACACCCGCTCCAAACACCATCGGCGCTACTTGCGGCGGGCTTCCTCGGGGAGGATAAGGATTAATGCTAGGTTGGAGATGAAACGAAGGATGATCAAAGCAGGTAGCGATGACAAGCAGCGGAGAAGAAGGACGCTGAAGTGTTCAACATTCAACTCTTAAGCTTTATTCATGAGTATGCTAAAGTTATAAAACCAAAACCTGTTTGTTTCCCACGGTATCAGCCATTTTCCTCCGCTCCCTCCGTTGTTCCGCATTCATGCGGCGTAAATGGCTACCCGTGACAGCCCGCTTGTGAAAAACAGCCTCTGATCATTCAGAACCATTTCTAAACCTTTGACTAACCATAAATAACAAACAAAATCCAAGGCCTCGCGCCGGCATCGCCACGGGCTTCGCTAGATGAGAAACCGTCAGCGAGAGAGGAGATGACCTCAAGTTTATGGTCTGAAACCTGTTGATCCTGAGCGATTGATTGTCATCCGTAAGAAAGAGCCCCCCCTCCCCCCAACCTCGGACCGCCTCCATCAATTCCCCACCACCATCTCAGCAAGGACAAGATGAATTCCAGCAGCGATTTTGCCATGAGAAGCACATCAGTGGCCTCTGCCTCTTCTTTTTATGAGGAGAATTCCACACACACTGGGCCCAATATTCCTGCTTACTGGAGTCCAGTGATTAAAGTGTATAAAAAAAGGGGGGCAGCGCCACTAAAAGGCAATGATTTAGTGAGCTGTCACCCCAGTTCAGGCGGGGCAACAAGTTCAAATCCCCACGGGAGGGTTGTAATGAAACTAAAACAAGAAACGAGAGAGGAGAGTTTTTAGGCCGAGCGGGTCGGGAGATGGTGAAAGGGTAGGATGCGTGGGTGGGACGGGGTCATCTGCAGGGCGGAGATAATGATGGGGATGATGTCGATGATGATGATGATGATGATTGTGATGGCTCCAGATTTTCCGCCGCGCACCAGAGATATTCAAGAACCAGATCAGAAGAGTTAACGTCGACGATCGCCGTTTTGTAAGGTCCAGAGTTCGTGCCTGAGGCGCTGCAAATACGATATTTCCTCAAGATTTGTCAGCGGTGTCAGTAAACACACTGTAACAAGAGCGGTGCCTGTTTTGAGGATTTCAGCAGATGATATGTTCTGCGAGCGCTCCAACTTTCAACATCAACTTCTAAACACAAGTGTTTGACTAAACAAATGATGAAAAAGGGCACGCTTTGTTTCGCAACTTTCTTTTTGTGCGTTTTCTGGTTTTTGTTTTTTTCTCAAAGCCATGCTGTTCAGCAGCGAACCCCCTCAAAGGTGGAATGCAACTGAAAAACCTTCCTGTCTGTCAACGAACCTATTTTACCGGGCGTATGGTATCATCCGGTTAGAGCTGCAGGAGCCGTTCTAGTTTGGCTTTTTCCATTTCTGAGAAAAGCCACAACTTCCTGTCCTCCTCATCTCCACCCGTGAACCTCCTTTCTAGACCTCCTTCTGACAGGTCCAACCTCAGCATCGTTCTACCCAGGTCTTCACCATCCCTCTTTGGTCCATGTCCAAACCATCCAGGCCCAACTTCATCTCCAGATCATCTAAAGTGTGCCATTTCTCTGATGGCCCTCCTCACCTCCACATCTTCATCCCTGCTGCCTCCAGCTCTGTTTCCTGTGTTTTCCTCAATGCTAATGTGTCTCTAAACCATAAAGCATCACCTTCCAGCATACCAGTCCTTTCATTCTACTCTTTTATTGCAAGTAAGTTAGAACCTCTTTTCCGCCTCTGGCAATCGAAATTTGTTAAATATTTGGAAAAACGTCGCCAACATGAGAGTACCTTTGTACCTTTGGCCGCATCAAGACATATTGTGGAAGAGTATATAATTTTGCATGGGGAAAACATGACAAATGATAACTTAAAATGTGGAAACCAGCAGTGTTCTTCTCAGCTCTGGTGGACCAGCACCTGAATGCATGGCGAATTCTCACCTCCTCTGTCATTCACATTGTGAGGCCCATTGACTTGCAGCCCCGACACGTGGATTTGCCCTCAGTTTCTTGACTTGCCATCAAATAATATTTATTTGTCTGTTCCAGATATTCGGAATATCTCAGGATAAGCCTGTACTGCACCCTGGCTGAAATGTCCCTTTGTCCCGGTTCCTTTATCCACCCTTTTTGTCATGCTGAAAGTAAATTAGCTGAGTTTAAATCTGGACAGCGAGTTAAATGGCACCTTCAAAAGGTGAACCAAAACATTTTCGACTAACGGCTGTTACTGTGTGAGGCGAGAAGGCATAAACTGACTCACAGCGCTCTTGACTGAAAATAGGGGTCCCTATTTTCAGCAAGTCCCTGACCCTGCGCTAACCTCTACCTGACCTTGTAAAGTCCAACCCTATCATTTCCCACCTCACAGGTTTCATCTGCTCGCCGCACCGCTCGCCTCTCATCTGTGGGAATGGGGCTTGATGCCTTCAAGTGCCATTCAGCTATAAAAGACACATCCTGATGGGCTTTCCTCTGTTGTATTTAATAGCCGCCCCCCCCTCCGCCTCTCCCACCCTGACCTCCGTCAACACACCCACACTCGCCCTCGGTCTCGGCTTGCCCTTTGGCTAACCCCCCCTATTCAGGGTTCAGGGTCGGGGTAGTCGACTCCGAGCCAAGTGGACCGTTGCCCAGAGGAGCCGATTCGGCCTTTAGTGGCCGATGAGACGTAAGAGACCCAAGGACCCCTCTGATGTCCTGAGAGTTATAAAGACGGGAAGACGGCCGCGGACTGTTTACAGCATTTTAAATTTAGGAAGGGAAGGCGGACAGAGAGCAAGAGAGTCACTGAAGCTACTCCACTAATACCAGAGGGAAAGAGGGAAGAAGAGTTTCATTTGTTTTCTAAACTTCAACCAGCTGAATTAAATAAAAGAATGGCACACACCATAACGCATTTTTTGGTCATGCAATATTCCTTTGACATCAGGAAAAGAGGGTTTTCATGTTTGCATGCAGAGAGACAGACAGATAGTTGGGAATCGAGGAGGAAAATCACACCCAAGTGAGCACAACTTCTTCTTTTGTATATATTTCGCAACTGGGCCGTGACACTGTTCTATTTTCTCCCCGGCTTGAGAGCACTTATTCCAGAACCCTGGATGTAGTGTTTCCTGCCACAGGACAAAGAGAGCGCCAGCGTCAGTATAGTCGTCATTTTTAGATGCGTGTGAATCTCTGAGCATCGTCAATTTATGTCTCTGCTTACGTTTCCGGCGCACTGAAGAACATTCAGCTGCTGTCCGTCCCCCCCCCTCCCCTGTAAAGCAGTAGAATTACACTGATGGTATACAAACACCAAAGATCCTCTCAGGAATATCTTTGTCATAGACATTGTTGTGGAGATTCTCAGTCATGGTGAATTCTTGTCAAAATCTTGGAACTAGACTTGAATTTCTTCACTTGAAGACGCTTCACCCCTCATCTGAGAGGCTTCTTCAGTTATTTTGTGATGGACAATTATGGCGTGGACACGATGGTCCACGTTCTTCAAACAGGATTTGTTGTTTCCACAAATGCTTACGCCGCCTGAAGGCTTCATTTTTCACTCCGCTTAAGTCGCTAACTTTTACAGCTCCGTGTCCTCCAATCAGGTACCACTAAGTCATACATGTGCTGCTCCCTCTTGATATACAGCTCCACACCATGATGTCAGCTGAAAACACTTCCAGTAATTGCCATGATTAATATTCTCAACTGTCTGACACCTTCTCTCCCCATCCGGCCACACATCCACACCAAGGTCCATTTATCAGTGAGCTCTCAAACTGCTCAGGTCCTCTGAGTGACACGCGGCGCCTTGCCAAACTCATCCTCCAACGCCGCCCCGTTCAAATTATGAGTCCGCGGACCGGTTGGGACGAAACAATGATGCCAACTTTTTTTTGAAAATGGCCTTGGTGATGAACTTTCAGATCATCAATAATAGCAACAATAATAGCAGCAGACCATATGATGTCTGCAAAAAAAAAACATCCCCGCCACTGATTGTTGAACTGGTAAACCTTCAGTAAGAGAGAGAGGCTGAAGAATGGGTTCAGTGGAAGTATCAATAGCTCCGTCTCCGCCCGTCCACCAAATCTGTCTGAAATCTGTTCTGGGGATCCTGTATGAAACTGCAACATCAAAACTAAAGTGAATGACAACATATCCTCCTTGGCGGCGGTAATCACTGACTGAACTCCATAGATAGAAGGGTGTTTACTTACAGTCATCCGCTCTATGGTGGCTAATGTCCTTGTGTTGGTTGTGGCGGCTATTCTGTGCGTCCATATCTTAGGACCAGTTTCCTTTGGACCTGCTACTAATTGTTCAGACGGAAAGTGGCGAAACCTAATGTGTAAACAGTGGAGTTCTTACAGAGAACTGAGAGGCATTGAGAGAACCTAGGAGAGCGAGAGAGCACACACACACAGACACACACACACACACACACACACACACACACACACACACACACACACACACACACATACATTCGAATTTTCATTTGAAAATTATATGAAAAAATGCATGATGCATTTAAATTTACAACTCACCATACAATGTTTCCACCTTCCGTTCTCTTTGGTTATGTGATATAACAAGCATGAAAGCAGGAATAAACACCTTAGACAAAAGTCTAAGTCATATGTAGAAACCCAAACATGACGTAACAAAGTGGGCAGCTGTGGCTCAGTCTGTAGAGCAGACTTCCCTTGGGCTCTGGGAAAATAAGTCAACAGAAAATGAATATTATTATTATTATTATTATTATTATTGGTCAGTTGCATGGCCGTTGTGTAAACAGATGAATGTAAAGTGTGCAAAGTTACACACATGATTTTACTTGCTTGTTCTTCTTAACTGGAACATTCTAATAAAGTGAGAAGATGAACAATCCATTGCTACCTGTAACTGGTTTTAGAAAGATGAACATTAGAATGCAAAATTATACATCTCTCCTTTTTTTTTGTATTTTCTCTTTTTTTTTTGCACTGGACTTTGAATTTGACTGATTTCTTGTCTGCCCAGAGCACAGAGAGTTTTAGACACCGATCCTGGAATTATGACAAATTGATAGCAGTCAATTGAGCATCTATTATTAACCTCATATGGTTCACTGTCAATTATCTGTCCCATTAACTCTGTAATACTGTATGCAGTATGTATTTAACATTGAGGATATCCAACACGGCTTGTATCTAATCGGCACTTATGAAAAAAAGGGTCTGAGAGGATGACTGTTAATGTCGGCTCAGTTTAATTAGATTTAATGAAGTGACTCAGGTCATTCATACCTATGTTCCGGTGCTTTTCCAGGATTTATAGAAATAATAATGTGCGCTTATAGATTAGCCATAAATTATCCACATGTGTTCTTGTCTTAACAGCGAGGAATAAAAATGTTTTCCCACTGCGATAATACCGTGATAGAGATGGTCTTACAGTCCACTTCAGCTGTGAATAGTGGATGTCTATTTAAAGTCAAGGGACAATTTAAAAACAATCATGCGGCTTAAAGGGATTACACATTCGTCTCCGTAGGATGACACATTCTGAATGACACTACATAAAAACAACCATGACGACATGTGAATGCTGCTCGTGCACGACGAGCGGCGAGCACCATAACGTCTCCGATTCCCTCCGTGCAACGTCCGTGTTGTGCAACGTCAACCCCCTCGCCGTGTCACTCCCGATGATCATCTGCGAACCGTCACTTGTAACAGAAAATCATTTCATTGGCACATTGATTGAGTCCTATTTTATCACACAAAACATAGAGGACAGGATATTTGTGAGAGGTTTTCTTTTCCACGGTTTCCAAAGCAGGCCGTCACCCTAGTTTAAGCTGTAAGTACACAAAAACACACTACTCCCGGCGCAGTTTTATGGTAAAAATGAAAGACCTGCTAATCTTTGGAGACTTGGATTGCCGTGTTCAAACATTACTGATTTACTCAAGCTGTGACCGAGCCTATTGTTTTTGTCTCCCATGTCTGAAGTCAGTCGTGCGTTTTAACTTTCATAGCATTAAGTCAATGAGCTCAGGAAACAGACAGTATTGTAATTCTAAACTATTTGGAGAACTTAACGTACAGCACCAAACGATGGAATTCGGGGTGCATGTTGTGTGACAATTCAATTCCTCTTTAAATTGGGATGGAAACCATTCTCGCCACAGAAATCCTAAATATGGGCTCGCTAGCATCTGACATGAAAAGCTGAGCTGCAAAACCAGATGCGCTTTCATCTAACCCCGGTGAATTGACTGCTACTACTCACACCAGTCGCTTGATTCTGTATCTGGACATCCTCTGGCTGTGAATGGCCAAGCTGCATCACCCATGGCTCCTCCCTAAGAGATTTATGATCCGGGGACATGGGATAATTAGAGAAAGGGAACACAGTGTCTCTTCGCTGAAAGATTTACACTTTACAGAGGTGCTATTTTTGAAATTGAAAGTCTGATTAGAGAGTGCTGATGGTTTTATATGGTGAAGGACTGTGGCCTCGCACACAATGTCTGGCTCATCTTGATGCCACTTTACTGGTGGCCTCATTACATCCTTCCCTGATCTGTGGGAGAGTACTCCAGCTGTGACCGTCATCCCATCTTTGTTTTTGTGCCTTTTGCTGTTTTTTGCCATTTGCATACAAGCAGATGTCATTACCAACTCACTATGAGATGCATTGCGTCAGAAGATAAATGTAACCAAACCTAATGCATTGAGGTTTTATTTCTGCAAAAAGATATTTTTTCCAGCATTTGTTAAAGGAACGGTCCCGGGACACTTCAATATGCAGACAAGAGGAGCCAGGAATCAATCAACTAAGGTTCCGATTGAATGACCAACCAACTGAGCCACAGCTGCCCAACAACAACAACAACAACAACAACAACAACAACAACAACAACAACAACAACAACAACAACAACAACAACAACAATTATGACAGAAATTATGGCCATTGCAAGTATCATTGTTGTTATTGTTGTTAGCTTATTTGGAGCAGTAGTATAGTATTAGTATTGTTATAATCATTACTGTTGTTGCTTTTCAAAGTATTAGTATTACTATTATTGTTATTATTATTATTAGTAGTAGTAGAAGTAGAAGTTGTAGTGGTAGCAGTAGCAGTAGTGGTAGAACAGTAGTACAAGAAGCTGTGGTCGTATTGGAGCTGTGTTTGCGGTTTTCTTTGTTTCAAGGTGAGAATTTCCCAGCAGCCTTGGAAAAGAAACCTCTGCCTCTGTTGCATATTTTCCAGGGTATGTTTTCATCTTGAATATGTCTTCGGCCTTATTGCTTTGACAGTCCGAGGCCCAGCACAGTGTGCAACTCGGGGAAAACCACTCAGTCATGTTATTATTATGTCATTGCTTTATATTTAGCAACGGGTAAGGCTACATCTAAAAGTATGTTGATACTTGAGTCTAATTCGCCATCATATAGCTCAGTTGGGACACTTTGCGGCTGTAAAGTCCCCTTCAGTTTTTCACCGGCACAAGACGAAATTTCTTGCACGTCAATGACATGATGGCGTGTCTAAATATATCCCCCCCCCGGTTTCCTCCGTGGGTACATTAGATTATTCATTGATTGTGTTCACTGATTGTCTGTGTTTAATGGCAGCCTCCATCTGCCGGGCCTGTGTGTCTGCGGGCCAGTGGCCCGTGGCACCCCTCGTCGGAGCCTGTTGGCAGGGGCCCCGGGCACATTCCGCCTCTGGAAGTGTGATTATTGTGGCTCGATTACGATGTCTGTGACTCCGATAAGACGCCGGTTCACTCTAAGGGCTTGGCAATTTGACCGAAAGACAAAATAGCAGGAAAATGAATGGCGCTTCAAACTGCTTTTGTTTTTTTAGCGCTGATCATCTGGATTCGGGGTGGTTTGCAGCAATCGGCGGCATATGGTTTGGTTTTACACTCCAACGACAGATAAGAAATCTGTTGGACTGGGAATCACATAACATCACATCAACAGGGCCATTCAACTTCATTGAGAGCCAAAATGGTAAAATAAAACAAATGCTCAAATTAAAAAAGCCCGACTCTTAAAGCAATTTGAAAAGGTGCCTCAAACCGGCATCAAACGGCAGCTCAGCTGTCTGATTCAGCTTTTTCCGCGGGATATCCGCGGGGTGGCTAAAGCATGTCACTGCGGGATGAGCCAGACAACAGAGAGCACGCTGCTTAGTGTTTGACACACACCTGAAAGCCCCCATGTTCTCCCTCTGTAGAAATGCCTGTGGTGGTCTCCATCAGACTGCTTGTTTTGAGGGGGTACTCATTGCCTCATCCCTGCCTTAGGGCAAACCCCACCACCACCACCGCCTCTCTTTTTCCACCCTCCTCCTCCCCCTAACTCATCAACTTTCTATTTTGTGCAGTGCACTCTCACTCTTTTCATTCTTCTGTTTCTCCCTCCTCATCCCCTCAGGGCAGCAGGTTCGGGTAGAAGTCTATTGCAGCGATCAGAGCCGGTAACCTGTATTCTGGACAGGCGTGCCACATGGGGGCACACCTTGCCCGAGGATAGGTCCATCCATGCTGGGGGCAACAGAGGCGCAGGGGCTGTGGGGCTGAGGCCGGGGGCTAGGTCTGGAGTTGGGCTGGGAGGTTGAGCTACAGTGGGAGCAGTGGGGAAATGGGCTGGATGATGGGACAGCAGCTGCATGAAGGCAAAGAAGAGCGGAAAAAAAAGGGGTGTAGAGTTGGGTGAGGGGCAGAAATACAGAGCCAGTGGGAGCGGGAAGGGTCACGGGATGTGACAGGGGTCTGCATGGTCCAGCTGAGCCTCTACTGATCCATACTTGAGTGGACTTGACAGGTTGGAGAACAGTACCACCTCTAATGATGGTGTCCAAGGTAGGGGTGGTGGAAGATTTTGGGGCTGGTGAGTGTTTGCTCCTGCACTTTGAGCTGAGTTTTATGGGTGGCGTAGGGGTGAATTCGAAGCTGAGGAGGCAAGAAGCGGTGGGGTGGTCACGGGGCGGTGAAATCGACCATTAAAACCCGCCGAGTGTGAAGTTTTTGTTTTGATTGCTGTTTCGAACCAGCCGGAGGTCTGAGTCTTGGCACGTTTGCAGCGGAGTGAGCGTGTCGTTGAAAAACTATCATATAACAATCCATCAAATCTTTCACTTCAGCTGCGAAATCGGACGAAATGTTTCGCGTTCAGCCCCTTTCAAGCAGCCGCACGCCATCAATACCGTTTTTTCACTCTGCCAGCTCGACTGATTGAGACAGCAGGCCATGTGTTCGGCTTTCACCGCAGCCCTGAAAATAGGACTTCCTGTCACTTCACCTAGAGACCACAAGCTGGAGTGGTTGGTCAGAGGACGCCTGCAAATGTATTCGCGCTTGTTTGTCTCCCTGCATACCGGAGCGCTCGCAAGACGTACGCTATCGAAGCAGAGCCTGACGGCAACGTTCCATCTGCTCGGCCGCTCGGATTGCCCCGTCTGTGCCTACCCGATTCCATCACCTTTCATGGGCTTGGAGGATGGTGGGAGTGGAGAGGGGGAGAGGGGTAAATAGGCGGTGGGAAGAGTGGTGGCGGGGTTGGACGAGGGGAGCGTACACAGAAAGTCACCCTGAATCTGCCAGCTGATTAATCAAGGGTGATTCAGCAGCGAGCGCAGCCTACCCGCTCCTTCCTGGCCAGTCCCTGTGTATTTATTTAGAGTAACCCGTGGCCAGTCACGCCTGACCTCAAACCATCAGGAACAGCCACAGTTGCGCCCAAGCATAAACAAAAAAATGCGTAATGAAGGTAAGAGGATAGAGGATGGGGCGCAGAGGACGGGGATGGGGGGAGACGGGTCGAAGGGGCGGGGGTCTGGTGTGCTTTCTTTTCTCAGCGATAGCGATCTTGAGCTTTGCGGCAGAGCACAAGGGTCCAGGCGCCAGGCAGAAATAACCGCCTGTGCTCCCGAAGTTTACATCTAAGGTGACATGGGAAGGGAAATTGTTGACCTATGTCGGACCGGCCAGGGTCCATCCATCTTCAGGCTGGAGGTATTTGTTGTCGGGTATCAAATAGCCAGTGGCAAAGGGAAAACCTTCCAATGAAAGAGTACAAGTCTTGGAACTACAAGTTAACACAAATGAGTGGTTTACCGTCTCTAATGCTAGGGTGGCTCCTCCCTTCACGCGTGCTCAGACCACAACCTTAACTCTGCACAGAACAGTGTCACGAGCAATTATGGGTGAAAAATAAGAACCTAGATGCCAACAAGTATTGCTGACAAAACTGCCATGTAAGATACCGCACTAATTCCTGAGCCATACTCGCCAGCTGATGATTTTGTGGGAGCTTTGTGGGAGATTTCACGTTGTGTATTTTCCATGCATGTTCTCGTCAATTTGTCCCTGAACATTGTGACTGCGAAGGCAATGTCGTGGGAAAAGAAAGTGTCGGTCTGGGTCACGCATCACGATCTCCCCAGTGGAAAACTTGGGGTGTTTTTTGGGCGGGGACGATGGCAGCGGTGATAGCAAAGCTCAAGCCACACTTGCGAATTATCTCCACGGCAAGAAGAGCCTAGATTTATTCTTCCTAATTTTGTCCACACAAATCGGCGGGCCTCTCCTCCATCTACTGTTTGTACAGCAATTCACTCCAGTTAATATTAAAATGTCTCAAAGCATCGAGCTTGACCGGTTTCATCATCTGGCCGTGATTTAAGTAGAATGGCAGAAGAACAGAAACAAACAAACTCCAAAGACAGAGACTCTGCAGAGAGTTATTGATTGAACATGAAGGCTAGCCAGAAGTCTGAGATGGTTTGCTCTCGGTGGTCCCATGTGGCATCAAGAGGCCCATCGCTTTCTGTCTTAAAGAGCACAAAAGACTGAAAAGAAAGAAGAAAAAAAAGAGGAAACAAAACAGAAAAGCGCACAGGTTGAGGACGTGCGTTTCCAGAGAAACCTCTCGTGCCGAAGCCGCTCACAGCGCAGGCATGTAAAAAACATTGCGAAAAGAAATCCGAGTCGACAAAGAGCTCGATATTGTGTGCTGTTTGTAGAAATTACATTTCAAAGTTATTCAAAGTTATTCAACAGACGCAGAGGGAGTGTGAGTGTACGATGACAAGGGCGCAGTGCATTCAAGACGCGTATTTACCGACCTCCTTGTCCTCTACGCATGTTTACTTATTTGCCTTGCTTGCGCAAGAAATCTGCATTAGGTGATTGTCCAGGAGAGGCAAATTGGCCTTAAAGGTGAGGAGGTTGGAGCAGGCAACACACCACCTGGTGCCAGGAGAAAGTGGAGGGGGGAGCAGTGTCCCGGCACAGCTTGTTGGGTTCTGACCCACCACAGTTCACGGCCTCTTCAAAAACCCGACTGCCCTGTTTTTGTTTTTTTCTTTAGCCGTTGCATACAGATCAGTGTTGCCTGACCGCAGCAGGAGGGGTGGGAGGCGGGAAGACAACAGAGGTTGGAAGGATGATGGGTTGGCTGGAGGGAGGGGGCGCAGCGGTGAACAACAGCACCTTTTGTCCGGCATCTGTGTAAGCCCGGCGTCCTAGGGAGTGTGACAGTGAGAGTTGCTCACGGTACAGTCAGCATTCAGCAACACGGCTGTTGAGTCATCCCAGATGGCCGTCACCTTTTCATGTCCTCTCCTTGTCTTTCAGTCCATCCGCGCAGCGGCTCAACTTTCAGCAATGCAAATGGACGACGGGCCTGGCGGGGGGAGGGGGGGAGGACGTCGGCAAGGTGGAAAAGAGCTTGAGAAAAAGTCAAAAAGCAACATTCAAATTGCAAGTACCTAATTTATTTGAACAGGTGATTAAATAATTCAAACTGAGTTAAAACGGTTAAATAAACTTGACAGTTTCCCAACAGTAACATATGAAGTGACATTAAACTGTTCAATGGCTGTAGTTCCTTATTAAGGATTAACTGACCTTTATTATGATGTTAAAGCTCGACTCAAACTTGTTTCTTGGTAAATTTTGTAACCCCAAAGGTACTTTTTCTCTTTAAAAATCCAGGACCCTGTTGCACCATTTTCGACCAAATCACAATTCCCCAATCAAGCAATTTGATCGTTTTGTGAGTAAGTGCTGAAACCTGACGTTTCTTTGTGGCCCGAGGTGCCGACTAATGCTGGTCTGACATCTGAGGCTTTTCACAGTCGCAGACCTAAAACTGAGAGTCGCGAGGAAATCTTTTGAGTTTTACTGGAGTCTCACTGGAGTCGTAACGATCTCCCGTCATCTCGGTCGTCAAGTGGTCTTAATCTTAGCTGTCTTAGATTGGCCATTTTCTAGTCTCGTGCTTAGGACAGTATCAAACGTTTCTGATATCATCACAGGTCTGTAAGTCTTTACGGTGACGCAACACAATCAACAACCAATAGATGAGTAGGTGAGAAAAAGGAAACCCGGTAGACAAACACAGAGCGGTACTGGTGGCGGAGACGGTATTTGTTGGCGTTATGGATAACGGGAACATCGAAGGCAGTCCCCGATCAACATGGACGTCCAGAAAGAGGAGCAGATGGTGAGGTGGGCAGAGCTGCCCAGTTTGTACGATGTCAACTCTCCAACATAACAAGGATGAAGGAAAAGGGATGGGCCGAAATAACAGGGGCTCTGCAAATACCAGGTGAAAACACTGCATGGTGGGAAAAAGTCGCTGAAAGAATCTAGTTGTAGTCTCGTAATTAGTGACCGTGTAAGATTCACCATCGTTGTAAAATCACAGTCTCAGACAAGGCTGCCTTAAAACTCTAAAAACTAGCCATCAGATGTGAGCATGAGTGAGGTGAAAGTTTTCCAAATCTTTTCAAAGTCTTTGGATATATGGTTGGCATAACACATGTACGGCAACGGTGTGTGTAAACCATTTCCCGGGCAGTTAAGTTGTCCATTACCTGAAACTGGGAATAAAAGAAGAGCGTTGTTTTTACAACTGTGAGGAGAAGGCCTGTTTAATTTATACTGAAATGGCAGGTTTGCGCCCCAGAATGTATTAAAAAGTTCGAGTCGGACGAATTGTATCTATAATTAGGCCGGATGGAAATCCCGGTCTATTGACAAACTGCAGCTGCGCCGCGTTTGTACGCTCCCTCCTTGTCCGAGCGGGTTTCCTCCCACCATCAAAAAAGACCCTGACCACAGCGCTGGCGGAAAGAAGTGGACGTGGCCCCCCCAGGAGCCAAATGTGGCTTTCTCACTGCTCCCCGGGGGGGTTGGTCACTCTTGGCTAAGTGGTGTATGATGACAAAGCTGCAACTTTACTCCAGATGAATGTCGTCCTGTTAAGACAACAGATTATTTATTTTATGCCTTGACGACTGTTGCTGTTTTGTTTTTAGTACAAAACAACACGGGCCGTGTGATAACTAGAAATACTCAATTTCTTTTATTTATATGATTTTTTTTCAAACTGTCTTAACCTTATGAACCGATAGAATTAATCACAATTTGAGACCCTCTCTTTTTTCCACACTCTGTTGCTATGTGCGTGTGTGTGTGTTGGAAGGATTATACCCACATATAGGGGTGGATGCAAACAGGTAAAGTGATGATCACTAATTGGGTTGACAACATCTACGTAGGTCAGCACATAATAAACTGCAATAAACACTTCCGAGCAAACACTAATCTGTCTAACAAAATCTGACAGGCATTCGCAGTCAACTTTTATTTTGTAACACGGAATAGCCGAGCTCTGTTCCGGATTACAGGGGAAGTCTGTATCGTCCAAACTAACCGTCACTGAAATAATAACCGAATCATATATCATAGCAGATATACCTACAAACAGAGAATCATAAATATAGTCCCAAAAGATTGAGCCGTGTCTTAAAACCAATATGAGAACGTCTTTTCATTCGCCATCGCTATCATTATTGACAACCCTCCGGTTCCCCATGGCAAAAAATTATTAGGGAGTTTAAAAATGTCAAAATATTATAACATGACACCGTTTCTATATTTATAGAATAATCCAGTGTGGTGACTCACGTTACCCTGCGATACACCTGTGTGACTGTAAAATGTAATCCGATACAGAGAGTGCTGGTTTTCTGTTGACACTCACTCTACCGTCACTTTATTTGCAGATGCAGAATAAATAAAAATAATTAAAGAAAAAACTTTTGTGCATCTTAATTTTAGGTCACTATAAAAATATTCTTGTAATGTAACGTAAATTTAGATCAGTAACCTCCCGTTATAGAACGAATCTAAAGTACTTCTAATCAAACGCGGTTCTCCGGGCAGACTCTCACTTCTCGACGAAACAGAAAATAAATAAATAAATCAATAAATAAAAGCGTCACCCTTTGACTTTCAGCAGTTTGGATTCAGAAGGCGGCTTGAGTGCTGCTCGAGATGAGAACGAAAAACGTGATAAATGCATTATTAATTCCACAATACGGATAGCACAATATTCATGGAGCGGCAGAAGAAGAGCATGCAGGCTGGAGGGCGTGCCATCCGGGTAAACCGGCAACTCTAACCTTGAGCTCTCACCGCCGCTAGTTGACATCTCTGAAAACATGTTCTTTTTTTAATTTTTTTTTTTTCCAAGTGTGGGCTGTCAGGGGCGCTGTCACTGGCAAGGAGAGGCGACGCTAAGTAAAGAAGGACACATGTGGCTCCGTGAGGAGGGGGTCTCTGTAAAGTCACTCACAGAGTTCCTGTCATGGTTAAGTAGACAGGTGCTTACTGTTAACACCCCACTAATATCTTTATGCATATTTATGAATCCCCCCTCCCTCATAATACGTTGCTCGTTAATGTCACAGCTGCCAAATATTGACTATGACTTTCTTTTTAAAAAGCGCATAAATAAACCAGCTTTTAAAGATTCTGACCCGCTTAAATACATCGCTTTTCTCGTCCCTTTGATCAGAAAGCTTTCCATTATTCAAGTCTCTACGCTGCTTTTTTCTTCCGCCACCTCATCCACGGTAAATATACAAAAAAAAAAGAAGAAGTTTTATGTGGAGTATTGTTTCATCTACCGTACACGCACTTTCTCCTCTTCTTTTGCCTCAGTGTGGTCAGGAAGTGCCGCGGTCATTATGGGAGAACTTTGCGTACGGGGGGAAAAACTCGCTGCTGGGTCTCATCAGTGAGAAAAGGGGGAAATTGCTTTATAGTCTCCGAGGATTTGAACGCTGATTGCTTCCTAATTCTGAGTCTTGCCGTGTAACCGTGCGCCTCTATTCCCATGAAAACTTGGCTGAGAGCTGCGGCGCGCCGGGCACAAGAGGCAAACGTTCGCGGGGATCTACGCCGAGCTCCACAAGCTCCCGTCGCGCTCTCGGCCCTAGTTTGGGCAAAGATTTCCCATAGATTTGCTCTAAGTCGGGCCTGCAAACGATATGCTCGGGGTTTAATCAAAGGCCCAGACAGGACAAATTTAAAAATATGATTACAGTTTCCGACTGGATGCAGAGGCTTGACTGAATGGGCTTCATTACACGGTGGTGACTACAAAATGAAGCAAATAATAGAAAAGGTCACATCTGTTCGCGATAGGGTATGCTTTATTGTAGCGGGGGCAGCTGTTGCTTGTAAACTCTATCAAAAGATATCTGAAGCAAATTACAGGCAGAAAATTTAAGATGAACAAATAGATATTGTCTGGATTCCAACAGCGGGCCCTTCTGTGTGGAATCTCTACGTTCCTTCTTCTCTGCGACGGGTTCTCCGGTTTCCCCTCACAATCGAAAAACATGCAAAGAGGTTCACTGGAGACCCTGAATTGTCCAGATGTGTGAATGACAGGGTGGATGTATGTCTATATATGACATGTAAACGAGAGAATGAATGGTTTTATGTCGCTTCATGCGGCCCCGGACCGAATAGCGCCCGGTCCTGCGTGAGGCCTGCCTTTGCACCAAGCTGAATGCAGGATCAGCGGTACGGATCGTGAATAAATGAAAAAATACATGTTGTTTAAATGTGTGACCTGAAGAAGCCCTAGTAAGGGGACCTGACCCCCCAATGCAATAAGCTGTCTGGAGGAAATAAAGTACCAAAAAAAGACTGCAGTAGGAAACCCAGTGGGAAAACAAAGCTGCATCCGATGGTTTCCTTTGCGTCTTGCCTAAGTGCTAAAGTTAGCCGGCACTGATTTAAAGGTTGAGACTTCCGTTTTCTAACTAAGGGCAACTCAGGACATTGTGAGGAAGGAGGCATCGCTCACACTAATGACAGATGTTAGAGGCCGAGGTGCACGTTTGCTGTTGGGTGCAATGTAAATCCTAATCAGTTTTAGGATTCTTCTTCTCTTCCTTTTGGCTTTTCCCGTCAGGGGTCGCCAGAGCGAATCAACCTTCTCCATCTAACCCTGTATCCTTCTCTGTATACTCCTCTCTCTCACCAACTAACTTCATATCCTCTCTCTCTACATCCATAAATCTTCTCTTTGGTCTTCCTCTGGCGGCTCCAATTCCAGCATCCGTCTAGCAAGATATTCGCAATCCCTCCTCTGTACACGACCGAACCATCTCAGTCTGGCTTCTCTTACCTTCTCTCCAAAACATCTAACATGTGCCGTCCATCTGATGGACTCATTTCTGATCCTATCCAAACTCTTCTCTCCCAAAGAGAACCTCAACATCTTTATCTCTGACTAATCAGTTTTTGGATAATAATTAAAATTTAACATCCAAGGAGATGTCACTAGACGGACTAATAGAGAGCAATCACCGGGGATACTGTTAAAGCCCAGCATTGAATGAAACATAATTCTAATGCATAAAACTAGCAGAATGTCTTTTACATTCTGCCGAGGAGTCCTCTGTCCTTGTCTGTCTCTGAGAATAAACAAATTAGCCCAATGGAGCCACGGGTGAGGTCAGGGGTCAATCCTGACACAGGAAGGCATGGCGTGACAGGCTTAGGCCACTTGGACTTCTCGCACAAGGAACAGATGCGGGCGGCAGCAGTGTGACTATCGCCACAGCAACCGAGGAACGGGAGCAATGGCCCTTGGATGGATGCTGGTAATTACCCAGCATCCCCTGGGAAGGAGATGACACGTGCCCGCCACTCTTGGAGATCACAGGGGCGTAATTAAAGCTGCAGTAACAGTTGTTAATAGGGCAGCAAATAAAGGTAGCTGGGGATGAAGGGACAGAGAAAGCAAAGGGGAAGGAAGTGGGGGGGCATAATGGAGGGGGACTGCCTGTTCTTTGTCCTCTCTGTTGTTTATTTTGAACACTGTGACCTTCCTGTAAGGCACTGGATTGAAATAAAGGAGATGCATTTTGCCCATGCACTGCAAGATTTAGTCACTGAAATGCAAATACCTCGTATTAAGCCGCGTGGTTTCGTTCATTCGCGAAAAACAAATATTCCGATCTATATTTTAACTCGATTGCAGTTCAACTTCTGGGGCTGAGAGCCACAGGGGGCCACGATGGGCATTTTATCCACTAAAATGTAATTAAGAGCCTTTGGACACAAGGACACTGAAAAACGCCCAAATATTCTCAGCAAAATTGTTAATAAATTTATCTTATGTTTGGAATAATGGGGAAAATGGGGCAGCGCGCCAGCCCAGAAGTTGAAACTGCCTCGCAGCAAGAAGGTCCGTGGACAGCCAGCCGTTCTTTATGGAGTCCCCATGTTCTCCCCATATCTGCCTGGGTTTCCACCAGGTTCTCCGGTTCCCTTCCGCAGTCCAAAAACACACATGAGGTTCATGGTAGACCCTAAAATGCCTAGATATGTAAATGACAGAGCGAATGGTTGAATTTCTCCATATGACATCTGCAATCGGACATCTGCAATCGGACTGGCAACCGGCCCAGGGTGAAGCCCGCCTCTCGCTCAATGACATCTTGAATAGGCTCCGGTCCGCCTGCCATCCTGAATGCAGGATAGGCGGCACAGCGAATGAATGAATGAGCCAGTTACTGAATGAATCCATTTTGGAAAGTAGCAATATCCATCGCCGGTAAATTTGATTTAATACGACGCAGACACATTCAACAAATGTCAACCTCCTATCACACATGCACTACTCACAGATGGACAAGATGACGGCAGACGGAAACAGGTATGTATACAACAAAGAGGAGGATGAGGCTCCGAAGATTTGTGGGTGTACGGGATGAGAAAAACTGAGAATACTAATGTTACTGCCTGCTTTTCTGCCGTGGTAATGAAAGATAACCCAAGAATCCGTGGCACTCATCACAATTCCTGAAATCGTACTTATTTCAAACGTTAATTATTCCGAGCTCGGGTAAGATGATACTGTTTCTGAAAATAAAAAGGTGCATAGTGGCAGTAATGTACGGTGCCTACTGTTACTAATTTTTCTTTTGTTTAGCCCTCATTTATAAGTGAGGGGCCACACATGCTTTCAACTGGGAATGTAGTAAGAATGTAATAAGAAAAAAAAAAGCCAGGGGAAATATGACTTATTATTTCTCTCTGGTTAGAAGTTTTATGACAGCCAAAATATCAGCGTTTTCCCACCGACCATCTTATACGTGCTTTATAAGACACGCATTTTAGCAAGGTATGAATTATAGCCACAGCGTCCGGTGGCATAAAAAAGCCCGACTGTGCAACAAACATGACACAAAGTCACCTGAAGACCTCTGCCTGCGTGAAATCAGTTGGGAAAGTCTTTTAAGTGCAGCGATAATGGTCGCGGGTGACAGGTATGTTTTTGTCTCGCCTGACAGTCCGCGATGCGGAAAGTGCCCATGCAGAGCTCTTAAAAGCATAATACGAGAACCGAAGTGTCAGAGCACATCACCGTGGTTGGTGAGAGCCACAAAACCCTCTGACAGCACCAAAATGGCTTCTCTTGCTTTCTTTTTTGTGCTCCAGTCATCTCCTTGTAAATGACCACATTCAGCCCGAGCACAGAGATAGACGGAGCTGCGGAGTCATCCCCTGAAAGGCCCATCGCAGAGAAATAAACATTTTGCTGTGGAAAGTGTTTCTTTTCATGTGTTCAGAAGAAGGGCCATTCAAAAGTCCTTTCAGCGTCCGAGGTAATTTCATAGCGGACCAGATGGAAATAAGCCAGGTGCCGCCAGAAATGACGGTACATCACGACGATGGCTGAGGTTTACAGTTTTATGCAGTTTAAAAGTTTATGAGGACCAAATACTTGCAACATCCATCCAACCATCCATCCATATTCTGCTGCTTATCCTGCACTCAGGGTTGCAGAGGATGCGGGCCCCTATCCCTCATTCAGGGCAATTTTCATGGTTTTTTTTTCCATTTAACCTGCATGTTTTTGGACTGTTGGAGGAAGCCTGAGAGACTTGAGGAAACCTACTTGCAACATTTTAGAATTAAAATTAAGATACTTGTTTGCAAGCAGCACCGTTTCTGAGCTGTGAGCGTGTGAACTCATTCATTCATTCTCTATATAGCAAACCTGTACTCAGGGTTGTGGTGGGGGAGGCGAGGTTCACCCTGGACCGGTCGCCAATCGATCACAAATCAGCTAGAGAATGACAAACGTTCACTCTTTCATTCACACGTCACATAGAGCCATACAACACCCATCACATCATATGTCACTGGTTAAGAGGCAGGGTTCAACCAGAACCGACTGCCAGTCAATCATGGCGCCGACCTTGTAAACTACTTGGGCGTTTTTTTTTTGGTCTAGCACGCAATATTTTTGCGCTTTGTGAGGAGAGATAATATATATCCACCACAGGAGTGGAGTTGGGTCACGTAACCATGGTGATAATGTGAGGTCACCATTCAAGTCGGTGTTCCATATCAGAACATCGTGGCGAGGTGTGCTGGAGGAGAAGTTCAAGGTGGGGTTGGGGCTTCATCGGGGATCAGCTCTGAGCCCCTTCTTGTTTGTGGAGGTGATGGACAGGCTGACAGATGAGGTTAGACAGGAATCTCCATGGTCCATGATGTTTGCAGATGACATTGTGCTCTGTAGTAAGAGCTGAGAACAGGTTTAGGAAAATCTAGAGAGGTTAGGGTTAGGGTTAGGGTCAGGGTTATGCTCTGGGAAGGAGAGGAATGAAGGTTAGTTGCAGCAAAACAGAGTATATGTGTGTGAATAAGAGGACCTGGGTGGAACTACAGGTGAAGTTAAGGGGAGTGGAGATGAAAAAGTTGGAGGATTTCAAGTACTTAGGGTCAACAGTCCAGAGCAATGGAGAGTGTGGGAAAGAGGTAGTCTAAGGGGTATTATGTGATAGAAGACTTTCAGAATGAAAGGAAAGGTGTACAAGACAGTGGTGAGACTAGCGATAATGTATGGCCTAGGAACAGTGACACGGACGAAAAGACATGAGGCAGAGTTTGATGTCGCAGAGATGAGGATGTTTAGGTTCTCTTTGGGAGTGACCCGGATGGATAGGATCAGAAATGAGTCCATCAGAGGGACGGCACATGTTAGATGTTTGGGAGAGAAGGTCAGGGAAGCCAGACTGAGATAATTGGGTCATGTACAGAGTAGGGATACTGAATATATTGCTAGACGGATGCTGGAATTAGAGGCGCCAAGCGGGATGTCTTGAGGGAAACCAAAGAGAAGGTTTATGGACGTAGCGAGAGAGGATATGAAGTTAGTTTGTGTGAGAGAGGAGGATACAGAGAATAGGGTTAAATGGAGAAGGTTGATTCGCTGTGGTGACACCTGAAGGGAAAAGCCACAAGGAAAAGAAGATGAAGAGCTTAACATAGAGTTCCCACCCAGATAATTGGCAAGGTCCTGGCAGGTAATATTTAAGGAATTAACTCGATGACCCCAAAACACCGATATTGACAAAATGAGACCACCGGGGACCGAGTAAAGAGAAGTAGTTGTTTCTCCAGCTGTTACAGAGTCGGTTTTGTCCAACAAGCCTCTTGACAATCGCCTTTTCATTCTCTGGTTCTGCTACCTTAAATGTTTTTTTTTTTTTTTTTTTGGTGGCGGACCTTGTATTGCTCTAAACCTCAGAACAGGTACCAATTTCACCTGAGTGAATGTCCGTCGGGGAGACTCATGACCCGGTATTATTGTCGCTTGTCGTGCACAGCCATTCATGAAAGGGGTACCAAACGACCACCAACTCAGAGATTGGGATCTTGCTCTGAAAAATATGATCGCAGAAACACATGTTTATGCTGCCTCATAATTTTTAGTAGCAAAATTAAAGGTTCTGGGAAAAGAAGTAAACAGAAAATGAAAGACGGTGTTGTTGTTTCTTCTTCTTCTGCAGTAACGACATCACCAACACTGCAACAATGACATGATGATGATGATGATGATGATGATGATGATGATGATGATGATGATTAGTATTATTATTATTAATATTATTATTAGTATTATTATTGTTGTTGTTGTTGTCGTTGCCAGGCATACCTCTGTGTGCCGAAATGTCCTTGGAAAAGACACCAAGTCCCCCCCGCCCCAAGTAGCCCCCTATGACCTGTTTAGCATCTTGCACAGCAACTCTACCGCTAACGGTATGTTAGTGTGTGACTGGAGGAATGCAACATTCACATCAGTGTGAGTAACAGATTAATATGATAAAAAAATGGCGATTAAAAAAAGAAAGGAATGAAGGAGAAAGAATTCTCACCACTGCCTGATTACAGCAACAAGAGGGCTCCGAGACGCCACACAAGCACAAGCAACTGATGTGTGGGTTTCTGCTGATTGGTTTTATATGACTGGTAAAACTGGTCTGCTCTGCTCATAAATCCTGTCGGTACCTGAGGGGAAATCCTCAGTGGAGCAAATTGGTGA
Source organism: Fistularia commersonii (assembly GCF_037954325.1). Lineage (NCBI taxonomy): Eukaryota > Metazoa > Chordata > Actinopteri > Syngnathiformes > Fistulariidae > Fistularia > Fistularia commersonii. The sequence goes on along the minus strand of NC_141284.1, from coordinate 22,729,600 downwards.
ATTCAGCAAGTTCTCATAAATCACTCATCTTAATGATTTTAGAACCAACCTGTGCCTCCGAGTGGTTCTTACTCGTGCCCCGTTGCTCCGAGCTGGCTTTGAGGCACCCGATATAAAATCACTCAAAGAAGTTTTTATTATTCTTGCTCGGTTTTGCTTTAGTTTTAATTTTAAAGGTTTGCGCTCCGCATGCTCTCGCGGTCCATGATAACCCATTACACACAGCTTTGTTTTGCAGAGATGTTCATCTGCACCCGCAGAGGCACCATTCAGCCTTATCCTCTGTGGTAACATTCACACATCACACAGTGGAAATGTCCACATGCTCTCTGAGTCTCGGAGTGTTGTCAGCGTTTCATGACTTATTCACTCATTTCATTCCACTCAGGACATCAATATTTAACGGGGATGGAAGCGTGTTTTCCCGTGGCTTAATAAAGAATATGGTGTGCATGCATGTAAGTCTTGTAACAGCTTGTATTCTCTGCTGTCTCGTACCAAGGTGAGAAACAAGCCAGACGTGGGTAGCAGTCAGAACGTCTACTGCGGCATACATATTAGTTCTCGATTGATAATAGAAGTAGCATTTTAAAAAAAAAACCAAACAAACCCAAAGCAAGGTCAGCAAATAGCAGTTTTCCTGTCCTTTCTATCAACAAACCCGAGTCATAACATTTAAATTAATATATCTCCGTCTGATGTATAGCTGGGTGTAGTCAGCTAAATCGATTTCAATAACCCCGTGCATTTAAAGGGCAAGCATGACTGAATTAACATACCGTGTTACTTGATTAGCGAGCGATCAGTGCGGTCCTGGAGCTATATCAATTCCACGGTTAACACTCGTCAAATCTAATCTCGGCTCGTAATCCCCGTGCCCCATGCTGTCATATCCGCTTGGCAGGTTGCATCTAAACTTATTTGTCAGCCCTTTGTCTTCTCTAATCTGGCCAAATCGATAGAAACTTTCGCCCTTGATCCATCACGGGGAGCGCGGATCAATATGAATATTGATCAAAAAGTGATATTGGATGCATTGGGAGGTCAGCTGGTCCTGCTGGGGTCGGGGCTAATCAGTTTAAGTTGCCCACAGGCACTGAAATGGGGGCTAAGTGAAGATTAAGTAGAGCCCTGGCCTGCGGAGACCAAGCGTTTGGCTCCTCCTGTGTCGTGAAAGCTCCAGCAGCGAGATAAGGCAGGGGAAAATGGAGGCTTTTATTTAATATGTCAGATCATTTAATGGGATTATGTAAAAGTCAGCAAGACTGTCACTGTCGTTTCATTTTTAGTCCTAAGAGATTGCACAGTTGGACCTGATTGCACACCTTTGTGCCAACAAGCACGCAACTCAATGAGTCCCATTTACTCCCGCAATTATTGGGTGTATCACTACCCGAACGGCAATAATCCAGTCGGCTCTTTTTTTTTTCTTTCGCACAAATTTTTTTTTAATTTCATTTAGACAACGATCAGTGCACTTCAACTTAACACGAAATGTGTTTTTGTGCGAGCGGCCAGCTGTGCGGCATTTAAAAAGCTGTGCAATGTTAGCAACGATAAATTTTAAACCATTATTTTTTTCAATGACCTTACAGAGGTATTTGCAATCAGGCAGGGAATATCAGTGTTACATGGTAACGGACAATTTCTATTCCAGACACGGACCTTTAAGAGGGGGATATTAAAAAACAAGAGGTAGGAGACGGTCATGGACTTCAACAGCAACATCCGTCTTGACCTCCTCTTGCAGCCACGGCTCCAGTCGCTTTCTGCTGACGTCAAACCAGAAGCCAGTGTCGATCGGCCGAACTGCATTTAATGGCGCCTGGAACCCCGGCCAGACGGATCCTGGCGATTTCGGTATCTTGTGCCAGCAGCCAGAAATATTGCCGCAAGTGCATTTTTGAACAATGGCTGCCTTTAAATCTCATCGTTTGTATATTTTCCACAAAGCGGCAGCCACACGCACACACACACACACACACACACACACACACACAGACATACCACTGAATCTGTGGCTGCTGACTCCATTTCCCTTCCTCCCTCCCTCCGCCTTGTCTTCTCACAGCAGGATGGAAGTGCTGAGCACTGACCAAGGTCACGGGTGCATGGAATCATTAGAAGAGACACGAAAGGAAAGGGCTAAGTGACCCCGTGGTTAGATGACACAAAAGATGACACGCCGACACGTGCGTTCTCGCAGTTAAAACTCCGAGATTGAATAAGAAGAAGAGTAAATGAAGCAGAAGACCTGGACACTGAAAAAGAGGGATGAGAGCGCGGGAAAACGAGAGTGCGCTGAATTGTGGTACGTCCGGGGCGGCGGATGACCTTTTCAGAGAAAGCCCCTCATGCGGTCTTGGGCCAAGGTACACTTTTATTTATAGAAGGTATTTATAGAAGTGATTTTCCCGAGGTTATCCCGAGCAAAATGCCAGTTCTCATTACCAGCCCGGTCCTGCCTGTGCTTCATTTTACGGCTGGATGAGCCCAGGCAGCAGGGGACCCAGCGTGCAGCCCAGGGTCACCTATTAAAACCTCATGTCCAAGGGAGCACCGTCATGCACTTCTTGTTCTACACTGGGTGGGGCTGTGGAGCAGCATGAACGGGGTGAGTGCAGAGGTGGCTAGGTGTGTGTAGATGTGTGCTCTTTCCATTGTGTACAAAATGATTTATGAGGGGACATGCCACTGGAACGTGATTTTGCCTCCTGTTGTTTCACATTGCGAAGAAATCGGGATCACAGTTTACGTTTGTATAAAAAAAAAAAGATACAGTTACATCAATTATTAATTATGAAAAAACACTGTGATGAAGAGACTTCATTTATATATATTTCTATTATATCAGCAGTAAATGCACTTCACACTAATTTCTAATTCAACAGCAGGAGAATTCACAGTGACCCTTAATACACTCATATATCAGCAAAAAGATCAGAAGAAAATAGACTAAATTAAATTAAATTAAATTAAATTAAATTAAATTAAATTAAATTAAATTAAATTAAATTAAATTAAATTAAATTAATAAAATCCCTGAATTACAACTGATTTATTTGTGGAAAACATTCAGTGGTTAACCCGAGGCTGCTGTATTTAGAGGTAAGAGCTACTGCAATTTTCAGGGTTCTGTCAGTAGAGCAGGTATACTCTCCAACCTGAAAGTTGGCTATTCATTTCCCTGTGTGCATGCTTCTTAAGCAAGACACGGAATACCCTGTTGCCCCTTATGGTCTGGTTAGAGTCGTGCATGGCAGCTCTGCAACTATTGTGGTGTGTGAATGGGTGAATGCAATGCAGGGTAAAGCGCTTTGAAACCACATGGTGATAAAATCGCTATTTAAGTGGAGACCATAAGTCGATATGATGACTGTGCAGAAAGGAAGCACATCTGTGGATCTTTGTATAAAAGTTTGTGTCATTGCCTGCTATAAGTCACAACGGGGAACACAGGCAGAGCCCTGAGGCCCCAGCAGGGTGTCAACACACCCCGAGGAAACACACACAGTCTGAGTGTCGGCCCCCACACAGGCAGATACCGAACAAGTCCACTGTAGATGCCAACGGAGTCAAGCCAAAATGAACTCATTCCCACTGTTATGCACACTTTTCCCGGAAAATGAGGTTGAATATAATGACTATGGCTTGATAAATGATCTAAATACATTTTAGAATACATTTATATTTTACAATTTCTAGATTGAAGCTGGAAAAAAAAATGATAAGTTAAAAAAAAAAAGAAAATCTAGACTGTACCTTATTGACATAATCTTTTCCCTGATGATAATATAGACTAAGAACAGGGACAATGGAAATCCTTTCGGATTGCAAAAAAGAAACAAATCTGCCACGTATTGAGGGAGTCAAAGAGTTTAATGTGATCATTTATCAGGAAAAAAAAAATGCTAAAAGTGTCCAACGGAAAATTGACCCCCTAACCATAATTGCCATTTCTAAAGCTCCACATAGCATACTTGCAGGGATGACCCTTCCACCATCACGTTTCACTGCATGTACTAAAAACAGGACATCTCTCAATAATGAAAAATATGATTTTTTTCTTTCACCTCACAGAAAAAAAGACAGTGTACGTTTGCAATTAATTATATTTTCCTCTATCCATCAAGGTTTCCTGATATCCTCCCCTGCTCTTCTCCAAACCTCCTATTCCTGTGATGCTTGTTTGGTGTGAGCCTGCAAGGCTGTCAGGTGAGGCATCATTAGACTGGGGTCCTGACAGGCTGCGGTAATGACGCCCGATACGGGGGAGAGAGTGAACACTTTTTTGTGCCGGATTCAGCCACGCACACAGAAACACACACACACACACACACACACACACACACACACACACACACACATAGACATACTGTCCTTTTACACATAGTTGATGGGAAAGATTCAGTTATATGGACCCTCACTATACGTAGAGTGAGTTATTTAACTAACTATGTGCTTGTGTGTGCATGTCTGTGCTAGAATTATTTCCGTTTCCAGTTGTTTTCCTTTCTTTTTTTTTTTTCTTTAATTTTTGTTGACCTTATCTATATCCTTTCGTACCACTAATCCCACCAGTAGGACTCATCCGCTGCTTGTCAGTGCTTGACTTTTTCAGCATGCCTCAGAACCAGGATGTCTAACTGGCTTATAGGCTCTTGCATAGGACTGGAGGTTTTTTTTTTTCAGTCCCACAATGCTCAGCGTGAACGGAGAAATTGCACTGGAAAGATATTTGACATGGACTTGGAAGCTTGGATTTTTTTTCTAAAAATAAAGTGTTGCTGTCGGGAGTGTGAGTGTCAGTCTCTCTTGCTGGATATGGTAATAATTTTTGCTTTTTCGGACAAACGCCCTCTTGAGGGGTGATGCAAATGTATTCAATGAATGTGCATTATGTGACTATTTCTAAGAAGTGAGTTGAAGACAGCATCTGGAGATATCAGCTAGAATGAGACATTCATAAGCTGTGAATAAGCTGAATAAATGACCAGCCACAGTTATCCTGCTCTTTTTGTTTTTATGCGTCTGCCATTTAATTTTTCCTCCGCTTGCTTATTTTCCAGACAAATTACATCTTGAATAACTACCTCATTTATTTCAGATGAAATGTGTTATAAGGATGTAGCTCGGGTCAAGTCGACTAATGTTATTACAGGAGGAAGCACAGGGTATGCAGCCAACGTTGGAGCCTATCTGACAAGAGGCGGGATACACCCTGGACCGGTCAATCGCAGGGCCACATATAGAGACAAACAACCATTTACTCAGTCATTCATTCAGGCTAATTTTCCCAATTTGTGGGTGGAAAATCGGAGTTCCGTGAGGATTCACAGACACGGGGAGAACATGCAAATGGCACGCAGAAAGGTCCCCCTGTCGAAATCGACCCGGGGTGCTTCGTATTGTGAGGACGACGCGCTAACCACCGCGCCACCGTGATAAAACATAAGGAAGTCCGGCCTCAATCTGAAGCGTTGCCCCGCATGATTTCCACTGACTATTTATTTTACATAGAATTAGGTTACGAACGTGAATCTTCTTTTGTTCCCAAAATAATTTGGATTTCCAATAAATAGATTCAGATTCAATAGATCTTAACAGCAGGTTGCATTCCAGTAAAAGTTCCAATAATGTTATAGTACATTGGTAGTAACACCACATAGTGAGACAATTCCCTCTTGTTTCAACTTACATCAATATTGTTACTGTAAAAGATAAATCCCTACGCATGCAATTAATGAAAATAAAGCCATTGTAACTAGAAGAACCTCTCGGTGTTTGAATGCCTCGGCACTTCACCGGAAAAGGGTGAAATTATACACCGCAAATGTAACCGCACGCGTGTGATTTGGGAATGCGGCCCGCGAGGCACGGCTGTGGCCGAGAGTGGCATCTTCATTCCAGCCGAAGTCTCCCTAAATGACATCAAATCTCATCAGCCATCAACATCACACAGTTTGGACCGTCAAACGCAGAGTGTAAAAGATGAGATCCCTCTGCCCTTCCAGCCTCTACGCCCATCTACCTTTCCAAATCCACATAATTCCCGGTTCCGGTGTTGGGAAATGAGGAGCAAGGCCTGTCCCTCAGGGGTGTTTGCCTGCCTGTCTGACATCATAGACTGCGGCGTCTTCTGATCCGTCTGCACAGAGAGACGATCTGACAGGCTTAATTTACAATGTCAGGCCTTTCAAAACCATTTCCCCCTCACGCTGACAGCAATCCCGCATTTATAAATTAGCAGAAACATTAACCTTTTAACATTAACCTTTACTGATTATAACGTGTTCCGAGGGAGGCAAATTAAGTTCCATTTGTTAATGTCAGGTTTGGAGTTCAAACGGTGACAAAGAAAATGAAGTGAAGCGATTGGGGGAATTATGTGATGTATCTTGTGTCTGTTTTGTCAGGTTTTGATGATGATTTTGATATTGTTTTTTTTTTTTTTTTTTTTTTTTTTTTTTTTACGGAGGTAATACGATGTCCGCTGTGCAGCGTGGGGATCCTGGTAATTGCAGTCATACTCTCATCATGCGCAGGACAAAGGTCTTATTGTCGACTGTCTCTAGAAAACAAGGCCCTTTTCCATTTCTCGTTTTGCAATTGAACACGAAAGAGAAAAGAAAAAAATTATGAGTATTAAAAAACAAGGATTATACACTTGCAGTGATTGTAAATGCATTGTGGGTTGCACTTCTTGTATGTAAATGCGGCATTGCTCAAACAGATCAGCGTGCCGGCTAACACGTGCCTGTCAAAAGTGGAAAAATCTTCACCACGACATCCAACAGCTTGTCACCAGGAACTGTTGCAGTAATATTTGCAGCCATTACCCTAATTAAAGGAAAACTCACAGATGGTGTTTTTTTTCACAAACTCACAGGCTGAGAATCAATTGTCATCACTGCCGAAATTAGTATTCATAAAAAAAAAAAAAAAAAAAAAAAAAAAAAAAAAAAAAAGGGAAAGAAAAAAAAGATCTGCTGCTCTTTCTCAGAGCCCAGTTTTCATTTTTGGAACTCTCGGCTCCCTCCGAATGAAAGTGACGTTAAATAGCCTTTCTTCCTCCAGGAAAAAAAACAGGGTCTTTAGCGGTGAAACAATGGCACTTGGGCGCCATATGCTGCGTTTAAATGCTGTAAGACAGCTGCGAAGCCCGAGTGCTCTCTGGATGTGGGCCAGCTCCCCGAAGAAACCTTCCACTGGTCGGAAAATGTTTCCAGCAAGAGCAGGAAGAAGCCACTTTTCGCCGAGCAACTTCCAGATGCAGGACACAAAGGAAGGGACGAGCGAATGCGTGCGCTTCGCCGTGCGTTTTTGCATGTGTGTGCCATTACAGCGCCGCGTTTACAGTCGAGACCAATTCTTCGTCGATATCGTGAATACGGTTTCATAATTAGCGCTATTGTACTCGGATTTTAACTCGGATATTTTAATTATCTAACAATCAAAAGAAATCCCTTTTAACTTCAGGCGTCGTACAATTTGACGCCCACAAACCCGGGTGCGAGGCGGGGTATGCGGCTGCGCCGGTTTTGACACTGACTTTATTACTTAGGCCCCCAAAAGAAACTGTCTGTCAATCACATCACACTCCTTCACAGACTAGCCCGAGGGTAGAGTGCACCTTCTCAACAATGTTACATTCTTGGCCGCATATAGCATATCCAGCCAGGGAACACAGGGGGGTTCAATATGGACACCATAAGGTAACACGATCGCCATTGTTGAAAAGAATGCAGAGGATTTTATATTGCTAAGGTGAGCTTTTATGCAATGCTTAAACATGGTTATCCAATAACTGTATTTTGCCCACAGCGGGGATTAAACCGAATCTATGCCCGATGCCGGAATCTCGGATTACAAATCTGGATTCTGCCAAAGGGGGGTTTAACTCATCTTTGTCATTTCAGGATAATCTCCTCACATAATACCTGTTTTGCCGTTATTTCATGACTTAAATATAACATCCGCAAACAGGAGCGGGGACTCGCAACATGTTTTGGGTGTTTCAGAGTGAGCCGCTCGAATCGTGTGCCAGAATTCCACTCGTCTTTGTTTTGGAGGGATTTGAGAGCGTTTCTTTGGTAACAAAAGCGAGCGATGAGACTCCACCACCACCTACAAACACCGGGCCAGGGGTCCGAGAAATGTTCCAGGTAGACGGAAGACGAGGAGGGAGAGAAAGAGAATGAAATATCTGCAAGGGGAAGAGGTCCGGCATCAGATTCACTCCTCGGAGCTTTAATAAAATGTGTTCAGTTAGCCCCCCTCTCATTACTATACTATGAGTATTGACTTTGGCCTAGAGTCATGACCAGATAAAACGGTGTAAGGTCTTGTCCTAAGTGATTACTCCGAATTACAAATCTGTCCACATGTAACACGATGCGGCCCGTCTGCCCCGGCGCCTCGGCTGCACACAAAGTTACGTTTTTTGTTTTTTTCTGTTGTTTTTTTTTTTTTTTCTTCTCCCCAACACAAGCGCCGACGCTCGCCTTTCGAAAAGGCACCGAGCCCGGCGGGATGTTCTTAAGCATGCACGGGCACGAGCGTATCACCTTGTAACACAGGAATGAACACATCTTTTACACAACCAAATGTGGAGGAGGATGAGGAGCAAAGGGATCTATTCATCAGTTGCCAATGATGGCAAACACACATTCTCTCTCTCTCTCTCTCTCTTTCTCTTCTCTCGCTCTCTCAGTCACACTCAGTCACCCAGTGTTGGTATAGTGTCTGGTCCTGACAGCTGAGTTTTAATTGGCCAGGGTGGTGCAGCATGGGCCGCTGTCATGTAGCTGGCAGTTTGAGGGGTTGCGGGACAGGCCCCACCATGGGGGCTGTCAAACGGCCCGGTCTCCACGGGAACCCCCGCCGTGGGTGTCCCGCCTCATTTAGGAGCGCACAGACAAAGCACCAATTAAGAAGGCTTTAAACAATCAAACAGAGTTCCTCAGGGCCTACAGAAACTCCACAGGGCACTGAGGGAGACAGACACGCACACATATAGCCGTGCCCGATCCTGCACACACACTGAGATGCGCACACACGAACACACCGCGTGAACACACCGCAACGATGGAAAGGTAAAAAAAAAAAAAAAAATCAGCAGATCCCGATCTTAATTCGGAGACGTAATTAATACGCATTCATAAGGACGCACGGATGAACAGACGCGCAGGAATCCCTGTCGATGAAAGCGGAAAATTAAAGGCTATTGACAACGACAACAACAACACAAAGGTGGAGAGAAAAATACATCAAGTTATCAGTTATCTGGCGCTAATGATCTTTCTTTACTCTTCTCTTTTCTTTCCACGAAATTGTGATTTTAAGAACACCTGTACTTGCACAGTGGAAAAACAATAAACGGGTTTCACAATAAGCCCCTCAAAACGCTGGTAATCTGATTTTCTGCCATTAATCTCACGTTAGTAAAAGGGAAAAAAAAGAGCGGTTCTGGATGAATCCGTTAAGAGAAATGGATTTCTCACCCGCCGCTCCAGCATTATGTGCAAATCATGGCCAGCCACAGAAAGAGAAATCAAATTAAACCGTGCACATCCTCAAAATCAACAGAATATCCGGGGCAAAACATTTAAATCCTGCTTCTTGTTAAATTCACAGTTGCTAGTTTATTATTGAGCATGTGATTATACAAGGCACGGCGATGATTTAAAAGGAAAAACTTGCTGGTGTTGCATCCCCGCCCCTCTGATGGGTTTGTCTGCCTCCAGTCCCACGGAGGAAGACACAGCTAACGCTATTCCCCCTCTAAACTGATGAACCTTGCATTTTTAAGAGCAAAGCGGCATCTTTAATGTATATTTTCTGTCACTCCCCTGCTTTTGGCCCATCCTCTACTATGAGCTTCCATATGCCACTTCCATATGGCCCTGCACCCTCTCCTGACAAACCCATGGCTAAAGCCCATCCATCATTCTTGGGAGTGCACTCACTTGTTATCAGCTCAGGCTGGCGCTGGGGAGTAGGGAGCGGAGACGAGATTTGGGATGGGAATACCAGAATTCAGGCAAATTGCCCGGGTCCCTCCTACAACTGTTGTGTTGCAGAGCGGAGCATCATTTGGCCGTCGGTTGTTTTATTTTGGAATTTCTCCTCCTACGGGGATTTAGATGACAGTTTTTTTTTTTTTCCCCGGACTGCGTTGGTAATGCGGTCGCTGCCCGCCGGAGAACTCGATTTTTTTCTTATTTGAGGGAGAATGAGACCATGATGCACATTGTCCTGGAGGGGGAGATACAGGCATGCGATCAGGCAGGAGCACCGAGACACACGACACCGCTCCGCCGAGAGAGCAGAAACCGTGGTACATGAAAACCATGATCTGCAGCCCAGCAGAACACACACAGAAAACCTTCTCACTTATTTACCGAGCCTTTAAAAATTATTATAAGAACCATAAGTTGGATATTAACAAAACCGTTAGAGTTAGTTTATACCTTACGTCTCAAACGATTTGGTATGAAGAAAAAAACGCAAATATATTTTGAAAGTATCAACAGAATTCGGCACAAAAAAAAAATATCATCGCTCTTATACAGTAGAAAAAATAAACGCTTTCCTCAAGACCAGATGCGGCCTGAATTCATGATGTTTATCGATGAGAGTATGCGAATATAAACACGGAGCCCAGACAGTTTACATTTCTATTAGGGCCTGTGTTCTGTGCTCTTTCAGTATTAGAAGAAAAATATATTTCCAAGTACACCAGGGTGGAAATGAAGGACTGCGTTTTTGATCATAAGGAAAACACTCCTCCGAGCCGGGGCGGCTTCTGCGAGAGCGAAGATATCTTTGAAAAGCACAAAGTCAACACGGGGTATTATTCTATAGCCTAACATGCCTTAGCAGCGCACGAGTCAAGTAGGGCTATCGGTTTACTTAAATGTAGTGAAATCAATTCAGAGGGAAGATAAACAAAATGCCCCTCAAGACAGCCCTGCATCCACGGTTGTAATGACATTCCTCCAGATAGAAATCAGCAAACACCCTTGAAAATAAATATGGAAGGCAACTCCAGAAGTAGACAAACAGTGGAAGTGGCAAGAGGCCCGTCGCCGAGGAAAGGCTTGGCTTTTTTACATTTCCGCAAATGTCCACTCGCTGTACCGTTAATGTGTGATAAGGATTGGAAATAGATTCTCATTACTAGCCTTGAATCATAATATTGGCCGAGTAACCTGCAGAAGATTTGCATTTGAGACGATTTCTTGCTTCGCTCAGTGAGAGCATTTTGTGTTTGCCGCTGAGTTGTCATGGGTACCAGGGCTGGCGTACACGTATTGTTCCCAGTCATAATTGTCCGCATAGACTCATGACATATTGACACACATTCCGGTCCATCCCTAATCCCAGCGGCTGCTAAGGAAATACGTCTATTAGAAATCAACACAGCAACGATGTTCTCACTGCATACCATCGTCTTCTCAGACGTGTTTATGGGATTTCTTTTTCAAACGTGCAAAGCACGTTTGATCATATTTTGGCTACTAAACAGTCTTCGGTTTCAAGGTGGCTGGTGTTTTTCATCGACGTGACAAGGATGGGACAAGGCATTATGGCCATTTCGTGGTATCTCCGGTGCCAGACATTCTATCTGATCGGGCATGCAGCCTCCATGCACTTGTATGCCGCGGCGGTCACACAAGTAGTCTGCTGTGGAACAGAGGAGTAATTTTAAACCCCATTAACAATCACCACATTTATTTATGAGGCAGAGACTGTTATGTATTGTTGCTCACACCTCCTTACTTACTGAGAGTCCCGAGGACAGATGATCCTCGTCCGAGGCTTCCTGGGAAGAGGAGAAGCCCCACTTCCTTGTTCACTCTCTGATAACATGAATTATTGAGGATGTGTAAGGAAAAGAAGCAACTTAAATGTAATATGTAGCCTTGTTATTGGCGCGCGCGTTAACCTTTGAGCTCAAATTCACTCTGTGGGGTAACGACACCTAAGGTGCTAATGCTGTATGTAGATCTGTGATTACAATGTTAATGTGATGTTTGTGTTCACTCATTCATTCGTCTTCTTCTTCCTCCTCTCCCTTCGGCTTTTCCCTTCAGGGCTCGCCACAGCGAATCAACCTTCTCCATCTAACCCTATATTAATCAATACATACATTTATTATTTTATTTTATTTATTTTTTTGCTGTTTTTAATTATATGGGGATTGTGATGATAATGATGATGATGATGATTCTTATTATTATCATAATTATTGCTGTTGCTGTTTGTTTTTATATGGTGATTATTACTATCATATTCATTCTGCAATTACTGTTGATAAAAAAAAAATTAATAAGAATAATTAGAAGAAGAATTTTATTGACATTTTATATTTTTGCATTTGTATGCGCTACTTGCAAAGAGTAATCAATTACAGATAACCCGATGGATTACTTGAGCGCTCTCTGTATGGACTACTTGGTTAAATCACTTGCGGACAGCAATTATTTGCGGTAAAAGAACAGATGCACCCCCTGGATATTTACGAAAATTCAGAACAGTTGCATGTTGAAATTACTGCATTACAAACAAAAGCAATGTCTGAAGTAATATATGACATCCAGTGCCGAAGGTTTTTAGATTATTATCAGCACATTTCCATATTTATGTCACTGTCTCTTTATATCGTAATTGATACAGTCAATAAGATTATGATTTAACCCACGTCTTCATGACATGTCACAAATTCAAAACACTTTGGATGATAAACATGGCACATCCTCTTCTGCCGCTCCGAGGGTCAAAAACGCTCTATGATGAAACAGCCTATGTCTGATTCTGACCATGTGTTTCCCCCAAGTGCCGCCAATATGGTGCTTCTCTTCACGCTACGCGGGCGGGATGTCACGTCACTGCCGCGCCGCGATTACTTCAAAAGATCGCCACGGCCTGCGTGCAACTGATAGACAGGTGGCCCGATGTAAATAAACACCGAGGCGTTTCGCTGTCAAAGGAGTTGAGCCATTGTTGTGGTCAGCGTTTGTCTCGCATGTGTCAATGTTGGATGACGTGGCAGGGAGCGCGTTGGTTGTTTTGATGTACGGCGGTGCTTTTCATGACCTCTTAAAGGCTTGTGGGGAAGCGGGGGTGGGCGTGTGTTCGACCGCAGCGCCGAACCTCCCGTCAATCAGAGTCAAGCGTCAAAACAGACCATTTGGTAAAATGCTATCGGAGGGGTTTTTCCATTCAAAACAAAGCGCGCTCGGCTAATACTTTCCCCCCGCATTAATGAAAGGCCGGTGTAATTATCAACATGAGAGGAAGCGAAGCACATTTTCTTGGACCTCCACTTCATCTGAGACAAACCATGAATCCAATCTCTTTCATTTAGAAGACCAGGCTGGTGTTTCATGCTTTAGACCTCCCGGCCGTCAGTCAAAGGATTTGTATTGTAAGCATTTTTTTTTGCTTTTTTGCCCCCTTCCACTTGTCTTTGCGCGCCACGGGCGACCGTCATATTAAAAGACCTTTGTTTATGCTTTCTCTCCTGGAGCGGCTTCTCTTCCGTCTCGCCTTGTGTCTTCAAAAAAGACGTGTCATCTCCTCAGCATGACGGGTTTGGATCTGCAGGAGAGCTGGGGTCAGGCGCCGGGGGTCAAGCCGAGGGAGATCGGAGGCGTAAGGGCCGCGCTCGGCGGTTAAAACGAGTCGAGGGCCTTCTCTCGTCATTCCCGAGCCCGTGCTCTCCGCAGAGATGAGTGTATATAAATGTCAGAGAGTCAAAGAGAGGGAGTATTTCCACATAGTCCTCGCAGCTTTCCATAGCAGGTGGTCCGGCTCAGCCAGCATCTGGAAGCCTCGATGGCTAGATAACCTTAGCTATTTACAAACCCAGAACTTTGTTTGGACAATCCCTCTAAAAGCCATTTGATAGCCAAAAATACTTCAGTCTCACTTTTGTTTTAAACATCAAGACCTGGGAAAAGAGAAAGTCACGCTGAATTTCCCCCCAAAACCGCAAAGAGAATACTTCTGTTGGGGATATATAAATAAACAGTGAATTAGCGCACAACTCCGCAATTACTTCTCAGACATTTCGCATTCCAGGATTCAACGCCCATAAAGTGGATATTCATGGGGCCGCATATGAATTAACTTCCTCTTATATTCCCTTTTCAGCGAGTTAAAATAATCATTTGATTTACATGCTGGAAATGTGAGGCTCTGCAGTTTTGGAGTTTGAGAAACTATCCAGCGGAAAGCGAACTGTCTTGGACAAATACTCTCTGACGTTGAATCACCGCCCCGAAAACACGTTCTTGCTTTCAATCAGGCATTCCCTCCAATTTCATAATTTCACATTTCAACCCCGGAGCCCTTCCAGTTCTGGCCCTTTGCACGGGCTAGAGCGGGCGATGAGCCGGTTCAAGAGTTCTGCTGGAAACTAGGTCACTTCCATGCAAGACACACCTGAGCTCCGCGCTCCGAGTGCATCCTTTTCCCAGCGCAGCTTCTCAGCGATCGGGAGCGTAATACAGGCCGACTGCATTAGAGCCATTTCCGCTAAGTGAAATATGTGTCTCGTCAGTGCCGCTCATTCATTATTTATCCGTTTGCTCACATCTGAAACCAACCTGAAAAAAAAACAAAAAAACAAAAAACAAAAACAAAGCTGTTTATGGCCCCGTGGGCTGGAGGAGCACTCACTGATGTCATCCAGGGGATGTGCTGCAAGCTGATTTACTCTGAATGTTATTAACCTTTCCCTCCCCAGAAAGCTGCACTCACCTCAGAGTGAGGGGGAGATGGAGGAGCAAAATTATATCAGGGATTGGGTTGCTTGAGTCAATCTGGGTGAACCTTGTTCCCCCCCAAAGTTCAAAGCAGATAACATGTGGTTTTTCACCGTCCTGCGAGTAATTATGAATGGTGAAATAAAGTCACAATGATATTGCCATTACCGAGCGAGCACGCCGCCGATGATTTCCAGATGTCCCGACACGCTAATGCATTTGCTACAGCAATAAAAATACTTTCGATCATATTTTTGTCCCAGGAATAGCTGGAGTTATCATTGCGACTGGAACAAAAGAACATGAAAAGGCGGGAGGGAGATCGGAGGGTGATGATGATGAGAGGTTGGAATTCCAGGAGGAAAAAAAAAAAAAAAGGCATTGTCAGTGGACTTCTCCAACGGAAGAAGCGGAGAGGTGTTCGATAGAGACGGATTGATGCACAAAGCGATGAAGAAAGTCAGCCAGATACCCCTCGGTGCATATAAAGGTCGCTAATGTTTCACATTCCTGGTAAATACGGAGCGAAGGTAGAGGGAAGCCGGAGAGGGTGAAGCAAGGAGTAGCGCGAGAGGACACGGGTGGATGGGCGGGGGGCGGGAGGGGGTCGAGGGGCGTGGAGGAGAGGGTCATCAATCACGTCGAGGTGACACACAATGAAATCTGACCGCTGCTCAAGATGTTTTAATACGGCATCCATTAGAGCCCTCAAATAAATTGCAATTTGGAAAACAGAACATAATACCAGCCAAGTTTTCCTCATCCATCTTGCAGTGTGTCATGTAATGTAATTGCGTTGTTAATTTATCCAAGAATTTCCTTGGTACACCATTTCATCCGCATTGGTTAATTTCCCTGTAGAGTATATTTTCTCCCTTTCCCTCTGCAGGCCCTCCCCCTTCTATCTGTATAGCTAGCGGGGGCAGAGTAATGTTTCTGCTTAGCATGGCATTAGTCGAAGGGCTAATCAAAGCAGTGAAGTCTGTGACACTTTATCAATGCCTGGCTGTGTTGGCCCCGCGCCGGCCAAACTCGCTGTAGTGCAGATTCAATCAGCCCTCCGCCGCCTGTCATTATGTCCCCGTGACGGAGGGATCACTCAAAAATGCCTGTGGTTTACATCAATATTATTGACAGAGTTTGGGGGCATTTGATGGCGGGCGGCGACGCCACGCGCTCAAGAGGACCGACACTTCCTGCGCTCGGACCGAGAGGCGAGACGTATGATCGTAACGGTGGTAAAGCCCAACTCCCCCATATAAAACGGGACGAATAACTGACGGATTCTGAAATGGAGAATTCTTTCCAGAGTGTGACCTCAGACAAACCCAATACTTGTATCACCAGAAAATCTTCTTCAGTATAAACATGGTGAACTCCACCTATTACCATTCTCTTGCACTTGCAAGAGAATTTCAAATTTGCAGAACTGACGCCTCAAGAGTACCATATAAGGCCTTGTAAATGACGCCTGCTGATGAAATAAACAAGCATTATATTTCCTTAACTTTATATGACTGTGACACTGACTAGTTGTCTGTCTCTCGAATAAATCTGCATAAAATGAAATGAAATAAAATATAATAAATAAAATAAAATAAAATAAAATAAAATAAAATAAAATAAAATAAAATAAAATAAAATAGAATAAAATAAGATAAAATATCGTATTGGAAGTAATCATAACTGTCATGCCTTAACTATATTCAATGCTTTGATATATGTGACTTATAGGGCAGAATATAAGAAAACTGGGGAATAAAACAAGTTCTTATTAGTCGTTCAAATGAGTTATTTTAAACCAATCCGTGCACATGAGGGTTTCTATGAGGCACTGTTGATTTAAGACTGAAACCCTAAAATCTGCATACTTTCTTGCTCTTTTGAGCGGGGCACCTGGGTGGTTTGGCTCTCACCTGTTGGCCAAGGACTATCGTAGTTATGACATCAGGACATCCTGGAAACATTCCCCATCCTAAACTTCTGCATCGAGGATTGGCACGTTTTGACATCTGTCTGCCGCACGGTGTATTATCCACAGGTGTTGACCCCAGTCCAGGTTAGAGGAATCGTAATGACTGGAGAGCGACTAATACGGGCTACTGTTGGGGGCATCTCTCTAGGTATTTGGGTAAATCCAAAGGTGTTTTCCTAGCTTCTGTCACTGAACTGAGGCTCTTGAAGTGGGGGTTGAAAGGTGAGGGTAAGAATAGCCCTGCAGGGAGAATCCGACAGCATGAATGGGATACTTTTGTCTCCCAGTTGCAGACCTGAGCGTGTCTCCTCTACTGTCAGACCCATGAGGGTAGAGAGGAGAGCAAGAAGCCTGGCGTGATCAAAGGATGACAGGAAAGCGAGAGGAGGAGAGTCAACCGCCACAAAGGCTTATTCTAAAGTTCCCTTGTGCGAGCTTCTTTAATGGCTGATCGAGAGGGAGAGACACGGACTCCGCCCATCAGCCAGAGCCTATTTCTGCCACTGGACACATCACAGGCTACAAAATGAGACTCCGCTACCGTATTTGATTCATCTGGATATTTTACATGAAGGAGTATTAAGCATCAGGTCCAATCTGTGTTTGCTTGTGTCAGCCGGGGGAGACGAGACCTGCGAAATCAGGGCTGTGGTCCAGGCGTCCCAGGAAAACCGTCCGAGGTGTTAAAGAGATAAAAAAAAAACGGTTAAAACTTTCTGTACTTTACAGCGGGTCGAGACGTTAAGTCAAGTTGAATTATTAGAAATGATCACGGTAAAATAATTATTGGACATCATTTTTAGATTTGGACTTAGAGGAAATCCAAGTCTGGATGGGTTTCCTCCGGGAGATCCTACTTTTCCCAGATGTGTGAATGAGAGAATGAATGCCTGTTTGTCTCCATGCGACGGGTCAATAAGAGAATGAATGTTTTTTTGAACGCACTATGTGTAATATTTCTTTTCCTTTGCAATAACCCATATCCGATGTGAACGCAACATCACCTGTACATATACTTGTAATTTTATACGTTTGTATCTTATATTGATTTGTATATATTTTCATATTGACGCTTTGAGTAGGAGTTGCTTCTGTAGCAAAAAGCAATTTCCCCTAGGACGTCAAAAAGTCATACATAATGAAGGAATGAATGAGCGAATACTGCCCTTCACGTGGGAAGAGGTATCATCTGAGAGTTTGAAGACGGCACAATCAAACATTTTCATTGTTGTTTGTTGCATTTCTTAAAGTGTTTGGACAAAAGATATAATTTCCCTGTAGCAGCATGCTAACTTTGGGGTTGACTTGGGCTTTGTAGACAATTTCTTCTATTATTACCCCTAATAAATCCTGTGCCGGCTGCAATAACCGCCGGATACCGCAGAACGGGGGCCTACGTATGTACACATTGAAATGCGAAGCAAGATATTTGGTTTTGTGTGATATTCTTCAAATTCTGACATGCAATCCAATCCAGTCTCTTTCCACGGTTCCCTGTCCACGATGTTGGACTTGCAGAGCTGGAAAACCTCTGTTGTGTGTGACCTTAATCTGCGGAGAGTCACGCGTCTTTATTTCCAATGCAGTTTCGAAAGAGTAAACCTGCTAACATCACATTTAGCGAAACACTTTAGAAGCTGAAAAAAAAAACAAACTGTCGCTAAAGTGTTTCCTGAAGAGGCAGACATTCCTGTGGGGAAGCCGAGATTTAGAAATGATATAATCATAGGTTCGGGACTACGGAAGAGAAAAAGGAGATGTGATCTTTGTGTGGAATTATTCTGACACTGAGGACCACATAATAAACTTATTACAGATGCAACTCGTAACTTGACAACATTAACCTTTGCATCACTTTGATAAAGGGCATAATCAGGTCCTCAACTGAAATAAGTAGCAGTAATAGTAGAAGTGGTAGCAGCAGTAGTAGCACTTAAAAAATGATAACTTGATATCATAAATGAAAAGAGTAGGATGGTTGGACAGAGAGTATGAAGCGGCCTCCAAATGACGCCAAAGTAATGCAGCTGAGCAGATATCTGTAGTTATATTTCCCCACTGTGGAGCGGCATAAACGCAAACTGTAATTTGAAGTTGATCTTGTGATGGCTTCGGGCTTAAAATTAGAAGTCTGTTTCCCGATGCGTCACGCGGGATGGTATCATGGCTGCCCCGAGTCCAGCTGAGCCGTCGTCTCTCCGCTTCCGCGCATCTATCATTAAAATCTCGGCGGTTTTGCAGAGAGGAAATCTCAAAACTTCCAGATAAATGAAGGAAATAAATACAAAGCTTGTCATGCTTGTCCAAGAAGTAGCGTCCCTCAAACCTCACAAACCCCAAAGCCAAGGCAGCAGAAAGACATATTTATTTTTTATGGTTTTAGAGGTATAATCTGGTGCCATTATGTGGATTTGGCTGAGCTGGATGTCTACATCTGAGCGATACGGTAATAGTTTTGAAATTGATGCCAAAAAAGACATATTTTTTTTCCTCGCAGACCTTGTATATGAGAGCTTGGGTAATGTTTCAGCAATAATGATACATACAGGGTTAGATTTCACAGATCCCAGGAGCCCATGTGTGATTTCCAGTTTCCTCCATGCTTCCACCACTGCTTTGCAAAACAAAACAAACAAATAATATAGATGATGATAATGATGACAATAACAATGTTGTTAAACAATAACAATAAAAATAAATAATATCATATGAGTACATATATTTATGTCATAATAAAAGTATTAATAGTAATACAAGTGATCACAATAGTAAAATTATAATAAAAATCATTATCATGGTGATAGTAATAATAACAATAACAATAACAATAATAATAATAATGATAATGAAACACATAGATTTAATAATGATAATAATAATACGTACAATGAGAGTACTGATAATACTACTACCAATGATACAAATAATAATAAAGCAATTGTTGTTATTTATGATTACATGTGACACTTGCAGTATTATTATAATCAACATGATTATCTGTTATTATTATCACACAATGACAATGGCATCATTATTATTATTGCTGTTGTTCTTTGTCGTTGGTTCGAGGTTTAGGTGTCTGTTTGACTGACAAAATCTCCTCTCGCTTGAGATGGACGGACGTTTTTTTTTTTTTATGGTCTGACCTTCGCACTCCCATCACCAACCCCCGGCCCCCACATCTTTCCTCCACTCATTCTTTATAGAAGTAAATGATGTCTCTGGAGGAGGAAGACAAGGAAGAGGTGCTTCCCCGCTCAAAGTCCACCACCTCACATGAAGCACATCTATACTGAGAAGACATGGGGGTCCTTGAAATGTGAACTTGGTCTATTTCCTCCACGCAGCCTGTCACGGCCAATGCGGCTGAAGACGACAGGAAGGGCAAACAAGCGCTTGTACGTCCGTCACTGCTCTGACAGGTGAAATAAAACGTTGACAGGGCTGAAATCTAGCTCGGCCCCCCCAGACATGGCCCTCATAGCTCTTTGACTATTGCAGGAAAAAGTGAGAAATAAATTAGTAATAGTGTTTTACCTGTCAACAACACGGAAACCTCCCAGGTATGGACCTGCTGGCATGTTCAAAGAATTCAACTCAAACTCATTCACCTGCGATGTAAAAACCCCTCAATTCATTCAAGTAAAGGATTCAAAATCAGGAAACTTCGATCCCCGGGCGGGGGGCGGGGGGGTTAAGTGGGATTAAAAGTCAATCAGTGGCATTTGTTGTTCCCTCAGTGGTCAGTTGACGTGAGCGAAACAAAATATATTCATAGCTCACCTCGGCCAAGTCTGCAAATTGATTTTCATAGAGAATGGAAACCAATCACTGCCAAGGAAGCAAGAAAAACACATTCAGCAATTTACCAACTACTGAATGCTTTGGAAATTGCTTGCCGTGTGTGTCTGTGTGTGTGTGTGTGTGTGTGTGTGTGTGTGTGTCTGAGGACACAACCAAGTGTAATCGGACCCTTCCAAAACCAATACATACATGCACATAGCTCATTTCATGTCCATAACCAGGAATTGCAGATATGTCTGACAGCGAGGAGTGGTCTATACTGCTAACGATGGAAGGCATTAGCTGCACAGTGGAACTATTCAAAAGAAACAGCGCCATTCGAAAACTAAAAACATTTCACTCGGCTTTCTTATCCACAGGAAGATCTTCCAGCTTCAGGTGCATCAAATGTCGACCGACCTTTGAAATTAGCACAGGAATCTCCCTAATTGAATTTGCAATCAACTTGAGTTTCAGCCGGGCCAAGTCTAAACTAATCAGCGTTCTCCTTGGCACCGCGAAAATAAATAAAGGTGGGTACATCTTAAAACAACACTTTACGACGGCACGGATTAAACTCAAAACCTCTCCGCAAGAAAGGAACAAAAAAAAAAAAAAAAAAAAGTACTCGACGGCCATCGTTTAATTTCCAAATTCATCGGTTGTAAGCGCTAACTGGGTTTGCGGGGTCGGGCCCCGCGTTCCTTCGGCCCTTTGTGGGATTGTCTACCCGCCTCATTTCTTACCATCAGAATTTCACGACCCTCTAAATCTCTCCTCGAGATTCTACAGGCTGGTAAAAGGGTTATGACCTCTTTATCTGTTTTATGGACTCTCCCCCGGTCTTTTCACTTGGGCCAAAAAAAAAAAAAAATCAATGTAATTTTTGACCGGATTCAATCGAATTCACAGCCTGACATTGGAAGGGGAAGCACAACAAGGGTCCAAAGGAGGTGACAACTGACAAAATCGCCAGCAAACAGCGAGACTGCAAAGAATTCGCCTCCGTATGGGGACCAAAAAGGCACTGAAAGTACGAACGGGGGATTAATTGAGCTTTTTCAAGAAAATTGCGCGGCTATCAGCCTCTGTTAACAAAACATTACTCATTGTCTTTTTGTTTGCTGTTGTTGCACAACCAATGCAGTTTATGCGTGTCTTTGATTCCATGTGTTAAACAAACATAAAATGTATGGCTTCAAAGAGAAAGGGAAGAGGCTGTCTTTTATTAGACTTTACAAAAAAAAAAAAGACATCATTGATCATTTAGTTGTGAAAGCCACATCCTGGTAATCCTGCTCTTCCTCTCGGTATTGCAGCGCTGTGTAATGATGCACAGATTGACACCGTGGCCCATCCTCCCTTCATTTCCTCCTTTCTGCCCATCTGTGTGAAAGATCCTCGCCTACAATGCTGCTTCTGCATGTTCCCTTAGATGTGCCTCCCAGCCTGAGAGAATAAGGGATTAATGAGATAGATTTATCTTTTCTGGTAATACACCCGCCATTTTTTTTTTTCGAGTGTGTCCTAAATGCATCCTGGAGTGCCTTGGGAGAGGGGCCGCATCATTGAGTCCATAGATCAGTGGTTCAGCATTCGATTTCATATTCTCATTTCCCTTTAGGAAAAGCCAAGACGCCTAAGCATACACATATTAGTCATTCACAATTTTAACACTTTAACAAGCGGACATCTCACTGCGCCTCGTGGAAACCGGTATTTCAGGGGCGGCGCAGGATGCGCCTCAGGTTAGCGCGGCTAAAGTGCGGTGTAATCACAAGTCCAAATACAACTCACTACTTGCTTATATATACAGTACATGTTATATATGCAATAATCAGAACACATCACCCGGCCCCATTGCTTCAATCGTGAAGGAAGACAGAATCAAACCAATTACGGGATTATGTCCCCGATTATACCGCCGCCCGCGCTCATATGAGCTATAATTGTTCAATTTGCCGGGACTCTGTATCGTCGACGGACACATCTGAAAGGACCCGGAGCTACGGGCGAGGACAGACAATTATAATGTCTTTGGGAGGGTATTTAAAAAGGGCTAAGAGTCATTAATGACTTACATGTTCTTATTTGCTTCTGTCAATGCTTCCGCCCTTCTCTCTGAAATTGTTTTGCAGCGCAGCCTCGAGGTTGATTGAAATTAGCGTGGGGTTTCGTTGGACCGCCGTGCAAGCGAATATCTGAGCACACCATCTGAGAGGACAATTACCACATCACATTGTCAGAACGGCACCTGTTTGCACTTACATTAGCCGAACACGGCGCCCATTTAGATTATTTTTCGATGGAAATAATGATTATCTTTACAAGAACGGTTTTATAAAACGTAATTGGTTGGTATTAAACCGCTAAAAGTGCACTTTAGCCAAACTGCACTGTGCATCAAAAGAAGTGGAAAGATCCTTGTCAGGACACATCACTCCACCATCTGTTTGAACCGTAAGCTGCTAAAAAACGAGAAGACACGCTGTAATTATCGGGGCATGAATCACACACACTATCCTCCCCTCCGCCGTGCATTCCTGCCTGGGTGGTAAATGAGGGAAAAATGCACGGTGACCCCGAGAGCCTCGTGGATGTTCTGCTAACAGGTGAGGACCCGGCTTTCAACAGCGCCTGGATCGAGTTCCTAAGGAAACACGAGGAGAGTGCAAAAACATGGATGGCCGGTTTGGATCGTGTTTACGTGCATATTTCTCTCAGTCCTGACCTCCCAGCATGAATGTTTGGGAAATTTACAGCTTAAACCATTCAGAAACAAGCTCGAATTTAAAATGCAGTTCCACGGCCAACGTCAACAGCAGGAGGGGTCACTGATACTTTTTTTTTCCACTGGAACGGCGGCACGGAAGAATATGCGAAAACCCCTTTTCAGCCGGAAAAGTTTGGCAGAAGTGTTTCATTCATCTCCAAGCATTGACATTAGTTTAAGTTGATTTGAAAATAACAAACCCAAAGGGGATCCCAGCTTATTTTCCAATATACAGTGTTTCCCGGTGACGTTGGTGTGCCAAAGTTACGCGTCTTCTTCGCCTGCCCTGTGAAACGGCTGCGACATAACGCGGCGGGCATTGAAACACGACGAAGCCTGTCAGTTAAATCGGCTTGTCTTCACCGCCGAGACTGCGTGCATTGAGCGCAGCCTTGCACCGATGACAAACAGCAACCGCAAAGATTCCAGCGAGGCCGTCTTGCTCCTGCAATGTCAGATTCTGTATGCATATGCAGAATTGGTTTATAGATTTTAGATGGCTTGAAAAACGGGAACGCTTTGTGGTGTGCAAACATCCTGTTTTGTCGAGGCAAATTTACTCTACGCCGCACAGACTGCGATGGTTTCGGTGCCTATCAATCATTCTGACTTGTACACATGGAGTCATAAAACGCTGAAGTTTAGGCTTAGCTATTTTCCACGTACGAGGTTCAGACATATGGGACATGTTCACAGTTGAAGTAATTCCCGACGTTTGAAAGCGAGGGGACGAAACTAGGCTGGAGCTGCAGAAGCGGCATTTTCCATCGAAACAAACGAACGGCCAACTCCACAGAAACGCATGTGACTGTTTTAACTCAAAAAATGGCGAAGAACAGGAAAAGGGTCTCCCTCCCCTGTATGTCTGGCTGCTCTCCTCACATGCGCAGCCATCAGCAGGTTAATTAACTGTGAAAGCTGCTCACTTGAAACCTTAAATCACTCATTCAGCGTTCTGTCACGAGCCGCCAGCTTAGCCGCGTTGACGAGGGGTTCTGCCTTGTTTACCCAACACGGGAGGTAGTGGCATGGGGGGGGTAGGATTTAGGTAGTTCGGATGGGGGGGGGTGCTCCATGTGCATCGAATTTGGACCATGATGAGGTGAGCGAGCGATCTAAGAAATCACATGAGGAAGAACATACCCCTGGGTGTCACTATAAATGCGTTGCCGCTCTTCCTCATATCTCCGCGATTGCAGACCGCCATTCTTTGTGCTCTGAGAAACATAATCTGCCGATTCAGGCTGAATAATAACAGGTGGATTGTCTCGGAGAGTGTTTTGGAGGTAAACCAAACCCGCCCACTCTACCAGCATCCTCCCCGAGCTCTTACACCAGGATATCTTTTCTCTCTTTAAATTCCTCACCGATACATATGTGCGAGCTGTGTTTATTCCCTCTTATCTTCCCAGCTGCCCTTCCCCGCCGCGGGGCATCGAGGTGGCATTGACTTTTTGGGTGACATCTGTCTGCCGGGTTACCAAGCTCCATTATGTCCTTCAGGGCTCCCATTATTCCCGACCATCCATAATATCCAAGTGTGTTTGCACAGGGAGACCCGTGATGTTCGGCTGTTTTTCTTCATTAGTCAAAAAAGGGCCGCAACGGCCCAGGCCTCCTTTTTCAGAGACGTTGTGTTCCCGTCTTCTCATTTCTCCTGGTAACAGGTTGGACTTCTCTGAGGCGCCGGCTCATTTTGTTCTCACTGCAAGGGGGGAATTGACCAATAATGGCTCTCTGGGGAGGCGTGCACTGATATGTAAGAGCTCTCAGCGATGGCGCGTATCGGACACAGATTCGGATTCACTTACGTGGCCAAAGAATCTGTTCATTTAGGCAAAAAAAAAAAAGCCAAATGAGATGTGAATTTCAAAACATGATTTTGAAATGGCTTCTCTCCGGCCCGAGCAGCGATAATATTGATTATAAACAAAGTGACCACCGTGGCGTGAGAGTGAGAATACCCTCCCTCTCTCCCAAGCGGCTTTGCAAACAAACCCCACGGTTCCTCGGAAACATTGGCGAATATCACTTCCATAAATCAGCTCCCATCCGAATAATCTCATAAACTTTTTTTTTTTTTAACAGTGTAATTCACGCTCATCAGCATTCTTTGTTTAACATTTATGTTTATTGATAAATGAAGAGCTTTAAATAATTCAGAGCGAACATTAGCTGTGAGCATGGTGATTAATAATTGATGGGGTGTGTGAAGGGTTGGGGCACTCTGGGAATAGATAATATTAGCTTAATGCAATGCTGTGTGAACATGGGAAGTGTAATGGACCCACCGCCTTTAACGGATGATGGTTATTGTGGCCTGAAAGTTGTTACAAAAGGGGAAAAAGGGGTCTGAGTTGTGCAGAAGGAGGGGGGGGGGGGGAGGGGGGTTGTCGTGTGGTCATAGATTTGGCTCATAGGAGCTGACAGTGCAAATTGTGGTTTTAATAGCAGGAGGTTTACACATTCTACAGAGGGGCCCTAATGGCCGGCCCTGTGCTTAGCGTAAAGGGAGAAAAATGGCCCTGTGCTATTAAAATGAAACTTGAGAAGGCCCTCACTCTTAGTTTGGTGTTTGGCTTTTTTTCCCAGTCGAACCATGTCTCTCAATCACTCATTTTGATACCCTCCTGTCCATTTCCTGCGCCGGGGTCTCGCTTAAGTTTACCCACACGCCGTCCGAGCGCGCCGTCTCGCCGAGTCGTCCCCGAGCTGTGACCCCTCCGCGGGGCGGGGAGGCTCATTTTACACAGAAAATGAAGACACAGAGGAAATGACCAGGTCACTTAGGAGGTAGCCTGAGCCGGCCGCAGATAATATTCTTGGGATAATCTTCCCATTGCATTTAATACGAGTACATAACGAGATTAAAAGCAGAATCTGAACCCCTCCCCGCGAGGACCATATTGTATGTGCAACAAAGCAACGTCGTTATTTTCTTGTACACAGAAGCGGGGGGCAAAAATATTATATATTACCCGCATGCTTATGTTGATGGGAGCTGAATGCCTGCGGGTCAGCCCGCAACAAAAGGGCTTCTTTTACTCTCCAAGGGATACTATTCTTTTTTGTGCCTGGCTAGTAAAAAAAGAAAAAAAGGAAAAAAAAAATGCAGAGGAATAATGTGTATCAAAGGCAGAGAAAGACCCCTTCATTCTGTTTTGCTATCACAGCAGCACATTAGCATCTAAACAAAGGAAGCAGAATCCCCTGCGCAGCACTGTTTCAAGTGGTCACTCACCGCCTTTATTTATTTCTCAATCCACCTCCTTTTATGCTGAGCAGCAGAATTCCGCACCCTGCTCCCGCCCGAAATCCTCCTGTGTCTTTGCCGTGAAAGTGTTGAAGTTGCTGCTTCTTCTCTCTCTCTCTTTTTTTTTTTTTTTTTTTTTTTTACTCTTCGTCTCTCCCTCTCTGCTTTCTTCCCCTGACTTTATCACAGAGCTATATGACAGCTGTCATCACTCCTCAGCAGGCCTCAGATCTGCATTTCAAGCTTTGCAGGTTCACCAGTTCACCAGGTTCTGCTTGGGCAGACAACACAGACAGCTCATCTGAAACCCAGCCTCTGATGAATCCTCCTCATAAACAATAGGTTGCACATTCATGCAGGCCAACGGCCAAAAACTATCTAACAATGCAGGTATATTAGTGTCACCTTATATAAGCCAAAGAGCTTTAGGGTTCTTTATGATACCCTGGCAACAGCGTCCTATGCATGTAATATAATGATAGCAGTTCCTATACAACATATAACATGATGAAATCCCAGAGATAATGGTATTTCATTGCTAAAAGACTTGATAATAAGGATTATTCATAGCTTGTTTTCAGCCATGGGTAGTTGGGATTATTGTACACGCATGTGGTTTACCTGCATCCCGTCTCCTATTTGTGCAAAAACCGCAAACGGCGGTGCATTGTGTTCGCATCGGCTGTTCGGGAAGCGCAGCGTGTCGGTTCATTTGTACGGATGGATATTGTTGGTTTTGAGATTGAAACCGATGAGGTGCGCGTTCGGGTGCACCCAAGGACACGGTTACCGATACGCTCAGCGAGTTACCGTTTTCCGGAAAGTGATGCGACGTCTCACGAAAAAACAAAATACCCAGAGGGCATCTTCAGGTAGTCAGTATCAGTATCAGTAGAGTCTTTAGTCCAAGAGTTTTTTTTTTTTAAATTTCCCAATTAATCTGGATCAACCATGTCCTGGTAAAACACATGGAATTGAAACATCAGTTTACTCCGTCAGGAGGTTTTACCAAACACACTCCATGAATTTTTGAACCACATTCTATCGACCAACGTAATATTCAATAACACTGCTCGTCGGCGGGTATTTACATAACTGTTGATTTTCAATAATTGACACACTCAACATTTCTCAACACAAGATCACAATTGTCCAATAAAACTTGTCAAACTCATCTTTTATTCTCCCAACTGTGGAACGCTCTCAACATATTGGAGCGTTCTCAATATATCTAGATTTATAAATTTCATTTTCAACACTGTAATGATACCTGAGCTCAAGGCTGCCACGTTCACATTGACACGTACTGAAGACAAGGGCGGTCAATCATTGTCCGGAAACATTTTTTTCCTCCTCTACATGGGGATACAATTATGAGGATGTTGAGGGAGCAGTCAAGAACCACACACTCTTGTAACGAGCCTGACAGACAGACTTGTTTGTTTTTGACCCTGACTACCCGTCTCTCACACTGCTACTATCAGAATTGGAAAAAATGCCCTTTAAGACAGTTGTCTGACTGGTCGGCCTGTGACCTGCCTCCCAGCTTTAAGTCCAACCCTGCAATTTGGCAGATCTGACTCTGACAGCACATTGGGAGGGATCAATAAAAGCCTGTCAGGAAATGACTTCCATTCCCCCCTCATTTAGCGATAAAGGTGAGTTTGTGTCTGGCGAGCTGCAGATAGATGGGAATGGAAAAGGGAATCCGACAGGACACAGAAGTTATGCGTATGAAAATAATGACAAGGAATACATGAATGCATCAAGACGTGTGCTCTCTGGTAATATTTCTGCCAAACTCGTAGTCCGAACACCCGCACAGACGTTCCAAGCGCCGCCGCCATTGTCTTTAGGGCCGGGTTCGACCTCTGGGCGCGGGGGGGCGTGTGCATATGTAGCCAGGCTAATTTACACAGCGCTCTGAGCGAGCTTTGCTCTATAATTCACAGGGTTGGTTTGTTTGAACCCTCTCTCTCACCATCAGACGGTGCAGGGTCCGCGGCCACACGCAACTTCAACTCCGCGGCTCATCTGGATAGCTGCAGGCCTTGTCGGAGACAGATAATGGGCCAAAGGTACAAAGGCTCGCACATCTCAATACATGCATGAGAGGAAAGTGCCGGGTCGTTATGGAAGCCCGGGACTGGCCTCAGTCGCATCACTTTCTCTGATGTGTGTGTACAATGGTGACATGTCATTGTCCTCGTGCTCGGCCCTAAGCGAAGCCCCTTTGTTGTCGTCTCAGAACACATACGCCCTCCTTGTGTGGACCCCCACAACAGAAGACGGGGTAATTACAGACAAAACACAAGGGTGTCTTCCAGTCACTTCTACAGGACTTTTTCTTTTCAAAATTATGAAAATCTGTGCTTCAATAGAAAGTCTTTACAACTTTGTAGAATTAAGAAAATAAATGTGTGATTTTAGGCTACGAGTAGGGATCTTGAAATCCTACTCCAGACTTGAAGAGAAAATTTAACTTTCAGATCACATGTAACACTTTAACAGGCCTTCAAAACAAACTTCAGTGCCGCCAAATCTCAGAAACGTTACCATCGTTCCTCTGTTCCTCTCTGAGAACGCAATGACGAGCTGCTCTCCCAGTTCAGAGCGCTAATGGTGCCTGCGGTAGGCAGGCAGCACCGCGTTCCAGGCTGCCAGGGATGTGCTCGCAATGGTACACTTGTCACAGCCCATCATATAGTGATCCTCTGAACTACAGCCGTGAATAATTTCTCCACGATCCAAAAGTCTTTCTTCTCACCCTATCTTTTACAAAAAAAAAAAAAAAAACAACCACCGAGTCCTTGTAAGTATTTCAACACTCGCAGTGGAGAAAGCAAAGAGTCGGAATACGGCAGCCGCTTCTCTTTGTCTAGCCGAGGAAAGTTTGCAAAACCGGGCGCAGAACTAGACATTAAAAGAAGCGCTTGTGTGAGCAGTCAAGCGGAGAGAAATTCAGGGTGGCAGGCTTTGAAAGGGATGCCGGGTAGGAGTTAGCTTATCTAATTGCAAAGGAGCGCACAAGTGCGTGGACACTCATCACGCGCTTGTCAAAACAAGGCCGCTCGCGATTCTGCCATTTGTTCAAGTTTTGGTTTACATGTAGCCGGGCCTCTTGGAGCGCTCGCTTTAGAGTACGATTGCAGCAATTGCTAAGATAGGTACAGTACAAATGGAATAAAACAAGAGGATGGAAATATTTATCAAAAGCATTCCTTACAACTATTGCCTCATTCTTGAGCTTTATTCGTAGGCTTGCTGCACCAATTTAGATTCCCCAGAAATGGGCTCTCCTTTCTGTGATGCAAAATAAAATAGAATGAAATAAAATAAAATAAAATAAAATAAAATAAAATAAAATAAAATAAAATAAAATAAAATAAAATGATGACGGCACCTTTTAAAAAGTTGATTGGTCATTAAATCTCCCCATAAAATAGTGTTTGCCAATTATCACTACTTTGTTTCACAGGGCTGGTCACAGTTAGCCATAGCTGAATGGGGAAAACTTGGACAAGACGGGACACATCCTCCAGCCCTGACTTCTCCGCAGCCGATTTCCTCATTTGCTCTTCTTCTACTGCAATTGACAAATTCTGATTGATTTCTGACATATTTTAAGCTTAGTTTAAGAAAAGCAGCTATTTTCAATTAATCAATGACTTAAAACGAGCACACACCAAAATGTATTGCATCTGAAACAAAAAGAAATACTTTGAAAACCATTACGTAATTATAATGTGTATTATTTCACATTTATATATATTTTCAAACAGTGCATATGTTTATGTGTATGTATACATGTGCTGGGTGTGTGTTCATATATATATATTTTCATTTACACATTATTCTAGTGCTGTGGTTTTACAATGTCGTATCTCTATTTATAGACTTTTCTGCATATGTTTATGTACTGGATACACTTGTGTGTATATATTTGCTTGTGTGTATGTTTTGAATAGATATGAGTATGTTTTCTTAATTTAGGCCAGTAAAGATATGGTGGTGCAGTCGTAAATGGCTGCATTGCATTCAAAGTGAAGGAACTGTGTTGAGGGGGTGTTTGATTGGTGGGAAGTGAGCGAGCCAGCAGATGGCCACAAGCGCTGGGTTTGATGTTGATCTTGATTTCACAGTGGTGGGAGGAAAAACAAGAAAAGCTTCTCCTCACAGATGTTCCAAAGCTGCTGTCAAAAAGACATCAACTAGACACACTTAAGGAAGACGCTCCGTCCAAGTCCGAAAATACAATAACACACTGAAGAGCACATCTTTCCAAATATACAGTGTTTGAAGGAGACACGTCTCTCCGCGCTCACAGGGACATCCTCACTTATCAGTTGTCACTGGTTGCACGGAGGTCAAAGTTGAAGGAAGGAAGAGGCAATTTTGTTTTTCAGCACAGAACCGAAACTGCTGATGGATGCACTTCCTAAGTCTCCGGCACACAGGCTGGAACAAACGGCGCAATTGTATGCTAATGTCTTTGCTTGTGGCCATGAATTATCTGCTCAACAGAGCGAGAGATTAAGTACAACCTCAAATCATTCGCGTTTCAAAGAAAGAAATATTTGTTTGACAGCGTTTTGCACTTATATTTAATGCTACAAGGCATTAACGTCAAGTAATGAGTGAGACTAATCCCTCATCGGTTTCTGTGGCTTTGAGCATTAAAACTTGATGCGTCTCCTCACTTCACTGTAAATGCCTCCGGACCCCTTAATGTGTGAGCCAAATGCCCTGCTGGCTCGGATTGACCGTAATGGATTCGGTCCCAGCGACAGATACCCGGCACTCTGAAATTGATTTGATCTCCGCGGACAAAGGATGAGAGAGTGATTTTTACAATTGAGACATCAATGGAACGCACACCGCAAAAAAGAGTCAATTTCTACTGAACCGGCGCTTGAAAAATCAAACATTTTACTCGAGTGTCTGATGGTCGTTCCAATTTCACTGTGGTGTTTAATGTGAGGTTGCAGAGGTGATTTGCTGATTGAATAAAATAATTCCCATATGGGCACCGTTTAAAATTCAAATCTCTGAGGAAGAAATTCAAGTCCAGTTGCCAGGACAAGAAGATTTCGGCAAGAATCCACCATGACCCGGATGACTGAGAAGCTCCACGGAAAAAATCTCGGCGCTAACACTAAGTCTGATTATTTTCGTGCTGTCTTTGTGAAATTCTACTAAATAATAAGATATACACGAGCATATTGTCTCCAACACTATCATCAGCATCATTTTGGTCTGATGATCTGTGATCAATCACGGGGTTTCTTTATAAAATCTTTTGTTCGGTCGGACAGACTCCAATTGCTAATAAATTTAGCATTGCATAAAGCGATCGGATTACATTTAATGCATTTTTTTTCTCTCTTTTTTTTTTTTTTGAGTCCGTAGACCCCTGCCATAGATTAAATCCATCTGAAAGCATCTGGAGTGCATTTCATTTTGCCTTGATTCATGCACGGTAATATAACTCCTCTCCACCCTCCACCCCCAGCCCCCCGTGTGGTGCAGGACGGCGAGGCCGGCGAGCCGAGTGCGTCAAGAGATTAAAACCCGACCGCGGTTTCGGACTCGGGACGCAGGCATCGGATAATGCAGACGAGATATAATAAAAGTGTGAACAAAAACCCCTGCGCGAGACGAGCGGGTCCAATCGTCTTACGAACAAAGGCAAGTCCGTAATCCTGGCGCCTCATAAGTTATTAACAGTCCACTGAGTTACTTACAAACTTTCAGCGAGGCATGTCCTCTACCTGTCTGATCAGATCCGTGGATTAAGAAAGCCCGGCGCTTTGCTGTGAGGAGTCATAATAGGCGCTCTATCCGAAATCCTTGCAAAATCGTGACGTAACCACCAAATTCTCGCGATTATAATGGTGTCAATATATCGTGACGGTTTCCTATCTGGACAAACAGGTCCCGTTGAATGACTTGAGCACATGCGAGTCTACGAGAACAGATTAAGATGTGTAAAGTCCTTGCACTCTGTCAGCAGACCGCTGAGCCCTTCTCCTCTGCAGGCCGGGTTTACACCTTTGTGTCCTTGTGTGCCCGGCTGCCGTAGTGATAGATTGGTCGTCCCTTTTCTCGTTGGGAGCGGTCCTGAGTGAGACGCCTGCCGGACAGCTGTGCTGGCACGGACCACGGGGCTGGCTGCCAAGTCGCAGAGCCTTCTCTTTTTTTTTTTTTACCCCTGCTGTTCCCCGAGCACTGCTCAGTGCTTACCGTGAGCCTCTTCCCTGTCGGGCTTCAATAACAAAACACACGTCAGGCTTTAACGGCTCACTTTGCACCAGCTTGGCGAGTCAGCTCGGACTTTTTATTGGCAAGCTCAACGTCTGAGTTGCATCACTGTGACCGATGCGGCCTCCAAGGTCGATGGCCTCTTTTGTTTGCCTAGCCGCTCTCATTCCGTCCCACTCCAGACGGGCATTATCACCGCAGGTGTGTGAGAACAGTCACGTGAAACAGTTCACGGCGAATAAACACCATTTCAAATCGAGCAAATAGGTTTGACCATTTTGAAGCATACGGTGTCAAATGATTGATAACAAACAAATTCAAAATGCGGAGTCAGGTTATTGCTACCTCTGTCTCAACAGTATATATTACTTATATTCATTCATTCATTCATTACCTATCCCACATCCTGCACTCAGAGTTCATTCACCCTCTCAATCACACGTCATAAAGACATACCAGCCTTCATTCACTCTATAACATGTCAAATAAAGACATACAACCATTCATTCACTCTATAACATATCAAATAAAGATATACAGCCATTCATCAACACACATCATAAAGTGACATTCATTCTCTCATTCACATAGACATGTCACCATTCATTCACACGCCACCTATTCACCCATCTGCACATCTATACACTCAGTCACACATCATTTAAAGACGTCCATTCATTCATTCATTCACATATCATATAGAGAAATTCATTCTCTCATCTACACATCATATACACATGTTACCATTCACTCACAAGCCTTATAGAGATCTTCTTGCTGTGAGGCGGAAGCAACAGCCACCGCGCCACTGTGCCAAAACATGTTGGGAAACACCAATGGGAGCCGATACTACTTTTAATCACGCATCTCACACAGGGCAGGGAAAAGAAACGCTGCAAACCTTATTAAATCCCGACGATAAACACACATTCCTGCAGAAGTGTTATTTATGATTACCGTTTTGCTGTGGAACACAGCTGTATTAATAAGGTATGATGAAAAAAAAATAAAAATAAAGCAATATTAGATATCGCAATGCGATGGTGGATAAAATACTGGTCCGTCAGTGAACCAGGTAAGGCCTGATATACTTAATGGTAGCAATCAGCTGTGGGAATGTGAGGATGCGCAGTTACCACTCAGTGAAATGTCCGGACTACACTGTCTTTTGTTTTCTGTCAATCCATTACAACCAGGTGCTCCACCAGATGTACGGGCAGATACGAATCCGAGGAAATATTGGGTTCTGTATTTGTAAGCTTGCGCTGACCCCGAGGCCCGCACTTTGAAATACATACCCAAAGTATCGTGATTTTGCCCAAACATCTGTCCGTGTCATATTGCATTGTATCACACGGACGATGTTACTTTGATCACTGCGAGCTACCTCAAGTGTAAATGCGAAATCTGTTTCTATGTGATGTTATGATTATCTGTATAAAAAGCATACGTCCGAAACAGGAAGCAGATGATGTCATTAACAAGATTCGCCATACATTGTTCTCATTCTCACTGCAGTCGTTCACCCAGGCCCCTATCTCTTGTGAATGGATTCCCAGTGGAAGGGGCGACATGGATTTTACAAACAATTTATCCTAAATTGCAGGAAAATTGGCTGCAGATCTTTACGAGAGGATGGGGGGGGGGGGGGGGGGGGGGAGTAGAATGAGGTTAAGATGATCCATAGGGTATTTATTCACTAAGGCTCTCATGGTTGTTCCACAGGGTTCTCCCCTTTCAAAATAACCCACAGCCCCCTTCCAAACTCCCCCCGCCAACAGCCCTCCCTTCAGTACGCCGTTTCAAATGTATTAATGGGCCGGAACCTTCCTGGATGATCTTGGCCCTTTCCCTAATGAAAACGCTCTGCGGCTGGATCCCAGCGCAGTAATCATGCCTTGGCCTTCAGTGCACTTGGGCATGCAGCACACAGGGCAGGAAGAGCCCCAGCGTGACCCCACACTGTGTCCTTCAGTCACCCTCGTGTTGCCCCGTGCCCTCTCTGGCCTGGGCCTCTTCTGGTCCGCGGGCTTCGGTGCAAGAGGCCACGAGCGCGGCCCCATACAGAGAGTGTGTAAGAAAATCCAGCCTACTACAAACATCAATCACGAACAAATTTACCGCTACTACCAAATTCGACTTATAGTGTGTGAAAGCGGGATGTATCCCACCGGGACAGGGTTTCTAAATACATGGCGCACGATGCAGAATGCTCATGTTTAGTGTTCAAAATAACACCGTGCATCACTAGTTTGCACCCCCCTGCCCCCGCTGGGCTTACCGGTAATCCTGTAGCTAATGCTTTCTCCACTTTGGAGAGGCGATGTTGACACTGCTCCCTGTGGATACGCTGCAAGTTAAGATGGCTACTTGGTGACGCGTTCGCTGGCCTAAGCCGGATGCCAGAGTCTTCATTTTTTTTTCTTTTTATTATTATTCTAAGTTGCCATCAAGACAAAACAAAATAATTACTATGTGAGGTTGAACTGCGAGAAGACACATGATCCAATTTTGCTGTCTATGGGCTGAACATCGGAGATCAGGATTGTTGGAATACCCCACTTGCCGAGGCTTTTTCAGCTTCGTAAATATCTTTGTTTTTCCTCACTCTGGCAACGGTCGTTGCAAGGTGATCGGTGTGACAACCCGTAATCATGCGAGTGTTTAGATTGGGTGGATGCAGGAAGTAGAGGAAAAGCCATGACCTAAAAAATAAGAAATTACACTAAAACAAAGCTAAATGTACTTTTTGTACTTATATACGTATTGTTTACTTTGTAATATTCATTCATGTATTCATCATCTGCACCGGTTATCTCGCGCTCAGGATCGCTCAGCTGTCATTGGTTGAGAGGCGGAATTCAACTGGGACCAGTCGGCGGCCAGATAGAAAGACATCCGACCATTAATTCTCTCATTCCCATGTTCTATTGAGAATTACGACCATTCATCCGCTCATTCACACATCTGAGCTGAGTTTTGGTGTCTCAAATGAACCTCCTGCATGTTTCTGGACCGCAGGAGGAAACCAGGGAACCCTGAGGAAACACGGAGACTCCACACAGAAAAGCCCTTCTGTGGGAATCCAACCGGGGACCTCCTCGCTGTGAGGCGGAAGGGCAGGCCACCGGGCCCCCCTACTTTGTGATGTCATATATTTCGAATTTGTTGCAACATCTTTAACCGTCCGGGTGCTCTGATCCATCGGCTCCCGCTAACAAACAGCTGGCTGGCCGCATATCCCAGAGACAGGAACAAGAAGTCGTCCTTGTTGAAGTGTCATTTTTAAAGGCTGACGGCAGCAAAGCCGAGGCAGAAGCCGTGTCCTGGGTCTTCTGTGTGTTTAGCCTAAGTTAGCCAACAAGCCTTTATTTGGTCTGTTCTGACAGGTTTGCTTTGGTCTACGATCTGAACCCCCCCCTCGCCCCCAAGGCTTTAACACTGAGCCTCAAGGTAAGCCCGGCCAGATGTGGCGACACAGGGTTCTCTGCAGCTGCGCGGAATGATGAGTTAGTCACCGGGATGTCATGTGTTTTAACTTGTTCGCTGACAGAGCTGTCGAGGGCTGTTTTCATTCCAGTTCGATAATATCTTTTACAGTTTGGCAAAACTGTCAGCGAGCCCGAAGCGCTCTGTCCCACCTGTTTGCATTGTTGCCCGCGACTCCCCCGATGACACCCGGTCACCTTCAAAATACGGCGCAAGGAGGTGCTAACCACCGGTGCTAAATCATAATCAGATTCCCCATTTGCCAAGTAATCGCTTCATTACCAAAAAAAAAAAAAAAAAAAATCAAAAAATGCTTTTAGATGACGGGAGGAGAAAGCCCTACCACTCCTTGTGGAAAGAAAAAAGGGGGAAAAAAAACTTCCTGAAAACACTGCACACCTTGGAATGCAATACTCTAATGGAAGAGGTGATGTCACTCAAAGTCAGCGACATGAGATAAAGTCTGATGACCATTTTCCTAAATCGTGATAAACGCCCCCTTTTACTGCAGTTTATGCGGGACGCAATTTATGTGTGAGCACTCCTTCAGGGCAATTTATTTGAGAATAAAAAAGGAGCTGGCCTTCCAATGTGTTAGTGGAGCGTGTGACAACTACACTATGGTCTGCATTTGTTTTTCTTGGGCACTTCCATTCTCTCTCTCGCTGACCTTGGGGGAACGAGGACCAGCAGGCAATTGTCTGGTGTCTCAAATAGTTAAGTCAGATATTTCTCTGCTTTCCAAAAAAAAAAAAAAAGCTACAGCCTTTAACTACTGGGGAAATTACAGAGAAAAGATAATGAAAGAAAATCTGTCAGATATGAAGAAGTCTCTGCATTTTAGTGTCAGCACTCAGCCAGGCATAAAATACTCAATTTAGAGTCTTTTTTTTCCCGAAACAAAGCTTTCTGGCACAACCTCACAGGTAGTGATTGTCTGAGAATGTAGGGAAAGGTTTCATTTCCTCCCGGCTCCCTCCTTTCCCCTTTGCTCCCCACTCCCACTCCGCCACCACCCTCATCCTCGACCCGCCGCCTCTTCCTTGTGTGAAAGGGTAACATTGAGCGGGACGGAGTTGCGATGCAAACTCGGTGAAAACCAGCGGGAGATTAATCTCTTTAAGTCGCCTTGAACAACATAAACCAGCCGGGGCTTCCATTATTAAGGGGCCGGCACCGCTTGTTTACAATGGAGCGGACTCGCTGCACCTGCACTCTGGATGGCCTGACAGTTTGATGGGCCCCTTTAATGGTGATTCACCGGCCAGATCTGTGTGGATAAAAATGGAATTCTGGGACAGCAATCTAATAAGAAAATAAAGCGCTGAATGGTTGCCATGGCCGTTGGACGGTCTTGCTGGGCCCTGTTCACCAGGCCGTGCCGGCTGGAAATCAAATCAAACTTTTGATCCTGAGGCTTTACTGCATACTATCACCTCAGCTATGGCTCTGCTCAAATAGAGTCAAGGGGTCAAGTAGAGGGTCCTTCACTTTTACCTTTTAAAATGCGGGTTATAACCTTGATGCTCAGTATAAGGGAATTGATTCTCAGTGTTGAGCTTTATTTGAACCCCCAGCAGTAGGCCACATTATCACAGTCTATATCCTGGACAGAGGTGGAAAAAAAAAAAATCTACTGTGAACAGTATGGAGCCACACCAATGGTTAGCATTACATCACCAGAAGCACCACAAACCGTTGATCATTTTGAATTTGCCTAATTGAATTTATATGGGCAAATTCGGGTAGTATTTGTTGCTTTTGAGGGAAAAAATAATCTGTGGACATGAATATTTGAAATTATGGGGGTGGGTTTAACTGTTTTGAAAATAAACAAACATTGAAATATATGAAATAGGAATTGTCGTGCCAATTGCGCCTCAGCCAGCGGTGAACAAGGATGGCTTTTGTGACCACGAGAGGAGAAAAGTCAATAAAAGCTGAAATAAAAGGGAAAAAAAAAACACATACCTAATGGGCAATTCAAGGTCCCAAGTTAAAACGAGGGCTGTCACGTGTCCCGCGATATTAATATTTCTTTTTTTTTTTTTTTTTACATGCTGCAGATTAAAACGAGCTGAAACTGCTAACAAATCCGGCTGAGAGCATCAGTATGATACTGGCAAACACACGTTCACAGACCATTATCATCATTATCTACATGTGTGCTGATCACAAACATAATGTGAAACCCTGTTTTGTATTGGACGACAAATCTCTCGGTTCATCTCTTTTGGCCAAGATGAGAAATTATGGCTCTGCATATAAAATATAGAACCGACTTTGGTCGAAATGATTAGCCAGCTTAGATTATGTGTGACATTCCCTTGAATGACCTCTAAAAAGCGTCCCGTCCGGATACTCCTCTCTTCCCTTTCACAAGGTGTAATGTAGAGGCAGCCCTGTCTTTATGATGTTCAACAGCATGTACCCATTAAAGGCAGTGCATGAAGTTGCGCACACACACACACACACACACAAACAAATGCACATACACGTGCATTCACATATGTGAACACGCGCACGCACACACACGCACGCGCACATGGATCGGGGGCTCTAACTCATAGTCGGCATTGATCTCCCTTGTCATATATCATTAATGAGGGTATTAAATCCATGTTTAGGAAGCAGAAGGCTGGCTTTAAGAGGGGTTTGCCGGGGCAGTTCATAATGCAAAAAGACCGTCACTGTATTCTCCCCGAAGGAAGAGACACTCTCATGCTCTCTTTGGCTGAACAGCACATTAATGGAGTGATGTCATAGTGGCTCATATCACTGCTGCTGTCCAGGGACGGGAGGAAAATTCAACTCTGCGACCTGTAAGGCGACCTTAAACCGACTAACGTTGATGGATCCGGCTCAGCGAACGCGTAACCAACTCTTTTATTTGCAGAAATTCCGATACTAATGCAACACAAGTTATTTGGCGCCTCAAACTCTGCAACTATCAGACTGTGGGATTCAAGAGAGTCACAAATTCTGCAGCGAAAAAAAAGGATTCTCTGAATCTCCTCGTCCTGCGCACACCAGGGATATTGATCAGTCTTAAATTCTCCCCTATGCACCTCACCCCCAGGGTTATCATCGCATCATTACCATCCGGAGTTTGCAGAGATGCTACTGTATGATACGGCAAATGGACTCGCTATTGATTATAAGGAAGGAGGAGAGAATGGCAGATGGGAGAGGAAGTTAAAAGGGAACATCTGGAGGAGGACGGGGAGAAGGGGTTTGTAAAGATGATACTAAAAGAGGGGGCTCTTTAATGAGGCAAAGACTCGAGTGTGTCAGAAAAAGGACACCGTTTAAATCGCACATATTTATTATCCGCCCGTATTTCAAAGTATTTTAGTCTAATTACAAATGATCAAAAATGATGAAATGTCAACTTTTATTGTGTCACAAAGGCGCGCGCTACATTAGGAAAGAGCAACTGTTCTCCAACTAATCCCATTATGAGAGGGAGTCTTTCTTTGGAGTGTCGCTGAGGTGTTAATGTGATGAGTAGCTGGAGTGTTGGGGAAAAAAAAATAAATAAATGGGGGCAATCCTTCCTTTCGGGAAAAGGATATCCTGAGGCATGGGTATATAGACCTTAAGTGCTGACAAAGAAGATATTGTATTTTTCCAGTAATCCTTTCAAAGGCCGCGGGGCAGAGGCATACAGTTCATTTCAGAGTAATGCTGTTAAATTTCATTGAAGAAAGGCTCCTATTGTGATGTTATCTTTCCTTTTTTTTTTTTTCTTTTTTCTTATAACACAGACAAAATAAGGGGAATACTGGTATACTTACGACTCGCACTGTTAAAGAAATATTCATCCGGGGAAAGTGAAGCAATGGCTGCGATCCCTTTTCGAATCAGGTCACCCACACACTCCAAAAGACAACATTTTCTTTCCCACTGGCTCGGCTTGTTTTGTTCTGCTTGATTAATCAAGAATGCTGGAAACTGTGTGTATTGTTTCCGCACCGTGAGCACCGTCTAAAATATTTGCTGTACATTAAATACTTTAGCAGACAATCAAAATCCTTTCAGCACTCCCCATTATCGAGAACAGGCTTAAGGGAAAATAATGTGCCGGGCATGCCGGTTTTGGAAAACATGTCAACAATACATCGTCGGTGGAGTTCCTCGCTGTCAGGTGGGGCTTACTAGGGGCTACGATTAGCACGGATTTGTGTGATGCACCATAACCTTGACGCTGAACTGTGAAACAGCTTCACGCAACATTCCAAAGCACCTGTCAATCAACTCGCACCTACAAGGGTAAATATCCATCTGCTAAGACAGGCCTTTGAAAGTTTTCGGCACAATGAAGTCTCTGTGGCTATTTAAGCGAGATCCAGGAGTGCGTGCCGAGATATTGCATTTATTTCCACTTTTTTTTTTTTTTGTTGCGCAGCAGGGCTGACATTGTGGCGCGCTAAAGTAAACACTACTGACAAACTGACCCACAACCTTTTCAACAGGGATTGAGCCTGAGGTTTGTGGTTTGCTTAACAAAGTATTGAATATCTCCTACTCTCTGCCCTCCGGTTTTTCACTTTCTCAGCACGGACCCCGAGAAGACTCAGCCGGCAGCCCCGCCTGCCTGTCATTACAGGTGGATCCTCGCCGAGTCCGCTCTGTTGATCGAGCGGCGGCCATTTGCAGGGGTTATGTGAAAACACGAGGGGGGGAGGAAACACATTTTTCAATAGATTAATTCCCAGGAAGCATCTTTCACAAATGTCTCCGCTATTAGCTGACCTGTGGGAAGGAGTGGCCCGGGGAGGGGGCTGGTGTGAGCTTCACCCAATGTTCAAGGTGGGATAGGGGCGTCGAGGAAGGGCACGGGTCAGAGAGCACTTGCCATCGTAAAAATGGCTTTTAACACTCCAGCGGCACTGACTCTTTGGTTTAACTGGTTCGTGTGCTGACGGCGGCGAATTAGAAACTGTAAAACGACATGTACTTATGCAGATGCAGTTCGTGTAACTCATGGTTCTCCTTTTAATTCAATATATCATTGGGCTACAAGTAAACAAACAGTACCTCAGAGGGCGAAAAAAAACAGACGCAAAAACTCTTTTGGGTGATTTTTCCCTTAAAGTATTGAGATATATATATTCAGCATTTCATGGCAAAAGCCTACAGGAAGTCTGTCTGCTTTGCCAAGGGAAGCTGCTGCTGTCTAAAGGGCACCTCGTCGAGAGGAAAGATGGCCGAGGCGTGGCGAGAACGGCCGGAGCAGCTCACTGGGGACGAGAGAGGATTTCACACCAGTTGTGGCTGATTGTTTTTGGGTCGTCCGCGGGATGAATCACAGGTTATTTACACCTCTGCCTCACCGGCAGGAGCACGGCGAGGGAAAGAATCCCGACTCTTTATGTGCCGCCGCCGTTAATAGCGGCTTCTAGCTGACGTGAAGAAAAATATAAACGGCTAATGTGATTTTCGCAGAGGCGTTGAAAAGTATTTTGTATTGCCATTAGGCTCACAAGATGAATGCCGCGGCCTCGCCTCCTGCCATTCCTTCTGGATTAAGGCTTTGGCAGGGAGGTGAAGCTGTCAGTCACCGACATGTCCGGACTCATCATCCCACTAATCATGCAACTTTATAAAAGTCCCTCACCTCTGACAGGTGAGGATGACAGATTCCCCACAGCGGCGGCGGCGGCGGCAGCAGCAGGCCCTGCTGCCTTGACACGCAAGTTGCACCCCATCAGAAGCCTCCAAAATCAAAACAAGATGAAATGGCCGCACTCTCCTGGCGACGGGTTTGGGAATAACCCCCCCCCCCCCCCCCCATAGGGCAGATTAAATGTGCATTTTTTTTTTATTTTGCGCCTCGGTGGAATTCGCCGAGCGGAGTTTGACACAGGCTGGCACTCTCTTTTGTCGTCTCCTCTTTTGGCGCGGTGTCACCGGGGGCTCTCGTGGGTGAGGGACGCACGAGGTGTGCAAACACACACACACACACACACACACACACACACACACACACACTTGCCTGCCGGTGTGACGTAAGGGCAGTGTTTATGTGAGATCATAAATATGCATGCTGCTTCGTGTTATACGGGGGGGCATTTATGACAGCGGAGTGACAGTATTTGCAATTTCAGTCACCCTGTCATCCTTTATGGCAGCTGGGATGAACGAGGCAGGCCACAAGTACTCATTACATCCGCCGGACAGGGGGGGATTTTAAAAGCTCAGAGTGACTCCGGGGATCAAATGAAATTTCCCACCTTCATCTTCCGGCTTAGAAATATGGAATCCATTTATATATTATCTCTGAATACTTTTGTAACCCTGGCGGTTCGTTTGGGTTTTCACAACAAGTGTAATGATTTAATGTGAAAGGGAGAGGCTGGAAGTCACACACGCGGGACGCAATAAAAAAAAAAAAAAAAAAAAAAAAAAAAGGAGGAAAGAAACACCCACTTTGTGTGATCTTGTCACTGTTGCCTGGAATGAAAGACTGGGATGATTTACATGTGGTACACAGACAAGCCAGGAAATGTTCTAGGGAAAAAACTAAACAAGTAGGAGTGTAAGGGAGGACAAATGCTTGACTTCGAACGCTAAAGGAGGACATTTGAAGGGAAGAAGTGACAAAAAACACACTTTCTCCTAACCGGCCTCATTATTCCCCTTATAAACCCATCAGGGGTAATGGACAACAGTGTGACTTTAAACCCCCGTTCCACGTTACACTCCCTCTTTTACCGGGACAATGTGGTGATACTTTGGAGCGTTCGAGCCCCTTCGCCTCGAAATAATATTTGCCAGACTGAAAACAGCGGCCATAGCATGTGGTATCGCTCTGACCGGGGATGATATCATCAGGCCTTATGAGCAGAGAAACCATTACCAAGGTATCCGTGCCTTGACACTGTGGCTTTTTCACCCACTATAAACTGCAGCCTCCGTCCCCTTGGAGAAACGAGAGACTCATTCATTCGTTCATTATCTATGCCGCTTGTCCTGCACTCTGGGTCACTGGGATGGTGGAGTGGATCCCAGATGTCTCAGTTGGACCGCTCGATCACAGGATCACAATTAGAGACATACACTCACTCACTCCATACAACTATTTCCCAACCCTTTCATAGATACATTCAACATTCACCTTCTCAGTCAAAAAAAAAAGTGAGCTTTAAGTCAAAGTCAGCTTTATTGTCAATTTCTCTGCATGTGCTGGACATATAGAGGAATCAAGAGGAGGTTTCTCACAATCCCACAGTGACATGAAATTGACAAAAAGTGCACTGTTACATTAGACAGTAAACATTGAACTATGAGGTATGAAGTAGAAGGTGCATGCAATTGAAGACTGATATTTGATGGATGATAGAGTAGCACCAGGTTTTTTTGTGTACATTTTAGTGCAAAGGTCACATCATATTCAGACAGACAACAATTCATCCTCTCATTCATCTTATATAGAAACATACAATTCACTGTCATTCACATGTCATAAAAAGAAAAAAAAACATTTACCCTCTCTCTGTCATTCACACTCCAAATAAAGAAAAACTTTAACCCTTTCATTCACAGGCCAAATAGAGACTAACGGCCAGTTACTCTTTCATTCGCACGGCAAATAAAGAAAAACAAAGACATAAACTCTCTCATTCACACGCCCTATAGAGACATACTACTATTGGCTCACTCATTTACACATGGTATGAACACACAACCGTTTACCCTTTCATTCACACGTCATACGGAGACAAATAAATAACTTTTCACCCTTTAAGTCACACATATGAGCCCTCTGAATGTTTTTGGATGGCGGCGGGAAACCGAAGAACCCAGAAGAAACCGATGCAGACACATGGAGGGACCGCATCGGAAGTTCCCCTGTCAGAAATTGAGCCAGAAACTTTTTTGCTGTGAGCCGTAAACCCTAACCTCCACGACGTCTAAAAGGAGAGACTGTTTATAATCAACGCTGTTTAACCCAATGAAAGTGTGCCCCCAGCATTTAGATCTAATTTAGGTGTGATTTATAAATAGAGAGGATAATCAAGGATCAGATGAATGAGATTTTTCCCAGAGTTGTCACGGGTCAGCCAAACAAGAAGAAGGAGCTCCAGACCTCCAGGTACCCTCACTGCACGCCCTGAACTCCCTCAGACAGACAATGTGATATGCAGAGCTATGTCCAAACGGACACAGGTGCTCTGATTCGTCCTGCATTTTCCAGCACAAATCCAGGCATCCAGCAAGTCATGCTACGCCTCCCTGAAGACCATCTGCCCGAGAGAGAGAGACAGAGAAAGATCCTGTGGATCCAATATCTGCAATAAAGCGATGTTTTGGGTACAATGCTGAAATCTAGAGTTTTGAATCAAAGGTATACGCCGTGTAGAATTGAATTATCATAACGTATCGAGTTAAACAAGAAGCGAGAGCGCAGGGATCTGGAGGGACTACCATTCACGGTGTGTCAGTAACTTGAGAAAATGGCAAAGCCCACCAAAACCAGAAGTGCTGCGTGGACACGTATGATAGCTC
Source organism: Fistularia commersonii (assembly GCF_037954325.1). NCBI lineage: Eukaryota > Metazoa > Chordata > Actinopteri > Syngnathiformes > Fistulariidae > Fistularia > Fistularia commersonii. The sequence continues at coordinate 22,684,781 of NC_141284.1, read as the reverse complement.
ACTGTTTATCTTCTGGGATACAAGTCTGAACAGCGTCCTCTCATAAAGCGTTGTTACATGGCCCAAAGACAAATCCTATCGTAAATAAAAAGTGCTTCGGCATGCTCAGAGCCCCGCTGTATCATCCTCATTATCTGCTGAATTAATGACTTCATGTGCCTCAATTTCGCAAGACGCCTCTCCGGTTCTTCCGCCGTGAAGGCGAGTCTCACGCCGCTTCACTTACAGATAACTTTGAGGTTTATTTGCAAAAAAAAAACAAAAGCAAACAAACGCCCGGCTGTTTGAAATCTTCTCTGCCAGAATTGTGATATACTGAGTCAGGAACTGGGATGGGGTGACCTTGAGCTTTCCCGTTGTCAGTAGGTTAAGGAACAATGAGTAGGCCCGAATTAAGTAATACATAAGATAAATGGGGTGTATGTCAAGGTTAGAGTAAGGAGATGGATGCCTAAAAAAATAATTTCCAACACTGCTGTTAACGCCCCGGGGCTTTGGTTGTTTTTCGGCGGCGGGCGCCTTGGGCGGCGCGAGATAGCGGGCAGACAGACTCCCCTCAAAATTATCAGTCCATAGGGCCCATCATCATGAAGTCCATCTTCGCTGCGGCGAAAAACTCATTAGGGCTAAAAGAAAAAATAAAAAGGAGGGGAGTGAGACAGAGGAGTTGGAGGATGGCGCGAGTTTATTTGTGTACGAGTGTGTGCTTGACCAGAGCGGGAGAGAAGATGATCAAAAGCGGGGGGGGGGACAGGAAATGATGCAAGACTGTACAAAGACAAACTGCTGGTGATGCTTATTTGCACTGCACTCACTACTAAAAATGGACTGAGGTCTGAGGCCCTGGAAGGTTGAGGCTGATGCCTTGGAAGTGACCCAACACTACAAATAGCCCCCCCCCATCCCCCCCACCTCCTCCCTGCCTCTGCCCAAATGTCATTGTTTGAATTACGCCTGGAATAAAGATAGTTCCTGTGGGGTCAGGATCCCAGGAGATGGATATTTCCCCCTTTGTCCATATCTACAGAGGAAAGGAAATATTAAACAACTCCGCCGTGCATTGATATTTCTGCCCACCACTGTTTGGAGTATTTCCTGACTGAGATCCTGCAGACCCAGGAAGCGCACCATGCGTCCAAATTGTGCGTGACCAGCATCGACCCCCAAACCCCCATCCAAAGTATTTCTTTCATCAAAATAGGACACAGAAATATAAGAAGAGAGACGGCGTGTAGAGAGAGAGAGCGTTATACAAACAAATAAAGACAGGCTGGTACAAGAAGCAGTTGGCGTTCATCAAAGTGTCAGCGGCGGCCGACGTGCTGTGTCTCCATAAACTGCTGGATGCAGACAGGCCCAGCGTGGAGCCAGGGCCCCCGGTTTGCCGAGCCATCCAGTATAGTGAGCCCGCGGGACTCCCGGGCCAGGTAAAGTACTATCGCAGCTACACTTCTGTCTCCTTCGAGTGGAATCACAAGCGACGACAAGCGGAGGAGACAGAGCGCTTCCGCCGCCGTCTCTCGGAGCCATTAACAACCTTCACTCACAAAGATTTATAACCTCCTGATAAATGCGTGTGTGACTAAGTACAATAAAGACACTTCCAAGGATAACAGTTTTTTTTTCGGTCCGGCACTCACTGACTTCCCTCCCCGCGTCTTCATAAAATAACCCTAATTTTCAATTTCTAGAATATTTCCCATTTGATCATAGTTTAATTTGTCTTTTTTTTTTTCTATTTTTTTTCCTCCAGGCGTAGGTAATGTAGATTTCATTTGACGGCCTGTCAGCCTACGAGGTTACAGTGAGAATACACCATGATGCAACGTAATTATCGTTTTTTTGAGAAATTACCCGAGAAGTTCCGCGGCGCGACGTCTTCTCTCGGGGGACGTTCGCAGGACCCGGGGCTTCGGGAGGTAAGTGAAAAATACCTTTTTATTGAAATGTGGGTGAACTGTGGGTAAAATATGCAGATATTTGTTTGAACCGGAGCCGCCGCTCGGTAAAATATAGATCCACTAAAGGTAATGGAAACCCATAAAGTGCATGATGTGCAGCATCTCTTTGCAGTTTTAAGTTATCTGACAATGACATAAATTGTTGGGAAAAACAGCAGCGTGGCGGGCGCACTAACACACACTCACAAAAACACACTCACGCAGACAAAGTGCTGTCTGGCAAAGAGCACAGCAGGTAATCTGAAGCAGTTCCAGGACTTATTGCCGCTTAGATGGCTCCGTGCCTCGAGGCCCTGCTAAACACCGCTCCCTTGGTTAAAGCCCTGGAGAGGAAGAGTGATGGAGAAATCTGTTCCTGAGCTCATCGAGACCCGCAGCGAAGCGCTAATGCTAGATCTAACCCTCACCTGTCCGTGAGGATCCCCCCAGCTTTTCCACGTGTGCAGGCTGAGTGAGTAAACGCACGTATCTATGCGCGCGCGTGTGTGTGTGTGTGTGTGTGTGTGTGTGAGTGGGAGATGAGAAGCATGTGTGTGCTTGTGTGCGCCAGCAGAGTCCTTGCCAAGAGCACAGCTGCCTCCATTCTGATGCATGGTTCCATTCCATCTGATCTATCTATCCAGAAAATGAACAACCCACTTTTTCGTTTTTCTTCCTGTGGTGTCTTTTTCTGACACTGCCCCCCCCCCCCCCCCCTCCCCCCCTTCACGTCTCCTCTTCTTTTTCAATTCTCTTCCCAATTTTTTTTTTTATTCCCACCACTCTTTATCTCATAATTTCTTCCAGTCCTGCTGTCTGATTCTTCCCCCCAGTCTCAAACTGTGCCGGCGACACAACCTGGAGCCCCGGCCTTCTTCTTGGAATGCCATTAATCCCGACATTCCCATTTCTTTCTAAAGTGAGATCATTAGACCGCTGACTAGCTGCGGAGTTGGGAGCCTGATGAAAAGCCCCGACTCCCCGCTCCTCGGCTCTCCTCCGCCCGCATGTTGCGTGGATGCGCCGCCACTACTTTTATTTTCCGCTCCTCCGCAGAGAAGGGATACCAATTATAGATCAAAAAATGAGATACCGAACAATTGAAAGATAGAAAGAAGCCTATTAAGACATTTTCCAGACCAGTTACACAGCTTGTTGCACTGCATGTAATTCCCCATAACTTGGCTCGAAATGCTAATATTGGCTCGACGTCAAGTTCCGAAGGGCCAGGTGAGCTCGGACCGCAAGCAGCTTGAGTCGATCAGAAGTTGGAAGCGACGAGCGGCCCCGAAATAGTCCGATGACTTCAGCCCCCGCAGAGGGTCCAAGGACTAAAGCCGGATTGATCAAACGGCCGGGTCGATTGATGGGGAGGGGGCGTGGGAAGAGCGGATTATGAAACAGGAACGTGGCGGATTGCGGTTCAATAGCCAGAGACTTGAAGACCTCCGTCCCACTCTAAAAATGAACCGCCAGATTTGTTAGCTTGTCATCACTAAAGCTTAAAGGCCAGTGGAGGGGGGGGGGGGGGGGGGGGGGGTTCTCGACATCCCTATTGGTGCACGGCGTCTTGTAGGTATGCCGCGCTCCAACATATCCATGAGCATTTATCTTTGAGCAAAGCAAAGGGTTTGCATTTCATTCGTGTTTGAGATTGTTGTTATGATAAATAGTATTCTGAAGACCACCTCCACCTGTCACTATTAAGGAGCATGTCACGTTTCTCCCTGCTGCTCGGCACCTAAATCAGATGCAGCTTTCGAAAGGACTTATTTGCTCTAATAATAATACCATGCACATTCTCCCAGCCCCGCACCGTCACACATAGGTTATCATGCCATCTGATCCAAAGCAAATGAACAAATAAAAGCCTTTTAGGTAAAAAAAAAAAAAAAAAAGCAGCGACTCAATTAGGCCTTTTAACCGAACCGCGGCAAATAAATCACTTTGTTGATCGATGTCTTCAATAATTAAAAGCCGGGCAATAGCTTTTCTGTTTGGTGACTGTCAATACTGCGGAAATTTATTTCTCTCTGGCTGTACAGGAAGTCAATTTTTACAGCCCTTCGATTTTCAACTGTGAAAGCAAATAATTTGAATGCAGTAGTGGAGGTGATGGGGGCGGGGGTGTGGGGGAGGTTAAACAGTCCGCTGTAAATCGGGACGTCTTTACAGGGGATTTCGTATTGTTTGTTTTTTGATCATGTATGCTTTTTTTCCCCTGCGGCATTAATCAATATGGGAATTCTTCCCCCGTGGTAACCCCTGTCCAGAGCATTTCAGAAATACAAATGTGGCGGTACAATTCAGATTTTTTTCCCAGTAATAGTAATAGTAGCAGTAGTAGTAGCAGTAGTAGTAGTAGTAGTCGTAGTAGTAGTAAATTAAAATGATAAAATACATCATCTGAAAGCATCAGCACATTTCAGAAAGTTTTCCGTGAGGGCCTGATTGCGTCTCACGCTGTAGTCCTCCTCTGGACAGAACTGTATATCATTATTTTTTCCTGTCCTCGGGCTATTTACAACACTTCGCACTGACGAAATAACTTATTTTCAATTGGCAACCCTTGCCCTCTTTGTAAGGTAATTTCCCGGGCTGGGAACATAGCAACCGGAGGAGGAAGCAGAGGGATAAATTATCCTCGGCGTCTAGACGGGTACACAGGCAGCTACAAAGACGCACCTCCGTGGAGTGCAGATCTGGAGCGAGACAGACACGCGGTCAACTTTTCTAGACCGCAACTCGAGGTCTGCGCGAAACGCAATAGACGATATCTGCAGCGGGGCTAAAATAAATAATCACAACAAACAGAAATAAATAATGAAGATGTCAGGCCGTGGAAGGAAGGAGTATGTGGGGAACATAAATCACACAAGTATCACAATGCAGCACCTCCTTCTGCACAGTTCCCTGGGGAAGGACCCGAGTAGACTTAGATCCTGGACTCTCTCATAGCTATGTAAATCATACCTGCCCTGCTAGACCCTCCACCAGACTCCAACAACCCCCTCCAGACACTCGTCACAGCTCCCTGTGCTCAACTGTTAATTCAACCCAGAAATGGCTGCAGCCACAGAGCCTATGGCTCCAAGTTAAGTCTCAAAGGAAGTGCTCTAACCCCAGCCGCAGAGCTCCAGACCTCTAACCCCAGCCCCTTCACTATTGCCCCAGGCCCCGTGCTTGAGCCTTAGTCACAGTTGTGATGCTGAATTGTCAGGGGGCTTGTGGTATCTACCTCCGAATCCCCTAAACGGTAGGTCTAAAGAAAAGGCATCAACGCAGAAAGACGCTCGAATGAGACGACAGAGCGACGGCGTCATGTGTCGGTGTTTCAACTTTCACTCCCGCCGTTCGAAGGGCGTGTAGGTGGCAGACAGTGGGAGAAGAATTAGCAATTTCACCTCTGAGGAGGTATTAGATGTTTCCAGACCTGAAAAAAGACCAGAGAGAAAAAAAGAAAGAGCTGTTGATGGAATGCAGCCATTTGGTTGACCCTGTGGCCGTCTCAAAGAGGAAAGCCGGAGACAGGTAGATATATGGCCGGTTTGTTATTGTGCATTCCAGATCCTGTCATTATCTTCCAGTCTCAAACTTCTACAGTTTTTTAATCTGGGGATTCCTGAGACGGTCGCTGACGTCGCATCTAGCTCACCTTTGTCTGACCCCCGCCCCCCTTGATTTGACTTGACCACCATAATACAGCACATTCTCTCTCTCTCACACACACACACACACACACACACACACACACACACACACACACATAAACACACAATCATGCAGCCCCCCTCCCCTTCTCTACAGGACTCCCTGTTTGGGGGAAAGAAAAAAAAAAAGAAAAAAACGTACAGATTCCAGGGCCGGGGTCAGGTTTCGTTTTAATGTCCATGTGCATGTGGACAAGGGGCTGTGGGAGTAGGAGGCAAGGGAAGAACTGGGGTTCGTGTGGAAGGGTGTGGGGTTAGCAGGAGTTCCCCTTGGCAGTCAACCATTCTGCACATACAAGCCTGCTGATGTCACACACCGCTACTTGCGAGCCGCTTGATGGGAAGCAGCCTTTTTTCGCTGCCACTGAAGTCGCTCTCCTTGCGGCGCGATGGTGAATTTAAAATACCGATGGCCGTAAAAGACAGTGACAGACAAGACAAACAGGAGACCCCTGATAGCCAAGACTTCTGGACAAAAGGAATCGAGTTTCCACGCCTCGCTCCAAATGAGAGGCGGTTGATTGAAACCAGATAAGGTTCAAATGGAACTGTTAGGTCCAGTAATGAGATTCCCTGAGTGTATGTTTGGATTAGGTGATTACAGACCTCGCCTTCCTCCTCACAGTCACTCACACATGCACGCTGACACACTTACACATGCATGGTAGCGCACACACTGTCAGCTTAGCCTTAAACATTAGACCAGGCCGTCATCAGGATAAGGGGTTCATGAGAATGCGAAAATAGCGCCGTTCTTCCTGTCTCTGAACTTTTATGGGGATTTGTTGCAGAACAAAAGATTTTATTTTTGGGGGGAAACAGCTGGACGAGCACGGAGAATTGGCCAGCTGCTTCTTTTTAGGAGTAAAGATGCTCGCAGTCTCCGACAGGGTCAGGCGAGTTGATAATAAAACCACAGCGGAGAACAGAAGCTACGTGTTTGCAGCAAAAGCGGGTGGAATTTGAGCTAAAACTAATAATGAGCAAAGTAACTGTGTTTGAGTTTAAAGTGTTTTGGGGATAAAAAAAATCACAATAATTAACTATGCATGATTTGTACATTTGAGCTTATCCTCATTTTCTATGAATTCGCAATCAGAATTCATCTCAAGTTACATGTTCAATTAGACCTGATGGATGCTCAAATCATTCTAAATAATCACACAAATTAAAATGTTTGCATATGTGTGTGTGTGTGTGTGTGCCAAATGCAGCATTGATGGTAAAAGATATATACATTATTAATTCTCCAATGCATTCATTCACCATGTTTTTTATATATTTATACGTATACATATGAGGACGGCACCGTGGTTAGCGCTTCCGCCTCACAGCAAGACGGTTCCTGGTTGGATTCCGACGGGGGGCCTTTCTGTGTGGAGTCTCCATATTCTCCCCATGTGTGCGTGGGTTTCTTCCGGGTTCTCCAGTTTCCTCCCACAGTCCACAAACATGCAGGAGGTTCAGTGGGGACGCTAAATTGTCCAGATGTGCTACTGAGAGAGTAAATGGCTATATGACTCTATATGACTAGTCAATACGACTATATGATGTGTGAATGAGAGGGGGAATAGTCGTGTCTATATATGAAAGGTCAATAACAGAGTGAATGGTTGTGTCTCAATCCGACTAGTCACTGAGAGTGAATGGTTGTAGGTCTCTATGTGACGTGAGAATGAGAGGGCTAATAGTTTTATGGCTCTACGTGATGCGCGGATGAAAGGGTGAATAGTTGCACTCCGCTGTATGCGGCCTTGTCATCAACGGGTGACTTGACCACGGGGAAACCTGCCTCTCGCCCAATGACAGCTGGAATCGGCTCCGGCTCCAGAGCACCTGCCACCTCAGGCACAGGATAGACCGTATAGATATCTATGTGTGTGTATGTACAGAAATATGTATTACAGATGATTAAAATCAGCTCAACAATTCAATCCCGAGTCCTTGCCAGATACTTTTCATTCCGGCGGTGCTCGTCTGCACCCACCTGCCCCGCAGAGTATATTGACATACATTCAAAGTTTGCAGTCTGAGGCCGCCCGGATGGAGAGGGAGAGAAAGGCATGCATAATTAGGTGATGCTTCCTCGTTTTAACTGCGGGGACAACACTGTCAGAGAGGCTTGCAGCAGCTCACTTCAATAACAGCGTGTGTGTGCATTGTTCTTTTGAAAAGTTTGTCACCGTGACAGCGTCACCGGGATTCTTGACATCACCTGTCATGCTGGAGATCTCTACTGCCTCTGTCGCTGTCACTCCTTATCAGCACTCATTTCTTAAGTTTATGCTTCCAAATATTCAAAAACTATATTAACATACCTCGTGCTGCCAGGGGGGCAAAAATGAAAGAAGGCAATAATCTCTCTATCTCTTTATCTCCGAGCTATCCTTCAGCAAAGTATTTGGCACTGGAAATTTTCAGGGGGCTCATATGAGTGAGAAGGATATTAATGTTTTGATTGTCATCTTTTTTTTTTTTTTTTATTCCAAAACGATCCCGCTTGTGTTCACGGTGGCAAACACTCTAAAGTTATTCTTTTAATACTCCTCTAAATTATTCTATTTTACCCCGGGTGAAATGGCAGCATCACAAAAGGGGCGCATATAAAATTATTAAATACGCCACACAATCGTTTTTTTTTTTCTTGTTGGTTTTTTTTCGGAGCGCGGGGGCGGCTTACATGCACATTTAATTGCATTACAAGACAAACACTTAGCGCCATAATGCAGAATCACAGCGGTGCGATTTCACAGTGCTTCCAAGGAAAAGAAAACAGAGAAGAAAAAAAAAAAAGGAAAGAAAGAAAACATGCTGCCTGGCATGCATTTTGGCATATCCATCGCAATGCTCCTATCTGCAAGGTGCAGGGTAACCTGATTTAAGGGCAACTTATTGGATTTGTGGGAGGGACCGAGAGGGGTGGAAAGGAGAAAAGAAAAACAAAAGGGAAGGATTAATCACGATGCAGCGGCGTGACAGCACCTACAAAGGCGGCTATGAAACAGTAGCTTGACAAGAGAATGATTGCAGGATCTGCAAGTAACCGGCTGCCACCGGCGATGTTCTTCCTCCAACTCAACTTGTCAGGTGTAATCATTTTGTTAAGCTTAATGTTTTATGCAAATGCACTTGGGAAGAGTTTTGTCAAGGGGGGGTGGTTGTTGTTTTTCAGTTCCTCTGTTGTGAGATGCATCTGTGGGTATGTATTGTGGTGTTTGTGAGTGTGTGTGTGTGTGTGTAGTGGGGGGTCTTTTTTGGCAGCGTGCATGCGCGTGGTATTGTTTTCTTTTTTTTTTTCTGAGCACTCTGAAAATATTTGCATTTCTCTGAACCCTGCGTGTGTTGCCCTGATTATTTCCTGTATGCATCAGGGTTTTCTCTGGTGGAGATCACACAGCACCAGTCACATCACACGCCGCCTGAAGAGCAAGGAGCTGGCGCTCACCAGAGCCAGCTTTTGCTCGTCTGCACTGTTTCAATTGGCAAGACAGGGCGGTGCTGGGAGAGTGGGGGGGGGGTCAATGAGAAAAAAGGATAGTAGAGGAGAAGTCCAATGTGTTACCGCTGTTTCTGAATCTTTTCAGCATATATTGACAAAAAATTCAATTTATTGACATGCTCTCATTATGATATATTGACTGTTTTGCACGTTTTGGACCAAATCTGCCATCGACCTCCACGGCAACACAGGCAACTCGGACTGTCCCCTCAGTTGCCCTTTCAATATATCTATATGACGGTTTTGGTCTCGGTGGCAACGGTCCTCTATTACCCGGTAAAACAGATAATCCTTCATGGATCTTTAGTTGCAGTTGCGAGAGAAAAGCCATTCTGACAGATGTGTGTGTGGCCTGACAGGATCCAGTGACATTATTTCCATCCAATCAAAAATGGCTTCATCCATAAATATCCGGGGTAATCATCTCTAAAAGCCAGCAGAGGGAGAAGAAACGCATCGGCACCGACTAAACCTAACGTGGCCCTCAGGTCCTCTTTATGAACTTGCGCCTTTTTGTACTTTATTGAGCTATATCATTTTTTATGGTTCATCATCATCATCGTCGGAGGAGGAGGAGGAGGAGGAGGAGGAGGAGGAGGAGGAGGAGGATCTCAAGCGAGAATCAAAGTGTAATGTCGGGCTGGATGTTGTCTTAGCCCCAGGTTTCATTTTCAATCGTCCCCTTTTTTTCTCCAAACCGGCCTTAATTTGCTGCCAGATACAATAAAGTGGATGCAGCCCGTGGAAAGCGAGGCAGCTGCTTCATCCTCAAGATGTTTTTACTCACTGCCTTTTTTATATTTCTTCATCAACTTTTACAAAGCTACCTGAAATGCTTCCATTGTTTCGCCTCGGTTCAAAACTACGTACAAATGTATCGGTTTTCTCCATATGACAACGTTGCATTTTCTTCATCGATGAATTTGTACACAAGCGGGGGGGGTGAGGGGTGGGGGGGCTGTGTGACCTTTAAAACACCCTTTCGTTGCTCATCCCTCCAACAAATCACACACAAGCCATTGTGAAAATGTTACGAGATCCCATTTAAACATGCAGGGAGGAGAAACTGTGCAGTGAGGAGGATGAGGAGGAAGAATTTCTTAAAATTCCAACACAGTATTGACATCACTCCACTGCATAGGACAGAGCATATAGGACAGAATTTAGTTTAAAACGAAATTTATTTAGACAAATATTGGCACGAATTCTACAGTACTCAATGTTTTTTGGAGCACAGTTACATATTCCCTCGCTTCCTCCTGGGATTTTTACACAGTTTGTCATACGAAGCTCTGGTCCGCGGCATCATTGGAGAGGACGCCGCCGGCAAAATTTAGATGTTATTGTCGGGTAGAGTGAAACTTGTTTTTTCGGTGTTGGAATGTGACTTAACGCATATTAAGTGGACGCGAATCCATACTGATGGAAACCAGCCGGAGCTACTGTAAGTCACAACATGGGTGGCTCCAGAGGTGCAGCATTTACCGCTCTGTTTCTCATCTGCATTAAGAGATTATGGGATGGTTGTCATGGAGGAAAAGGCCACCACACGTGTGCAGATTGCAGCCACATGTCGTCCGTCCATTCATTCATCTCGTCGGCGTGGTTTAGAGAAACGAGACTTGACCTGATAAATATCTTCTCCTCTAACTGTGATATATCTATGTTGATGTGCGATCATAAATATGGATACCATCCACAGCCAGTCAAAACACTTTACTCACAGAATCCCCGTTTATTCCGAGGAATGAGCTGGCATGCAGACAGGAGATTTCACACCATCGGGTAAACAGCGTCTGCAATAAGACGTCTCTTAATAGGACACACACATACATGCATGAACACACACAAACACACACACAGACTATCCTTGCATCGTCGCGCCGCTTCCCGCCAGGGTTTATACTCATGCTTTTTGCCAGGTGGTTCTGATGTCCATCCAGCCATAAGTAAGGAATGAATTAACTGCAGCTTCCAATAAACACTGGATGGAGTATGAAGTGGATCTGAAATATGGAAATTGTGTTTATGCGCGCGTGTGTGTGTGTGTGTGTATGTGTTGTCGCTGTTGACTATCAGACGAAGCCCAAAACCAGACCGGAGAGGACACGCCACGCTGCAAATGACAATAAAGGACATCAACGGCGTTGCACGGGCAACAATAAGATGGCAGTCCCGGTTGCAATTACAGAATTACTAAAGTGGAATAGCCTCTCTTTCTCATTAGAATATTACCTCTGGCTCCAAAACAGCCAGTTGAACCCCATTAAGATGACCTTCACTGCTACGGCGCTCATTAAATAATGCTGAGATGCTCTTTTTTCGTCTGTGGCTGTAATGAGGGGACCAGTGGACGTATCAATATGGGACTTTTATCAAGAAGGGTCCGGGGCTGCAATTACACAGACCTTTCTGGAAAGTTCACTTCTATTATTCCCTGCTACCACTGGTAATGACTTTGTGGCCATAATAGCTCCTACAGTAAGTTAATATCAAATATGAAACCAGATATCAGTGGCCTCAGAGCCTGTGCATGTCATGTCATGTCATGTCATGTGAGTGTGTGTATGTACAAGTGCCTACAGTGTAAGCGAGCACATCCTCCATTGTATTGTACCTTTGGTCTTTCCAGATTACAAGTCGTTCATCATTTCATTGTGACACCTTCATGAAATAAAACATACAGTAATTAACTTTCTTAGAGACGGGGGAGTGACGGAGGCCTGAATTATGTTATGTGATTCTGTTTATTGTGTTTTGTATTTATGCAGCTATAGATTAATCAGAATTACAAAATGAAACCGGCCCTCTAAAATCACATTGCTCTTCTTTAATAATTCCTTCAGTTTCATAAATATCAAAGCTTAATATTGCAACGATTCTAATCAGAAGAGAAATAAACCCCTGCAATACTCGTGGAATTACTCTACCCCTCTAAAAAAAATAAATAAATATATATATATACATACATATATATATATATATAGCAACTGAGGGAACTGCTGCACATGACAGCAGATGGCATCTTTAAAAGTATATAATAATAATAAGATAATAATAATAATATAAGTTATATACTGCACATAATCATATACCTGTAGACTAAATACATGTCTTCCAACTTACAGCCTATAAATAACAAGGTAACTAAACCGGCATTGGATGGCTGTGCAGCTAAGAATTATTTTACATTCCTATCAAACCCTCTTTTACTCCCCCAAGCAGTGAAATGTGTCTGGTCATCCAGATTGTGTTCATATGATATTAATCGAAAAATCTTAGTAAATACATGTTTTAGCGATATTCAGTGCAGAGGTCCTGTTGTCTCTGTGCCAAATCTAATTGTACATTGGACACGAAGCTCCAAATCGATTGATGAGGACGTTTTTACTTCTTTATATAACTTTATAAGCATTTGCAATGCAATTGGAATGTTGGAGTGTTAAATGTTTAGGATAAAATGAAGTTAAAAAAAAGAGATATGCTAAAATACCTCCAATGGCTGGTGGATGGCAAAAGTACTTTCAATTTGTTACATAAGCATTTACATTTACATGGGCGCAAAGAGTACCGCGGGGGGAGGCTTCGGAGAGAAATGAACTCATACTTCTGAATTCTGTTTCCCACCAGGTTTTACCCAAAACACCCAAAGTTATCCTTCTAATAATGCCTTCTAATGTATCCTCACACGACTTTAAACGCAACGCTTTTCATGCAGGGCCTGTGGCTTGGGCTCTGTTTCCGGCGCGGCGACTGCCTCGACATTACTGTAACTAATTTCCTCAGAGCCCCTGATTCTCAGCGGCAAATGGCAAGGATGTTGTGGTCTTTTCTGGCTGACTTTATTCCTCCCCCTTGCCTTCCTTTCCTTTTTAAACAGTGGTAAAAGCCTGTGAACACCCTCGGCCACCCCCGCAACCCCCCCCCCCACACACACACACACACACACACATACAAAAGCCTGCCCTGCTGCTCACCCCAGCACAGGTGTTTCCCATTGCCAGTCACAGTTCCCCTCGCACCAAACGCACCGACATTGTTTTAAACGGAGAGGACTCTGGGCTCCTTCCAGACACATCTGACAAGTCATCGCTCCCCATGTTTATCTGCACACGTAAAACTCCCCGCATCTCGGTATCTACTCGCAGGGACTCCAGGGACGACACATGGTTTTAACGTTAGGTCTTCCTGGTGAACGCAGGAGTCCCTTTGTCCATCCTGGGAAAGAGCAGAGCTGTGTGTGTGTGTGTGTGTGTGTGTGTGTGTGAGGTGGTGGGGGGACGGGGGAGAAAAAAAGCTGTTGTTTCACAATCACTCCATAGAATGAGCGAGTGATTACGCCGCCGCCATACCTGAGTTAATGGGGCCGGCATGCATGCAGTCATCTTGATAATTTAATTTGAGCGCGCCCCGAGGTGGAGCAATCTTTATTTCATCAGCTCAAAGCAGTTTATTTCATTAAAACGTCTACTTGTCCATCAGTAAGAACCTGTTCCTTTCGAGATAAGCTGGCGGAGTTCATCATAATTGCAAATGTTTGCCCCTAATGTAAAGAGTTGGTGGAGTCTGGTATTCTTTGACATGAAAAAGGTTGTCATGCATACAAATCGGTAACAACTGACAGTAATTCCATGCTGACATTTTTCAATTTCAGTGTCGGAGTTCCTTGGACCTGCTGTTTTGTCATTTGGCCCTGCGTGTCTTTTTATAAAAAAAAAAAAAGTCATCTAAACATGTAATTTCCTGTGAAAACAAAATATATTTCTTCTGGTGACAAACACCTCGACAGTTAAGATGAACTTGTGGCTTTCTCTGAGATTAATTTTGCATTTATTCTCCATTCAGTTTTCCCCTAATGCTCTTCCCATGCACATTCATGTACACATGACATGTGTACCTATGCACATATACAAAAGGCACACGAGCACACACACAGACACACACACACACACTCACGCCCATGCGTTTCATATTGTCATGGCTGAGAAGGGAATAACTGACAGAGATTGCTGGGTAATTCAAGCCAACATGACTGACTTTATGATCGCTCCAAAGCCCCAACTGGTCTTTATGCTTTCAAGAAATGCCAAAGTTTCCAGCACAAAAGTGGCAGGGAGTTGGGCATGAAGGGAAGGAGACGAGGGAAAGCCCTGCCACTGCTGCCATTTCCGAACCCACCTCCCCTCCCTGCCTTCCTTCTTTCCACCCCCCACACCGTCCCGGCACTTTTAATGGCATAAAATTATGGGCCTGCAAGAGCAACAACAACTGTCAAGGTTTAAGACATAATACGTTGACAGGAGTGACATGGCCATTTTCCCCTCCTCCGTAAGTGCAGAGACGTGGCCACCTCCTCTGCTCTTAAAGAACCAACTACAGCGGCAGGGCACGGTTGTCAGACGTCACTTCCTCTGTCATTAGCTGCTGACACTGACGGGTGCTTTCATAATAACACACACACACACACGCACACATAATAAAAATAGAAGAAACATCGAAAAAAAAAATCGCAAACTATTATCAGAGTGGCCTCTCTTTAAAGTTGCACCCAACGGAGAGAGTATGCTGATACTTTTCTTGTGTTGCATTGCGGCGATATTAAACTGCATTTACTTACAATGCCTACGGATGAAAAAATATAATATTATTATTGCAGATTGGTGTTACTTTGCTCCACATTACATTACATTGTACATTTGGTATTTGAAATGTTGTCTGATCTGAGGCGGTTCTCTGGTTTATCCAGCACTATCCAAAAACATGCAGGAGTAGTTGACTTGTAGTACTCGTAGTAATAGAAAAAGTACTGGGGTAGTAGTAGGCTGAACTGAGGACCCTAAATTGTCCAGATGTTTGCATGATAGAGAGGAAGGTTGAATGTTTTTATAATGAAAGACTGAATGGTTGTATGTCTTTATATGACGGGTGAATGAGAGTGAACGGTTGTATGTTCCAATATGTGGCCTTGTGATCGATCCCGTTGGGCGCCCATGACCCTGAGTGCAGGGTAAGCGGGGTAGATATGGATAAATGGATGAATGGATGTTAAAAATGTGCTGAACTTTGAGTTTAATGGTCACAGGGAGCAGTTTGATACGATCCAGTACTATTACCCTTTATCCCACACATACTATGTATGTTATTGCTAAAAAAAAAAAAAAAACACACAGTACAAGGCGTGGTGATGCAATACATTTGTTTACCACCTTATTATTATATAATGTCTAGATTCAATTAAGTGAAATATATGAGTAACAATGACATTAAACTTTGGATATAAGATTTCTTTTTAATCTCTTAAAACTGACATTTCCCGGTTTCAGTTAAGAGGCCTAATAATGGTGTGCGGATGAGCTGACCATGCCTTGGCACAGTCGTGCATACAAACAGATGGACTTAAACGCTTGTAAATGTTTCGAGGGCGATAAGAAGTTTTAGACTTTTTGGGGAGGAGCCGCTCTGTCATATCCCTTTGCTATGAGGTGGCCAGCAGCACAGGATGTAGTGTCCTTGTTTCCAGGAGAAAGAGACGGGAAATAAAGTTTTTTTTTTTTTTTTCCACAACACACACACACACTCACACACACACACACACACACACACACACACACACACACACACACACACACACACACACACACACACACACACACGAACTGAGAGATGAGAGGAATAAATTATAACGCATCTTTGCCAGCACTAGATAGAAAAAGCTATATAAGTGCCATCCATTTACTATCCAATGGCATGGGGAGTAAGTAGGTTTGTGCAAAGATGTTCGTGTTTCTGTCATTTTCCGCAGGCATTGAAAGTGACATCAGTCAGATACTTTCTGTATTTTTCTTTTTTTGAGTTTTTTTTTTTTTTTTCTCTTGGCTAAGACCATAAATAAACAAGTTTTCTACAAAGAGAGGAAAATGCCTGTTCTGGTTTTCAGCTATATCTCACCTACATAAAAACGCTAACAGGGATATCCTGTGTCGTCTGGAACATAAATAAATTAATAACACACACACACATACACACACAAACACACACGTGCATTCACATTCCGCGATTCACTGAATTCTCACATAGTAATATGTACAGCTAATGATTAAGTGAGGTACTTTCAAACATAACATTTTTTCCAGGGTTCACTATCACGGCGCTCTTCCTTGCTGTGCCTTATTGTCGATGAGGAGGTCATGAGAGGATTCTTGCCAGGATTGTCCCCCTTGGGTATTTGCGTTGGGCAGAAATAGAAAATTCCTATTTTAATCATAATTAATAGACCGTTTTTCCTCATCTATCTTCTGCATGCTGTGTTGACCTAGTAGCCCACTGCTGCATAGCCGCGGCCTTCGTTGTTTGCTGTTTCTGATTGGTCTAAATGACCCATGACACCTCATTAGCTCTATGGTATTATAAATTGGCATTTCAAACAAACTTAACGGCATGGGTTTTTGTTTAAAATAGCAGATGCAGAAAAAAAAAAGGACCGCAAGATCACGGGGAGCATTTTGTAAAGACATCCGCATGTGGCGCGTGTACAGGCGCATACGCACTCAGTAAGTTGGCTGATATCGTCTTACCTGGGATTTGGGTGTTTATCATCGCAAGCATGAAAAATAAGACAGAACGGCCAGAGAAAGCCTCCACTGACTTCTCTATATGGAGCCTCATTAGGGACATTGATGGATGGGCTATTGCTAGCACCAGGCTCGCCCAGAAAAAGCTCTGGGTATTATTAGTGTTTGTGTGTTTATAAACTGACACTTAATTACAGGTGCAGAGTCATAGCGCATACATTAACGAGTTATGGGCCATTGCATGGAATGCAGGCTGGATACCGAGCAAAACGCTAAACCCTCTGCAGAAAGAACGGCGCCGCGTTTGAAACGCATGGCCGGTGCTGGAAGATTTAATGCAAGAAATGAAAAGAAGAAAAACATATATTCTCCGTTTGAAGATTTATAAAACATTTAACGGCGTTTCAAGGACGGAAATGACAATTATGAGCCCCCTTGGGAAAAATAAATGAAATTAAACATTTAAATGTTGAAATACAAAACTGGTAGAGTACTTTCCCTCCAGTGTTTTAATAACCAGATGTGGGAAGTTTATCTAATGTCTCCTTGTCTAATGACATGGAATAGAATAGAATAAAATAGAATAGATCTTTTCGACTAAGGTGGACATTTGTCTTTGGCCCACCAGTTGTAAAAGACAATAAAAAATTATTTACATTGAATGCAGTAATGATAATTATAACATCAACACATAAATCAATGAATTGCAATGTTTAACATGTGAATTTAACCAAAACTCAAAAGACATTAATGAGATTAAAATTGTGGCTATGACTTGAAAAAATACTCTGGATTTTTATCCGAGGTGAAAATAAGAAAGAAAGAAATAAAACAAAAATAATGACATTAAAAAAATAGTGATTACTATTATTATCATTATTATTATTATTTCCCCCCTGGTGATACTTATTTTAACCAGACCTTAAAGTCCTAAGGTCCCTGTGTCCTTGGGAAAAAAAATGCACATTTCCAGTTTCATAAATATTAACATATATCAATAAAAAACATTTCTGAGAATCTCATTCCCAACAACTTCATTAGAATTTACTGCTGTGGCAGATGATCTTTATTTTACTGCTGATCTTTATAGAGAACTCACTTCTCCACCTCCTCACACACGCTACTGTAGTTGTGTATCGGATTTACAGCTGATAGTTTACTTTTATACCGGTGGAGGTCATACGATATGATATTTTCTGTTTCCCAAAATGGCCCCAGCTAAGAGCCCAGATATATAAAACATACTTCTGACAGCGATATGTTTCAAGTGATGACACTGGTCTGAAACAATCTCGATATTGCCTTTCCCCGTCATAAACAAAACCCTGACCACAGTTCTGTTCGCTATGCGCATATGTAGCGGATATGTGTGTATTGCTTTTGAGTGTGTGCGTGTTTGTCTGGAGTGTAGGAAGAACCGGAATGCACCGGGACACCAAGGCAAAAAGTCTTTTTCTCAGTAGCGGACAGAGTGAGTAAGTGGGTTCACTTTTGGTGGGGGGGGGGGTTGTTAAAATGCACCTCTCCATGGATACACAAGTAAATGCGGTTGCACTGAGGCAAGAAAGAGTGGGAGACAGGAAGGAGAGAGACGGAAGAGTGAGAGAAGAAAGAAAGTGAGCGGAAGGGAAGTGAGCAGACAGACAGAAAGGGATGGTGCAGACATGGGCGGGGGGGGGGGGGGGGGGGGGTAGTGGGAGGGGGGGGGGACTCTGGCAGGTGCTTCATCATCTGCTAAGGCATTGTCGGGCAGCCCGTAAACAGTCATTGGGCTTCTCCAGGGAGCAACCTTCTCCATAACTAGCACAGGTATAAATCTGCCTCTTAGTCACTAAATTAGACACATTCTTGAGAGAGACTCACTCTGCCAGTGCTGCACAAACCGGAGGGAAAAAGGGTGGGAAGACAGAAAATGAAGTGAATCCACCGAGAGTAGTAAAGGAGGTGCATGAATAAGGTATGGCCCGTGTGAATTTAACCAGATGGCCACTTTGATCCATATGAAAAATTGTGAATGTTTTCTCAAGCAAAGCTGTTATGAATAGTTCTATACACAGAGTAAGAATTAATTTCCCCGCCATCTCAAAACAGCTGTCATTGCATCGCGTCTCGGTACCTGCCGAGGCTCAAAGTCCGAGGCCTGCGATCCGTCACCTCACCACCGTGTTTATCCTCAATTACGCCTCCGTAAAACAGCAACACGCCCGGGATTTTTTACTTATTTTTTTGCAATTTGTTTTCAATTAATTTCTCTCAGCTAAGAAAGTGGCGACACTGTGTGACGGTGCAGTCCGCGGATATTGTTTCAGCACATCGAGGGGCGAGAATAAAAAGGAGAACCCTTTTTGCTGATTCGCTTGTGTATGAGTATTCCGTATCATACAGATACAGTTTGGTAATAATTACTTTTAAAAACAGGGGGTCAGATAATATAACGGAGTACTTTGTCTTTTACCTTCTTTTTTTTCCTCCAGAAAATGTATTGTAATGTCACACAAAATACACACACAAATAAAGACAGTCAGGTTTTTTAATGTCAGTTATAAATATGAAGCATAGGCACCGTATTTCCACAGTTCATTAAACATAATTAAGCACTTCTTAATTCATCATTAACAAAGCACAATTCTTGCTTAAGTAAACATTAGTGTGTAAATCAATTGATTCAATTAAGTTTTATTATTAATTAGCAACCACTAACTATCTCGAAATGTATGTAATACTTAATTTAGAAATGATTAAAAGTATGAAAATAATGTAATTAAGCACATGATACGATTAATAATGGATCAAGCTGGCTTTGAATAATGTATTACTTTTTTTCATATAATGTTTTTTTTTTTGTCAAAACATACGCTTCACGGCATACAGTTGTTAGGAGTTACTGGCACAACTAATCACATGCGAAAAATCTTGGCTATGTTCTGTGATAAAGCTGAAATGTTTATACGGTGATATGTTTATATTCTCTATCTACTTCTCTGAATGTTATCTTTGAACTTTTTCTGTGCCATTCATTGAAAATCCCTCCAAACTAGAAACTGAAGTGCGCTGTTACGTGTTGGAACAGGATGCTAATCTCCCAAAACACTCCATCTGTATTTGCTTCCTTAAACAGACAGACACACAGAAACACGAGCGCGCACATGCACACACACACGCATATGCACACACACACACACACACACACACACACACACACACACACACTCACATACACACACCCTGTTTGCTTAAACAGATCTTTACACTGTCACATTTTCAAAAGGTACCGTGTAAAAGAAAGGAAAAGTAGGTTAACATGCAGTTAACTCTTTGGTATTATGAAGATAATGACATAATCCTTACCCTCGTGTTCTTCATGTTAGTTTCTGGATAATCAATATAAAATATAGATTATTAATTTTGCAGGTTACTTCAAGCCTATTTTAAATATACTTTCTTCAAATGGAAATAAAAATTCTATAATTTTCTTGGATTTTCAAAAATTTCAGGTGTTAAGCAGTATATCACTAGAAACACAGAGATGAGGCTCTCCTACGTTTGTATCAATCAATGGTATAAAAAGAAAAAGAAAATAAAAATTAATTAATGAATTAACTTATAATATAAATAAACACATAAATAAATTCTGATTGAATTTAGTTAAATGTATTAAAAGAAAAAAGTTAAACACCCTTGTTTCAAAGATTATAATATTACACACACTTCATATAGAGCTGTCAATGTTGGGTCAGGCAAGCAGCACCCTGGCCAGGGTTTTGTCAGTCATCTGTGGTGGGATTTTACTTGTTACCCTCTCTCAGGGAAGAAGAAAAAAAAAAAAGAGAGCGGAAAAAATTCCCCCCCGGGACTTTTTAACATTCTAATAAAAAGATTTTACAGAGTGGCGTGAGTGTGAATTTGAGAGATGATGCCACTAGAAGAAAAAAAGACGCCGGTGAGCACAAGATTGCTCCAAAGAGGCGGGAGGAATAATAGGGGGAGGAGGTGAACATATTTTATTCATTAAACAAGACGACTCTGTATCATATCATACTGCTCACGCTGATCACGCTGAGCTGCGGATCAATCTGCTCGCTGGAAGTCAATGCTGCGCTGGAATGCAATCATGCATATGAGATGCTTGTATATTTAAAAAAAAAAAAAAGGATTAATCTATGATTTTACAGACCATTTTCTTCCCACCTATTTTTTTAAGAGACCACTTTAAACGCATACTTAATCAAGCAAGTCATAATCAACCTTTGATAATATAAGCCTGGTGCTGACAGAAATAATCCACTGGCCACCTTCTTAATGAATAATTGATGTCCATCTTAACAAGCTAATGAATGAATGTGGTTTGGGTTTGAGTGATAGCCCTCTTGTTGGAGAGCTATCCCAGGAGGGCCGGGGCACTGGAGACGGAGGTGCCATCCTCCATAACCTGTATAATTGGTCATTTGACATGACTTGACTGTGTGTGTCCGTGCAGTGTCACTGGAGGCTGACCCTTTCTACTCTTTGTTTATTAGCACCGTTCCAGGTTATTGCGCCAATTAGGGCTGAAATAGCAGCGATCACGGAGGGAAAAACAGCATGTATAAAAAAAAAACATACTATTAGCTAAGGTGTTGGTTCGGCTCAGTCACTGATAAGAGAATCATTTGTCCTGACTCGTAATGTGGTAAAAAAGGAAAGCGTGGGTTTTTGTGAAAAAAAATAAAAAAAAATAAAGAATAACATAGAGCAAGGAGGTGACACAACTCCAAGGCTGTTCCTTCAGTGCATTTGTTTTGGGCTTGTCCAAACAATCATACTTACATTTTCGCACTATTATACACACACACACCCTACTTCCACAGGTCTGATAACATTCTCCCTCCGGTTTCGGTGTGGCACTCTGGCTAAACAATACCTTATTGACACGGGCTCTGGCCTCACAATAGCAACAAAACACCAGGGTTCCTGTTTTTGTTGACACTGTTTGAGCCCACCATTGAAGGCGAAGCCACTGTGGACACAGCAACGCATAATTGGAGCACTCCGTCATACAATACAACAAATCGAGCCTTTAAATGTTTGAGCATGATAAGGCAGGGAGAGAGAGGGCTCGCGGAGGAGGAGTGAGACAAAGACAAGGGGGGGGAAGTCAGGTGAGTGGAAGTGTGGAAAGTTGATTGAAATTAAGAGTTGGAAGAGACCGTGGAGGCAAGCGCCACTAGGGGACAGTAGTAAGTCATGGACAGCAGCAGCAGTGTGCTTGCGTGTGTGTGTGTGTGTGTGTGTGTGTGTGTGTGTGTGTGTGTGTGTGTGTGTGTGTGTGTGTGTGTGTGTGTGTGTGTGTGTGTATGTGTGCCCATGTGTTTGCTTGTGTGCATGCATGTGAGGGAGTGAGCGAGTGAGTGTGTGTGCGGCAAACAGTGAACAAAAGACTTTCTTTGTTGCGCTCTCAGATAATAAAAGAATTCAGAAATAGCTACTTGACTGCTTTAGAAAGGATCTTGACAATGCGTCGGCCCCGTAATGCACAGGAACAGCTCTAGATTTACATAATCACATGTAATGTAAACCACTATGAGGCACCGCAGCCAACAAACAAACTGAGCGGGGAGAGAGTGACGGAGTGAGAAAAAGAGAGAGAGAGAGAGAGAGGGATTTGCTTTCCCCTATGGACTTTACATACTTGCTAAAAGTACATTTACTTCATCGGCTCACAACAAAAGGACAATGTTTGCATATTCTGCGGGCTTGATGATTCAACAGAAAAAAAAGCTTTGCAGGTACGCATCAAAATACTTTAAAGTGCAGAATAAGAGCCAATTTAAGGCAAATTTTTTCCTTTTTTCTATTTACTTACAAAAAACGTGGCATTTTCCGGCAAGCGGGGAAAAGCCCAATGCCATGCTGATAGCACAAAAATAAAAATAGCAGACTGTGGTATTGAAATAAAAAGAAAGCATGTTCTTTTTAAAGGGACACAAAAATAGGAATAGATAGGATTTCAAGCTGCTCCTCGATGCATTACGACATGCGTGTGTTCCCTTTGTGTTGGATGTTAAAAAAGGTCTATTTGTTTGGTAACTGGTTAAACCGGGGCAGTTAATCCCACCATGCACTTCCAGTCTCAGACGCGGCTGTCAAGAGGGGGGCCGCTGTTTCTTTTTGCTATGGTAACCAAATACGTATATACAAAACACACCGCTGCCTCCTGGTACTCCTCCTCCAGCTCCGGCAATTAAAAGCAGAACAATAACAATATTCACCAATGACAGCGGCGTCTGTACAGTAGTTATGCCCTTCGTTAGTTTCACAATGTTCCTCATGAATTAGTTAAGTCTGTTAATTGCACATTTATTACACTCAAGGCCACAGAGAGATGCACTAAATGGCCCCGGTATAAAAGCTGAACGCAAATAGGAATCATGAAAAATACATTAAGCTTTTAGATTACAGTTAAACCTGATGTGACAACAACAACAACAAAAAAAAAGCTAAAAAAACAAAACAGGTCTTACAAAATGTAGTTACTCGCTCGCTTTCAGATTAAAATTAAATTCACAATTAATTCATTCATTTTAAAGGATATGAACAAGTTATCAAGGCTGAAAAATTTGTTTATAATTTGTGTTTTTAATTTACAAAAAAAAAAAATCACATTTGAATGTGTAAATACGAATATTTACATTTGCCTCTCGCTTCCATAGCAACGTGATAATGATCTTATTTATTTACACACCACTCATCCGGCAACACGGTCTCTTTGTGTTCACAATTTATCAGTGGCTTTTCTGATCTCCAGCGTGTTTCATTACGGAGTGACGTTTGAGTGACACCGCACCGGCTGTCACCGCCATGTGCTGAGGTTCCCTCTCATTTCCAGCACCAACAATAATAATGACTATTCTAGTGCTAGCCCCACTATTTGTGTTATTGTTGTGGGGTGTCAGACACGGGCCCTGACGTTTGCTATGCTATCAGCAGGAGTGTACAAATACAAACACATTTGCCTGAGTTATTGACCTTTATCTCCCTACTTTCCTGACAGCCTTCTCCAGTTATTGACAATACAAACACATGGGACGACGCATAACCTTTCATTTACGGAGCGCTCGCTCTCTTTTTGTCTACCTCTCCCTTGCCTGCTCTCTACCCCGGTCTGTGCCTCTCAGCTCTCGCAATCTGTTTAAATAAAGCGGGGCAGACAATGGCACTGCTCATTTGTGCCATTTCTCTTTCACTCCAAATTTCAGAGGATAATATCATTAGACTGACACAATGGCTGCTGTTTAGACTTAGATACACAGATATTTCAAGTATTCAATATAGTTTTGACAAGTGGCAATAGGAGAGTGTTGCTTCCCTATTTGTTTGCTTACAATGTCAATGTCGTCATAAATGCTGTATCCCACAGCTAGCATTTTTTTTCGTCTTGATGATGTTCAAATAATAAAAATATACCAGGGCAGAAAATGCAAATAGTATGCAAAGGACGTGCAGGGAATAATTGTGAAATACAAGAAAACCGCTACTGTTGTAATTTAATATTCACCGCGTATAAATTTAAAACATGCATTTCGGCTCGAGCACATGGGAAAGTGAGGGGGTTTCGTTTAGGCAGAACAACATGATTATTCAGAAAACGGGACTGAATCCACTAACCCATAATAAACAGAATAATTTACTGCCTCTCAATACAGCGTTGAATAACAATGGTCATAAAAACCACTAGTATTCCACTAATGATTCTCCTTGAGGATTTATTGTGCTTTTCAATGTGTGTCCTCCTGCATTTCCAGCGTGAAAAATAGCATACATAAAATACGTGTGTCCCCCCACCAGTCTTCCCATCTGCAGGTACTTCCGAGCCCCCAAAATTAAATTTTAAACAATCCAGACCGGTGTTTGGTGACCATGGTTAATCATCAAGAAACAAAGACATCAAACAATATTTGATAATGAGAAAAATGCCTCCAGGATATTAGGGGATGGGGAGGAGGCACAGCATGATCCACAGCAGCAGAGCTAGGTAGAGAGGCCAGACCAGACACAAGCAGCATTCATATGTCTATGTGTGTGTGTGTGTGTGTGTGTGTGTGTGTGTGTGTGTGTGCGCATTTGACGCACACACACACACGCACACAAAAAAAAAAATCAGACATGCACTCAGACGCACATCAGCCTCTATCTCATGTACATTTACGCATGCATATAGGCACTGACACTCTCAGTCACCTCTCATGGAGCTGAAAAGCCATTCAGACGCTACCTCTTTTTTAAGGTTCATGATGAGATAATGAGCATCAAGAGTATGGAGCCAGTGGTGAGCTTACAGCTTTGTGAAATTATTTCAAACGTCACCGCGTGGACGCAATCGTTGAAAACGGCCTAATGAGGCCCGCAAACTGTGACTGGCACAGAACCAGACAACAAAAAAAGTTTTATATACATAATGGGATTTTTACTAAATCCTCCCAAACAGCTAAATGCTAGGTTTTTTTTTTGCTATGAAAAATACGAACATGATTCGAAGCATTTTTTTTAAAAGATAAGCCACGGCAGATTTTTAAATCGGTATTTAAATTGGTATTTTAAATATTTAAGTAATTTTAAAAAAAACATACACATTTAAAATAGATCGACAATTAAACTGAGTTTACATGGATGACTGAAGATGGACTGTTTTATTTTTCATTACACCACTTGAACAAGGTAAGCCCAAAATTTGAAAAAGCAAAAGAGAGAAAGGAGTTTTGGATAATGAGATTTTTTTCCGCCCCCCCCCAACCCCCTGCTCTTTTGTCACGCTGTTATTTGGTTATTTTTGATTGACATAGCGTTAACAGTCTGGCCAAATCAAGGCAGATCCAACAACCGAGGCCAAACGGCAGCATGTGCAGCCACCTCGGTCATGCAAATTGCACCCGGGCAGCCCGTTGACTATGATTAATGAGCTTGGGCTGCAGCCTTTGTTTCCACACTCGCCCAGTTAAAGAAAAATACAATTCAAAAATATTATCAATCCCCTATTAATCTAGTAAATTTGCTCATATCACACCTGTTGTTTTGAACAATTAACAGACAAATATGTGCAAGTGTGTTTGCATGCATATATATATATATGTGTGTGTGTGTGTGTGTGTGTGTGTGTGTGTGTGTGTGTATGTGGTTGTGTTCGTGTGTGTGTGTGTGTGTGTGTGTGTTTTAGGGATGAGCACAGTTGCACTTAATTACATGTCAACTAATTAAATTAATTAAAAGGATGATAAAATAAATGGAAGAATCACATCTGAAAGAGGGGTGAAACACATGTGTCTTGTCTCGCATCATGTAAAATATGGATGTGGGATTTTCAGGGGCAGTCATGCTGTTCAGGGGGGAATGCATGAATCCGATACCTTGCTAATACTACAGGCATTTCCTGGTTATGGGTTCCCTCATGTTTATACTGTGATTTTTAAAACTGAGATTCCAGACTCCCTGAAGATTCAAGAGCAGTCCTGAGGTGCAGCGGAGTGAAGTCACCAACTACACCAATGGAAAGAAAAAGAAAAAAAAGGAAAAAAAGAAACACTAATACAGTAATGCTGAGAATCTGGAACAACACTGTGTCTCTTTGTATGATGAGTGATATTCCTGGATATGTTGAGCTGGCACTAATAAGCAAGTGATCGGTGAATTTGCAATTTCCTCCAACTGTGTGATGAGTAAAGGGAAATTAAAAAACCTTGCGAATCTCAGATTCACCAAATGAAGATGCTGTTGATTAAAAAGAAAAGGATTCCTCGACTAGAAACCCCTCCACGGCAGTGCTGCAAGAAAAATGTAAATGCTTTCCGGGCATTAAGGTATATAAGTGCCATTAGTGGCGCGGTGTTTAGCACTACAATAGTGTGCCGAGAGCAGTGGAGCAGAGATCATTGCAGTGTCTCCTGAATATCAGAGGGAGACATCCTTTGTAAATTCATCTCCCACTGTGAGCAGGCTTCACAGCTGGTTAACAGCAGTGTGTGTACCACTGCCCTGTTTACACGCAGCCTCCGCAGTACTCTTCTTTACCCCTGTATCCTTCCCCGTATCTCCCCCACCATAACCTCCCCTCTTCCTTCTCAGAGGGGCTCGCATATAGGCGTAAACGCACACACACCCACGCAGATGCTGGGCAATATATCAATGTATATTACATATCTCCTGACTGGCGGCGTACTGGGGATTTTTTTTTCTTATATATAATTGGTCATTGTGAAATATAATTTTAATATATACACCCACATCACTTATTCCCCGTGGATATGAATGTAAAAGATTTACAGTTTTCAGAAAAATACCAATAAAGGAGTGAACAGTAATCTTTAAAAGCCAGATAAATTAAATAAACCTGCTTATAAGTTTCATAATAATTTGCAAGAAAATTACTTGGCAAGTTATAACTTACTTGTTTATTTTCAGGAAATAAACAAAAAATGTATTGATAACGCCTTTGAGAAATGATCTAAAATGACCTGGGGAAAAATATGTGTGCGTATAATTTTTTAATACAATCTGAATCAGTGATGTGCCCACTTCATTACAGGGAAGATAAATCTCATTGAATTGTAATTTTCAATACAAAAACATAAGCAATAAAAATACAGATTTTGAAAAAAAAATGCTGTGCTTTACATTTTACACACACAGGCACACACGCACGCACAGTGAGACGCCTTCACACACAACAACATCGCTGATCCCTTAGCTTTTGGACCCATTACAGTACACTGACTCGCAACCTTTTCTCTGATTTTTATCTTTTTTATACCATCACATTTCACTGATCCTTTAATACCCATTACACACACAGGTCCCCGCCAAACCCCCTGATCCTCTGATACAAGGCTGAACTGCTCCTCCTGCCCCTGACCTCAGCCCTTTGTAGCAATCAGACCAGACTTCCTCAGAGGCCCTGATCTTATCTGGCCATACCAATCCCACTACACAGCTCCCTTTTGTAGCCACCACAGAGCATCGAGCCCTTTCAGAGCCGGAGACTGTGCCGAAGAACACACAGCCCAAGACCCCTGCTCATCTCAGTCATCATACTACACTGCCCAACAACAATGAGCTCTATTTTCTGATGCACCACAGGTCAGATAGAGCCTTTCTGCTCATCATTTCATTGTTAACTCACAATAGGAGAAACCAGCAGTGTTGTTGTCACTGGAATGTATGACTCAACTATAGAATATCTGATATCTTCATACACGCTTGAGAAGAAAAATACACATTTCAGCAGTCATTTTACCAGATTTCAATTATATCTTGACTTTGATGAAACAGATACTGAAAAAAACTCACCATACGTTGACCATCTGTATATAAAGAGAGGAGGATAGAGGCGATTAGGACCGAAGCAGTTTTATCGCTGTTCTGAGACTAATCACACAATAATGCCACTGTAAAATATTATTGAGCTTATGGGAGACATTTCTTAAATTAGATTTTAACTTACACGCTATAAAGGAGATTCTAAATCATTGTCTTAAAATCAACATTAAATCTCTGTATTGCTCTTTGTTTTTCAGCATATCCCGTAGTAATACAATCAACCTGACACTAATTTGCATATTTGTGTGATGAGCACCTAAACCGGTCGCATGAGTGAGAGGTGACTACATATGGCGGGGGGGGGCATTGAAAATTCTTGTGGGTTGCGAACAATTATTACGACAATATTCTCTAAAGGTTAGGGGCAGATCTACACTACCCTTGATTGGGAACCTGCAAGGTGACATGATTTAGCTTCTAAACATCAACATAAAGGAAAGCTTAAGTCTCATTTAAGGTGTAATCTGAACTGTTCACTTCACATCAGGGAGAGATCAGTGTCTGTACTGATTTTCAATTGTTACATTAAAACTAACATTAACAAAAACAAACGCTATTTTTAATTTTTCCTCCCAATCTTCCATCGTTTCTATGCACGTGCAAATTACACTGTATTGTAAAGAACACGTATTTTGTTTATTTCCATGTAAACTAGTTCATTCTGGGTCAATTAGATTTGAGGTCTATCATCTACACCAAGAGACACGTACAAGAAGGCAGAAAAACGCAACTGTTGCCTTTGTGATTCCCTAATGAGTGGAAATGCGAATACTAGAATAAAAAACCGAAATAAATGACACAACAACACGTAGTGAGTGGCTGCGCCTATCAGTCTACACACTTGAGGAAAGCGCTCCTCCTTTCCTCCATCTAAGGATGCTTCTTTTTCTCTCCCTCACTCGACGCCAGCCAGAAGCTGTTCCCACCCGTCGGTCTTCGGAGCATTTCATCAATTTGACAGGATTTTCACGAATTATGAATACTAATTTGAACAGTTCGAAGACCGAGCCGTGCTAGAAAGATGCAATGGAGAGCGCGTTACTCACGGGAGCCGCCTTCGCACAGCAAGCCAGCCAATCATCTCTCAGTATACTGAGACCGTCGGTTCTTTCAACCAATCAACGCACTCCTTACACAGAAGTCCGGACTTCAACTTCCTAGCGGGAAGCTGCACTCATGGAGCTGTCCACAGCAAGTCCGGAATTAATGGTAAACAACTGTTACGTGGTATTCATCGTTCTGTGACTATTTGATTTGACTACATGTTAAATACGCTTCTTCCTCAGCGACCCTTTAAACTGTTATCCTAATTTCCATCTCGCGTGTACCTCGCGGTAGCCAAGTACAGCTAGATTTTGTTAGCAGTGAGGGGCCGTCACAGTTGTTGACAGCCCAGCTGACACTTTGTTGAAATGTCAACATCAGATTGCCATGAGTGCTACAGGAAACCAAACTCCGATGTCTCTGTTCAGATCGCTACAGGAGCCGATCAGAAAAAGATGAGACTCTCCCGAGCTGAATATAAAGAGATAGCAAGATGGACAGAGCATCTTCGACCCACCAGACAGTGTATGAAGATGTTCAAGGAAAGATTTCCCACGTAAGTTATTGAGAGAGTCTTCGGTTTGGGCAGTGTTGTGTTGTATTTGTGTCGTGACATGTAAACAAACCCGTATGTTTGTTTACATGTAATAGTTAAATCATCAAATTGATGTGCGTAATGATCACATGTAACCCTACATTCCTGTACACATTTAAAAACTGGCATGCATTTAGTAAATAGAAAATATCGTGCAATCCTGCAATGAAACCCGGTGTAAACTGAAAGAGTGGGCTACATTATTGGCCCCTCTATAAACCCTCCATTAACTATTTTTGTATATCTTGCTTTATTTCAATTGTAAAATACTCCTAATTCCCCTGCTCACTTGTTATTATGATTAATGAATTCCTCGCTACTCATAGGCTCCCTCAACAAAATTAGCCAATTTTTTTTTTTTTTTTTGCAACGGAAGGCCTGCACACCCAGAAATCGAAGAGAGAGGTTAATGGTGGTATTTGCCATTCTCCTTGACACTGAGGGCCCTCACTTTATTGAATGTAACATGTGTAATCCCCTAAGGCGACTGGGACACCGTAGCTGATCCTGTCCAGGTCACTTACAAAGTCGCATGCATTTGGAGCTTCCTACTTCCATTTTGCCCTAATCACCAATCTAGAAGAAGGTATCATGTCCCCAAAGGGGACGTAGCCCAGCCTGAGGTTGCCTTTGTTCCCACTGTCAGCATTTTACAGAGTATACCATGAGTATTAAGTGCATACAGTACCCTGCACATTTAGTCATTGACACTAGGAGGTCCTTCAAATGTTTTTTTTTTTTTTGAGGTTCCTCTCATTTTGGCGTCCAAATCTAAACCGTCTTTAACAAACACCTTAGTGGCGGTGGTACTGGTGGGTATAATAATTAAAGGAAAACAAGGTCGTTTTCATTCCAATAATTCTTCATGATGTGTCCCTCTCGGAGGTGCTGGCCGTAATGTTTAGTCTTGCTGGTTATTGTTATTGTTTCGTTCACCATAACCAATCTCAGGGAGGTCCTTGCTCTCTAAAATCCCTGAGTCTCGTCGCCGGGCCTGACAGAGAGGCACAGCAGTAGTGTTTTCACAGCCTGCGAAATTATTCTGGTTGTCCAATCAGCTGAGCTGGACTCTGGAGGGTTAGTGATTGGACTGGCAGGAAATCAGGCTCTTAAGACATAACATATCGACTAGGCCATCCATCATCTCTTAGCATGCGCTAAGGCACGGCAGTCAGCCACCCCCACCCCATACCCTTCTTGTCCCCTCGGACTGTGTGGGAGCCCTGCCACTGCGTAAATATTGGCCAGGATGGAGATGGCAGGGCGGGGGGCGAGCGGGCTGTTGTGCACTGAAGGAGTGGCCAGATAATTGTTTGGGTTACAATAATCAAGTTAAAGAAATCAACTGTGTATTAAATAACTTTAAATGGACATTAGAGTGGCATGCTGTGCCAGCCATCGTCTGCAAATGTCATATGGAAGCCCTTGGCAATAAAAGATTATTCTTGTATCAAATCCCATATACTAATCATAGTATTACAGATTTTATTCAGGCATCTATTATGATTATCCAATACCTGCGCATGCTGCCTAGCTGATGCAAGTTGATGCAAGCTGGTAATAATGAAGTGCAATAAGTGTTTGTTCATAATGTAATATAATTAATTGTTAAGTTGCTCATGATAACTTTCGTATACGATTGATCGGTCACTTATAATATGGATGTATTGACTAAGTAATCGGTCTATAAAATGTCAAAAAACAGTGAAACATTCTAAACCTTGATTTGCAAAGCAGATAACTTTAACTTCAGCTTTTTAAACTTTGTCATAGAATGGTGAAACAAATAGAAAAAAAAACAAAATTTTTCACATTGAATTACCTGAGAGTTTAAAAATTTCACTGTTAGTGTCAGACAATAGTAGATTCATAATCGCCTGCTTTTGATTTCAATGTTGACGTCTAATCATTCCAATTATAATTGCAGCTTTAATGTAATGCGTACATAACTGCAGTGCACCTCACTTTATATTTCCTTGCGATCTATACATACTAGATGCATGGACTTACAACTTTTCACATCACACAGCTATAGATCAAATTTTTATTGACATCCCGATCTTAAATTTAGTATTTTGGCCAGTCTTTTTCCACGTTATATTTTTGATACACAGTAATGCAGATCAATGCATATCAGCCACTTTAAAATCATTGCTTTTTATTTGCCCCTTAAAGGGAGGAAAATTTCAACTTTGCACAAAGCCACGGTTACAGACAATTTCAAGGTAATTTCCGCGGACGGTCTGTCATTCTTTCTTTAGTGCTATGAGTATAGTGGGAGGAGAGTGGGAGGGTCCCACAGACAGACAGAAAGAGAGAGATTGCGTTGAGGAGTCCTTCATCTGTAACGGCTGCATAACACAGATGTTGGGAGTCATCTGTCAGCCTGGCCTCCCTTCCTGGGCCTGAGCTGCTCTGGGGGGAAAGGAATTGGACACAGTGCTGTCACTTTTTACCCCCACGCACAATGGAGGCACATGCAAATATCAACCCCCATTCTTGCCCTCCTCTTAGCCAGCCGTCGTGTCCTGCCCAAGTATCTGGACCAAAGCTGAGCAGCAGAGCAGGGGGACAGGGGGAGGGCTCATCGAAGGTCCACACAGGGGAGGGCGGGAGTGACATCAGTCCCATTAGGTCCTTCTTATGCCATGTATTAGAATTGGAAATGATGGGCTCCTCTGCAAGACCTCGCCTGGCTTCCCCTGGGTTCAGAGCGGACCCCTGTCCTTCCACCCTTTGTCCCCTGAGAGAGTCTGTTTAAGGAGGATGAGAAAAAAGGGGGAGGGAATGTGAGTAATCTGTGTCCTTCTGCGGTATATTATGAATGAATCTGGATGTAATGATTACCCCCCTCTTTAAAACTCCATTCAGCCCACTCCTCATATGGCTTTCGCGGCCACAGAAGGCGTGAACGTGTGCAGAAACCGACAGATGACTCCTTTTTGGAAAACCGCTTGAAAAGTAAAGTGTGAACTGTCCCTGCCCTCCAAACGGCAAGTGCCTCTTACTCCCTCTGCCTCCTCATCCCATCCTGGCGCGCGCATATCCACACAGCTCCCTGGTGAGGAGTCCCTGAACGTTTTCGAATTGGGCCCTAATGTGCCGTTTTCATTGGCACTGAGGCGGGCTGCAATATGGTGCGGCAGATCGCTCTGGGAATATGAATGTTGATTAAGCATGCGTTCAGCCTTTTGAAATTCTGAAGAAGTGTCAGAATAATGGATGTTGAGCAAATGTCAGGCATTTGTTAATTTCTCTGTTATTTGGGGTTTATCTAGCTATGATCTTTGGGAGGAAGTGAAGGGCAGGGTTGTTGTGGCATGTGCCATTGATATGGTGATTTCTTGGCTCCAGACACTTTGTTTTTGATGGTAATATCTCGGTTTGGGACCAAGCTGAGGGATTTACTCATTGATTATTTATTGTGCCTGGATTGTTTATACTATTCAACATGTTGTGTAAACTCAATGATGTCGTTACTATGACTTGAGGCATTAAGCTACATTTACTTTTAAATTTATAACTTGAGAAAATACACAAAATTATTTTTTATTTAAATTTTTTTTCCCAAATTTTGATCAAATGTTATTGATTCAGAGTTTTAATTTTATTATTTTGTTGTGCATTTGTTTGGAAAATTGTACAGGTTTTTTTTTCCTTCTACTTTTTGTATTTGCTGGTGATGAGCAAATAGAAGGCCAGCTATATGTTTATTTACATATATACATATATACGTATTACTTGGTGTATTCGCTCAGTTATCAGGAAAATGATGAACGATGAGATAGTCATCTTTGGAAACCAGCGTGATGCTGTATTTTCGGCATCGTCAAAAGGGTTTCTGACTGTTTTGGTATAATTTCTCTTTTCACTTACCGCCATACTTTTCAGCCTAGAATTACTTTGGGGGTTCTACCAATCATGAATGATGACACTCTTTGCCTACATTTATTGGTGCACTCACTTCGTTTATGAAAGTTGTATTATTATTAGTAGTACTTGTCATTTTAAAAGGCTTCACTGATGGTTTTTAAAATGCAAAATGTGCATATTTTTTTATGATGTGAGGAGAGCGTTTTAAGACATTTTACACACTCGGAAGTCAGTGCCAACATTGTAAACGTTCAAAATGGTCCCAATTGGATTATTTTGCAATTTAACTGCTATTTCCACCATTTTCTCTGTGGAATCAGCCGAGCCGCTCTCCTGTAGCTCAAGTGAATGTGGAAGGCTATTTTGTAGCTGGGAAGTGGCAATGACATTAGCCAGAGGGTGATCTAGTGCAGATTTTGTGAGGGCAGGCCCCAGCAGCCTCCAGTGAACAGTGCCTCACACACACTTCTGCCTGCCAATATTGAACAAAACACAAACTGGCAGTTGGGGCTTAGGGGTACAACTCATGCAGGCTGAGAGGCTGGCAAAGTAATGCCGCAGCTTTATGTGGTTAGATGAGCACTCGAAGGGTGAAGAGATGAATGAAGTGTAAGTGGAGTGGGGAGACGTAGAAAGAATTCGAGAAGCCGTGCTGAGTTTACAACTTCATGTCAGGCTGAGTAGTTAATGAATAATAGATGCAATCAATTACTTGATTAGGAAGCAGAGGAATGACTACTTCCTCTTCATATCATAGTGATGTTGTCCAAGCACGCTATAGATTGCATTGCCTTTTCGGCTCATTGAGCTAAAAACACTGAGGTAAGCAGACCGTTGCTCATGTACGGTGCTGCTTTTAACAATTACAAGGGACCCTGACTGCATGGTTAGAGATTGGATTTAGGATGCATATATTTATGCGGCAAAAATTCCACATGATTCAAAAACAGTCTCTCCGTTTTTCCGGGGCGCATCATTGGTGCAGTCCTTCAAGCCTATGTCGAGGGAAACCTTCAGAGGGACCACAGTTCAGCTAGATAGCCGTGGTAGAGCCTCTCTCCCCCGGGTTTTCTTTGCACACCGGGATCAATTGCAAAGGAAGAATGAAACAAATTGCCCAGAATGGTACAAGTTCTCCAGTCATGCTTCGGGGGAAATAAGCAATTCGTCAGTGTGATGTGTTTCATTGCCAGATCAGCGGATGCTCGCCACTTTACGGAGAACAGGAACATAATTTTTAATTTTCCTCAAGACTTGGTTAATAGCTGTAAAAAAAAATAAAATAAAAAGGAAAATAAAGAGTTCCACTACTGGATTGTAACCCCAGTAGAGATAAGCATTAGGGATTTTTAAATGTATTTTCATGAAAAACCAAGTGTTCAGTTTGAGAGACAAATCTCTCAAACTGACCAGCAGCAGTAACATCCACAAAATCCCAACTTTTATCAGATTTCTTAGATGCTCAAATATGAAATTTACCCATTGGCTAGGTAAATTTCCTGGAATGAACTGCTAACTGTTTGACAACAGATTAACCAATTCAACTCCCAATTGAAGAATCGTGCATGGTTTGGCATTTGAAGTGCAGCTAAGCTTTGTAGATAGACTGTGGCTATCCACCATTCCAGGCACCTGTTAGGTGAAAAGCAAAGAACGCTTAACTCTGGAAAATGAAATTTCATTTCCTGAAATGCTGTCACTAAAGAATTTTCGATTACTGTGTCAAGCAGTTTCTATGTTTTTGTGAAATGTGTTCTTGCCACTAAATTTAAGGGGTATTTGACCTGCATGGCCGTCGCTTAAAAATATATGTCTGGCAAAAATCAAACTCCTGTAATAACAGCTTGTCAGATGAAAATAGTTTCCTGTTTTTTTGTTCTATAATTGTAAATCGATTATCTCTAGGTTGGGAGTATTTCACGATGTAACCGTTGGCGAGGGGGAAACAACCAAAATGCCGTCACATTTTTTTTTGTTCACATTTTTTCATAATTGATTAATTGACAATGACCGTTATCTCAAGTTGCAGCCTCAGCTTAAGCAAACACTTCTACTACTTTGTGCAACAGTACGCTAAGCTATGCTCTTTAAGTAAAATGGTAAAAAAAAAAGTTCTCTGTTGTCCAACATGGTCATGAAAGTTATTAGCGTTTCTGAGAAATTACAAAAAGGACGGTGACCGGGGTGGAATCTTTTCCACACTTCTTGCCAAAGTTAACAGTTCAGGCATCTCAAGGCACCGGAGATGACAGGAAGTTTAAAGATAAAGTATGAAGGCCCCGGTTTTAAAGTATATACTGTGTGTCAGCTCAAGGCTACACTCCACGGCTGAACTTTCTACCTAAGACTAAGGCTGAAGTGCAAATGTGAGAGGAGAACCCAGCTAATGATGAAGCGGTGTTAAATTAGCTAATGTTACTTGGGGCTATTTAATCAAATCAAACGCCTAGAATAACATGACCAATCGGGGCTTCACACAACATGAATTAAAGTTCAAGACATTACCTCATCTGTGAGGATGACTCGGGCCTGAGTCTTGCCAGATTCATCATCGGAAAAGGTGGTCATTTTGATCGAACCTCCTTGGGGCGGAAATGAATTATGAAGAACACACTGGAGGCAAGTTTTGGATAAATTCCTTTACTTGTTACAATCTGGAAAGTATTGTGAGAACTAATAGAAATGATGATTTAATTTCACACGCGGAGATTTTTTTTCAATCATTTACATTGAATAACCCTAATATTACAGACTGTGACTGAGTTTTTAATAGAAGAACTAGTGGAAAACTAATAACATTTATTTAACAATGTAAACATATCTGCTCATTACGCAAGTATTTCTGTAAAGCTGCATGAAACCTACTGTGCACGTGTGTTGCTTTTTGTTTCTGTCTTTGGCATTGCACTTCTCGATAAAGCTGCAAACCTTTTTTTTTTTTTTTTTTTTTTTAACCCCGCACATATGTTTTGTCGTTGATGACAGCGGCTTCGGCTGAGGGACAGATGTGAACATTTTTCCTATCAGCATGTGTAATTATCATCATATTACCATATTGTTTAAACTACATTCGACTGTTTATTTCCGCCTTGAGAAGTATTGATATGCAAAAAGTAAATGCCTCGTGTTTAATTGTCAGTGCCATTCCACGAGAGAAAACCCCGAGACGTGCATGGAAATCTTGACAGCATCAGAAACCCACCAGGCAAAGCCAAGAGTGCCCCAATACAGTTGAGCGAAGTATTTATAACTAAACCAATCAATATTTCCATACGCTCTCTAATCGTTCTCATGATTCTTTATTGGCGTTAGTAAAATTTGCAACGCCTAAATCCCTCAGCTCCATGCCCTGAAGAGTCACACCATGTGACGCTCTGCATGCAAATCTACCAAATTCTAAGCACTGTCACAGCATATGATACCAGTGCCATTAGCCAGGTGGCTTTCATTACCTAAATTACAGCTATTGTTTATAATTAATTATTTGTAAATAGGAAGATTCTGAATGTAATTGATAGCTTGAAACGTCCCCCGTCTCCAATTAATTAGGTTGATGGGGATTTCTAGCGTTATCCCCGCCGTTCCTCCCCGTGTTGTGAGGACACGGATGTACGCTGACTGCGCGGGGAGATAAGGCAATTCAACACTCGGGTTTGAATTTGTCAGATTCACGAGCTGCGGGATAACTTAATAGAGCCGAAAGCACTGACCAGACAAGCATGGCGGCTCCGTGACAAAGTGAAAGTCCCTAATTGTTTTTAATTTCATCTCCTGCTTTACTATTTTGGGTGCCAGTGCATATTAATGCTCCGTCTTGTTGCGTTGTAAGGGACAATAATTAGGTTGAGAGTGAATGATTTCTTAACCAGTCTTGTGTCTCCCAACCTTCTGTTACTCCATATTGTAAATGATATCCCGGAGGGGCATGTTTAAGTTCATTTCTTTTCTTCCCACAAAGGTCAGGATAAGGATACAAGTGCTATGTTGTCACTCAAATCTATTTTCAAGTGCGTTGGTTATTCTCATGAATACGTTTCAGTAACTAATCACTGGTTTGGTGTCACGTTGTCAAACTTCACTGCAATTCATGAAATACAATTTAAAGACCCTGTGTTTGTGCAAAGCGGCTCTGCACAGATGTCTCTATTTTCTCTCAATGATAATGTTTTTTTTTTTTTAACAAATTTATTTGAATCTTCTAAAGTACGTTGACCAAAGCTACCCCCTCGCGACCCCATCAGCAGCACAGCAAATGATAAACACATGCAGGCTTACACTTTGTAACATAACATGGTTAGTGTGGTCAAGCCATAAGGGGGAAAAAAAAAATGTAAATATATATATATATATATATATATATATACTTTTTTTGAATGAAAATGCATGTTTTAAGATAAAAACAACAAAACAAATCTTTATTAACTGCCTACTATACTTTGTGTCATTTCATTTATTTAACCTGAAGGTTAGAATCCCTATAAGGCAGGCAGTATAACGCTAAGCGGCGGATCCGTTTAAGTGGAAATTTAATGCTACAACTGTGATGCGTCTTGGCTCCATGATTCGGCTTGAATTGAGCGTACTGTGCCCAGGAGAGCACAGACTAGACGTGCCTTAAAAAGAAAAAGCCGCGATGACGAACTAACTTGTCTCTTTTAAAATGGGGGAAAAAAGGAAAAAAGTGGCGTAAAACATTACAAACTCACTTTCATCACCCGCAAACCTTTTTGCTTTTTTTTTTAAAATAATTTCAGTGTTGACAAAATATGGGCTGACATGATGAATAAAAACAAAGGTTTCTGAAAGTTGTTGGTGTTTTTTGAAATAGATATGTTTTTCAAGATATTAAGAGCAGTTTACGTCCCCCTTTTTTTTTTTTTTTTTTTTAAGTTAACAGGGTATAGATTTAGCAATTAGGGAGTAATCATGCTCATTATAGAGAGTAATCCATTTAAAACCTAACAGATGTCTGTCCCGGTGAGGGGATCGCAATGGTCCCATGCCAACAATAAGGCAGTAATGTTGTTGAAATGTTCAGGTGCAAGGTTGAAGTGTAGAAGAATTTCTTCTTTTTTTTTCCCCCTCCCTTAAGTGTCCACATGTTGACAGTTGACCATTTAATGGCCCCCTTAATTGCGGTGGCCCCTTTGTCCCTAAACATCATTGTAAATTAATGCTGAGATGCTGTTTTTTTGTTTTGTTTTTTCTCCCCCCACCTCAGAGTTTCTCCCCTCTTGTGCCCTCTTCTTTTACTTCACTCTTTGCTCTTCTTTTTTTTTTTTTTTTATTTACTAACCGTAATTCAGCTGCTGGGAATTTTCCATTGTCAAACCGGAGGAAGAACGTTTTTCGGCTTATAAAAGGCAAAGTGAGAACTCGGGAATGTGTGTTTGGTGCGGCCTTGGAGGGATGGAAGATGGTATTCCAGCTACCTCAAGTGGTTTTTGACCATCCATACCAAAGAAATGAAACAAAAATAAAGCTTGATTTTTATTAACACTAGCGGAAAGGTGTAGCAGATGTTTAAACCTGCGCCATCCCTCTGGACACCCCTGGGATTTAGCACTGCTTTCATTCTGCGATGAAATACAGGATCTTGCCTTTTTTAATTTAAATTACAGCATGATGTTTTATTTTTTGCAACATAAAACAACATACAACTCCCCATCCTGGTTGTACTTATCCCGATAAATCAGTTTAAAGCTAAGCCTGCGAAGCCCGCAGCTGGTTTTTAAAACAATAACTCTGGATAATTATTTTGTTAGGTGCTCCGATTTCACCCGCCACATTTTTTTCTGACCCCCTTTTGTTGACCTCAGTAACACCAGTTTTCAACAACAACGATAAGAGATGATCTACTGCCTGTTTCAGTTAAATTGATAACAAAAACCCTGAGTTATTATCTTTAACTGGGTCTAGTTATATTTGTGTGTGTGTGTGTATATATATTAATATTTGCGCCTCCCAAATACTTCTTTGCTATAAACTGGCCCCAAAAATGACAACGATCCTCTCTTACTCTCAATTTCAGTTTCAACAAAAAAATCAACAACTTGAATTTGGTTTTACCCTATTTCTTTGACCGTGTGTACAATGCAGCTTTGAGATTTATAGTGATTGATGTTAAAGGTCTATGCACGCTCCATATTTCACGGGATATGAGAAGCTCTGGGCTTCTCAGTCAGTATTTACATAGTATTCTCAGGTGACTTGTAACAAAAAGTCCATTACGTTTAACAATCTAGCGTACTGATAGCAGGAGGTGGATGCTGAAAACCACCAGAGACAACTGCGCGTGTGTGTGTGTGTGTGTGTGTGTGTGTGTGTGTGTGTGTGTGTGTGTGTGTCTGTGTGGCTGTGTGTGTGTGTGTCTGTGTGGCTGTGTGTGTGTCTGTGTCTGTGTCCGCATTTGCATTGTGTTCATTGGATTTTTGGTCATACACAGGGTTGATGCATGCACTGCACAATTACAATAATATCTGTCACTGTGCCGAAAACCATCAGCTCCAAGGGTGCAGCGGGGTCGGGGAAAGATACGGGATCGGCTGCGACTACACGATTGGCTCAGCTATGTTTTCCGAATTAGCCTGGCCGTCCGGTATTTGACATTGACCGCGTCCCGAGATGAACGTAGCTCATGGCAACCCAAGGATTCGGTCACCCTCCCGGGAGTCCCGGCTCCCTGCAGCAAAAAGTTTCCATTTTCATAGTCCTTTGGGTTTTAGTGGGAGGGCCAGAGAAGCCAGTACACCGGTCCTGGACGGTGAAGCTGCGATGACTCCCACACTACAGCGTCTGATTTTGTAGCAACATCCCACAAAACACAGTGTGAAAAATAACCGCATTCTGCCAAACACTTCAATTATTATCTTTTGTTTCCCCTCTCATTTCACTTATAACATTTGCCACGAGCAAGCACTTAGTGCACTTTAAAATATGAAGCACACATCAATTTAGTGTTTTCATGCCCTTTTACTGCAGACCAGATACATCCATGACTTACACAAAAAAAAAAGCTATATTCTTCTCATCTTGTGTACCTCACACAGCCTTCCCCCGCTTCTACCTCTGCACGGCAGGAATCCTTTGTCAGAGGTGTTCATCTGGAACAACTTTGCCACACTTGTTTTCATGTTCCTTTAGATTACAGGGCAGCTGGCCCCCGCTTTGAAACACCCCCTCCTCCCTTTGTCTCTGTGCAATGCACTCTGGTAATTAACTTTGTCCTTCTTTTATTTGTTCCAGTCACTCGCAGTCCACTCTTCTGAGCATCTTCTCCCTGGAGTACCAGGTTAGAAGTTTTCTTCCTTTGTGAGCCCTGACAGGTGCCTAATTGAATGATGAATGTCCCTTTATTTCTTTGTAATTGAACTGCCAGCTCTCTGATTGGTTTGGAGGATGCCCCCCCCCCCACCATACCCTTGTTTATTTCGGCCCTCCACCTCCCCCTCGCCCCCCCACCTCCTCACGTTCACATTGAGGGCCCTTGCCTGCCCGAGCCTCGGTGGATGTCTGCCAAGCCTTCCCATCCATCTGTCTAATAACATCTAGCCCCTGCTTATTTGGTGGACCTGTAATAAATTATGCTAAACCATTATTATTCTGACAATAATAATTTCCCCGTGTAGTGTGGCTGCGTGTGCTAAATGTTTGCTGACTCGCACTGTCACTGCCGCTTTCCACGGCTGACAGCGGATGATGATAAATGGCTGCTGCCGCCAGTGGCAGAAGGCTGCACAGGCAGAAAATGGAGTCATTTATCATCCCCCTGACATGTGTCAGTCACACTGGCCGTCTCTGTGGAATTACCTTTTTTTTTATTTATTTTTTTATGTGTGTGTGTGTGTGTCTGTGTCTGTGTGTGTGTGTAGTAGTTTTTAAATAAGTTGATTTTTAACCAATGTGCTCCTTCTTTTGTCCCAGGTCCACCCCTTTTATTTATTTCTTTTTTTGGTGAAGATACGATTTGAATTGCATGGAAATGTCAGCTCATGGAATGTCAAATAGGGTCATTGTTTAATCTAAAAAAAAAAAGGGGGGGGGTATTAATAAAAGCTTTGATTCAGGGGGATGGGGAAGGAACAAGGTTGCCTTGGCCCGTTTTGACCCTCAGCAACCTTATTGAAATGAAATCACAGTGACCTGTAATCCCAGGCGCTCGCACAGCAGAATGTGAAAGAGAGGGCAAAGCTGAGTATTTCTATATTGCATCTATTTCCATGTTGAAAAAAAAATCACTAATAAAAAAAGGAATCACCTATTGGTGATATTTATCATTTTAATTTTCTTTTTTTCTTTTTGCATTAATGCTTTTCTCTGCCACAGAAACGAACTAAAAAAACAATCTCAAGACACCACGCACCAGATGTCATTGAAAGCTATTACCAGAGGTACTGAATTACTCTTAATTACTTTACAGCCTTTCATTTCTGTCTTGCGTAGTCTGATTATCTTCCTCTCATCTCAATCACTGTTTAATTTTTTTTTTTATAAAGCTGTGCCCATTCTGTGGCTCATGAAGGAACATGAGAGTAGGTGGTCCACAGTGACAGATATAATCTCCTCCAAACAAATCACCACACTCCAGATTCATTCCAGACCTCCACTTGCACCTGCTAAGTTAAAGCTCTGTTCTCTGTGTCAAACTGAAGGCAAGAGGGGGGAAAAGGGAAAAAAAAATCATCAGCCTTCCAAGATTTGCCTTAAATAGCCCACAAAGGGCTGATTATCTGTAATTCAATGAATTGGGGTTAGAAAATAAAAACACGGGCCATGAAGGGAAAAGCTTGTTTGCATATTGCAATTATCTTTTATCTAGGTTATTAAGCCATTGTTTTGGGGGGACAAGGCCGGGTAATGCCCTTCTAATCTACTTACCCAACAACAAACCTCAGAGATGATCTGGGTAAGATCTGAAAGGGAGCTGCAGTTCTAGTTGGCAAAGGGGGGGGATTTTTGGGCGGCGGGGGTTAACTAAGTATCATACGCTTGTCTGGCTTGAAGGAAATCTGAAGCCCTTCAAGCAGCGCTGTTTTAACCACATTGAGCTCGCCATATGCCACCCAGGGCAAAGTCATCAGGGACATCGGCAAGTCTTGGCTAGCCGGGGCCGGTCCTCTTCTCCCCTCCTGTCTGTCCTTGTCAACAATGTTTTTGTTTGTTTAGTTTTTTTCCCTGATTTTGTTGTTTGTTTTTTGCTTTAAAATAGATATCTGAGTGTAGCCAAGGCACGTCCCACTGCTCCCGTCTTGCTGGAGTTGGCCAATGAGGTAATGGTGTAACCTTTACTTATTTATTTTTCTCCCGCTTGAACATTCTTCCCTTACCTTCAAAGAATCTCTGCAAGTGATGCCTGTTATTTTTCCCTCTATAGATGGATATTTAGAAGCCGGCAGCGGCTTTTGATTTTCACTCTTGTCTGTTAGTCATTAAGAAAATTGGTAAAATGGTCACCTCTATTATCAATTATTTAATGTCATTAACTCACCTCCATTAAGCAGATGTGAAAATACTTTTTTTTTTCCTTTTTTTTTTTTTTTTCTGTGTGTTTTATTATGTAATTTTCCTAATTGCAGCCCAGACACAGTTACCGTAAACTGCGGACAGGTGAGGGTAAAAGGGTCATGTGTTGATTGCAACCCCCTGCCACTCCCAACGCTTCACCCTTTCTTCACTTTTGGGTGTCAGTGTTGTATTCGTACCTCGATTTTGGTGGCAGCAGCCGTGTGCATACATGCAGCCGCACATTACTGTAAATCCAAGGTATTCGGTTGGTATTTGCTGGGGTTTATGAGTTTATTACTAAGTTGTTTCTGTAATTGTGCAGGAACGAAGCAATCAACTTAGTTGTTTCTGTATGTAAATTTCAGTGATATTTAATATTTTCTGCTACCTTTTACCAATCTGAACATTTCAACTGTGTTACTTTTGTATTTACATCTATATAATTAACCTGTGCACCATTTAGAATATTAAGTATCTTCATTACATCACTGAAAAGGTGTACTTTTTTATTTTGCCCTCAGAATCTACTATTCAATGTTTATTTGAAGAGTGATCCCTGTACATCTTTTTAAAGCCAAGAAAGACACATTCAGATTTTTACTGGCACTTGGCGTCAGTGCCAAGGATTCCTCATCTGAAGTCAGTATAGTTCACATGCACCACTGGCACCTCAAACCCGACTGACATTATTCATTTTCCATTTAATTGACACATTATTTTTTTTTTTTTAAAGGATTAAATTCAGCTCAGAGATAACTGTCTATGAACCATTTAACTGTCATTTTAATATGCTACTTAACATTTAAACCAAGCACTCATGCTCTCTCAGACCACTAATTGATGTAGTTTCATCCCTTTATGAGACAGTATATCACCAATAGAGCTGGAAATGATAAAAAATGATGAGGACTGCTCATTGAATCGTTTTTTTCTTTGGCCCTAGAAATAATCTGTGATTATTGCCTCTTAGCTTGGCTGTGGCCGCTCTAGGCTTTACGTACTCTCTGAAAATCAGTCCAAGTCCCCCTCCAATCGAAAAAAAGTACTCCTTGTAGAGCGATCAGCGTTCGGGGTTCAATGCTGGAAGTTTGTTTTGCCAGTCGTTAATCAAAGTGTGTATTTGCTCTCTGTCAAGTGGTGGGTTCGTAATATAATTCATGGGGTGTATTTTGGATGCCAGTTGTGGTCTGGTACTCGGTTCCTTGAACCCTCTAGATCATAATAAGTTTGAATAGCTTAGATTGTGAGGTGAGAGGCATCTTCTTTTATAATACTAATCAAATCTAACCCATAATAATCAGTGTTAACTAATCTTACTAGTAATTTATGATTAATCACATATATGTATATATATACATATATATGATATGTTATAAAAATATTATCAATGATGATGAAGATTG
The DNA here is from genome assembly GCF_037954325.1 of Fistularia commersonii. Taxonomy (NCBI): domain Eukaryota; kingdom Metazoa; phylum Chordata; class Actinopteri; order Syngnathiformes; family Fistulariidae; genus Fistularia; species Fistularia commersonii. Next base: position 22,640,296 of record NC_141284.1, on the reverse strand, counting down.
TTGTCATGCTTTGTACATTCAGATATTCTGCTATTTTTAATTTTGTTAAAAAATGATGTATGTGACGATACCAAAGTCAAAGAAATAAAGAATATTATTTTTAATGCCATGTTATTACACCCTTTATGTGTCCCAAGGATTTCTTATACATGCAGGCTTTTAAAAGGGTCCTGTCATGCAATCAGGGCTCGGGGATAATAAAATCAGACCAGGAAATTGATTAAATTCTCATTATTTTCAATGAAATTTCAAGGCTGTCTGTCCCAAGTTCATCAAATGCAGTGGTCCGACTTGAGAATTGAGACGGACTCGTGATTAATATGAGAATTAGGGAAACCCAAGTACCTGAACTAATCAGGTGGTTCTTATCTCAGCTGAGCCGGCATCGGTAATGTCGTCATTTTTCATGTGTCAGCTGTGATGCAGGTTACTGGGAATCTGTTGTTCTCATAGGTTTCAATGGGACAAAGGCCAGTAAGCACAGATCGGATAGGGAAGGGGGAACACGGCAAACTATAGCTGATGATCCGAATGCTTCTGAGAGCGATGAGAGGTCTTAATGAAGATATAAACTCCAGCCTCACCCATAAATTATTATAGACACATTTGGCCATTTATACGCTTCTCCTTTAATTTAATGTTATTGCGATGTTAACAAATACAACTGTTGGTAAAATAACATTGTTTAGACAGGAGTCGTTCCCGGCCGCAGCGTCAGCTCCCCCAGCGAGCATCAGAGAAAAGATGAGACGTAACATTTTCAATACAAGCTATGGGCAAATTTGCTTTCAATCCCATTATGCTAACAAGACAGAGGGGTACAGATTTTCAACTGCAAGTGTGTATTTCATAATGAGATGTCTAGGAATGGTAGTCTTGAAGCAGTGTTTTAATTCCCTCTGTACTAAAGAGGCTACAAAACTTAGTAATGAACTGTCTTGTATGTCTTCTTTGGTTTTGTTTTCACTCCACACTCCTTTTGTGCCTTTTAAAGGTAAATAGCTCCTACAGTTGTTGTCAGTTAAACCGGAAAACTTGTTGTTGGTTTTCAGTGCACACCTTTTACTCAGCTTAAAATCTATTGTAGCCGCAGGAGATAATCGAAAATAAAGCCGTATACTGTTGCATACTTGGTAGAAGGTGCTCCAGTTGCTTCACTGCCCACAGTAGTATGTATTCTTTGTTTTGCATTGGCCGCAGTTAGCCTCACATTTGTTTTTTGAATTACCTCCCCCCATTCCTCTTTTTTGATAGCACCTCTACTAATTACTAATGACCCCAGAAGTTCACTTTGCAAGGCTGACCTCTGACCCTGGAAATCACAGAGGCTTAGTCAAGGAATCGCTACCAAGTTGCACATTTCTGCTATCAGGACATGACTACTTCCTAACACTGTTTTCAGCGATCCTATTGGTTTCTACAGTTGTACCTTGGTTATTATCCTATGATTATAGCTCTCTTTTGTCTCTACCCTTGGCAAAGCATGTGCTACTTTTTTCCTACAAGATGGGAGATTAATATCTTTTCATTTGATGGGAGCCAAGGCATTTCTCTGCTTGGTAATAAGCGATTCCTTGTTCCTGCGGGAAAGGGTTATTACAAAGCAAAGCTCTCAAAGACTCATTTGCATGTGGGCTGTCAGAAGTTCGGTCAAAGTTTTGAAAGGCAATAATATCATTGGGATTCATTACTAACACTGTTATCAGTGTGACAAGAGTCGAGGGTAGATCGACTCTCTAATATCAGTGACGGAATTGTTTTGCCTCTTTGTTGTGTTTTCGTGCTTCCAAAATCCTATGTACTATTTAATCTGAGGGTTTTTTTAATGAAGGAATTCTACAGAAAGAAGTACCTGTTTGATTGTTTTTGCCACTGTTTGAGGCACTGATGCCTATTTTATTCATTTATTTTCAAAGTCAGATTAACCCCCCCCCCCCCCCCTTTTTTTTAATTTATTTTTTTATCCAATCCAAATAAAGGTCGATCTGTCTCCTGCGCTGATGGCCCGTATCATCCTGGACAGGTTTCTTCAAGACCTCCAGGGTGGAATGCGTGAGTAACAATTTTTCCTTTTTTCACTCTGTCCTTTCTATCATTCTATCCATCAACTATAATTGTAGCACTTTGTCTTTCGAATCCCCCTTTCTGTTTCAGTCCCGTTTCCACTCGCATCGACATGGCTACCCGCTGTATTTTCATTCTGTGCGAGCCTAATGAGAAACAGACCACTTAAAGCAGTAGCAGAATCCCAGGGCACACGACTAGCAATTAAGCACTGGGAAGACCACCACCCCTCAACCGCAGCGTGGATCAATGCTTGCTCACCTCACCAGTGTTATTTATAACACTTCTGATTTCTTCCCTCCTTCACCCCCCAATCGCATACACTCTCTTATCCACTCCTTTTCCTTGCTTCTTTCTGGGATCCACTGAGGAAAAATGAGTTAGGGACAAGTGGAGAAAAAAATGTTTAAAGTTTTTCATATATATATATATATATATATATATATATATATATATATATATATATATATATATATATATGTATCTTGATAGTACTGATGAATGAGCTGCAGGAGAACTATGCTCCACAGATGAATATTTTTCAGACAGTCCAGAGAGGAATTGTGTAAAAACTCCCCATGCTAACTTTGGTTGGGTTTAATGCCTTTACTGATAAGCTGGTACATTTTGCAACTGTTACTCGGATCATTGTACGTGTAACATTTATTCAGTCATTCATTCATTAAAAAAAAAGAAAATTTCCTCATCTCGTATTTGGGATTCACTAAATTATTTGGACTTCAGAATTGAATTGAATTTCAGTGGACCTACGCTGAAGTTTGGGTGTGTGTGTCCCCTCGCAGTCGTCGCTGCTCTGAGAGTGAGACGCACAATGTCAAAACAGCGTGCTTCCAATTCAATCAAGAAAGAGATTAAAGGGGATGTGTGTTATTTTCAATTTCAACCACCGCAAAACCATTTGTCAAAGTCAAAGATGTGATTGCTTTGGACCCACTGTTATCCACTGCCTGTCAAAATACAAGTCTGAGCAGCTTGTAGAACAGGTCATTCATCCAAGAGAGGCACTCTGTCTCAGATAATAGTGCGCAGCGCACCTCTATCTCCATACAGTTAAAAACACACTTTATTATTGTTTGCCTTGGGTGTGTAGCAGAAGATGCTCCTTGGATTTCTTCGTCTTCGATTCCGAGTTTGAACGAGAACGGCATTGTGCAGGTGCTGCCATCGCCATCGTTCTCATTGAAAGTGCTTTCATGGGGGACAGGATTGCTTTAACAGGATAATCATTTATCTGGACCTATAAGCTAATGGGAAAAATAGGATTTGAATAGTGTTCAACCATTATAGTAGAATATTTCCAAATGATACCATCTTCTCTCTGTACCTCTCCCCTGTCGCTTGGTTGTCAATGGATGGGAGGGGATGTTTTTGACTGAGCTTCCCCCCCAGTCTCCTCGTGACCCGTTTGGCCTTTCCAAATGAATCGCTGCCCACACAGGCTGCTCACTCAAATCTCCCTGATCTCCCCTGTATATTCGGACCCAGTAATGTGTTTCCATTATGAAACAATGCAAGGATAATTGTCTTTGCTGGCAATTAGCTAACAGGCCGGTTTAGCTATTGGCAGGCGTATTCTTCATGTCCCATCCGGCCCCTAGACTGTGCTCGTGCGTGTGTTTGTGTGTTTGTGTGTTTTGTTGGACTCCAGAGGGAGGGCGGGCAGGCGCTCCGGTGAAGATCAATAGACTTCTATATAAGGAACATTACCCCCCAACTGTGCGAGTGTCTTGTATTTGCCTCCCTCCTTTTCCCTTTGCATTTAAGAGACACAGAAATGCAGCCTTTGGGAATGAGAAATATATGTACAATCACGAGTGGCGGATCAATACAGAGTTTTAAATTGTTTTCTGTCCCTTCCTTGTTTTGTTTTGCTTGCCGGTTGTGGGCCTCTCCTCCTCCCCTCCGCAAGGAACACGCGCAACCACCTCACCTCAACATAACAACGGCACCAACAAGCCGCCGCCTACGTCTCCTCGCAGCAAACTTATTGGAGAGAGCATCAGTCAGGCAGAATGAAAGACTATCTGGTGGCACTTGTAAATAAATCAATACATTCAAAGCAGTTTTATTATGTATTGAGTAGGGTATCAGCAGCCATAATGTTTCTCGTGTCTTGCGAGCAGACAGGCCAGCGGGGGGCTGGGGAGGGGGAGCTGGTCTAATGACATCTTTTACACAGTTTAGAGCCACTAAATGCAGGTCATGGACCGAAAGTAAACACGCTCACAACAGCACAAAAGTAGGGAGAGCCATGAGTGACACAATTTATATCTCCCGATGAATCCTGAAACACTCGATATTCAGCTCATTCATGACAATGACGTGCGTACGCTAAATTATCGTGCAGTTCTTGCGACCACTGAAAATTGTAGTGCAACCGTGCAGGTGACTGTGTCGCCGTTCTAGCTCTATATCTGTTTATGTTACCTCTAAAAAGTCACATGCAAGCACATTGGGGGAGCTCCTGCTCTTTGGTCCCCCCACCACCACCACCCCTCCGCTATCTCTTCATCTTTCTCTCTATTCCTCCTTTGACAGGAGCTGATGTGGCTCTAGATTTAGACATACTTTTTTGAGAAGGCAATTTTGCTAGCTATTTGACCTTTTCCATTTTCCCAAGGCCCAGCTCCAGATTAGATTGCTGCTCCATGTTTTGTAACTATGTGATTCGACTGCCTTTAAGATTTATTGTCACATTCCTTTACAGAAGCCTTGTACGCAAGGTTATAAATGTCCTGTGTTTGATGTTAACACTGTGAGAATGTTAGCATTGACTATTATCCTCTGGTTCCTTGACAGGACTCATAATGGCTTCAGTGTTTTGCAGATCAGACGTGTTGATTACCGAATATTGTATTATGCTCTATCCAGTAAAATCTTGGTATCCAATATCTTGGTAATGTTTCTTCCTCTCTTGTCTTCAAGTGGTCCTCTCACCTCATTGCTAAGGCAGAGCTGGGGGGCTACATTCCCCCAACCCCACCAGCCCCCCCCAAAATAATGAGAACAAGGGCACTTCATTAGCAAGACGAGAGGGAGTCACAGTCAAGACGTGTGTGCGTGTGTGTGTGTATGCGTGCGTGCAAGCAAAGGGTGGGTGCAAGGGAGGTAAGCAGCAGTCTGGCTCTTCCCTTGACAAGTATACTAATTACTCCTTTCCAGAAATGCTCCAGTCAGCCTGTGCCATAGTCTAGCAGTCTGACCCAGGAAGCCCCCTCACTATGCAAAGCTTCAACGGATCTACTATTATAACTGTGCCGCAGACAACTGATACGCTCACGCACACACGGGAGTATAGTCTCATTCAACTGCTATCAGTGAGAATCAGGTGAAAGCAAGTAAGCTCTGACCCAGTAACCTCTGTAGGGACTGAGCTTGTGCATGGGAGATACCGCTTCATGTAATCAAACAGCACCGACACATCAAAGTTGGTTGGTTTTTTTTTTTTTTTCATATTATATGTAATTTTTTTTTTTTTTTTTTTTTAAAAAAAAGCTTTTTTTACCTCATGTCTCACTGTCTCATTCTTATTTTCCCATCTTCTTTTTCCCCCAATACGGGAGGATAAATTTAAAAGGAGTAAATTGGAAAATCAAATGAGGGCTTAAGGCAGCCGCAGAGATTTGCAGAGCTGTCGGCCAATGTTGGAGAGCCTCATCCATCATGTCCCACAAGTAGTCAATTCTTCTAGTATCTGTAAATGTTTTCAGATATTAGCCAATTTATATGCTCCGAGATTCATCATAGAAAATCAGCTTTAGCGGCGCACATTATCAGGACCTGTCTCTGCCTTGCTCCATGAAGTTTGATGAACGAGTGCCCCTCCACAGCTCAATGGCTTGTGCATGGGGAGTGTGGGTAGAGGATGGGCATACAGAGGAAATGGCTAATTCCACCCCCCCAAACACACACACACACACACACACACACACGCATGGAAATAGTGGGTTTTTTAATTAATAAACAAACTTGCCGAGGAGCTCATCAGTGTCAGGGGCAATAATAATCGTCATCCATTATTGTTTATTACGGTCCTCCCTCAACAAATGTTGCTATCTAATGAGGTTTCTCAACATTTTCTGCGTTTCAGATAATGACTTTTTCACACCAGCAGAGAGAGGAAGTTTAGATACAAATGACACGAGTAAGCCATAAGGAATCACACCTTGGTTGCTCTGTTGTTCTTTACATACTTTATCTTGTTTTGGAGTTCTATAATAAAATGGGCTTGTGATTTGTTTACATTGGCTGTTTTTCTTTTGCAAATCCCCAATGGAGGTTGTGCTGTTTCATATCTTCTATCTGTTTCCCTCCTTTTTCTTTTTGTTCAGATGTTGACAGTGCGATGCGGTACCTTAGTCAGAATTTATACCAACACGGGACAATTACAGTAAATTTAGTGAATGTTTACAAGGTGCAAAGTCGTGCTGCAGGGCTTTGTTCCCCACGTCTGGTGTTTCTCAGATTATGCTTTTTATTTTCCTGTATGTTTTATGTGTGTGTGTGTATTTAAAGAGCACGGCAGGAATGTGTGTGTGTGTGTGTGTGTGTGTGTGTGTGTGTGTGTGTGTGTGTGTGTGTGTGTGTGTGTGTGTGTGTGTGTACCAGAGAGAAGCTCGGGGTGTCATAGTGGAGTGCTGCCATGCAAGGCGGGGGCGTCTTTAATAAATGTATGCTGATGTTGGAGGCTGCAACGATGCGAGGGATGCAAGGGCCTGTTGTTATTTACTGCTGTGTTTGTGCACAGCAGCGAATCCTGGCACTACAAATAGCATTACAGCCTGTGATGAATGAGCATTAGGGTAAATTCATTTTAAAAGCATTTTGATTTATTAGCGCCCCGGCCTTCCATTTTCATCAGGTCAATGCCTGGCTGAAATTCCACAATGTCAGCGCCAAGGTCACCTATTTATGGCTATTTTTAACCCCATCCCTCAAAAAGAAAGGAAGACCAGCCTCCTTATATGACCATGATATCAAAGGGCTGCAGAGACAAAAAAAAGAGGGGGGACCTCTTTCAAGAGGTATATGTTTGCACGTTATGTGAGAGACCAGAATGTGGTGGTGGTCAACCTCCAATTATGAGTGGTAGTAAGACAAGAGCGTTAATGGCTACCGTTTGCCTTCAGGGAGGTTTAATACACACTACTGTTTTGCAGAGGCAGTGTGGAATCTATAAAACGACCATTAGGAACAGGGAAAAAATCAATCAAAATGCCATTAAAGTGGAATAAGTTGCCAATATTGCTGATGTGGTCGCGGGTCCTTTGATTTTCCTTCAGATTATTAGGCACAGTCGAGTAGTGACTTTGTTAAGGGAAACCAGTGTTGTTGTGGAGTAATATGTCTCCTGGCTTCATAAAGTTTGCTGCCTCATATTTCCCGCTTTATTGATTATCCATTATCATTTGTCATGAGGTGTCCTAACTCAAGGGGAAAATATAACCCTCTTCCCCTCGCCATGGCCCACACTGCACAAGAGCGTCATATTGGTTTGTGTGTGTGTGTGTGTGTGTGTGTGTGCGTGTGTGTGCGTATGCGTGTATGTGTGCGTGCGCATGCGTGTGTGTGCGCGTGTGTGTGTGTTTGTGTGCGTGCGTGTGAGAATGTACCCATCCCTGGGAAAATGAGCAATGAAATAAAGCACAAGCATGTACCTTACAGCTTTAAGAGGGAGGGTTGTGATATCAGCCGGGGGAGTACCGTGCCTCGCAGAGAGGGCAGGGAAAGATGGAGACAAAGAAAAAGAAACTGAGAGAGAGAGATGAGGGAGTGCTGAATGGGCTTTGTTTCTCCTTCACCCTCTTCCCCCTCCTTCCCCTCCTCCTCCTCCTTTATTTCATCGCAAGGTAGAGCAGTTGAGGGATCATACAAGCGATTGCCCTCCCTGTGATCATTCTCTCATGGAGTAATACCTTGCAAGACAACAGGGGGATGCAAAAGCCAGAGTTGTAATGACTGTACACGCTCATCCAATTATTTTATTTATTTGATTGTTTCATTTTTGAATCAAAATAGGCATGTATTTTAATTTACATCCTTGCTGTCAACTTAAATACACCCCGTTTTTTTTTTTTTTTTTTACTAAACTAACAAAAATCTGTATCACCCATTCTGTCCTCAACATTCATATCAATGGGATGGTACTTCCTGGTGCGATGTTGGTATGGGCGCCATTCATGCTTGCAATGTGAATAGAAACATTCTTGTATTGTCTGTTGTGCATCAAGTCTGTCAGGACCATGTGTATATATATCACTAAAATGGCGCGCCTCAACCATTTTGTCACACGATGATACAATCCATTTAATCCAAATCTTTTTAAGAGATGATTTAAGGATTTTTTTTCTTTTCTTTTTTTTTTCCTTCTTTGCCGTTGCAGGACTGGGGAAATCAATCCAGCAGGTTTTTCCTTCTGATTTATAATGTTAGTAGTGCAAAAATGGGGATGAGAGATGCAGAACAGTCAGCGTTCGAAACATAGATAAACTACGCTCAGCTCCTGTGCTCTGGACTGAAACATTTATCTATAGAAGATCCTTATAGACACCAAGCAGCCCATTGATGCAGTAGTATGGAAATACAGCAGTGGCTTGAATTACCGTACATCAGACTTGGCTTTTGTCTGTTTTTGTTTATGTAATAATATTTTTCTACTTGAACTATAGCATTTGTATATGAAAATATTCATGTTTTTGTTGAAAATATTCAGGTTTTTATTTTCGTTTTTATTTCGTTTTTTTTTTGTTTTTTGTTTTTATCTTCCAAAGCTTCCAAAGTACTCCTCAACAGTATGCTGAAGGAGCCGTCCTCAATTCCGGACGAAAACTTGGCAAGTAACATTTATCAAGTGAGTATTTTACCCGTGTGTATAATCTAGTGTGATTTCAATAAGCTGTACATCTCTCATCTGTCACATAATAATGTTTTTTTGTTTGTGTTGAATATTCTGCTATTTAAGTTTATTGCATTATCCTGCTATTTTGCTATGTGGACGTAGCACTTAAATGTTACTGCATCATCTGGCTTGTGTTTGCCGATGCAGTCACGTGATCTCTAGCGGTCATGCCTGCCAACCTGCCAGGATCTCCCCGTGTCGTCCCCCCCCAAGTACCGCGCACGCTTCCTCCCCTCACCTCTATCAACCCATCCCTTTCACACCGGATAATATTTCTTCCCCCTCTTTTCAGTGCACAATAAATGACTGCTGTTATGGACCGCTGGTGGACTGCATCAAACAGTATCCTAGCCCATAAAATTTTAAGCTTGAAATTGACGAGAAGCTATTGAAAGGGATTGTGCCTGGCTTCACGTGACATAAAAGTTCTGCTTCACGGAGGGAGGGTTTCATCTGATACGGAAGGGTAGGAGGGAAAAGAGAGGTGGGTACGTCTAAATCTCTGTGTGTGCCCTGTGGATTGCAACGAAAGTTCAATGGTACAACTAAAATAAATATAATTCATGAATCCAGCCGGTGCTGTTCAACATTTTCTTTGGCTCTGGTTGTTTTTAATCCACTTGGTGTGCTGTTGTGTGTAAATTATAGCACTTTAATTTTCATAATAGCACGATCGCATTTAGTTTTGATAAATCTAATTCTGTTCAGCACCACGGACAGTTCTGGTGTCCCTAAAAGGCACATTAAGAGTTATTTTGTGAATCCATTACTAAAACTTGATTGAACCCCCGAACTCCACCCGTCTTCTGGCATTTTTTTCCGTGGCTAAAGTACAGCGGCGCATTTGGAGTCCCGGCTATTTAAGGGCAAGCGGCCTGGGTAACAGACCAACTATTTCCTTGGGGAGGGGACTTATGAGTGTATGTGTGTATGTTATTGTGTCTGCCCATTCTTTGGTTTGTGTGACGAGACCGGCTTATTCTGTTCGCAGCCAGTCAACCCTGTCCCATTCCACCCTGACTCCCTGTAACCCCCCCTTCCCCTCTTTCTACTTTCTTTGGCAGTGCTCGCCTCCGTGTCAACTTAGTCAGTTCCTTTACCACAGAGACTTCATAACTGGCTCGCTGCTAGGGGCCGCCACCAACCCCCCCCGGTGCTTCAGAACAATTGATCTTGATGTCCGTGTACATTTAGAGCGAGGCAATTAATGAAACAAATAAATTAAGATATGTGTGAGTGATCGCTGTTCCCCGAGTCTTATCGGGCTGCAAGAATAGAGTTCCAGATGTCCGGTGCAGCTACTAATCATTGCATTTGCCAAATGTATTTATTTTTTTTCTGTCTTCTTCATCTAGGTAATGGACTTTATTTTTTTGTGAGGGCAGATTAAGGTTGTCCTAAAAAGAAAATATGCTGACTATGCATATGGTTTGATCTTTTATGTAAAATAAAGATAAGTGACGTTTGTAGGGGCATGGTAAGCAGAAATATCTCTCTCATAGCAGATATTTTAGAAAGCTTGGCAGGAAAAAGGCCTCATAATTGGCTCTATTTTATTTGCAACTTTAGTGCATCTGCAAAGGCAAGTTAAAAAGTGTTGCGGATTGCTAATCTTCAGTCACCTACATACAGCCTAATTTACATCCAACATACTACAACATTTCCACAGTAATTGGTTATAAGTGGTATTTTTAATTATTGTATGTACATATAAATAAATATATAGCCCTTGTTTAGGTCGGTGTGGGATGTTAGCATTGACTCTGGTCTCTCTTGCTAAACCTTCACGTTTCAACAGACGCATTAGAATAAGAATAATGTTGCTGTGTTTTGGAAGCCTTAACCCTGTCCACTCAGTGCCATTGGCCAGGAACACGAAGTGCTGCTCCGTGACAAACTAAAGGAGAAGAATCTTTCCTTTTTAGGTGGGTGTTCTTTTTTACCTGGAAGATCTGCCACGTGAACGATGCCGTGGTTCTCACCTTTTGTTTTTCTGTAAATCTCTCCCCGCAATCTGCGTTTATTCGCAACCTTTTAGTTCATCATCAGATAGGTATCAAGCGATAATTCGTTCCTAACCTCGCTATGGTTCCAGCATTTCTAAATGAAGAAAGTGCCCACGTGTGAAATTTTCAAACTTCATTTTGCCCCCCTCCACCAACCCTGTCCCATCATCATCATCATCCCGTGGGTTGGATGAGTGATGAAAGATGAAAGTCATTCCTCCTGTCATTAAGATCGTATCATTTATTTGGACCCGCAGTGTTGACCTTTCCGCACGGCTATACAGAGGACTGTTCTAAAACTGTCAGAGGGCACAGGGGCCACTGAGGCAACCTCACCCCATCTGATAAATGGATTGGAAATAAGCTACCCAACAGCAGGGATGGCCCATTAATTTTAATCAAAGGTGGTGTAAAAAGGCGATCAGAGCCACATGACAATGTCAGCAGCCCAGTAGGGCCACACAAGTGTTACCACACCCAGGAAGCCCCTTCTGCAGCAAAGGCTTTTGGCAGCCTCTCTGACCTCACCGGGCTCTCTTTCTCCATCCTTGGCTGGTGCTGCCTCCACGCCACCACTGACACGGCCACCCTCCATCTCTTCTCAATTCTCTTCCATGCCCCATTAGTTGAGCTTGGCTGGAGACAAAGAGGCAGGCCCTTGGAACTGAATGACCTGGTCAGCCCGAGATTTAATGGAGAAATCAGGTGTTGTAGGGATAATGGCCGAAGCGCGCCAGAAGTCAAGGACAATAGCTTCACTCTGTGCAGGCAGAGGTCATGCTTACAGAGGCTATAATGCCAACCTTGTCCCCTTTCTATATATTTTATATAGCTCCACTAAACTGCAAACTAAAGCACAGCACAGTAACTGAGCAATAGACAGCAGAGACAGCAAATACATAGCAGATGCACCAAAGTTGATCGTTCTTGCCGTCCTGTTATTTCTTCCACTTTGCTCATGCCAGGGACTTTTGTTCTCTGCTTTTCGGGGGAGTAGTCCCAGCTTAAAAGTCTGAAACTGATGAATGTGCATACGCCGGGCTGATCATGTAGCTACAATTTACCAGTCCAGAGTGAAATTGATAGAACACGCTAAACTTCTGCTCTTTTATTGCCACTAGATGAAAACCAACTAAGAGCTATGGGCTATGACAAAACACCGGATATCATCCTGGAGGTTCCGATTGGTCAGTATTTGCTTCGTAATTGTGTTTTATCTGGAACGGCTGCTCGCATGTCAACATTATGTCCCTTTTTGTAATAGTAGACTGTGCATTTATCAAGTTCATGCAAGATTACTGCCACTTTGTGAAGATGAGGGGGTGAAAAAAAATAATAAAGAAAATGTATGTACTGTCCATCTTTTCTATATGGCTTACTTGTCTCCTGCTTTACTGCTGTGCTTATGTTTGTGAAAAGCTGTGGAGGGACACACTGTGCACTGGATAGAGAGCAAAGCCTCATTTGGAGACGACCACAGTCACCGTACCTATCTCAATGAACAGTTCTGGAGCTACTGGAACAGGTGAGTCTCAAAGATGTATTTAAATTTGTCGTTCGTTTGACCCTGCCTCGTGTTCTGGTTCCTGGTTCAGGAGCTGTGTTTACGCCTGGAGGGTTTCATAGATGACATGTGCAGTATTCTGAATTTATTTCGTTTTCCAGTGCTACACCGCAAGCGCTGTTTCTCAGATTGGTTGTAAATCCCAACTAGTTGTCCCCAAAGGAGAGTTTTGTCCGCGGCCTGAAAGAACAGTGGGAGGTATCTGATGTAAGAGCTGTTGCAGTTGAGTTTTTTTTTTCCCCGAAATCCAATCCACACTCAGGCCGGTACAAAATGTAGCCATAAAGCCGTGCAAAATTTACAAAATTGGCAAATTGGCAAAGAGCCCAGATGATATAAACCAGTAAAATATATTGTCAAAAAAAAATTCATTAATATGCATGATTACACATGTATTGCTGTTGCGTCACTCCAGAGTATCCATTCTCTCACATAAATCCAGTTTGTGCATTCGTTACCGACAAAGTTACCACGATTTGACCATTCAATTTAACTCCTTTGGGTTAACAGGATCTTCCCCGCCTATCTCCAACCTGCAGTCGCTAATGGCAATGGCTGTTAATGCCTCCCCCCTTTATTTTCTAGAAAAACCAAAGCAATGAGCTCATCCACAGCAGAATTTCCTTATTAAAGCATAAAACGGATGCCATATTGCAGCTCGACGCTATCGCTCACTCGTGATTGTCACATCTCTTGCCTCCTTGGCCGTGGGTTCAAGTTTCCAAATTGAAAGGGAGCCCACGCTGCCCCCCTCACCCCCGCAGCCATGATGGTTGGCTGACATGTTATGACACAGTGCTGGAGGACACGGAGGTTCACTGCTCTCATTTGAAATTCTTTTCTTATGACACATGACATGTATTTGTGGCTTAGTTTACCTGACAAATAACAGTCCAATTTTTAATCACTTGCGGTGTTTTATTCTAAATGATAGCATAAAATCAAAATTTGTATTTTTAAACAACAATTTTTGCATTTAGTTTTTAGAGTAGAAAAGGAAACATTCAGTCATATCCCAGACAACTGGCCCACCTCTTGTAAAAGCTAACAGGCGACCAAAGATTTGATTTTCATGGACTCCGACACTTTCACTCATGATATTGCGGCGGTTAAAAACATGGGAGGCGATGTCAAGGTCACAGTCATTGAGGCTTTATTTTCATTTTAAAAGTATTTATAAAAATGTCCATCCTCCAGAAGACTTCATGTAAAAATTTTACACAAAGAACTAAAAGATACTGAAGTGTGAATTCAGTAAGGGCCAGTTGTGATGGTTCGCATCTTCTCTGGGCCTCCTTGAACGCCTCTGAGGAAATCAAACACCAAAAACGATCCGCTTCACTTCCACGACGTTCTGAGACCTTCTTTTAATGACAGTATGCTCCGCGGACTGGTTGTCTCTGTGCGTTAAATGTCAAAAATTCAGCTGCAACTACAGTCTCAACGATTAGTATATGAATCGGAGAAATCGATCTATCCTTGGCGCGTTGCTTGAGGTAGGTCAAAATACCACAGTGCTAAAAGGCTGATCAGAATGCCCCAGTTTGCTCGGGGTGTCTTTGATTACTATTCGCTGGGACGGCCTTGTCTGCGTGTATTAAGGATCTGACAAAGTTGATCCCATCATGTCTGCCCGCAATACCGTTGTGTCCAAAACAAAAAAAATAGTCCCTCCAGAGCCATACCTTTTCCAGCAACCAACATTTCATGTTGACATTTCCAGACATGTCTTGTCTTTTTGGTTTTTTTTTTTTGAGTGCTTATATATATCACTGTCTGGAGTACTTGTTTGTACTTGTACATGTTTTTTTTTCCTTCTTTTTTTTTTTTTTAATTTTGTGAGAGCTGTGAATTTAGGGTCACGTCTTCTCAGTCTCATGAACATAAACCAATGGATGACAAGGGGACAAGAGAGTGATGGGGTGACATCATGTTTCTGTCACTCTGCATTAGTTGGTTGGAGTTCATGGGACGAGCCCTGAAGGGCTGATGTTTAGGGTGTTTGTCTAATCCTTCATTCCTCAAACTCAGATTTCAATGCTGAACTCCAAACCTGAAAGGTTTCCTCTAGGATTGCCCTTGGAACTGCACCGCAGTATTTGTAATTACTCCATTGCCCCTGATTGACATTACCAGTGATTAGCTTATTTTTCATAAATTCCCTCCTTGCTTTAACTGAGCTGCTTTACCCTTTGCTTGTTTTAATTGTTCTTGGTTTGCCCTCAAGCAGTGCACAGAGTGAGCAGCGGGGACATGTTTTTGTAGACGGAAAGAAAAAAACATAACTAATTTTCCCTCCAAAGCCCTCACCAACTGCATTTATCATCCAAACAATAGTCTTGCCAACACTCTAACCCCATAATGAACCCCTCTTCAGTGGAGTGAGGGGTAATGATGCTTCACCTACAATGCTCCCAAGAAAAAAAGGAAAAGGGGGGGAAAAAATGGAGAGGAAAAATGGTCCTGTGCAGAATCAAACGGCGTGTTCGAGCCCCGTGCCTGGATGAAATGTCGAAGCGGCAGCTATTGGTGTCTTTGAGCCATCAATCTTCGCTGGTGGCGTTCCAGAGCCAGTCAGCCCTCTGCTCTGACGGATGCTCAGATAATTGAGTTATCCATCTCGCCCAACTATCAGAGTTGCATAAAAATTATTCACCTGCTGGTGAATATTAAACACATAATGAGCCTCTTGTGTGTTTTAGGAGAAGTGGGTAAGGTTAAACACAGCATGTAATGAAATATGGACCCTAGTCTGCTACCACCTCAACTGCCCCTCTCTGATTGCTGTGTATATAAATCAATTACGTTTGACAACGTTCCCTTCGTTTCCCTGCTAGTATCTGCTGAAGTTCTGACCTTGTTTGTCCACTTCATTTGGCTTATCACATACTTTATTTGGAATCCACAATCCTTATTTGCTGACACCATACCTATTTGTGTAGTCCAATAATTATAATGCATTTTCATTGCCAACGCAGGATTGGTGATTACGGATGTTGTCATGGTCCATCACAAATCCTAGTCATTCCAGTGGCCTCTTTAGTCTCAGAATACATTACTGTCAGTTCGTGGAGTCCTTTCTAAAATGTGTATCTGTAGCACAAGACAAAATGTGCCATATCAGGATGAATGGATGGGTATATACATCAGTGATTAGCTCTTTTTTTTTTTTTTTTTATACATTCTTTTAAATAGAGCATGTTATGCCTCATGGGGGGAAGAAAGAAAAAAAAAAAATCAAATCTGTCAAATCGTCAACACCACAGCCATACGCACAAATCCTCATTTATAAAAGCCTGAAATGAACAAAAAACACTTACAAAGGGCACCTGTTTAAATTGATACAAGGCTTTCCTTTTGTGTCCTGATTGTCTGGCTTTGCTTGTTATTAAGTCTGACAACATCTCTCCTCTGACAAAATCCACTGGATATTAATTGGTCTAATTATGAGGGATCTCAGTGCAACTTAATTGCCCTCCGTGCAGCAGTTGTACGCCGCGAAGGAATCAATAGAGCAAATCAGAATATACTGTACTGATTTCCACAAAATAGCCTTTCAGTGGGCGACAACCTCGTGCAGCAGATTAAAAGATTAAATGTTGAGTTAGATAAATTTATTCAGAGCTCGTTCTTATTGTCGAGCCCATTTCGCCCTCTCCCAGCCCACCCAACCCAAGCACAATGGACAGCCTGTGTGGAAATGAGCATGGCCGCCAGCTTCCCCCACGCCCCAAAGTAAATCAGCTGTGAGATTCGTAAACTGCAAATGTGTCAGAGTTGAAAATGTTAGCTCCCGTAATGGAGGCTTGAAAAGGTTAGATCTGATAAAAAGCTGTCAGCCGTCCACAAAAAATGATTTATAGCAATATAATAGGACAGTATGCCTCATTTCTCCCTTATATGAAACAGGGGTTAAGACTTTTGGGTTTACCATTATACATCATCTGTCTTGACCACTTGGAAATTTGTTGAGTCTTGAAGGCACTCAGATGTATTATATTTTATCAGGGTCTTTTGTTCTAACAATATTGAAAGTCATGCAGCTTTGCAGTGTGGATAATTGACGCCACCTCATTATTACCGGCCAAGTTCTCCAGTGCTCCAAAAGTACGTAATGATCGCGGCTTAAAATAGTTTTAAGGCTGTGTGTCTTTTGGTGGCAACATTTGTAATAGATACAATGAAAGCAAAACTGCATTTAACGAGCAGGTCTCAATTCTCTCCTCACTTTCTTTCCAACTTTACCTTGGACTTTCGCTGTGGATTTTCTCGCTGAAAAATAACATCAATCCCCCTTTAAGTCCGAGGGCCTTCAACCTATTTCTTTTAATGGATGTGTCCATAATTTTTTTTTATTCCAAAACAGTGATGGGAAGGTTGCACTTGCCTTTACTTCCCCTTTTTAAAAGCATAATAAGATTGAAATGTTTTACTTAAAAATAAAATACAACCACTAGTAACAAGAGGTGGAAAACAAGCAATATCTTTATACTCATTGTACTGCAACAGTTGCAATATGTGTAATGACACCATGTTAAACTGTATGGTTCCTGTCTAAATAAAATTCTCATTGTAACTGTATTGTGCAGAAAACAGTAATTGTTTTCTCTCTGCGCTCCCGTTTGATGCCATTGTAGCATATGAGTAATATAAGCATCAGCAGCGGCGGGGCCGTCATAAAGCCAGGAAAGATAGGAGATGTCACCTGAGAGAGAGCGGCCAAAGGCCATGGCTGCCGCTGATCCAATGAGGCTTGACATAACAGGGCGTCCCCGAGGACAGGTGCTGGCGCTTCCAGGGTGACAATGTGACACCTCCAAGGCCTGTGCCCTGCCATGCCTTACCTCATCTCCCAGCCGTAGATGTGGACATAGAAGGGGGGGGGCAAAAAATATTCCTCTGTCAGCTGAGATTTCAGTACATTGCCTGTATCCACCAACTACAATTTTTTTTTGTACATATTTTTGTTATTTTATGTTATTGGCTAAATACAGAATCCCCCTTTTTTTTTTTTTTTTTTTTCAAATAAATTTTCCGCTAAACTTTTTTTGAATACCATGCAGAAATTCAGTGAGGTATTATTAAGCTCTTCTGTATAAATCAGATCAAACAGTCTGCAGTACAGATATATTAGTCAGAATATTAGGGTTGTTGCATTAGAATTAAGGTGGAATTGAAATATTCATTGCTGTCATGCATATTGGCATTTTTTGTGTGAGGGGCAAATAGTGTTTTGAGTGCTGTGTTTTTGCTTGTGTGGTTTTATTTATATAGTTACTTTCGCCTCTCCACAATGCCCAGCCCCGCTCCCAAGTACAGGGTACTCAATTGCAATTTGGATGAGGTAGTCGTTTATGGCTGTGAGCTTTTAGTGTCACACCAGAACTTAATTTCCTCTGGGTTTTTTAAGCGCAATTAGCAGTTTTTCCTGATAAAGCACAAGTGCCTGTGTCATTGCCTGCCTCTTATTTATACTCATGGATACCCCATGCGGTGCAGGAACGTGGCCTCTTTTATTATTTCCTTTGTTATGACATCCTCTCATAGAATAGTCCGCAGCTAGAAAAATAGCTTACCACAATGGCGGTTCCTTTAGGGCTTTGCGAGTGTTTGTTTTGGGGCACCTCGGCACACAGAAGTGCGACGCTTGCCCCCCCCCAAAGCACAAGCAACGTGGAATATTAATGGCAAATGACAAGTCAGCTCTGATGCTTCAAGGATTTCATGCTTTTAAGGATGCACATTTGGGTGCATTGTTTAAGGCGTCTGGGGTGTAATCCCACACTCTCAGGTCTCCAGCAGCCTCGGGATTTAGCTCTGCTTAAGCCTCCATGTCTCCTATTTATTTGAGGAGGGTTGTATGTGTGCATTATCCAAATGTGTCATTTACCACTGAGTCCAAGAGCAGCTTTGACACGGCCGCTGTGTATATAAAGGAGGAGTGGCACAGAAAGCGGCACCCCAGCGAAATATACCCCCCCCCCCCCGCCCCTCCCTCCGACCCTCCTGTCTCCCTGCTTGTCTGTGACACTGTGAGATGGAGAAGAAAGCCTCAAGTGAAATGAGGTGCAAGTGTGTCAAGTCCATGAACTCGTGTTTTTTCGCTACAGAACTTTTTAAAAGATGAACGTCCATGTTTTTTGTCAGCTTTCACAACATATATCGTCAGAATTACAAAGACACGTTTGTTTTTTTTGTTTTTTTTTCCCCTCATTTTCTCAGCCTCCCCACCTTTTTCACCTTCTCTTTTTTTTCCCTCCACAGTGGCCCTCTGGGTTTCATTCGAGGGAGCAGTCAGCAGCATTTGTCATATGCACAGCGAAGAGTGGGCTATGATTAGAATGGCGGTTTGTAAAACCCTCCAACGGTAGAATTTAAACGCCGCTCAGTTCTACGTTTATAACCAACGTCACTTGAAACTCACAGTTATATTTTTGTAGAAGTAAAGATAGGCGAGTCGTGTATATGCGTGTGTGTGTGTGTGTGTGTGTCTGTGTGTGTTTGTGTCAGATACGCACACGCGTGTATGCATGTGCTTACTATGTCATATGTATAACTTATAGGGATGGCTCAAAATGGAAAGATAATTATATGCTTGCTTTCATGTGAAGATTTTCCTTTATCTTTTTCCTGAATCCATCACAAAAGCTTAAATGGAACGTACGACATTTATAAACACACGCTTATGTTCTCTCAAAGCTGCAACACCACTGTTTTTTTGCTTAATCATGTGGATTTATTAAATATCAAAAAGATAAAAGAATATATTTTCTTTCAAAATATATAATTTGTATTAAATATATATATATAAAATATTTAATTTCCTGAACAGAAGGTGGGAAACAACAAAAATGCTATAATTTCTGATTGACCAAAGAAGACATGTTAATAATGAATTTTTTTTTTTTTTCATATGATTTTTTATCTTTATCGCCGGCAACTGCCCCAACTGAGGCGACAACAAATCGCCATCCTGTCTGCAAGAAATGGGCATAAAACGTCACCCTAGACACATATGTTACGGTTTCCAAAAAACTAATAGAAAAAAATAAATTACCAGGCTGGAAATCTGGTGAAAATTGAGGTAAGAAAAAAGGGGGCACTTTTTAAGATGTATTTATTAATATGAATTTGTGACCATTGTTATCGTCAAGTAAGTGATACCTTTTATCACAAGAATTTAGAGAACAGCAAAACTCAGTTTTGACCTATTTCACCTTTTGGCGATTTATAATGCTCAAGACAGCATCACAATTTTTTTATGTATAGATATTGTACAAAGGTCTCCCGAATACGTATTTCCCCGCCCCAATCCTTGCGATTCTAGAATGGTTTTTCGTTTCACACCTTTTAGATTTTTTTTTCCTTATCTTTTAAAGCTGTAATTTTAGCAACCTTTTGTTTCAAAAATCAGAACGTCCTGGTGCCACTGATGGATGGCTCAGTGTATTTTCTGGCTAGCAAAAAAAATAAAAAAATAAAAATCAGTAAATACTCTTTCGCTTGCAGACCATAAAACAAAACGGGTATTTTTTTTTTTTCCAAATGAGAGCCAAGGAAACAATGCTTCATATTTCTGCCTTTGTGTTTAAAGAGCGGCTCTGTGTGTACCAGATAATGTGCTGGTACTCCTGGTCTGTGGAGGCCCATCAGTCACCGTGTGGGGCTGGTTGCTGGTGATAAGTGGTTTCTTCTAGATAACCTAGACTGTGGGCTTCTTTTTATAGGTCTGCTGTCCCTCACGTAACCTTGTTTTAACCCATCCGTGGTAATTTTGTCCCTTTTTCCAGATTTTTTGTTTGTTTGTCTGTTTATCTCTGATATTTATTTGTCTTCTTTTACCCCCCCCCCCCGCCCGACTTGAAACCCCGAAATCGTTCGAAATAGATTTCCATGCAAAGGATGAGGAGCCGAAAGAAAGATATGAATAAAAATGAAACACAAGTGCATAACCTATATTTTACATGGTATTGGCTCAGCGTGTGCGCTGTTTGAATTGCCCATAGAAAGAGCCTGATTTAAAATCCTTGATATTCTGACCCTCCCCAGGCCCCCAACCTTGGGACACTTTCCAAACAAGACGGTCAATAGACTTAAAAATTCAAACAAAGTGTTAGAAGGGCACGTCTGTAAAACGCTGTTGCACAACGAATTGCATCAAAAGCAAGGGGCGCTGTTTTGAATTTAAACCCATCATTCTTAATATTTGTTAAGGAAGAATTGTGGAAAAAAAAAAAAGCTCTTTCTCCAGATGACCTCATCCCTCGCCCGCTGATATATGGCTCGAATGTTTGCAAAGCCTTTTTTCGATTGCGCACCGTGGCAGCCGTTTTGTAAGCGGATTTAAAGCTCAGACGAGGAGGTATTTGTTTTTGCGAACTTTTGCTGGATATTTCAATACTAATCCACTTCAGGATGTTGCTGCAAGGACCCCTGAATGAGATACAAGCACATCTGAGTCGTTCCTCACTGGCCTGGCATTTGTTAAAGAGCTTCGTCAAGACCCACCTCCCCCTCACCACCCCCACCACCACCATCTTTTTTTTTTCTTTCCCAGGCAACCCTCTACCGTCTCTGGTTTGAGTTTCACGTTTTTCCGCGGTCTGATTGCCTGATAGCTTAAACATCTCTGCCTGCTTTTCCCTCGGTGGGAGTGTGTAATCAAAGACACATGAGGGGCCTCTGTCCAAGTGCTGACCTTCTGATTTCGCTCATCAATTCTGGGGGTTAATGTACAAGATTAGGTCAGCGGATTTGTCTCCGTGAGCTCTGTCGGGCTAATAAATGGTTCGAAAACAAAATGCGTTTGAACCCCTATTAAAAGTCCACCGAACAAATATGCGGTCGTTGGGACTTTTCCCCTCTGCGTTATTCCGCCGCTTTCTTTTCAAATGAGCATCATAAAGAAGAACGCCGCTGACAAGCACTTAAGGAGTTAACGGGGCAAGGATATGATCCAAATTCCAACTCCATCCCGTGTCAATGTAATGTTTCATCATGGGCGGGAAGTTGAAACGGCCGATACTCAATCCTTTCCTCTCGGACCGATGCGAGATAACAGAGGAATCCATTTCTGAACAAGTGAAATATAAACTCCGCGCCGAGTCGACTGCTTTGAATGTCTGCCACAGAGTTGTCAGAAATACCTATTCCTCATTTTGAGTGTTATCTCTATCGGGTGGCGCGCTCTCACCATGAATCTCCCCCTCGTGTTAAAACCCGGAAACCTGTCTCTTCAATCACGGCCGAGCCTTTCTAGCCGCGTGTCACCCAGGCTAGAAAGGAAAGGGCGAAACTGTCGCTGTCTGCCCAAAGGCCCGTGATACGAGGTGCCACTTTAATTTGAGCGCAGCTGCGGCGGAGCTCAGGCCGGACTCCAGCCTGACCCCTTCACTGTCTGCCCTCCTGCCACCAAACTGTAACTTTCAGGCAGGCCCCTCTCTGACACCACTGTATCCTGTCTACCTCGTCTTCTCATATCCATATTATTGTCAAAATTGCCGTATTTGTCTCTCATTCTTAAAAAAAAAAATTGTCTATTGTCATGGACTTCTGCGTTCTGTTTTTTTTGTTTTGTTTTTTTTTTTTTTTTGGGACAATGTGCTCCTAATGCGCCGATGAGGGGGTTTAACGGTTGGAGGAGCTCCGTCCCCCCGGAGTTGCTGACAGCCCCATAGCCCTCTGCTAAGCACGGAGCTCACGGTTCCGGGAAAATAAAAAAGTGGTTGGAATTAGAACGCGGGATGAATTCTCTGAATCCTAAAACATTTCGCTTCAAATGCCCGAGTGAAACGAAACACACTCGAGCAATACTTTTCTTTTTTTTTTTCCCTCCCCTACTGGTTTGTTTTCAAATTGTAGCAATGAGTTCATGGGAAACTCACTCTGAGGTTACCTGCGCCCCTGCAAATCCGTGGAAAAAAAAAAGAAAGGATTACGGCCACAGGAATGTTTTTGCAGTTAGTTGAAATATTGCTAACCTTGTCAAATACCATTCTGCGTAAGAAAGTAAACATATTTTAATCACGCTTTTAAAGGCGGGCCGTTTCAAACTGGGACTCCAGGGAAAAAGGGGGGTCAGCTAATTGCGACGTTTGATGTCATGTTTGGTCTTTCTCTCCATTTTGATGCGACTGCCTAGGAGCTCACTCCCCCCTAGGCTCTCTCTCTCACTCACACACACATGCAAATCTTCACACACCGTCAAATGAGAAACTACCAAGAGGACCTTATGTTCTCAATGCAATAATCACCTTAATGCCTCCAACCTCTCCTTGTGTAGGAAGAGCATTGTCGTCACCTTCAGGAGATCAAAAAAACATTTGTTTCCCTCAAACTTTGATATTGATAGTAAGCAACCAGGTAGAATTGTTTAGAAGCCAACATATTAAATAATAGTTAATAATGATCAATGATCGAGACAGTCAGCGCCGTTCTGAGCTGGAATTTCACATATTTAGGATTTTAAATCATGCCAAAATGCTGCTGTGATTCAGTCAAGCTCAAGAATGACCAACGAGAAGGGGAAACCCCAGCGCGGCGCAGGCTTGCAGCCCCGTATCCTCCGAAGTGCGACGCTACCGATAGAAATGAAACACCAGACTTGAGCTGAAAGGGTCCAAAAAATATGCAAATCAATCCAACATATGGCTGGTGATAAACGGGACGACGGGAGTTTTAAATCAAAGCCTGACCGCCATGTGTCATTTCCAGCTCCATGTTTATGTCCTCTGCTCGGGTCCTGGGAAAACAATTCAGGTTTGGGAAGCGAAAACGTCGCAGCGCGTTCATCTCCCAGAGAGTTTCCCATCCCGTCCTGAAACATCCTGTTTGTAATTTCATCTCTTATGTTTTACGTCTCGAACTCTGATTTACGCGAATGTCCATTTAAATTCACATTCGACCTTTTTCGTCAACGGCTTTGCAGTCGTCATTCCCGCAATGAGGGATGTTGTTGTTATTTCTTGGGGCTTATGAAAAAGCCCGCTGAGCTTTTCAGAGACAAAACTGCCCCGAGGAGTAACTTTCTTACAATATTATGGGATTGAGCATATCCAATGCCCTCACTGTAGTAGAATAAGTATTACATAATGACAACAGGTACGAAACCGAGCTACTCCGCATAAAGCACCTCACACAAACCTCAAACAGAAACTGAGAGATAAATTTATCGATAAGTGATTTGTTCGCTAAGAAACTGCGGAATTCTTTGAATGAACTCGCCCGGTGTCTGTTGAAAAATCAACATACCCTCAAAATCCGTCCATCAGCCCATGACGTCTTTGAAGCGCTGCCCCAAATCTCTTTGGTCCTCAAATTTACTGTTTTAACAGCAGGAAGCGGGGGGTCGGAGGGATATACATTATAAATTATGTTTGACAAGTTGGAGTTTGGTTTTGTCGTGGCTTGTCTTTAGTTATTACTCATACTTCCCCGAGCCACAGATAAGGTCTGCTAGTGAACATACCAAGGTGAGTGCTGGCGCAGGGCCCTTATCACTAGCATTGATTTAGGGCAAGAACCCAGTGACAGAGGTCATTGTGCAGTAAAGCTATCCATCATTCAAGTTTGATTTCTGCTCAGACCTGTCTCCAAGTTGTCTACATGTAGGCGGAGGCCACGGGAGGTATGGCCCGGTGGGAGGCGTGATTTGGACAGTGCGCTTTGAGAGGTTATGGGTAGTACTACTGTGTGTGTGTGTGTGCGTGTGGAGAGAAGACTAAAACAAGCCTGCAGTTTAAATGTGGAACTGAATCATGATGGAGAAATATTACAATAAGCAGTGCGCTGTGGAGAATTGACTGCAGAATTGAAATCAATTCACTTCTGACCCTCAGAGGCCAAGGGTGCAGTACGGTCCCCCCGCTTTATTTGACCGATGGGATGTTGACCTCAAGGTTCACTGTTTGTATCAGAAAGGAATAATTAAAGACTTGATCTTCTATTTTCAGTGGACTTGGGTTTACATTATAAAGGGCAACTACTCTCCTTTTTTTGACCTAAAGAGGGTTCATTATCACTTCCTCATTCAACGTTTTAGCTCAGATATATGTTTTCAAGTGCAACAGCTCCAATGAATATAGAATTTTTTTAATAGTAAATGTCCGGATTAGCCTCTTTGCTCCAGTGTAATGTTGCTATGCTACACTGGGTTAGTAAACTTACTGCCTGTAACCTAGTGGCTTAACCTACATGCTAAAATGGCTGAGACGGGGTAAATGTACCCCCTCTGTGTAAATGGGACGCCCCGATCCAGGGAGAGAGGTGGTGCGGTTAGCTCTCCACTGACGCGCTGCTTACCCTTTGACTGGAACTGAACTCAGGTTCGTCTCTCCCAGTAACGTCAGGGTGGATCGTTCAGAGCCATTTTCATCTGCACTGCTGTGTGTGTGCATGTGCGAAACCGGGCCAACGCCGAGCTCTCTCTCAGGCGTTTTCCTGACAGCTAATGAATCAGAGCCACCAAAAATCCCCAAGTGTGACATAAGGGGTTGACCCCGGTTCCTTTTTACCCTACCTGCCCCCCAAACACCTCCAAATCCTGACCGTATGATTGGCTCAAAGTCTTTGCTTCATTTCGGTAGTTGACAAGTTCAGGTCCCCACCCCCACCCCTGCCTGATCAGACCAAATTCCAGGCAAAATCAAGGCAGCAGGATGTAGTCCTCCAAACTGTGTGTCTGTTTGTCCTAATATTCAAAAGACTGATTGACTTGCTGGAACCCCCTCCGTCTCTGCCGCAACTATCACCAGAAGCAGATTTTTCTTCCATTTTGATTTGCGTTGTTTCTTGATCACCTCTATGTTGGAGGTTATCTTTTCACCGATGTCTGTCTGCAGGATTATGCTAAATGTATGTGATCAATTTACGTCGTAGGAGTAGAGCATTTCAGGGGTCTAGTGTGTCCTTTTTTTTAAATTAGTGATTTTCCCGATCCTGTCATCAATTTTGGGTCATCTGTTAATTTTGTAGAATTCAGAACAGATTCTAATAAAAATGTAAAAGTTCAATATCTATACATAAATAAATATATATATATATATATAATTTTTTTTTTTCTTTTCATAAAGACAATTACTTAACACAATCATAGCACAATTGCACAAGAAAACTGCCACTTCTCCAAAATTATTTTCAATTAAAATGCATCAAAAAATTATTTTTTGGAATATATACAAGGTGGCAGTGCCTCCATTTCTCAGCAAGAAGGTCCCTGGTTGGATTTCCAGAGGGGGCCTTTTTGTTGGGAGTCTCTGTGCCTCCCTCCTTGTCTTGGATTTTCGCCAGGTTCCCCCATGGTCCAGGAGGGTTCATTGGAGACCCCAAATTGTGAGTGGAAACCCCAGGTGTATGAACAAAATTGTGAATGGTTGTATTTCTCTATTCACAGCCCTGTGATCGACTGGCAGCCAGTCCAGGGTGAACCCTGTGTCTCATGCAAAAACAGCTGGGATAGGCTACTGCGACCCTGATTGCAGGGTCAGCAGGAAAGATAATGAATAAATGAATGTATATAGATTTAATGTTTTTTTTTAATTGTTTAAAAAAAAAATCTTCAGGACTCTGGAAATCAAGATGCTCACTTCTTGTTTTTTGAACTGCTTATTCAGCTGCAATATATACATTTGCTGTCAGAAAGGCTCAGGAGACAACCTCCCCCACCCCCACCACCATGCATTGCAAGGTTCTTTTTTCAGATGGGGGTATTTATGGGTGCTCATGTTTCACAGCTCTACGGTTTAAATGCTCTATTTATCCCGGCATCAAATGGAGAAGAGCATGTGTGCAAATACGCTGCCTATTGATCTGAGCAAAAATTATTTACTGCCCGTTTTCCTCCCTAATTTCAGTCACTAGCTGTCCTCAAAAAAACTCTCCTGGAGCGCACCAACTGTCTGAGCTCAGTACTGAAGGGAAACAGGTTCCCGGAGAATCTCTTTATAGGATCTCCTCAGATTTGCTAAAATACCTCGCTTGGACGAATGCCTTCCAGAGGCTAACTTAAGTAGCTAATTACGCTTCATTCTGTAATCAAACCCATGTCAGGTTGTCTGGGACCTGGATTTGTGTTGTGGATTTAAGTTAAATACAAGAGCAGCTTAAACGTTTTATGGTTCTCGACTCAAATTAAAGTTTTTTTTTCTTTTTTTCCCCTCCTCAATCCCCTCTAAAATGTGTCATATCCCATTACACAAATTTGGATATGGTAAATTAACCAGAAGAGTGCTTACACTCTGAATCTGTTGACTTTTATTTATTTTTTTCTAGCTGTGTGTGCAGTGAGTACGCTCGCTCTGACTTGGGGGGGGGGCTGTCTTAAACTCCAAAAAGTTGTCTTCAACACCCCCGCCACCCTCACCCCCCTTCAGAGGATGATGTATTTTTGCAATTCAAATATTTGCTCATTCTCCTCTCCGTTGCCTTTGAAGCAGGGGTTCTATCAGCACCGATGACAGTGTGAGTTTGCAGCGTGACAGCGCAAGAGGCAATACCGGACTATTTCTAACTGCATATTTAAATAGCAGAGTGGAGGGGGGGATCCGAAATCAAAAATGTATGCAAATAACAGCATGTTTTGCATGCCGATTTTTTTTTTTTCTTTTTTAATTATTTTTTTTTTTATTTTGTATTTATTTTTTTTATTTTATGATTTGGCATTTGCATATTCAAGTGGTGAGTCTCATTTTTACCAGCATTAATCAAAATTACTCCGTGTCTTCACCACATTCTTGATCTCCTCCTAAACAAACATTTGGGTCTGCAATTTGGTAGATTTACTTCAAATCAAAGCACTGCTTAATGGGTGAGGGTGCGATTTATTTATTTATTTATCTATCTATTTATTCATATATTTATTTTTCATTGGTCGGAAGTGTATACATCCTAGAAATACTTTACAGTTTTGTTTTGTTTTTCTTTTCTAGCCTTTGGTACTTATTTCAGAAGTTAGAAATTAATTCTCCCTGTACTGATACTCAACAAAACTAGGGCAAGACTATAGGCTCCAATAAATATGAAATATGATGTAACTCAATATTTTCAATTTCCAATATACTATATAGAAAATTGTGATTCACACTTTTACATGCCTTTCATTTTTATTTATTCATTAATCTATTTTTTTCTTTGCTCAATACGTTCAATTTCTTTTGAAATCAGACAAAAATCTCTCATGCTCCCCAAAAAACTATATATTAGAACAGAATTTCAAATATAGAGGATATAAAAATGTTTATTTATTATTATTATTATCATTATTATTTTATTTATTTATTTATTTTAAAGCATTTGCCTCTTTTTATATGAGCAGCCCTAACAGTGTATTAATTATAATCCAAGGAATAGAGGATATACTGTATACAGCAAAACTGGTCAAGTATTCTGCTTCGTTCAGTCCAAACTTTTCAATTAGGCGTCGTATTTAACATCATGGAGGTCTTTGCTTTGAAAATATATCTATAAATATGCTGTTTGCTGCCTCTTAATGCTTTGAGGATGACAACAAGACAAAGCCCTGAAAATGGGTCGGACGCCTGTCTGCACTCCTTAAGGTATAGAAAATACTGTATGGAATAATTAATTGAATTGTCATCCGTACGAGCAGCCCTTGCTCTCTGCACCCTATAATTCTAACCTTTTTCTCTCCCTTCCCCTCAACACATTTTTTCCCCTCTTCTTCTTTTCTTTTTTCTTTTTTTCTAAACAGCAATTAATCTCATTTTTAGTCCAATTTCCAACCCTCTGCTGGAGTCAGAGCGATTCCACTGTTTTGTTCCTATTTGGCTTGGTTCCTCTGCATAGTCATTAAGGGCCCAATTAATGTCACCCTTTAGCTGAAGAGTGCTCATTTTTATTGGGGAGCTGACAGTCACTGCTATGAGTGCCACAGTGTAATATGCATTAATTGCCCCGTAACACTGGTAATTACCAGTTCTTCAAGCCTCTCAGTAAACTGTCATGCCCAGACACGACTGCTTTGAAATAGATTACTCATTAGGGGGACCTGCCCTGTTTTCCAGTGGGGGCTTGCTGGGTTGGCATAAAGACGAAAAAAATCTGGTGCTAGAACAAATAGTTGCCAAGAGCAATTTCCTATTACAACTTCCCGGTGACGGCTTTTCTCTTTCTTTCTGTCTTTCTTTTTTTCCCTTCCTGGATTGCATTCCGGCTGTCACTTAAGGTAAAGATCAGAAGTGGAGTTGGAGGTCCATCGTCGATCTCGCTGATAGCAGTTGGGTTTGTCCTCTCATCCCAGTTTTTACCTCTTGAATGAAAACGCGCCTTGGGATTTCACCGTTCAGCATACAGTATTTCTCGGTTTTAGCCGCAACCCTCAGTATTGATTGTTCTTTTATTTTGCCCGGATGCCCAGAGAGGAGTGTGCGAGCGCCAAAGTGTCAGCGTCGCCGCTTGATGTGGGGCATTTCGAGCCTCGGCGCTGAAGATCAAGGCCCTGACGCTGCAGACTTCTCGCTCAAATATTGATGCTAACTTTGCCTGGAATGCGTATTGTCAAAACGCGGTTCTTCAACTTTTTGTGAAACGTGTCGCACGCCGGGACAAAAAGGAATGGATAGCGAACGCAAATAGACGAATTTAAAGAAACAGTGAAAGGACAAAAGCCGAGGATGTAAATTGGGTGTCGCCTTTGCAATTTGTGATAAGATAGTAAGAAGGAGAGACCAAATCAAACAAAGTTGCCTATCGCACTTCCTCTGCACAGAAAGGTGTTGGTCTGTTTCGTCATACTAAAAACAATATTTACATTTCACCGCAGCTTTGTAAACGCTTTCTCCGTGCCCGGGTCCGATTCCTCTTTCCCGTTCTTCCTTTCATCCGTTTTTTTTTTTCCTCTCCCCCAATAACACTTTTCTGTCATTACCCATCTACCATAGCAAGGAAAAAAAGAATAGAATGTGACGACCGTGGAAAAGCTTTTCTCGCACGCACGCACACACGCATGCACTTGCACGTGGAGCTCCACAAAAAGGTGCTGCTTTTGTTTTATCTCCCTTTATAGCACCTGCTTCAGGCAATCTGCTCCCACTCGTCTCAAATGAATTTTGTCACGGCCTTTCAGATTCTCAGCCGGCGATGCGCTAATGAAAGGAGATGGTACAATTTGAACTGACCAGGTAGCAGCCAGCAGCGCACAGCTGAGAGCCAGGGACGGGGACACACCCCTCCTCGGAAACAAAAGTCCACTGATATACCCATTACCCTTCTCATTAATATCCCGCGGACTCCCCGTGTGTGTGCATGTGTGCGCGCACGCTTCTGTGTGCACTTGTGCGTGTTTTTCTGTTTGTGTTGGTCGAGCACTTATCGAATTGTTTATGACAGTTCTAATTGGGCTAATTGAAGACATTAAGATTACCTGTCAGCTGTGTGTATCCAGGCCCTGTTTCTCTGACGACTCCTGACAAGTGAGGGACCCCGTAGAATCAGTCATGATGGAGTATTCCCAGGCCTTAATCGGGACAAAAGGGGCCAAGCTAATTTGATGCGGCCAGCCCTAGCTGTGACTATCAGCCCCCTGGTGTGTGTGTGTGCGTGTGTGTGTGTGCGTGTGTGTGCTTGCGTGTGTGTGTTTTCTCAAAGTATACCAGAAAGTTGGGGTCTCCGTTTCGCGGCCCAGCGAGCAGAGTCTCTTTTAGCTACGTGACAATGCATGGTTGCAGTCTGAGGGGGTCTTCAAGTGTTTAGCGACATTAGAGGGAAGGCGCTCGGGGTGACAGTCCTCACACAATGAGTGACAAAAGAGGAGTACTGACATCTGTGTGCTGGCGGACCTCCCCTCCGCCCACCTTTATCAGGGACCCTCCAACCCTCCTTTTTAAAATGGTGATCCACTTTAAGTGAGCCTTTGGAGTCCACGCCAAAGAAACCGCAAGCTTCAGGTCTAACCACAGTCACTTAACTGAAGAGGGGTTTTAGGGATATATCTTGCATCAATACACACACACACACACACACACACACACACACACACACATATATGTTTGTGTATATACATACATATGTGTGGTGTGTGTGTGTATATGCACATATCTGAATATATGTATGTATATGCGTGTTTATGTGTATTTGTACATGTATATACACATATGTAAATTTGTCTATATACATATGTATATGTACACATATGTACATAAATATGTATATATATATATGAAAGTGTAGTGACATGAGTGCATGTGTATATATGTGGATGTGTACATATATACACACATACATATATATGTATACATATGCATATTCATATATACACATGCATATTTAAATACATGCATATTTGTCCAATAAAAAAGTACTGAATTTCAGTAATTATTAGTAATTGTGATGAAAGATATTTTGTTTTCTTTGTTAAGAGCATTAAAATGCATGATATTGAAAACATTTTAGTTCAAATATATGTTGACAAACACTATTATGCTAAATTCGACGAGTGAATAACTTTTCCGAGGCTCTAAATTCTCTAAGTAGATTTTAAAGTTATGTTTTCAACGCACAGGCTGCAAAATATGAACATAACGTCCAGCATTCGAATGATCACCTCTACCTCTGAAATCTTCTTCTGAAAACAAGTAGCGCAAATATTTATTTACCTATAACTAATGCTTCAGGAATGCAGCTCTGCATTAATGCATCATCAATCCCCCTCACCCCCACCCCAAAAAAAAAAACACACATTCACACTCCTTTCTCCTGTGTGGGCATTGTGCGCGGCTTTGCAGTGTCATCGCGATGGCAGATCAACGCTGTCAGCCGAGGAGATCCTTCTGTTTGTGTGTTCTACTCTGAAAGGGGTTAAACTGTCAAGTTGACAACTCATGAGACCCTTAGACTGACTGACTCTCTCTCTCTCTCACTCGCTCTCTTTCTTACAGCTCCCCCACTCCACCCGTCTACCTTCATCCCCAAACAAGTGAAAATCAATACCAGACTGCCTCAGGACCACTGTTTGGTGTGGGCCTGACCCCGAAATGTCCCCCACTCTGCTTCTTTCATTACATGTAGCCCAGTATTTAACTTCCATCCACATCCCTCGCCTAATTAGTTTCGATAAGCTCGGAGACTCCCTCTTTCCATCCCTTGCACTGCCTCTCCTCTGGTCTCCCGCACGTGCACTCACGTGAACATGGTAAACACACACACACACACACACACACACACACACACACACACACACACACACAGGCATTCCCTCTCTCGTGCCCTTTGAAGGGACACTTTGGGCTGGGAGTAATAAGAAGACAAATCCCAGCGGCACACAGAAGCCCTCAGCCACTCCATGAGCAAGGATTATTGTTTTGTTTGTGTAGCAAATTTTTAAAAACTACAATGAAATTAGATTTGCACCTCGGATCTGAAGTGAAAACAATAAGGTTAAAGTGTCTTGTCCAAAGCTAACGGAGCTCTGTGGTTGGCCTGTTACCACAGCTCCGCTCTGGCCTGTGTGGGTGTTATGCTAGGCCTCCGCTTTGGCGTGTGTTTATAGTTTTCTAGCCTGGTTTCAGACAAAGCAGATATTGATATCTTTGTAAGGGGGCTAGTCCCCCCCCCTAAAATCTCTGAAATTATTGAGTGGCAGAAGACCTCCTGTCGTTTATCTGCTGAAAGTATTTTTTTAAATATAATATATATCTGTGTGTGTGTGTGTGTGTGTGTGTGTGTGTGTGTTTGTGTGTGTGTATACCACCCACAAGTCCAGGTGCCGCCGTTGCGCCGGCTGACCTATCAAACACTGACAAGCCCCAACGACATTTCGGACCCCCCCCCACACACACACACACACACACCTTCCCCTCTCCACCCCCCGGGGCTAAAATTACCCTCAGGAATGTAAACAGACTGCAGAGTAAGCACACGGCTTTTCTGCGGCCCCTCACCCATGTCCGTCTCCAAACTCGCTCCCTTCGAAATTTGGGACAGTACCAATTTGGAAGCAGAGGCCAAGGTCGACGGCAGGGGTGCCATCGGCCGCTCTGGCACCGGGCCCGTCCGTCCCGAGCGCCAGCCGAATTTCCGTGTCCGGCGAAGGTTTCAACCTGAACGGCCCGAAAAAGAAATCAGGTTTTTTTCTGTTTTCTCCGTGTCTTCTGTCTCCTTTTCATTTTCACAGACAGATGGGCATTCACACCAATTCATTAGGTGTGTGGGGTAGCTGTGAGCGCTGGAGTCTGGGTGAAGAAGTTTAGTGGGCCGGGTGCTGACATGTTGATTTAGTGGTGGTAACACGACTGCACTTCCAAAGGTGCTGACTTGGACGAAAGCCAGGCCTCTTTTTCTCCCAGGGAGACATTAGAGGCCATACTCTAATTTTGGGGCAGGGTCTTACTCAAGGATGCAGAGGCCACAAGGCCCAACGCAACAAACTTTCACACCTGCCTCCACACCAAACTTTGCATTCTAATGGTCTTTAAGATCCCAAGGGCCATTTGAAATTGTGGTTTGATTACGACTGAATGTGTATTTGTACAATCATTTTCTTTGCAAAATAAAGAAACCGCAAGGAAGGAAATGCGATGTACATAAAGCATCTGTCGTAAAATTAAATTGAGTACATGTCAAGATGTCTGCGCGGTGGTAGTAAATCACATGGTTTTCGGATTTTAAATGGAGTCCTAACTAACTAACATCTAACTAACTAACTCACGGCCAAGTGGACAATTTTTCTGAAAACTAAAGAATTAAAGGATGATAAGCTATTTTCAAGATGTCTTTTTATAATGATCCCAAAACTTAAAGCCACAGAGTTCCTAAAACAACTAATGACCCACCCAAATAAAAGTTTTACGGAGAAGTAATCCAGGATATAACAACCCTCACATTCTGACCCAAAGTTGGACAGTATTTTATACATTTTATTATAATATAATAATAAAACATGAATGAATAATTAATAAATAAATAAACAAGTTACATATTAAATAATTATTTGTTGTTGTCGTAGTTGTTGATGATGATAATGGTGACTACTCTTACTATTTTAAATTTCAAATTATAAGATATGGTTTTTGTTATATTATTATTACGTGTTGTTTTTTGTCAATATAATTGCCCACCCTGTCCCCCTCTCCTTAAAATACGACATGAATTTATAGGGTTACAGATGTTCCATGCAGTCACGAAACGCTATATTCCTGCATTTCGAAGTCTACAGTCGACCTTAAATTGTTTTTAAAGTGGAGCAGAGACTTGGACTCTTTTATATACACTCATCACCGGGACAGCATCATAACGCAAACTTTCGTGTCCGAGAGCGTTCGCGGTGTCTGGATGTTTATACGTCTATTTCCGTATCATAACATCGTGTGCGGACAACAAACCGGCGAGTGAGCACTGGGCACACATCCTGTGACCTCACATATATATACATGATATCATATACACACATGTGCTCCAAAACAACGGCTGGACACATCAGGTTTGCAGGCGCCCGGTCAGGCTGATGCTGCCCTTGCAAGGGCAGATAGGATTACAGTGCAAACTGTTGTTGATTAGGGCTGTGGCTGTAGCAGGGGATCATCCTAAATTGAAAACACGTTAGCTGTCGGGGTTAAGGGCAGGATTAGGGTCCGGGGGCTGCGCAGGGCGAGAAGCAGCGCCGGAGACAAAATGGCTGTCCCTCCACTTGTCTTTGACTGTGCGTCCCTAGAGACAGGTGGCAATTATCGGCTAGCACTGCTGGGAGTTCACAAAAACAGGTTAAAGGAGCATGTATCCCCCTGACGCTCTGCTCCTCTGTCTGCACAGCCTCCGAGCCCCCGGACTGTTTGCCCTTTACGATGGGAAGCTTCCTAGCTCCGTGCAGGAGTTCGAGATCCCCTCTAATTTAGTGTTCGGTCAGCATATTGCCCTTCTTTTTTTTCTTTAAATATTTGCTCGGTTGTTTTACCTCCCATGTGACTTACAATCAAATGCACAGCAGTTCTTTCCAGTGTTTGCTTTTTAAATGTTTCGCGAGAGACGTGCTCCGGGCTCATCGTCACGGCGCGGCGGTCATATAGGAGAAATCATTTGACGCCACCACTGTAATAGAATTTAATAATATCAGCTTCAGGTGTTAAATGAATACCCACTCAGGGTGTCATAACTGAAGAGATCAAGCCATTTCTGTGATGTAAAGTGTCATTATAGAGGACGGAGAGTCGATGCCTGGGAAAAGATCTGGTCTTCTTGGTTCATCTGAATGTTAATCCTTGCATAGCTTCGCTCAGAGAATCATTCTTGTTCTTAGTGTTCATATTCTAAAAGCTAAATTAATTAAAACATACTGTTTTACACAAAACCAATAATGTCTTTTTGATGTTAGCCGGAGGGCGAATATCACGCAGGCTTGGCTTGTTCCGCAACTCCAACCGAGCTTCAGCGCAGATTGTTGTGCCATAGTCCTGTGATGACCTGGTTGGAACCATATCTGAACACAGAGCAGGAAGTAAGAAAAGGTGGGATCACGCTCTGTTTAGTTTTGCTCCACATCCAAGACAGACCAGTGGTTGTCAGAGTGTGTTGGACCGTGAAGAAATAGACTTATAGGGGACCAAAAACACACGTGTCCCTCAGATATCTGATGCTAATGTGGTACGCGACATGCTCGTTTAGGGGATTTAACAATTTCCAAACATTGATTAAGGCTCCCCATCGGAAAGGAGGCCTTTTTTTTTCTTTTTAGGAAGCTAGGAATCATGCATGCGCGTTCCAACTGGAATGCATTAATAAATGCTGATATTCATTTGCGTGTGTTTTCAAAGAAGATGAGGGAGACATAAAAGAAATTGATTTTTGATTAACATTTCTTTCTTTCATGCAGAATGTGTTTAAAACACGCATATTGTTCCTCAAACACTTGGTAGTTTCATAGAAAAAACACCAGTTAATTCAAAAATTAAACTGATTTGATTAATCTAATTATTGGGGTCAATCAGTCCCTTTGTGATATTGATAAGGGAATTTCCTTTTTACAAATATCGTACAAAACAGGGATTTTTATAATTAAGCTACAGATATGACTGTTAAATATTATTTCATTCAAGGTGTATACTGCTAACTTATTTTTCCATGCATCAGAAATGCAGGTTAAGTGTAATCTATCGTAACTTCTGCAGTCGGCCATAATTTTTATGATAAAATCAGTATCAAGGCATCCGCAGATCAAAAGATGATATTTGATTTTGTCAGTAACATAAATCTGTGCTTGGAGTGATCTGATGTTTTAGATTAGCTGAAGGCCCGACTAATTGGTGCCTTATCAGCAGGCCCGGGGCGCGTCCTGCCCCCAGAGGTCACAGCGGTTGCTACGGCAACAAGATAGCGTGCGGTAATCCTCATCTCCGTTCTGGTCTTGATAATCTCGCACCGGTGGGTGTAAATTCACCTCTCAACGAAAACAAGACAAATCGTGAAACACTCACCGGACATGACCTCCCGCTCACCTCGCAAGTCACACACCCACCCACCCACCCATCTCCACAATACACAAACAAACCGACACATAAAAACACACATGCCACCTCCAGCGGTGACAGAGACGAACCACGTGCGTGTCACTTTTTATTTCTGTACCTCGGCGACATAAAAATGTTGAGGCACCTAGTGGGAAATGTTTTTTTTTTTTTTTTTTTTTTTTTTTTTCCCATTGCTTTTTATTCAGCCTTAATTACAATGCTTTCGTAGGTTCGGAAGACTCGTTTTAAGTTACGGCTGCCTCGCATGTGTACTGTGGATACCTGAGCAAAAATTGAATTTATCGCTCGCCCCGCAAAGACAAAAGTGGGAGGTCGGGGAAGAAAAGTCTGTGTGCTATTCCAAGGCTCACTCTTGTTAATAACTTGCATGGAGGAGGCGAACTCTTCCGTTCATCCCCTGTTATTTATGGACAGTAGGACACACAATTTGTTGCAAGGGGTTTATTTACCTCCCTGTCGGAGGAAGCCCCTCTAGGCAGAGTCAGCGCTTAAACATCCCATTTGTGTGCAAGGAGGCTGCGTCATCTGCGGCATCTTCATCATCGGGACTGACTGGCAACAAATGTAGGCTTCTGCAATGGCCTTTAGAATGCACAGAGCGGGGTGTGTAGCCATCAGTTGTACCTCCACCGCAAAAAAAAGCCCCACATGGTGCACAGAAACATTATTTGAACGTTAAGCAAATCCCCTCCCTCCTGTTGGCTGCCGCAGAGTGACCAGGAGCGACCCATACTCTGCAGGTTGCATCCCTGCATTCGAGGCAGCTTACTGGCTAACTTAAGGCAAAGGTTCTGGGAGTGCTTTGCTTTCCTACCTTGTGACCTGATGTATGGATGCCGAAAACAAAGAGGCCTTTGTGGGGGGACCTCGGAGACAGAGAGTTCACCCGCAGGTGGAGGCTTACACTGCCTAAATTATTGCCAGGGAGTTTGTTTAAAATAGGTCTGTGCGGTATGTAAAATTAAGTGAGGCCATTTTAACTCGAGCATAAATTCTTCTTGATTTTATTGATAATTCATCATGTCGTTTAAAGGGTTCAAGCCAAAGTGCTCCGCTTACAGTCGGGGTCCAACGTTTTCTCACTAAAAATGGCGGATCAAATTAACCTCGATCTGTGTGTCTGGCAGCAACGTTAAACCTGTACACTGAGTGTTTTTTTTTTTTTTTTTTTTTTTTTGTTGTTTTGATTTTTGGGAGAGCTGAGAAGGAGCTTTCTGATTTACAAGCAACCTTATAGTTCCCATAAAATGAGAGTGAGTGGGGGTCACACGTTGCCTTTTAATACATTTTATTTATTTGTTTGTTTGCTAGTTTGTTTCAGTATTTTAACCAATTCCAAAGTGACCCCTTGGGTCATTAGAATATGGTGAACTTTGTGATCAATATTTCATGTACTGTATAAGCTGTAAGATAGAGCGATAGATTTTAATATTTTTCTTATATTTATATAGAGGGAGATCTATATACATTTTATATTTTTTTATATTCTTTTTATATAGATATTTATTCATTTAATATAGATTTAGATTGATGTATTTTTACATAGCTATCTCCTTCAAAATATGATATATATATATATTTTATGCATTTTGCAGGAAATATTTATACACTTACAGTATGTTGGGCTATAGTATTTATTTGTGAGATGTATTGATCTGCATTATGGCTCCGTGGCTGTCTGCGTGCTCCGGCAGGTACTAATAACACCACCTCGCCTCCTTTCAAGGGTGTTTGTTCTCGGCCGCCTCTCCTCTCATTAAGTTGCCACCGCGAGCCGCTCGGCACCTGCTTTAAATGCAACCAGCACCCGCTCATTAACACCAACTAAAGCATGGCTGGCAGCCGCGATCTGCACCCGGGGCCTGTCAAGGGGCCCCCGTCCTGAAATTAGCTACATTTCACAAACAATTTCACCAACTTGTTATATACAGTAGTTAGGTGTTTATTGGAAGATGACTGACTCCGACTCAGATGTGGTGCGTGTGTGTAATAAGCACACGCCAGGTTAAAGCGAGCCAGCCCACATAATGAACCACAATTTGCCTACAAATTCTAAGTGAGCCTCGGTCAGCGCACTCATGACTTCACACATTGTTTCAGAGGGACTTTATTAAAGCACATAAAGCAGAAAATACTGCTCATTTATAATTGCCGTGCAGTTTTCAGAGGCCGCTTCAACTATTAGGGAGATTCTCAGACTGTAGGTCCCAGCTCAGGCTTGGCCCCTCGACCGTTTTTTCTCCCCCCCCCCTTCCCCCTCTTAATGTTATTATTTCTACTCCCAGTCTATGATTGTACCTCAAGGTCTCTGTAGTATTAATTCTGAGTAAGATTCAAAGTCCATTTATTTTCTTTACGGTATGGAGAGGCCTTGGTGACATGGCTCCCCAGTGTTTATAATTTTTGCTTGTTTCAATTTGTGCTCAGCCTCCCCTGACAGACCCGGGACGTGATGTATCACACACCACCGCCTTATCTGTTGATGTACAGTTTTAACCTTTTCGGAAGGTTGCCTCTCTTCGCTCCGCGCCGACCGACCGGTCTCCCCCCTTTCTTCCCATGTCTGCCTCACCTCGCCGTCCGGAGCGCAGGAAATGCACACAGCGCCACGGCAGAATATAAAGAAGAGCGTAACCCCTTTTCCAAAGTCATCTAATGTAAATGTTTAGGTTTTGTTTCCATAACATTTCCATATTAAGAGTTGGCAGTCATGCATAGCCATTGACCATGGAAACGGTAAGTTTTTTTTTTTTTTTTTTTCTGGTTTGTGAGGGACTTGAGCTCCGTGCAGCACTCTCAGCTATGTGTGTGTGTGTGTGTGTGTGTGTGTGTGTGTGTGTGTGTGTGTGTGTGTGTGTGTGTGTGTGTGTGTGTGTGTGTGTGTGTGTGTGTGTGTGTGAGTGACACAGTGGTGAACTTCCAGCGTGCATATGTGGGACTTTCTCTGGGGCTGTTAGCTTTGGCCTGTTTGCTCATAGATACAGCACAGTAAATCACAGACAGTAAAAAACAAGATGCACGGATGGGGGATGGATGCACGACTGCAAGGGCCTCTCGGGGGGTGGGGGGCTCGTGACTTGTGCTTGTATAGTCACTTTTTTTTTTAATTTATTTATTTATTATTTTTGCAAGAACTGTATGTGGAACTCACATTGCCTCAAGGCCCTGTCAGCATCGCACAGCGCCGTACGCACATGCTTACATATTTGGCAACAGTTCCTGTCCGGACATTTATCATTCGTGATGTTAAAATTCCTTGTCGAGGTTGTAAGGTCAACCGTCTCGGTGTACGTAATGCTTATAAATCATAATCGAACCAAAAACTAAAGGTGTGTGTGTGTGTGTGTGTGTGTGTGTGTGTGTGCGTTGTTGTATTTAAAAAACATCACCCGGGGTCACTGATTATTTTTAGGTGATGTTTTATGCGCTTCACCTTGGAGCCGAGCCTCCGCTCGATGCGGCCCATTCGCCGGCTTCCTGCCCCAGGCCCCCCGAGGCCTTCGCAGCGTTGTTAACTATCTGTGGATGGAGCGTCTCTCTGCTGGGACGGTTGTGCTGTCAGTCCCCCCCACACCCCCCAACACACACAGACACACACACAAATCCCTGAATCTGGGTTTGCATGTGGGGGCTGAGGTGCTCTCTGCTCAGAGTTCAACTGTGACATGTCTTTATTCATGGCAGCTAATGTTCAAAGAAAAGGTATGATCTATAAGAGGCAGAGAGGGGCCACTGGTGGCTCTTTGGGGTCTAATAAATAGCTTGAAAGATGATTTACGACCTTCTTTAGGAGAGGTAGTGAATAACGCGGCACATTCTCACTGAAGAACTCCTGTTTTAATTGTTTCTGCACCTTTCAGATGGCCTTTAGGTGTGTAGTAGGTGAGATATAATGGGATAGAGGAGGGGCAGAATGGGAAGGGTGGAATAAACACCTAACATTTAAATGAACCTGATTTCTCAGGTGCCTGTAAAGTCGTTTACAAGTCTTGGGAACTACTTCTCACAAACTACGGCTGTTTTCTTCTTCTTCTTCTTCTTCTTCTTCTTCTTCTTCTGACGGAGGATTTCAAAGCGGACGTGAATGAAACAGCTGGATGCTGTTGGAGGGGCAAACATTAACCGCCAGATGCAGTGTTTAAGTCCCAGACGTTGGGCTGAACTCTGTGTGCTCCGCCATATACCAAAAAGGGCTTCCGATGGCAGGTTCCGGAGGCCTTGGTAGTGTTTTGTTGTTTCACACATTATTGTTATTTCGCTGCCATTGTAATGTGATCGAGAGTGTATCACCCTGTCAGAGAGATCTTAATCATCCCGGCTGCCTTTTGTTTGATTGAGCGCAAATTTCCTGGATGGCGATCAAAGGAAAATACTTAGTAGATGCTCTCTTTCATGCATAGGTCTTGAGAGTCTCATTTTTTTTTCCTTTTGTCTTATTTCATTCTTTTTCAAATCCTAAATCACCGTCTTTGTTTCTTTGCTTTGGCGCCTTAGATTCGGGCCGGGCCTCGTCATCTACTGGTACGGCTTCATCGGGGAGCTGGACTGCCAGAGGGACCGGGGGATCCTGCTCAAGGACTGCTTCCCGTCAGACATCGTCACGCTGTGCCACGCCGCCCCGCTGGACTGACTCCGTAGAACCGAGAACAAATGAGAAGCGAAGCAAAACAAAAACCCTGGGCGGAGGATTGGAAGGAAAGAGAGCGGAGGATGAGGAGGCAGGAAGGGTCCAAACAGTAACAGTGAGCTGTGTCGGGGCAGATACCTAGATCCGGAAGCAATTTGGCTTTCCTGCAGCGCGAGACTACCAACAGAACTCTGCCCTGAACTCCGGCCGACCCTCCGCCCGCGTCTGCTTCCAACAACCCCTCCGGAGCAGTCGCACGCTGGCGATCGGGAGATCTGACGAAGCTCGGGCTCGTCCCCGCGGGTCCAAAACGCCGTCTCCGAGACTTTCTTTGGCCCCCGGATGGCCTCTCGCAGCGGACGGCCAGGGCAAGAGCCGGGGCCGGAGCAGGACACAAGGCCCTTCCTTATCACACCCAGAGCCCTGGCCTTTGTCACTCCTTCCTCTTCCGCTCCGCCGGCAGATAAGAGAGGTGCGGTCCGGGGGCCGGGTGGATGCCTGTCTCTCACCTGCGTCACTCGTTGCCCTCTCAGTCACTCTCCGAGGGGGTAAACAATCGTTTCCGATTAAGGATCGCCACGCGTTGACCTTTTTCAGCTTCGCTTTATTAAATCTATTAGGCTTGTTAGACGTTCGTTCTGCAACTGCAACCAGACGTCATTGCGCCTTCATCTCCGCTCGTGTTTACACTCCGCCACATTGATGAAATATGATTAAGCCATTTAAAATTATTAAGTATTATTTCTCTCTCTGCTTTTCTGGCTCCGCTCTCGCCGCCCATGACAAAGCGCCTCTTTGAATTTATATTCAATACCGTATTTTAACTCACTCACTAGAGACTCCCATCTGCCCTCTGTTGCACGCACACTACATAAGATACGAAATGACGCGTCGCGTATTTGCCAGAAGCAAATAAATAATTTTAAGAAAGCAAGGAAATAATTTTACAAAAGTTTTACATCAGTGAATGTTTCCTTTGCCTTTTTTTCCCCCCAACAATACGAGAATAATCAGCCATTGACATTTTTGATTTAAACTGTGTAAGTCCCCTGTTAGAGCCAAAATCAAATAAAACGCCTTGTATTGAAGTCCCTTTTCTCAACTTTTTAAGGATTTATCCAACTTATTTAGACAAACGTGTTTCCCGAGCCCCGCCATGTGAGCACGCACACCTGACGGCGATGCAGAGGTAGGCGAAAACTCCGGTTTCTTTAATGAGCGGACAGTAATGGAAGAACCACGGCCGGGCTATGGGATGGGGGGGTTTGACATAAAGTTGAGTGATGCTTTTAGAGGCAGATATGCACTGCCTGTAGGGGAGCCCTGTTCTGTCCTACTCTTTACAACACACTGAACGGTAAGAAGAAAGAAAGCGAGGGGGTTCGAACCTCGAGAAATGCTTTTGCACATGTTTTACAGAACGGCTGACGGAGAACCACTCGCGATGCCACATCTGAGACTATTAAGTAAAAATAGCCTGGCCGAGACATTGGCCGCTCTCGTCTTCTCGAGGCTTATCTCCCGCCGTTACCTGGTTTGTCCCATTCGTCTTCGAGCAAAACTCCGCCGCCGGGAATAAAAATAAGCATTTCTATATTTGTTCTGTGCAGTCATGCCCCCGCCTCCACCCCAACTCGCGCAGCTTAAAAGATATGGTATGTGTGCGTTAAATACCACTGAGGTGTTGCTTGATTTGTTACCCTTAAACCTCTAACCCTTAGCCGGCTCCCATCCAGGCCTTGATCCCTCCAGGAGGAGGCCAGTGGGTCACGGCGGGGTCGCCAGGCGGCCGTGGCTTCCTCTATCAGGGCCCCCCCGCCCCCACCCCTCCGTTCCATGTGGTACAAAACAACTGTCCCCATGTGTCCAGTTAAAGTCGGCGCTATTGCCTGGCCCATGGAATGCTTAGGCATCAGTTTATTGCTCCTGTTGGACGCAAAAACACAGAGCTATTTTACACCGGGAGGGAATATTCTCCGTTGAATAAGAAAGGAAAAAAATAGAAAAGAGCAGATTCAGTTCCTCTCAAGTTTCAAGCCTTCCTGCCATTGTTTTCCAAGATGGCTGTCGCACAAAAGAGGAGCCGGGGTCAACTCCAATAAATTAGGTTCTACACACAATGCGAACTAAATACAGCTTTATTTCTTTTTCTTCTCCAAAAGCCTACTTCAAAGGGAGCGGCCGTCATCGGCTGCGGCTGACCAGACTCTGACTCGTGCGTGTAAATATAGAAAAATGATGATTTTGTCACGGGCAGACATCTTTATTCTGTATTTTCCTCGCCCTTGTGTTCCACCTCCTTTTTAGATTCATTGTGTTATCACAACAATGGAGCGCTCCGGCTCGCACTCCAAATAAGGTCAGCGGAGAGAGGTCACTTCCTTGGGCCAGGAAACCAGTATTCCGACAAAATTTAATGGACATCCAGTAAGTGTTTTGCCCGTTTTGTTTTAAATAGTAGCGTTTTGTGCGACGGGGGAAGAGAAACAATGCAGCACGTCCAATTCAGTGCCGTGTTGATGTTTTTCTTCAATCTGTGTTTCCCCATGTGTCGTATTAGTTTGATCCACTTCACATCGTCCCCTCTGCCTCCGTCTGAAGCCGCAGGCGGGTGGAAGCTGCCGCCCGCTCAGATGTACGTCTCGGCCCGGTCCTCTTCCCGAATCCCGCTGTTTTTCACGCCGCCTCGGCCGGAGCCTCTCGCTCGACCACTGAGCCGCCGAGGACGTGAAAGAAGGACAGACGTAGAGAGAATGAAGGCCAGGTTCTGACCCTCCAGCTAGCAGACCATCAAACGGACTTCCTCTGTGGTTCTGTGTTATTTATGTGAAGACCTGTGCCCCCCTCCCCCCCCAACAGTTTTGGCCCCGGGGCACCATCGTGCTTTTAGCAGAGATCCTCCATCAACCAAGAAGACATCATAGCGGAAGTTCTACCAGAGGAGCCCGTTAAAAATTTAAAAACAAGGTTTTTTTTAAAGGGCTTAAAAAAGAAAAAAGCCTCAGCTTTGAGCTGGAGCAGATATGAGGAGTTTTTATTTTTAGGAACCTCCGCTAATCAGGCCCTGTTATTTAAAAACAACAATGGATCATGAGAAAAACGGTCCTGGGGGGGGTTGAAAAGGGCGAAGCGGTACATTTTTGATTGACAGGATGGAGCGCAGATGGTATATTTGAGGGAAACTGAACAACTATGGGCACAATTATCCTCGGGGGGGTATTTTAGTTGGCGTATGAGTCACTGACGGAGAGGGACAAGCAGAGACGCAGACAAAAGCATGAAAAACAAGCACATTAAAAATCACATCCAGAGCTATAATCACAAAAAATATCACGCCTGACCAACAAGTCTTGGAAACGTCGCCTATTTGTAACAGCCCTAGACGACAACCTCGGGTCCAGAGAAATCTCAACATCTTGGCCCGGGCGCCGCTAAAGGAGAGGTGTTGACTAGAACTCACGCTAATTGAGGTATTCAATTTTCAGCCAAGCTCCCGTTTGTAAAAACACGGCCACCTGCTGACGAATCCACGCCTAGAAAATAAATCGAGGAAGCATATTTTGAGTTCCTTCCAGGCCCGAGACCTGATACACCATGTGTCCGCAGCCGTCACCGGGGGGAACCGCGACGGTCCGGGGGTGTAGTCCGGACGGTTCCCGAAGCTTTGATTTGCATTGCTTTAAAAACCCATTGTCTCAGAAAAAAAAAAAAAAAAAATAGGAGAAGAGGGATTAGCGGCGAAGGAGCGTGTTGAGTTTGAGGGAATGAAAGGTCTGCGGGTAAAACGG
This sequence comes from Fistularia commersonii, assembly GCF_037954325.1. Classification (NCBI taxonomy): domain Eukaryota; kingdom Metazoa; phylum Chordata; class Actinopteri; order Syngnathiformes; family Fistulariidae; genus Fistularia; species Fistularia commersonii. The sequence continues at coordinate 22,595,857 of NC_141284.1, read as the reverse complement.
AGAGAGTAGGCGCTCGCGGTCAGAAACCACAGGGGTGACAGCTTGCATGGAGGCTGCACGCTCCACCGTCGGCCGGCGGAAAGGTCAGCCCCCCTGCGTGGCATTTGGGCTGTGACAGAAGTGACCCAGAAACCGTGTCGTCTTCTGTTCACAGCCGGGGTCCTGAGAAGCCCCGGTTACAGATACAGACCGGGCTCTATGGGTGTGTGTGTGGGGGGAACTGGGGGTGGACGCAAGAGACGCGGTGACATTCTGAAATATCAGAGCCGTGACAGCGGAGGGGAAAAGGGCTGAGTCGCAGGAGACCGGAGACAGAATCCGTATTGGTCACAACAAACACTCGCTATTATGAAATCCGGTGGCGACCACGGAGACGAGCGCGGCCACCGCGGGATGCAAATTGAAGCGGCGAATGCGGCTGATAGGAGGATATTCGACGCAGCCCTGCATTCGTTCCGAACTTGCTTTGGTCACAATGAATCTGAAATCGCAGACGAGTCCGTTATTTACAGAGCAGGGGCTTTGGATTTGGAAATATCTGAAAGAACCGGGGAGACGGATCAACATTTTCTACTGGCAACGTAATATTGAAGATGTTTACGTAAAGGGGGGAGGGAGTGTTGGCTGAGCTTAGCTGGGGCTCCTTCTCCAGAGCGGCTTAGACCTTTGCAGAAGTTTGAACGCCATCCCATCGAAGTAAGATCGGAGTAGAAGAACCGCGACTACTACATGACGACATCATTAGCTTATTGACATGAAGGGAGAGAGCGCCGTATTGTTGTAGCTGCAGGAGTTGGACGGGTTTGCGCCGCCTTTATGTACACTTTCAAACACGGGGGGAGCGGAGGGTCAGGGGATGATTAATGGGAGCGGAATGAGGAGAAAAAAAACAAAAGTTCTGATACAAAACTTCTTTTCTCCCTTTTGGACCCCCCCCCCCCCCCCTATTTCTTTCCCCACATGTGAAAGACTAGCTTTTGGGACGACCTCAGCTTCGCCAAAATATAAACTCATTGAGGACGTTTCTGAGCTCGTGTCCCATATTCTTACTGACATCTATTATATGATCATATCAGGATGAAGTTACATTTTCATCCTGACTATATTTTTAGGGGAAATTATAAGCCAAAAGAAGGCATTTGACTCCTCCCGATTTGTTCCTGGACCCCAAACACTTTCTTTCCGGCCAGTCGAGGCAGAAGGCCGCCAACATTGAGCTGGGATCTGTCCAAGGTTTCTGCAGAGGTAATAAGCAGTTGTGTCCTAGCCGCTGTCGCCAAGTGCCCGCTCATAGTGGAATGTTGGATTTTTGTAGACTGTCTGAAAGAGTCTGGTCTAGACCTGCTCTACATGGAAAGCGTCATCGGACAACCACGTTAATAAAATAAAATAGAATCTGACTCCGCTGCTTTCGTAAAGCACGCCTTTTAATCATTTCAGTCCGGTCTTATGGACCAACATCGGACGAGAGTTTAAATCCAGCCCCGGGATGGGAACCTTCAGGAATAAAAAAAATAAAAATCAGAAGATAAACTCCTGTGACTCTGAACAGAGTTGGCTGGGCATCAACTGACCTGGAGGAGCTTTGATTGGGAAATATCCGATTGTCAACTTCGGGCGAACGGAGTGTAACGATTTATTATGCGTTTAACAAAATTATGATGTAATATCAGCACGTCCGGACTGAATTTCTCTCACTGGCCCGAAGGAAATGGTCCGTTGACGTCCGGCATAAAGTGAAGAACATCTTCTCTTATCAAGTACGATTGTGAAACAGATGTCAGCGGAAAGGAACGGATGTCCAGATCTGGATCCAAAGTACATACTGCTTTTCGCGAGGCCACATTTTAAGCACCCTTTATGTAATCAAGTGGAAAACACTCTACTTTAGAGTAAAGTTAGCTGTTTGTGGAGTTCCCGAACCACTTCTGGTCCAGATAGTCGCATTGGAAAAAAAAAAAAAAAAAAAGGCGCGCGACGTCGATGTGCCTCCGAATTTCATAGCCGTATTTTGTTATTTTCTACCGCTTGTATTTGCTGCGCTTTCACTTGCCGAGCAATTAAAGTGTTTGGCTGGAGGCAGCGTGCCAGCAGCTCCAGTGCTCTTCAGCCAGCAACGGGAGGCCATTTATCACTTTTACAACTCATTTTCAGCCCAAAACACTCCGCTCCGTGCCTGGATATGGCCTCCGGGCTGCATGCCCTTGAGTTCCTGGTGACAGGTAAATATACACTTCCATCCAAACATATGTCCTGTATCATCTATATTTGACTTATGGGAGGCCGGCCCCGGCGAGGGATCGATTTTGCAGTTCATTTTTAGAGGCCGATGATGTCATGTTGCAATGCACCCTGGGTTACGCTTCCCGGAAACCTGTTGCCGCCGCGGGCGGAAGGACGATCGCTTGAGGGCCTCGATGTTAGCCCCGCCGCTCCAGCGAACCCGGCCCCGCCGCTCGCCACCCCCTCCCCGCCCAACCCGATCCCACGGGGGATTCTCCTCGGGTCACACGAGAGGGAAGGATGAATGAAGCGATGGGATGTTGTCATTCAAATGCAATAGATCACTTCAGCCCGGCCAGCCTGTTGTAATGACCCTGTGTAAAGAGCCGTAATGCGGTTTTCCCATTGGGTTTGAGAGAAACCCAACGCCGGGGCCATTCAGGTGCGCAATAAAGTGCTTTTCACTTTCTGAGGACTTCCTGTCTCCAGTGGCGTTCTCCATTAACTCCTCACAGACAGACGAGAGCCTTTCTATTGGCCCAGACGGTCTTTATCGCAGCGGTTGTTCCCCCCAGGTATGGCGCTACCTGGGCCGCAGATAAGATAGTCCGCCGCCTGCCCGTCGTTACTGGCAGATGAAGGCTATCTGAATATCGACAACAGTTTACACTCCTTGTTGAGAAACAAAGTTGAACTTATGAGACGGGACTTTTATGGCGAGGAGGAGATATGGGAGCCCGCGGGTTCCCTGCGGTCAGGTCACACACCCAAGTCGCCTCCGCCTCCTCCTTCTCCCGCTCGCTGCTATTTATTCCTAGGACGTTGCCCCCCCTCACGCACATTCTCTGTAAATGAGAAGAAGCGAGGGAACTGTATCTCTGTTCCCCACGTCATCACTTGTGGGATAATCTGATGTCAATAAGTCACCACACCTGAAGGCTGAACCCTTGGTCGGACGCGTTTGGAGCAGGAAGTGTGCACTTTGCTACAAATTTCCTCTTTTACTCCTTTGAATTATTATATTTTTATCATTTAATTTATGTGCTATGATTGTTATTTCTGCAGAGAAGAGAGAGAAGACTGAGATGAAGAGTCCATGTCACAGTGACACTTTATAGAGATTAGATTATATGCCTATATCTTCTGGACAAAGATTTAGTGGAAAATATTAATAAATACCAATGTTGAGGGGTTTCTATCTATCTATCTATCTATCTATCTATCTATCTATCTATCTATCTATCTATCTATCTATCTATCTATCTATCTATCTATCTATCTATCTATCTATCTATCTCCCCTTTAATCTAATATTGGTGGCACCTTTAACACGCCACTTTAGTCATGCTTAGCATGAAAACCATCACCAATGAGAATAATTATTTTTATCATAAGAATTATTATTATTGTTATTATTATTATTATTATTAATAATAATAATAATAATAACCATTATTATAATAATAGCTAATATTATCTATGTATTTCTGTTGCTATGAATTATTATTATTATTATCATTATTATTATTATTATTGATGATAATAATAATAACAATAATAATAATGAGCAGCAGATTACTTACATTTTATGACTTACTTAATATTGCTATTATGATGACGGGCAGAGGTCATCCGGCAGCCCCGTCTGTTGTTTCCTCCTCCCCGCCGTCACGTGGCTCTGAGGAGGCAGCAGAGGCGTTTCCACAGCCACCCGAGACGATAATGGTCACCGATGCTGCTCTTTCAGTCAGATCTTCAAGTGGGCCGTGATTAATGGTGTCGGTGTCGTTCGGCTCCTTCACCGACTGGATGACTTCAGCTCCTCTCCTCGACACAGACACACACACACACACACACACACACATACACATAGACACGAGCACACCCATTATGAATTGCTCATATCTCTCTCCATGTCTCTCTCTCTCAGAAACACACCGTGGAAGGTGAGCTGGGGCAACAAGTCCCCAGGTGCAAAGCACAATATTGACCCCACAATCCATCTTTATTGATTTTAGCATCACCGCCTCCTCCTAATACATGCATGAGGACGTGCGTACCTGTGAGTAAACACCAGGCCCCGAGTGCGTGGAGGGCGGGGGAGGTCACACTTCCTATCGCAGGTCACACTCTCCTACTCCTCCTCTTCCTCTCACAGGTCCTGGACGGGGTCAAACATGGTGGGAAGTTTTGCTTTTAAAATAACAATAAATACAAATAATAAAATGGGAGGAGTTGGGACAAGATCGAATCACCGCATGAACAGAGAGTCCTCTTCTTTCTCTTGTCCTTCTTACACTCCCTCTTCTTCTTCATCCTCTTCTTCGTCATTTACTTCTTTGTAAACAATATTTACTTTGGCCTCCAGAAGGGGTCGCCATCATGTAATCACAGTGCGCCCAAGGGTGGGATGAAGAGGGGGTCTCTCTCTCCCTCTTTCCCTCCCACTCCCTTTCTCCCCCCCCTCTCTCTCTCTCCCTCTCTCTTGCTTTCTTTCTCTGTATAATAAATTATTTTACGTGTCAAAACCATATAAAGATTAATTATTTCATTTGAATGGCCTCTGTTAATCAATAACGCAGAGCATTTTTGGAAATCTATCCCCGTGCACGCGTGAGTGAGCGTCGCCGACAGCACCCCACCCACTCTCCCTCCTCAAGCCCTCTCAGTTATTTACTCTTCTTGTGAAATGTCTCACTTTGCTGCCCTCGGCTCCCTGCGAGATATTTCCACCCCCCTCCCTTTTTTAAGAAAAAAAAAATAATAAAGCTAAAAAATATATAAATTATCTCTTTAAAAAAATCCCTGAAGGAAATTTCAGGATTCTCAAAATAAAAAAATTAAAAAATCCACAAGAGCCGGGGGGAGAGGGATCTGGGGTTTCCCGTCCGACGGCGGGAAAAACAACCCCGCGACGCTCGAACCCGCGGCGCGTCCGGGTCAGTCCCAATGAAATACGGGGTTTGACGTCCCCAAGGATCCTCCTTCCCGCCTTCTTCACCACCACCCTCCTTTTTTTTTTTTTTTTTTTACCACATTGCATTTATTCTGCACTCAAACGCACCTTTTCCTCTGCCTCGCCATTTCTGACACACCGAATATTAACGATAATAATAATGTAAAAAACTATTGAAGAAAAAAATCCTTCCATTTTTGTGATCTAACTAAATCTTTGTCTTTAAAATGTATTTCTGTGGGGAGTCTTGAGGGTAGGGAGGTGCGGCTGTCACTCACTGCGAGGAGGAAGACCAGAACCCAGATGATTTATTTATTTTTTGTTTGTTTTAAATCCCCCTTTATTCATTTCTTTCGAATCGCGCCCTCGCCAGCTCCTTGCACATTTTTTTCTATTTGCCCATTTCCCCCCAAAAAACGGGATTTTCCCGCCTATTTATTTTTAATACAAAAAAAAACACAATTTTGCGCGTAATTACGCATAATTATGTATGAACGTGCTTTTAATTCTAATTTGTATTTTCCACATAAAATCAGCATTTTCGCTTTATCGAATGCCATCGAACACACGGTCGGGGTGAGGGATTTTTATATGAAAAAGAATTTAAAATAGAGAGGGTGGGGTGAGGTGGTTACGCACCGGCACCGTCTGACGAATCACCGTCAGAGGAAGACCGGGTGACGGCGATTCATCCGCGGCAACACCGACGGGTGTGTGTGTGTGTGTGGGGGGGGGGGGCTGCAACATTTCTGCGCGGGGGGGTTGCTGCTGACAATTAAAAAAAAAACACTGATACACACGCGTAAACACACACACACACACACACACACACACACACACACACACGCACACACACACACCATTTGACAGTTTGTCTTCACTTTCGAAGCGCAGGCCTGGAGACGCAGACAACAATAACAACAACGAAATAATACTAATGCCATTGTAATACATCTGCATTGTGCTTAATGACCTCATATATTAGCTACAGATACATATATGTATTATGTGCATATGTGTTTTGTTTGTTTAAACAATACAAATTACTAAAAACCCAAATTAAAATAAATCCTGTACGTGGGTGACGTCAATCATTCTGACACGAGGAAGTGAAACTGTTCGATTTGCTGTCCAAAAAAAAAAAAAAAGTCAATCGGTTGTGAAAATGACTTTTTATTTTTTTCTTCCTTTATTTAAAAGAATTCCCGGGGAGAAAGAAAAGGAATGAATAAAAGCAGAGATAGAAAGAAGGAGGGAAGGACACTTGACTTGTTCCAAAAACTAAGGGGGGGTGACTTTTTAGATCTCTCTCCTTTTCGCTGGAAAAATAAAATTAAAAAAAAGACAGCAGCCGTGCCCCCCCCCCCCTCCTCCTCCTCCTTCTTCTTCTTCTTCTTCTTCCCCTTCTTCTCCTTCTTTTCCTTCTTCCAGAAAGCCTTTTCCGTGGTGCTATAATAAAGCATTTTCCCTGGGCTTTATTGATCAGTCACTCTGAGCTAATGTAATTATCCTCATCAATAGGGGGACTGCAGGGAGAATCATTATGGGCTTGACATTGATAAATGATCAGCCAAATGCGGCCCTTTTTCTCCCAGGGACCCCCTCCCTCCTCACAGCACCCACCATCCCCCCGCCCCTGACCCGCACACAGGGCCCGCCGAACGTAGTCATAGAAACACCTTATGGCGAGGAGAGGAAAAAAAACTGCTGATTTTTTTTTTAAATGAGGGCAATGCAAGCACACACACAAACGGACAACCAACAACCTTAAACACACACACACACACCCTGTCCCCCAGAGTGAGCCAGCTGCAAGGCGAAGGACACTAACCGCCCGAAGAGTGCGTCCTCCTTTTTTAAAAATAAATAAAAAACAAATAAAAATAAATCAGCGTTTAGTAAAGCAAAAAAAAAAAAACAAAAAAAAAACAACACAACTTTATATTTACAATGCATACATTTTAGGAGGAAGCTAAAACCACACACCAGTGTGTGAAATAGAGGCGCTGTTAACGCGTATTACGCACAGACGCTTTTTAAATGTTTATTTCATTGAATTTTTTTTTTATATATTGTAACGCAGGGGCGAGGCGGGTGTCTTCCACGGCATCGGGCCGTGGAGGGGGGGTGCACACCCCCCCCTCCACGGCCCGGTCCCTGACAGGGAGGAGATGGAGGGGAGGAGTTGTTTAGCCCGGCTGGATCATCCATCATCCCTGTCACTGCGAATCGGCAAAAGGAAAACAGCAGAGGCAATCTACCTTCTGTCTCATCGGGGGGAAAAAGCGGGGAGGAGAAAGGAGGAGGAGGAGGAGGAGAAGGAGGGGGAGGAAAAAGAAAGAAAGAAAAAAAACTATTAATATTAAAATCCTCTCCATCCACGGTAATCCTCGCGTTTTCTCCCTTTTTCATCTGATAATC